>NW_028079068.1:12052709-12706685 GCF_014824575.4 Sturnira hondurensis
TCTGGCCTGGCGTGAGGGCACGCACTCCCAGCCAGGCTTTCCTGGTCTCGCAGGCTTGGGCTTGGACTTTTCCCAGTGCTATGGCTGCACACACAGGGTGACTCACAATTCTTCCATGCCGGCAGCCACAGCCTGACTCCCGGTGCTTCTCAGTCTGAGCCCAGCTGGGTAGGGATGGAGCTGGTGACTGGCACTCTTCCAGGGGCCCTGCCAGCAGCTCGCAGCTGCCCGAGACTGTGGGAGCGTAGGCCCAAGTCCCAAGCTCTCAGTTCCCCACTGGCGCTCTGTCAGGAGCCCTGCCAGTAGCCCGCAGCTCCCCGAGGCTGTGTGAGCACCGGCTGGAATCCCCCACTATCTGGAATGTGCACCACCGGGAATGGGCGCCACTGGGAATGCACAGGACTCCCAGACCTCTAAGCTGGTAACCACACCGGACTCCCCGTGCTTCTCAGTCTGTGCCCGGCTGGCTAGGGAGGGAGCTGGTGACTGATGGTCTTCCAGGGGCACTGCCAGTATCCTGAAGCTCCCCGAGACTGTGGGAGCGCCAGCTCAGGCTACTGGGAATGCTGGGGCCCCTCAGTTCCCCAAACTGGCAACCACAGCCTGACTCCACGGGTTATCAGAGCTCTCTGGTTTGCTTCCCAATGCCCACTCCTCTTTCTGCCACTACAGGCAGACCGATCTCTCCTGGTGTTTTCCAATCTGCACCCTACTGGTTAGAGATGGTGCTGGTGACTAGTTCTCTCCCAGGGTTGTTGTTGTTGCCTGCCCTTGGCTCTCAGAGATCAAGGCGGCCCTGCCATGGCCCTGGGGCTGCCTGGTGGAGGGCCTGCAGCCTCTGTGCTGTTCCCTCGTACCTTGTTGATCTGAGGTCCGTCTCCTCTCCTCAGCCTCTGGTCATTCAGTGTCCGCTGTACTCTCTGGGTTCCTGCTGTCCCATATCCTGGGTCCCTGTTGGGTGTTCGATGTGCTCCTCTGCAGAGCAGCCTGGTTTTTCTCCGGCGCATGAAGGGAAGCGAAATCCTTTGTCCTACTCCGCTGCCATCTTCCCCCCAACTCCCTGATCTTATGGATCAGATTCTCCCAGAATGCTTGTTAAAAATATAGCTTCCTCACTGGGTGGGTAGCTCTGATGGTTGAAGCAATGTTCCAATACGCCAAGGTTACAGGTTTGATCCCCAGCCAGGGCACATATAAACAGCAACCAATAAATGCCTAAATAAGTGTAACAACAAATCTCTCTCTCTCTCTCTTTCTCTCTTTCTGTGTCTCTCTTCTTTCTAAAAAAGCAATAAAGAGTACATTAATGAAAAACATATAGGTTCCTAGACCCCAAATTAGAACTAGAGAATTATAGTATCTCTGATGGGGCCTAGGGATTGAGAATTCCAGATGATCTGTACATTTAGGGGCACTGTATCAGGGAATGGTATGCTAATCAGTTTCTCAAAGCGTTGTTCTGCCAGAAACCCAGACTGGAGACGTCTATGCCAATAGATGCCAGTCAGCAAGGAGACGAGTAACAGAAGGCTATCAGAATCTGCCCTGGCTATTTTAATCTGCACTTGAATATTTTATTTCATCGTATTTATTTATTCATTTATATCAGTATAGATATGTGACTATTTTAATACTTTAGCTTCTAATCTAGTCATTTATCTTGTTAATCAAATTATTAAGCTTGGTCATTGATGACTCTTTCAGTTAGTTCTATGTCTCGTTGATAGATCTCCATCATTGTGACTTTATTTGTCTGTTTGCTTCAGATACTGCTTCATTTACTTCCTGGCACTATACAACTAGCCACTCCAGGCTCATCTTGCTTGTTCACTGGCCCAGCCTGGAAGGCAGTCGTTTTTCCTGGTAGCTCTGGTTTCCTCCATTGGAGAGTGCTGTTATGTCAGAAACAAAGGTCTGGAGACCGCCGTGCTTCTCGTAGGCCCTCTCAGCTGGCACAGTCTTTCTGAGCTCCAGCGCTGGGATAGCAGCTCAAAGGCACCATGGATATTTGGGAGTGGGTGAAACTGAATTGTGCAGCATCAGGGAGATAGCGGGGGAGCAGCTTTCTCCCAGACAGAAGTGCTGGCAGAGGCCATTGTCCCTTTAATGAGCCCTCCCTCACAGAGCTGGCAGGTGGACACCACCGCCCATGAACACTGATGTACATGTACATGAACACTTATCACAGTACATGAACACTGATGTGCTGCAAAGGACCGAGACTGAGTGCTGGTCCTAAAATTAATTAAGATAATATCACAAGATTACTATGTAATTTTACATTGATACTCTATTTACATATTGCTTTGTGATCAATAATATAGGAGGACATAGTGTGTTCGAGAAAGTGAAGTGAAGGAAGTTACTGCTCATGATTCTTTATCTGTGGTGCCTTGAATAACTAGCAGGTGAAGTTGACTTTTGGGAGGCATGTGTGATAGCTGCACAGAAGGGAAACATCAGTGCTGTTCCCTCCCCCCTCCCCGGACACAGAAATATTGACTTCTTTTTCAGTGACACTGAGTCTCATCTTAATAATTAAACCTTTAAAAAGAATGCCGACTACCCAGCAAATGGTAATTACAATGCCTAATCCTCCTCCTCACATCTTTGTGCAAGACAATATTTACTCTGGGTTATGTGTTTGCCAGAACAATCATAGCCCAGCTTTAGCTGGTGGGTGTTCAGCTGTATCTCTGCCATGCATTTTTGCAAGATGTTGTGAAGACCCAACTGAAACTGAAAAGCTTTGTCAATGGTTAAAAATGTCTCACTAGGAATGTATTAGCATTTTCACTTGGATCTCAATTTGACTTCTATTTATATTCCAATTAATTTTAGCTCCCTTCTCTCTTCCTTCCTTTACTAATGTATCTAGTGTCACAAGCCATATGTGATAGTGAGATTTGTTACTTTATAGCCCCATTTAGTATATATAATGAATTCATTCCTTACTGAGCTTCTACTGTGTACCAGGCCTTGTGCTAATTACTGAAGGTCAGATCTGAGAAAATCAACATTGAACAAAATGGGGGAGGGGCTGAGATTCTGAAGAATACATGGAACTCATTTGCTGGGAACCCAAGAGGATGATGTCAAGTGTTATGTGTTATGGACAGTGATCTTTTCTAATGTATCTGCATGTCTTGGTATAATTTTTGTCTTCTTTGAACAACTGTTTGCCAATTAAATGCTTTTATTTTTCTCTTCCAAGTCCCCCATACATTTTTCACAATTATATTTGTTCCTATTGCTGCTGTAAAAAATTACTACAAACTTAGTGCCTTAAAAACAACACAAGTGCATTATCCTATGGTACTGGTGGTCAGAAGTCTGGAATAAGCCTCGTTGGGCTAAAGCCAACATCTCAGCAGGGCTGCAGGCTTCAAGGGAAAATCTGTTTTCTTGCCCTTTTCAGCTTTTAAAGGCTGCTGTCATTCCTTGGCTCATGGTCCTCTTGCATCCTCAAAGCCAGCAATGACCCATCAAATCTAAGTCTTTCTCATGATGCCGTCTGTTGTGGAATCAATGTTGGTGTCACCCCCAAACCCATCTGTTGAAGCACTGACCTACAACGTGACTGTATTTGAATTATTAGGGTTAAATGAGGTCATAAGGGTAGGGCCTGAATCTGGTGTCCTTATCAGAAAAGACACCAGAGAGCTTCCTCTCTCTCTCTATCCCTTTGTTTCTTCTTGTCTGTCTGTGCATCTCTCTCTCTGTCTGTCTTCACTTGCATGCACAAGGAAAGGCCACGTGAACACACAGCAGGGAGAGGTAGCTGTCTACAGCTCAAGGGGAGAGCTCTTACTGGACACTGACTCCCCTGAAACCTTGATCTTATCAACTTCCATTTTCCAGAACTGAGGGAAATAAATTTCTGTTGTTTAAGCCACCCAGTCTGTGGTGTTCTGTTAATGGCAGCCTGAGCAGATTAATGTATGATCTCTGGTTCTGGCTCTTCTGCTTCTGTGGTCCCCACTTAAAGACACTTGTGATTATATCTACTCTACCCAGGTAATCCAGGATAATCTCCTTTTTAAAATTCAACTGATTAGCAATTTTAATTCTATCTGAAATCTTAATTCCCCTGTGTAACATAATATATTCACGGGTTCCAGGGAATAGGGTGTGGGCATCTTTGGGGGCCATTCTCATTCTCTCTCTCTCTCTCTCACTGCATTTAAAGGTTAAGTGTAAATTACCAAGTGTTTTTCCTTTTATTGAACATTATTTTGGGTGGGAGTATCTTTTTATTATCAGCAATCTGTGACTTAGAAATTATTGCTTCCAAAGTCAGATAAGCAGATGGTAAAGGCCTCTGCTGGTTTAACTAGCCTGATGGCTCTGGTGCTCAGAGCTCCTCCTGGTCAGCTCTGCATGGGCCGTGCAGGCCTTCTTCCTGGCTCTGCTGCTGTGCATTTGTAGTTTCCCTGTATCACATACAACCTTCCTCTCTCTTCTGAGAGTATTTGTTTTCTCTACTCCATGTCAACCTAGACAGATATATTACATTTAAAGTTTGTTCTTCAAATGATTGTGGTCTTTTTTTTTTAGCAATAAATTACAGAAGCGTTTAATGGTTAAAAAATTTGCTTAACTCTTTACTGTTGCTGTAAGTATGTGAGCTTCCTCTTTATATTATTAACTTCTCCCAGCAAGACTTTCTTTTAAAACTAAAGGCTACATTTTATTCAAATTTCTTTAATTTTAATTAGTGTCTGTTTTCCGTCCCAAGGTCCACACTGCTTTTAGTCATCATGTCCCCTTGAGGGTGGCAGTTTCTTAGATTTTCCTTGTTTTTGAGAACCTTGGCAATCTGAGGAGTACTGATATTTTGTGGAGTGTTCTTTAACGTGGGTTTGCCTGAGGTTGCCTCATGATCTGACAGGACCGAGGTGTTTTTCAGAGAGAGACCAGGGAGGGTAAGTGACGTTTTCTTTAATGTGTCAAGGATGCGTAATATCAATGTAACATCGCTGTGCTGGGGAGTGTGATGACCTGGCTGGGGAGGTGTCTGTCAGGTTTCTCTACAATAAAATTATTCTTTTTTTCATTTTTCCCTTTAGAAGGAATCCCTTTGCAAAAGCCGTACTGAAGGGGTAAAAAGTTGTATTCCACCTCTGTGAAAAATATAAATTTAAAAATAAGTTGATTATATATCCAGTTATTAATTAAATATTAATATAGTATATTAAATATAAATAAAAGAAATTATTTGGAATTCTGTGCAGGAGATTTTTCTATTATCCTGCATTTATTTATTCAATAATTTATGTTATCAGTATTGATTCGTGAACTTTATTTTATACTTTGAATTATAACCCAATACTACGTGTTTGATTTTATTGCTCAAATTTTTTTATCTTTGGCCATGGGAGCTTTTAAGTTGGCTCCTGGGTCTCTTTGACACACCAGCATTGATTTGTTGTTTTTTTGAGCGCTTCCTCATTTTCTGGCGTGACAAAGACATTCCAGATTCATCTTGTATATTTTCTGCTCACCATAGAATCATTATTTCTCCAAGGAACTTCGGTTTTGTTCTTTGGAGAGTGAAGTTAGACATCAAGATCTGGGTCCTGGGGGTGCTCATTGGTACTGGGGTGTTGTTGATCCTAAACCCTCTTGGTGGACAGAACTTGCCAATTTGTACTATAGGTATATACTAACCTGTGTACACACATACATCTATAACTATTTCTCCATTTATCCAGCTGCATAGATATTAAACTGAGCACAAGTTCATATTAATGTCTTAATCTCTAATCTGTCACTGTGTGGATCATTCTACCTTCTCTTACTTATCTCTATCCTTTCACTCCAACAGTGATCTCTCACCATCTGCATTCCATGTACAGCAGTTTCAGAAGTGATAACCTGTGCCACATGAAAAACAGCTTTTTTATCTAGAATGCAGTACTTTGGTACAGTTCCTTTTGTATCCAGTTATTTCCAAAGTTACTTTGGTCAGCAGTGTTTATCTCCACTGCCTTCAGGAAGGTTGTATCATTTGTCATACAATTAGATTTTCTTGACATGGTCTGCAGTTTGTGCTGGGTTCTTTTGACCCCCGCCAATTAATTTTTAAAAAAATCATACATTAAGTTTCATTCTTTGTGCTATAAAATTTTATGCATTTTGACAAGTGAATAGTGGCATGTCTCCACCACCTCAGTATCATCGAGTATAGTTTTATAACACAGTGTTTTGTCTATTAAACTATTTCCTCTCCCCATACCACTAGCAACCATTTTCCAGGAGTTAATGTAAATTGACTTATACAGTATGTATCACTTTTTTTTATTAGGGTCTTTCAATTAACAGTGAGCATTTAAGATTCATACATGTTGTTGTTTAGCTTGATAATTCATTCCTTCTTATCACTACATAATAATCAATTGCATGGATGTACCACAGTTTTTTATCCATTGCCTTTTGAAAGACATCTTGGCTAATTCCAGTTTTTAGTGAATGTGAATAAAGCTCCCATAAATACTCACATGTATGTTTTTGTGTGTATATACATTTCAGATCATGGTAAATTCAGCAATTGCTGAATCCTATGGTAAGACTCTTTTTGGCATTACAATAAAGTAGAAAACTGTGTTCCAAACTGGCTATACCACTTCGCATTCCCACCACTAATGAATAAGAATTTCTGTTGCTCCATATATTTGCCAGCAATTGGTTTTGTCAGTTTTTTTGGATTTTAGCCATTTTAATAGTATGAAGTAGTATCTCATTGTTGTCCTCCTAGCAGCATCTGAATGATGTACTAAGCAGCTATATAAATGGTCAAAAAGTAAAGAAATTAAGAAAAAATGGATGGTTGTGGTGGAATATATACTTTAAATGTGATGATCAGTTTGGAATAATCATTTTCTCCATTGTATTATTTATTCAACTTACTTACCAGGCCTGGACTCAATGAGGGACTTATGTTTAGGAAAGTGGAGGCTCCTTTAAATCATATTAAGTTGGAGATTTACTCTATTATGCACTTTATACATGTGTCTTCATCTTTCTTTTTTATTTGTCTATACACCCAGCTCCACTTACCAGTTTTGGGCAAGAAAAGGCTAAAGATCTAAGTGATTAGCTGGGGTAGATTAAAGATGGCTGCACATATTTGGTACTCCTCTCACTGCGGCGGAGTCTAATTTTATTTCCCTGGACTTTCGTCTGCCTTTAACACTTGTTTGACTAATCAATACAGGGGAAGCACATTCTGGGACTTCTGATGCTAAGCTAGAAGAAAGCTTAGATCTTCTGTCTAGGACTCTTGAGGCATTTTCTCTGGGAACCCTGGGCTGCTGAGTAAGATGCATGGCTACTCTGAGATCACCGTGTTGCAGGGTCCACAGGTAGGTGCTGCGATCGCCTGTCCAGCTGAGCTTGCTCACTAGCTGTGCCCAGCAAAAAATGTAAGTGAAGCTGGCTTGAGCCCTCTGGAGCAGCCCAGCCATCAGCTGAATACCATCAAGTGACTTCTGTCAATGCCTCATGGCACAGAAGAATTGCTCAGACAGGCCCTTCCTGAATTCTTGACCCATAAAATTATAGTATATGATACATGATGGTTGTAAATCATGAAATTTGGGGGTAGTTTCTCCTATGTAGCAAGAGGTGAGTGGAATAGAATCCGATGAATTTTGGGGTCTGTAAGTGAATCACCAAGTGCATGTTAAGCCTTATTCTAGGAGGTTTTAAAGCAGTCACAATGCCAATGCATGCATTATTCTATTACAGAAAATAAAGGACTTTGTTTTCGGGCACTGCCAGTGCCTTTAATCTTCACATACACAGCTACTTATACAAGGTGAAATGTATCTTCTTTATTAAATTTTCAGATCTTCCTCTGATAGGAGCTAGGGAAATTTAACAAATATTGATTATGAAAACAGAAGCTCTAATCTCATTTGTGACATAAAATTAGTGTATACTTTCCACTATTAAAGTGAAAGCTTGATAAAAAATTATAATTTTCCTTTCAAAAGTGAGTTTCCCTCTATTTCCTTTTATTTATATTAAAAACATACACAAAGCCACTAAACTCTTTTTTTCCTCTTTGCAAAAGTGTATTAGTAGACTTGCTACTAGCAGTCATGCTATGATGTGGTTTTGGAAAAGTTTTTATAATGAAAAACCAGGTAGCCAAACTTTATGTTAAAATGAAGAAACCCAAAAGCATAGATATTGATGTGACATGAGTATCTCTTTGAGCCACGTGGTTACTGCAATGTAATAAATTGGGTACAAGAAAAAAATACACTTAAAAGTAGCGCAAGATTCTCTGTCAAGAAAAGATGAAAATATGATCTCCTTAAAGTGTTAAAAAATAGTAGATAGTTGAAAAGTCACTTACTAAAATACTCTAGTACAAAAAGGAGGAAAAAAATAGGATTCAGTTGGTTTCTAATGAAAAGGCAATAGAACTAAATCTAATTACGATAACTTGAATTGTGGGTGGCCTACAGTTGGCCTTTGTGTTCTGGAAAACAAACATATTTGCTTCAAAAATTTGATAGTGTAAATAAGAGAATCACACCAATGCCTAACTAACTTAAGGTTTAGGGGAATTTTTCTAAATCAGATGCTAACTTGCATAAAATAACATATTTTGACACTTTTTAGGCCTGAATTCCATCAGAGCAAGATCACAGTGGCTGCTTGATTCGCTAATGTGGTTTTATTTATTATATGTGGTAGAAAATACTAAAATTATATTTTAAAATTTTCTTACTCATATAGAAAGTTCCATTTATGAGAGTTATTGAAGTGATCGGTATTTCTAGAAAGCTGGATATTGGGCTGATTGTTTGATGTGATAACATGAAAAAGTATATACATTCAGCAAAGGCATATCTCTGGCTCCTTAGTCATAGGATCTGGGTTTCCTTAGTTCATGAGAAAGTAATCCTGAGCAAAACTCTGCTCGAGCTTCCCCAGCGGGCTGTCAGGTTCCCAGATGTCAGAGATGCCATTAGGGAAGCCAGAACAGTTTTGTTGACAGAGTCAGCCCTTTCCGAACTGTGAAATGGACGAAGTGTACTTTTAGCCCAATTACCTTCCCCGGATGGTTCTCTCCCATGCCCCTGCCCAGAGTGTCTACTAACTCTGTGATTGCCAGCTCACTCTTTGGTCCTCCAAAATTTGTAATTCTCAGTATCAGGTTTTGTTAGCTAATGAAAAAGTCATGCCTAAGTGTAAATGGACTCAATGCTTTTCATTATTTAGATGTAGTTGCAGCATGAAGAGCAGCCTATTTTAATATCTGGATTTTTGAGCTGGAGGCACCTGAGTTTGAATTTCAGTGATTCTGTTTACCTCAAGCAGTGCTTCTCAACATTTATATGCATGTAAGTCACCTGAGAATCTTATTAAAATGCAGACTCTTATTCAGTCATCTGGGGTTGGGCCTGAGATTCCAAAAAGTTCCAGCTTATGTCCAAGAAGGTCCCAGGTAACGCTGTAGTTGCTATTTTATGGACCACACATTTAGTAGCAAAAACCTGGGGCTACCAAGTCTCTGTTTCTCCACCTATCTGTTGAAAATCATACCAATTTCATAGAGTTGTTGCAGGTGTTGTGTGAGTTGTTTAACTAAAGTGTCCTGTGCAGTTCCTTGGCTGATAAATGTGCATTGTAATGTGGGAGTGGTGGTAAGATAATGATATGAAGAATTTGAATAATATATTGGAGACTTTCAGGCTGAAAGATTTGAAAATAATTTTTAGGTGAAGAAAATTACTTGGATGCCAGACACTATCCTCAGAGGCAGCTCGCCAACCCAGAGCAACCCTGGGATAGTTCCTCTGTTGTCTCTTATTACTCTTAAGACCATAGAGGCTTCTGAAAGTCCTGGGCTCTGTGGTCCAGTCACTGTAAGGCACTAAATATGAGTTAACATTTCTCTCACAGCCTGACTTAGATGTTTTAAGTGGAGCTTTCAGGAAGGGGAGACATGGGAAAGAGTTTTTGTTTCATTTTGTTTTATTTTGTTTGTTAGTATCTATAGGTCAAGACAACTCTTCTTTGAGTAGTTCAGGAAGGGAGAATTCAAGTGCAACATTACAATGCCCTGTAGCAATAAAAGAATTGCATGTGAGAAATAGTTCAGCCTGATGTTCGTTCATCCCATCTTCATCTCTAGGGTTCTCTAAGCACGTGATATGGAACAGCTTCTTTTCCCTTGGTAAGGAATGGTGACTGGGGATGACTATGAACCACTTTAATGTCTTGGGTTGCTTAAATTACTCTGTAAATCCAAGAAACTCTGTATATAATGGCAAATAAACTACAGTTTCAACACCTCAATGCTGAACAAGCAGAGCAGAGAAATAAAAGAAGAAAGGTGATATTACCAGTGCTTGGCTGTATCACTGGAGTCTTACTGTCCATGTTTTCTTGGCTGATTTTCCAGGAAACGCTTCTTTTCTCTTAGGTTTTTTTTCCCCCTAAGACACTATTTCTAAAAGGTCAGTTATTTGTCATAGCACTAGTACTTCATATTAAAATGCAGATTGCATCAAGTTAGCATAAGCTAAACATACTCCATCAGTCCACTCAGAACATATTTTTAATAATATTATTTTAAGATCAGTATGTTTAAGGGCACAGATAGTATTCACGATTGCACATCTATCAACATTTTCACTTCTGCAGCAATGGTTATGTTTCATAATCCATTTGAAATAGCCTTCACGGTCCCTTTAACTTTAAGAGGATGTGGCTTCCTACTCAGATTTTTTAAGGGAAGCACTACAAGTCTTTGATTTTCTGCAGTACTGCTTGAAAGATGAAGATGTCAAGATGGATGACAGCTAATGAACTGAATGCTCAATAGTTCATCACCTTGGTTTTTCCTGAAACCATTTCTTGTCCTTGCTTGGTAAATTGAAATCACTTGACTTTGTTGCAATACCTGACAGGAGTCAAATCCCCAAAATATCCAGACAGGAGTAAATTCTTTTAACATCACAAATGTTCCACTGTCTGGGGCCCTTAGGACAGTGGTTTAAGGTATTGGAAAGATGAGACCATGGTTGTGTTCCTGTTGGCACTTATTGGCTCTCTTTACTTTGATAAAAAAGTGCTGTCAGGCCAAAGGCCCTCTCACCTTGCTGTTCAAAGAGGGAATGAGGTGAGAATTGTGCATAGATCAGCATAAGTGAAACTCCACTCTTGGGACAACTGCTCAGACAATAAGTTCATTCATGATTGATGAGTCATATCGTTTTGATGTATAAAGTATCTCCCGTTTTCATATTCAATTAAATTGTGGTCCATGTCAAGGCATATTTGAATTATAAAGTGATATGTACCCTATATTGTTCTCTTAACAGCTGAAACAGTCTACATAAATAGAACAATTATGTAATATCGATCAATTTCTTGTACGTGACATCTTGGCCTAAACTGTATTAGAGGATGTAGTTGTAATCAAAATACCTGATGTAGCAACAGCTTCAGCTATAAATTATAAAGAATCATTGTTCTCTATTCACAATATGTAATATTCCTTAAATACCAAGCTTTAGTAGTATAAAATATAAGTCCTTTTTGGATTTGTCTATGTAGCATTGTAGCAACTAAATAAAGAGTATACTGGCCAATTAAATAGTTCTTTAATTATAATCTTGGTGTTGTAAAAATAATATCATGAATTTGAATGGCACTTTTTGATTTGAAATGTTTTTGTAACTATAACTCAAATCAAATACATAAAGATTATGAAATTATTGCCCATATTTATAGGTAAGAAAACTGAAGCTCAGAGAATTTAGATGACTTGTGTATAATAACATAATTAGTAAGTGTTAGAACTCAATTTTATTAATTTAACACTATGTATTGAGTATTCACTACATACTGGCCATCTTCCATAAGTACTCAGAAACCTCAGGGTCTATCTATTGAGGGAGAAAGAAAGCAAATAAATAACTGCACAAATGTAAAATCACACACACTGATAAGTGGTTCCAAGGAACAGTAAAGAGTGCTCTGAGATAGAATACATGACTGCTTAAAAATGTGAGTTGGGCAGAGACAAAACTGAAGGAGTGATCACGTGGTCTGGGTCATATGACTGAGTAGGAGACACTGCCAAAGCCGTGGAGGGGGCTGCACATGTTAGCATTTGGAGAGAAAGACAACAAGTAGCTCATGCAAGATTTTGCAGACCATGTTACAGAATTTTAATTTCATTGTAAACTACATGGGGAGTAAGGGGATGCCATAATCAACTTTGAATCAGGTTTTGGCTTCTGAGTTTAGTGGCTGTTTCCAGTTTTCTCTGTTGGTGCCCATATAGAATTCACTTTTTTGGTCTTTGTTTATTTGCCTAATGTTTAAATACACTATTTATCCTATATAAAATCAATGTATGGGAGTTGAACCTGTTGGCTGCTGTAACTGATGGCACCTGCATTTATTTTTTAACTTTGGCAGGAACATAATTCTGGAAATTATGGAATTTAGAAAATTCAGGAAATTAATGTAAGGCTCTAGGATGGCTTGCTTTATTCTCTGAGTATTTCAGTAATGTGGAATTCAGCTTAGATTTTGATATAATTTGTTTATTATATTAAACAAGTGGCTGTGTAAACTGCTTTGGATCAAAATGGAATGAGCTGACCAAAGAAGGAATTCTTTTTTAAAGGCACATGGGGTGATGCCCTTGACTGACCGTCAACTTTCCCTCTTGCCTCCACTCCCATTCATCAATCTCAGCAGCCTGTTTTTAGAGGCCAAACAAGTATTTTGGCCTTGAAGATGGCTAAGCCTTTTAATGTGATCCTGGATAGATGTGATCCCAAATAGATGTGAGTTTGTGTGTATTGTAGAAGCAGAGAAACATACTCACTTTGATGTTGCTTGCTTTAAAACAGCCTACACTTCTATTTTTCAATTAATTTCCTCAAGTTTGAAGAGGCATTTGGGACACAGAGATGGAATCATCCACATAATTTTCATTTTCTTGAGAGAATCTCCATGCTGAGTGGCATTTTGGAAACATACTTACAAATCACCTGGGACAAAGTCCATAGTAAATCTAGGAAAATTTCACATTTTCAGAGAAATTAAGTGGATTCTTAAAAGTACATATATTCAATTGAGTTTTGACAATCATTAATCACTTACTGGAATGAACATTTTTATGTTTATCAAACTGCTCCACAATTTGACAGTGCTAACAATGTTCTAGTCACTTGAGTTGGCTACTAGGTTTTGTTGTATTTCCTAAGTCCTGACTTTTACCTGGAAAGTTTCACCAGAGTCATCGATAAAGGCAATTTAAGTTGGTATCAAGGAAGTCTTTATGTTTAAAGAAGAGTGACCTGTAGGTATCACACTTCATTTTCACTTGTTCTTTTACTAAAATATAGCTTGAGGAAATCCAACATGTAAGTACTTTAATAATAAGCAACACTACAAAGGCATTCTTTTATTTTTTATTTGAAACCTCAATAGTTTCATATATTCATATTTAGAGGACAACTTGAACTTTTGTAGGGAAATATACTCTACCTGAAAAGTCATTTTCATTTTCTCAGCATGAAAATTTTGTGTCTTTTGGTTCTCTCTTCTATGCTTATGAACTATAAGAGTCTTAAAAGTCATCAATGTATTGTAAATACTTCAGAGCTATTAAACTTGTGATTTTTAATGTTTGAAAAATTAACCTCCAGAAGCTAATTTTATTAAAGTCTGTCCAGTCAGGCATTTTATGTGACTGTAGTACTTATCATTAGGACAATTGAATTACCAGTTCTACTTGTGACTTCTGAATGCCATATATATATATTGGTTTGTTTAGACCATTTATGACAGTGGACTTCCCATTATATTTAGCAGAGAAGGCAAATTAAATCAATACATTTAAAATATTTGTGTATTTAAACATATCATCAAAAAGCATTTGATGTTATTGTTTCTCTTTGAAAGACTTTTCCTCGGTGTCATTCTGTCAGGGAGATGCCTTCTTTGTCAGGGTGAGCTCTGCTCAGCCCAGCTGATCCCACTGGCCTGCACACAGAAGTGTTCCTCCAACTAGCAGCCAGTTCCCTTCTACTGCCCCTCTCAAAATCCACGTTCAAAACTCATCTTTAGAGTAGATATGAGTACAATATCCAGGGTTTTTTTAATCTCCCTTCTGCTCAAAAATAGTTTTCCAGAGGTCCTTGGAATGACAGTGGGGTGGAGAATGGACAGGGAGTACAATTCTCAGATCAAGCTCTGCTTTGCTGACATTTATGTAGTGGTGCCTCTGTTGGCACTTCCTGGTTCTCGCTCTTGCCATCCGTAGAGCAGTCCGATCTCTGAATATTGCTTTCATGCCCCCCAAGTATAGTTCAGGGGCTTGTGAGCAACCCCTTCTGCCCAAAGCTAATCTAGAGCAGAGCTCTCACCATGTAGCCAGTGGACACTTAGAGGAGAATTCCCTGGACTGCATTTGACAGTATTCTCTGGCCACCTCTCTCCCTCTCTCCCTCTGATGGAATAGATCAGAATTTCAAGTGTTGCAAGAATGGCAATCTGCATTTCTGTATTTCTCTGTAAATGTTTCTTAGGTATAGTGAAGTTTGATGACCAGCATTATGAACTCAGTGTGTCCTGCTCAAATTCATGTGTTGTACCATAACCCCTAATATGATGGTATTAGGAGGTGGGGTATTTGGAGCTGAATTACGTTTAGATGAATTCATGGGTGTAGAACCCCCATAATGGGCTTAGTACCCTTGTAAGAGGATTAGACATCACAGCTTCCTCTCTCTGTCATTCAAGGACACAGCAAGAAGGCAGCCAGCTACAAGCCAGGAAGAGGCCCATGTTCCAGAAACCAGGCCACACTGGCACCCTGATCTCTGATTTCCTAGACTCCAGAACTATGAGAAATGTGTTTAAGCCACCCAGTCTATGGTATTTTGTTATAGCAGCTCAAGAAGACTAAGACAACCAGTGTCCTGGGAGAAACTCCCCATATCTGGCCATAGAGGTAGCTCTATCCTTTAGAAAGAAAATGGGAATCTGGGGTACAAAGAATGACTATTCAGAGATTAATTTTTGCATATAGCAGTCATCTCAATTTTTCTACTGTAATGGCTATTGTCTACTACCAAGTGTCTTTTTATATCTCCTTTCTTAACCCTCGAATTGCCCCTTCCATCAGCTGTATTTGGTGCAGAAATGTTTTCAAAGCGCATCTCACGTATTGAGTTTAAGCTCCTAGATACCCTAATTCCTAATCTGCTCTTGGCTAACCAAGAAACTATGCAAGACCCCTTACGTTTCTGCAGAGTTAATTGAATTTGCTTTACCATTAAATATGAGAGTATCATGTGACCACCCAGTATACATCAACATTAACAACATCTCTTTAGTCCTCAACATAAAATAAAAATCATGGCTTCTTTTTTGAGATTCTGTAAAATTCATGAGCTGTCATTGAATTTTCTGAAGTTAAAACAGGAAGTTGACAATTGGCATTAAATATGATTTATGGTGTGATACAGCAACTCAACATATGCAGCAGCTTTTAATTCTTGGTTATTACCATTAGCCAGGGAATCACTGCCAAATGTTGAGAAAAGGAACTGATGGGAGAGGGTTTTCTGTGCATTGAAAGTACCAAAGCACCATGTTTCTTCCTAAATTTTACTGGGAAGGATTGTTGTGCGGTTTGGAAAATTGGAAATTCACAGGTATTTTCATATTTTTTCTTATCATAAAGGTTTCATATCGAATAGCTTCTTAGTTAATATCATGGTTACAAAATACAGAAATCTAGGTTAAAAAGTGAAACTGTAGCTCTGGCTGGTGTAGCCCAATGGATTGAGCACGGGCCTGCAAGACACACAATCGCGGTTCGATTCCCAGTCAGGGCACATGCCTGGGTTGCAGGCCAGTTCCCAGCAGGGGACTCATGAGAGGCAACCATACACTGATAATTCTCTCCTTCTCTCCTTCCCTTCCTCTCTAAAGATAAGTAAATAAAATCTTTAAAAAAAAGTGAAACTATAGACACATTGTTTTAATTATAACTAAAGAAAAAATAAGTTTCTATTCCAACTCAACTTTAAAATATTCAATTTTATGCCTTTAAAATTTTTTTTAGCCAAACGGAGGTAAGTTTAGATACTGAGTATACACATAGGTCCAAGAACAGCCTAAATGAAGTCTAGGGAGGTATCTGGATGCCTGTTCCTGGCTTTGTGAGGTGGGTGTGTTCCAACAACCAACCCTGTCACCGTGTACCACTGTCACGACAGGGCACGGGACTGAATGGACCAGAGAGCCAGTCCACTCCCTGTGGCATATTTTGGGAAGACAACAGGGTGTGTGTACCAGTTGCTGGAAAAAAGAGAGGCAATGATTTAGCTTCTAGTCATCACTCTGCCTCGAGCATGAGGGTCATTGGGTCATGAAGGGCACAGTAGGTACAGGCCAAATGCTTAAACATCGATTTGTGTGGTTATGTAAATCGGTACTTACTGAGATGAGTTTCTTAAGCTGCAAAGGAAAATAAAACATCTGTTTTACTAAACTTCTAAGGATGTACACTCTTAAAGTGAAATAGAAAATAAGTTAAACCACCCAAATATATAACACACAGGGATGAATTTATCAATGGCATTTTATTTGTGTATAACAATTTTAAGGTTTTGTTTTTTAAAATAAATGTTTATGTTTCCTTTATGTTTTGTCATTTAAAGGTACATATTTAGAGTTTGTTCTTGGTATGGTTCTCTTATTTTTACCAGGCCCTGTGTGTTTAAGTATTTCCCAGAGTCTGGCCTTTTAGGCTTTTTTTTTGTCTTTTCAGTCCATTTGTGGCAAAATCACTAGACTTGAATTGAGAAACCTGGTAATACCACTTATTAGCTGTTTGACCCCAGACAAATAATTTAATATCTCTAAACCTCAGGTTTCCTATTTATTAGTCAGGCATAATAAAGTAATAAAGTAATAATGCCTCTTTGAATTGTTGTACATTCTAAAGAAGGTCATGTTTGGGTGAATTGCTTTGTAAACTCTGAGGTGGCAACAGACAAAAGTGTTCTTCCCAAGTTCGTTTTTTTTTAACTACTCTCTTGAGGAAGAAGAGGTTCTTGAGAGAATTCTGTAGTATAGAAGTTTTTGTGAATCTTTACTTTTAATGTTCATTCAACTGACTTTGCTATCTTCCTTAATTTTACTACATGTGGGTTACAGAGGAAGGGTCTGGTATAGCACAAGCGTGCTGCTGAAAGTAATGAATGCTGAAATATTTCAAAATATTTCTTCATCACTCTCTAAGATGGTAAAGAAAATAATAAAACATTTTACATTTCTCTTTTTGCTTAAAAATACTCCTATTGAAATCTCAAACTATATTTCATAAAGAATCCTATATGTCTGGGACAAGTGCCATTAGTGGTCATTATTGTGACTTGCCAACTATAAAGAGCAAATGACCCACACTTCCAAGGCTGTCAGAGGCTGAGCCACATCTGTGACCAGATATAGCCCTTAAATGGGACACACTGTCATGCCAATGAAGACAACCCTTTTACATGTCTCATGCTCTCTTTCCACTCGCAGGCCACCCTTCTCCCAAATGGCAACAAGGAGGAGGCAAGCGAGAGAAAGCTGCCATTATTAGACAGCAATAACTTCCTGGGAAGTGGATCAACAAACTTTTAGAGTGTGTTTTATTTTTTGATTTGTTATTTGCCATAGACTTAGAGTTTTTTTTCTTTCCTCATCTGCACTTGTGAGGTATATGTAAAAATAATATTTTTTTATTCATAACACAGTGCTAAGGCAGTGATTGAAGCATACTCTGCAACATGCCCTTGCTATTAATTCACCCAGACTGTCTGCCACTGGGAACATGAAGTGACTCACTGAGGGATGAGCACTGGCTACCCCAACCTAGGAAATAATAACATAACAGTGATAACATCTTTAATATGAATACAATTTCTTCAGTCTATAAAAATGAATAAAAGTAGTTTTATAAATCCTATGTTTTGATCTGTAACATGGAATCTAAGCAAAAGACTTGTTTTATGCAAATGCAGAATTAAGCCTGGGAGAAAGCAATAGCCCCACTCTCTGGATGTCCTCTCCCCACACCCTGAGGAGCTTATGTCCTGCTGAGGAGTGCAGCCAGAGGCTCTTTCAGTGACTAAGCCTAATGAGGCAGAGGTGGGTGCTTTGGGATTTTTGCTAATTTGTCCCCAGGCCTGGTGCTGGTAAAAGTCAGCCTTGGTACACAGCTTGGTCCTTTCTGCACAAGTCCATGCCCAGCAGAGGCAGCCACAAATTGTGGGTCACTTGTTGCTCCAAACAGGTTGCCAAGGGCCAGTCACAGGCATTGACCTGCACCAGAGTCTCTCTCAAAAGGGCCAGAACCAATACATTCAGTGGCCACCTTCAGACAATATCAGAGCAGGATCCAATAAGCTTCACATATGCTTTCACAGCATATGCATAAGGAGATTTCAGCAGGCACCAGTTACTCCTGAGGCAAATTCTGCTTCATGTGGGCAGCAACTACACAGCAGCTTGCACAACAAGGTAGGGGTTCAGCTTCACAATTGGCCAGCCTGATGGATGATCCCATGCATGAATGGACCAATAGCAATCAAGACTCAGTTACAACAGGAGGGCCCACATAACTCGCACAAGGGACACTTCCAAGGGACACTTCCAGCTCAGGCAATAAAAGAGATTGCACCAATGTACCACAGAGGACACCTCCTAGATAAGGCCACCCCATGAAAACTAGTAGTCATAGCAGATCTAATACATAGGGAAAAAACACACAGAGAGGCGATCAAAATGGGGAGACAAAGAAACATATCCCAAGTGAAATAACAGGAGAAATCTCCAGAAAAAGAGCTAAATGAAATGGAGGCAAGCAATTTATCAATTACAAGGATGGTCAAGAGCATGTAAAAGGACACAGAAACCATAAAAAGGACCAGTGAGAAATGAAAAATATAATATCCAAAATAAATATACATTGGAAGAAATAAACAGTAGGTTAGATGAAGCAGAAGATAGAACCAGTGATTTGGAAGACAAGGTAGAAAAAATCCCCATCTATCAGAGCAACAAAAAGAAAAAGACTGAAGAAAATGAGGACAGTTTAAGGGACCTTTGGGATAACATGAAGTGTAACAACATCTGCATCATAGAGGTACCAGAAGGAGAAGAGATAGAGCAAGGTATCAGGAACCTATTTGAAGAAATATTGACCAAAAGGAAAAAGATGTACAAGTCCAGGAGGCATAAAGAGTCCCAAACAAGAAGAACCCAATGAGGCTTATATCAACACACATCATAATTAAAATGAAAAGGTTAAAGACAAAGAGACAATCTTAGAAGCCTCAAGGGAAAGACAGTTAACTACAAGGGAGCTCCCATAAGATTAAGCTGATTTCTCAACAGAAACATTTTAGATCAGAAGGGACCAGCATGAAATATTCAAAATGATGAGAAGTGGGGACCTACAACCAAGACTATTTTACCTAGCAAGACTGTCATTTAAAAATGAAGGAGAGATCACTTCTTGGCCTTTTGGCTAAGATCAAGTGTAGTATCTGTTCTTATCAATTTAAAATTGAAGGAGAAATGTAGAATTTCCCAGACCCCCCCAAAAAATCTAAAGGAGTTTGTGCTATCACCAAACTAGTATTATAAGAAATGTGAAAGGGCCTGCTTTAAGAAGAAAATAGAAAAATAGAAAAGAAGAAACAAAACAGAAGAATATAGTTACAAGAATAAAATGACAATAAATTATGTACCTATTCATAGTGACTTTAAATGTAAATGATTAAATGCTCCAATTAAATGACATGGGATAGCTGAATAGATAAGAAAATGAGACCCATATGTATGATGTGTACAAGAGACTCATCTTAGAATGAAAGATACACACAGATTCAAAGCAAAGGCATGGAAAAAAATATTCACGCAAACTGAAATAAAAAAAAACCCACCTGGGGTAGCAATAGTTATATATTTGACAAAATAGACTTTAAAATGAAGGTTATAGCTAGAGACAAAGAAGACTACATATGGATAAAGGGAGCCATCTAAAAGAGGATATAACACTTGTAAACATTTATGTACCTAACATAGGAACACCTAAATATGTGAAACAAATTTTGATGGACATAAAGGGGAAGATTTATAGGAATGCAGTCATACAAAGGGGTTTTAATACCCCATTGACATCAATGAATAGTTCTTCCAGGCAGAAAATCAACAAGGAAATGGCAGCCTTAAATGACACACTAGATGAGATGGATTTAATTGGTATCTTCAGAGCGTTTCACGCAAAGGCAGCAGAAGGTACATTCTTTTCAAATGTAGGCATCCTGGAAATCCACCACCAACCACTAATGGTGAACATTTTGGTATTTCTGCTTAATCTTTATGCTACTATAAGTAGTCATGCCAGGGACCCAATAGTTGTTATTACATTATCTTAGGTGAGGGGCAGGGATAAAATATGGCATGGAAAACACCATTGTAAAATTTGTGTGAATTGCGTCCTTAATATGTGGCACTATGTGCCCAGAAATGTCAAGAGATGTGCTTGAGAGGCTGTCGGGCCAAACACGCATCTCCTAAACCCTCGGCCATATGACAGGGCAGCTTGGAGGACTGTGGGTTGGACAGGAGGACAGTTAAGATTAGTAACTTCCTGAGTGACTGTACAAGGGCTGCTGACTAAGGGTTATTACAGCCTACACATGGAAGTCTCCAGTTGTGTGTGACAGAGCTCTGTCCTTGTTCTGTTTTTTCATTGTAACTGGTTCCTATGTTTTAGATGAAAATAATACATACTTATTAAGTCTACAAATGGGAGGGATGGCAAATATAAGGGCTGGAACGTCATTGCTTGTTCAACTCTTGTGTTCTTTAGCTGCTGTATGAGAGACTTTAAATATAAGTAGTTTACGTTTAAGCAATTGAAGTGTGAACTGCAAGTTTAAGTTCCATTTACATTTTATTGGCAATAACATGGCTACACTTGTCTATCTCTAAACTATCCAACACTGTAGCAATGGCCACGTGAGTCTGTTGAGCTCTTGAAATGAGGCTGCCCTGCACTGAGGTGTGCTCTGGGTGTACTGTGCACACCGGTCAAAGACTTAGAATAAAAAAATACATTATATCTATCTTGTTAATGCTTTTTACATATTACACATTGAAATGATAATATTGCAGATGTTTTGGACTAAATAAGTTATTAAATGAATTTCACTTCTTTTTATTTTAATGTCACCACTGAAAAATCTAAAGTCACATCTGTGACTTCCATTATATTTCTTCAGGACAGTGTTGCAGGTAGCCAATGGCCAGAAACCCAGATTAAACTGAAATCCTGTGGAAGAAGAAAAGGATGGATTGAGGTGAAAAGTAGGAGCCTGTCCCTCTATTGTGCCTCCAGTGTCTCACAAAATATCAAGCAGTTAGTGCTTGCTCAGAATGTCTTGATTTAATGAGTAATTGAATTACTGTGTTTGGGTCCCAGAATATATCAGACTTGAGTGATAGACCATATTCAACAGAGTGACATAATATGCCCTAAATTTTATCTGTTCAGCTATAGGGCTGGGGAAATGGCTACAGCAATATATTTATTAAAAATGCAAGGACTTTTCTTTTGTAGTCAGCTCAATGTGTGTCAATGATGTGATGTGCCACCGCAAAATCTAAAGCAATCTCAGACTGCATTAATAAAAAGCATTTCTAAGAATGGATGACATCCCTGACCTACTCTCTGCTTTGTTGAGCTTGTATCTACAGTGGTTTAGTAGGCTTTGGGGGTCCTCCTGAAATGAAAATACATCGTATTTACAAGGCTAAACTTTAGGGCTATGGCAGGATTGGTTGGGAGATATGTTCAATTTATGATTGCTGTAGACTATCTTATGGAGATGTTTGTAATACAGTGGTATAGATGGGTACAAAATTAGGATAGAGAACTGAGAGAATTGTCTGTATATGGATGGCAGGTAACACCACAGGCATAGATGAAGTCTTCCAGGGAGAATGTGTAGTTAGAAAGAAGCACTCTGACATTTAGAGGTAGGGTATTAGAAAAGGAGCCAGGAAAGGGGACTGAGAACAGCTCTCAGAAAGGTTAGTGATGAACAAGGTAAGTGTGGCATTGTTACAGGCAAGTGCATGTGTCTCGAAGGAGAGAGTATTCACAGTATTGAGGTTCCCATGTGGTCCAAGAGTAAAGGGCCAAGAGTTTATTTTAAGTTAAACAACTAGAGAGCTCTTGGTGTCCTTAACAAGAGTAGTTTTAATAGACTTATGGGGACTAAACAGTGGATTGAGAAACAGGAAAGAAGAGATGAAGTAGAATCCGTGAGAGGAGATAATTCTTACACAAAGTTTTGCTCTGACGTATTGATATCATAAATTTCTTGACATGATGTCTTGAGAAGGACACAATATTATTTCTGTGATATTCTGCTAAAATGCAAGAATTTTTCAAATTGGAACCATGAGAAAATATCAGACAAACCCAAAATGAAGGACATTATACAAAATAACTTATTAGTTCTCTTCAAAAATGTGAAAGTCATAACCAGGGAAGACATAGGTCACAGGGGACTAAGGAAAAATAGCAATTAGTTGCAATGTAAGATCCAGGATTGGATCCTGGGACAGAAGAATGACATTAGTGGGAAAACTGGGGAAACTTATATAGGTCTGTAGTTTAGTAGTGTAGCATAATGATGATTTCCCAGTTTTGATCACCGTACCATGGTTACACAATGTGTTAACATTAGGGGAAGCTGGGTGAAGGTCACATGGGAACTTTTTGCAATACTTTTGCAACTTTTCTTTAAGTTTAAAATGAGTTTAGAAAAAAAGTTTTGCTCTGAATAGAAGGAAGGGGATAGAGGATGTCTGGAAGGAATATGAGGCTGAGGAGAGTTCAAAATTAGCAATAGTAATGAAAATGGTATGTCCTATGTGCTAAGTGCTTTGTGGAAATGTTGTCATGCAGTGTTCATAACTGTACTGTGAGAAAATGTTGCTGCTGTTGTTCTTGTTACTTCACTTCTGCAGATGAGAAAAAAGGAGATGAGAATGAGGTTAATCAGGATCCACACTCAGCAAGTGGCAGAGCTGGGATTTGAAACGGATTTTTTAAGCCACTGCATTATATATTCTCTTTAAAATCAGAGAGGATTGGGTGTGTTTAAATGCATGAGGCATAGAGACTGTTAGATGGGGAAGAGATGGAAAAGCCAAAAGGAGGAAATAGAAAATAGCATGAAATTCAGCACATGGGTGGAATGCAGACATGAATCTGAGGACGGACACTGCCCATGCAAGAGGGGGGTCTAGAGCAGAAGTAGAGAAGTTGTACATGTGTAGGTTATACTGGCTGGAGACTGACAAAGGTCTTAGGTAGCCGTCGATTTCTTTTTGAAGTGAGAGCTGAGGCCAGTATCTTAATGCTGAAGAAAAATTTACTTACCTTAATTGATCACAGTGCCAAGATTAATTCTGGTAAGAGTTGTGAAATTTATAGCTTTTAAAAATTTAAATAAATGACTGAGAGCATTTTCCTTTTTACAGAATTTATTTGAGGCTGACTGAATAAGCCAAGAAGAATGGAATTATTATAGTTGAAAGATTTGACATTTGATATTTTTCATTGGCACTCAGAATCTAAAAGTCAGTTTAAGAGTAACAAGCAAGCAGAAATTATCTTTGCACCTTTCAATTATATTTTCTGGTCTTCCTTCCTAGAAAATATTACACAGAGAAGTTGGTGTTATTCACTTAAAGAACAGAAACAAGCTCCAAGTTAATACCACAGAAAATTAAATTTAGATTTAACTGGTTTTAGGACATGCTTGCGCTAAGGATCTCAACTTCTGTTTCCTAAGGTTTGTGGGGGGGAAATACCTAATTCAGAGGCCAGTTTTATTGGTTGACAAATGAAAATAAGGCACTCCCATTGGTAGTACATTTGACTAATACGGTTCCTATCACGAAGTTAAAAATGTCACGGTTTTTAAAGAATATTCTCTCTTTACCATCCTTTTATCTGGTTGAAAAAAAAATTCCTTAAGGACTTTTTGTTTCACTTCATCATTGTTGTTAGTTCTCAAGTGGGTAAAAGACATGATCTGCTAGTTGAATTTTCTCTGGTTCTAAGTTTTTCCCCCCATAAGGCCTGCAAAGATTTTGGGATGCTGTGGTATTTACTAGAGTTTAGAGGGTGTATCAAGGGGAATGGAAAGAAAAATAACATCTCGTGAAATAACTATATAGAATGAGTCTAAGATATTTTCCCTATTTTTTTAAAAGGATTCTTTCTTTACTTGGTGAAATAAAATCTTTTTCATTGAGGGTAAATTACTGACTCATAAAAACAGGAGTGTTCAAATGACCTCCCCTTCATCCACTGCCCTCAAATGTTTGCCTCTGAAAATCAATTGCTCAAAACTGATGATGGCAAAGTGGTCAGGATGTGTTTAGAGGATGACAAATGATAGGGAAGGGCTTTGCTTAAATATGCAGCCTACAGGAGATTTTCTCAATTTACGGGTAACTGTGCATCAATAATCTTCAGTAAATAAACTGAACCTTATAAATGAATCAGACAGGCAAAAACCCATCATCCCTCAGGTAAATTATTTCTGAGGGAACTGGTAAATATTTTGGAGATATTTAAAAGAATATTTATGGTTCTTATTAAGTAAATCCTCATACATATTCTCAATAGTATCATTTTGCTGTAATTCTTTTTACTGTAGTATCATTTTACTGTAATTCTTTTTACTGTACTAAACTAAACTAAACTAGTAAATATTATACTTTGGGTTGTTTGAATATTAAAATACTTACAAATCATGAAGAAAACTCACCTAATGTACTGAGGGTAGTAATTAATAGAGACAAAATTCAATTCTAGCCTAAATCCTTCCTCTTGACAAAAATATAGAAGTTATTCAATAACTGAACATTTATTTTTATGAACATAGTTTTAAAGAAAAGTGAAAATGGGAAAGGAGCTATAAATGTGTGGAAACAATTGAAGTGTGTATAAATCAATGTTAAATTTCTCACCATAATAGATTTAAAGTGCAAGCAACTGGTATTGGATAATTTTAAGAAAGTTTAGGGGTAATAATGGTATTATGGTTATATTTTATGGGAGTCCTTATTTTTTAAAGATACTTAATGGGATATTAAAAATGAAATGATGTTTGGGGTTTATTTCACTTTTTTTTCCAATTTTTTTATTTAATTATTTTTCAAGTACAGTTTTCTGTCTATTACTCCCATCCCGTCCCACCCCCCATCCTCCCCCCTCCCTCCCATTTCCACCCTTCTCAGTTGTTGTCCATGTATCCTTTATATAGGTTCCTCTAAATCCCTCCCTTATTTCCCCTGAAATTCCCTCCCCTCTCCCCTCCGGTCACTGTCAGCCTGTTCTCTATTTCAGTGTCTTTGGTTATATTTTGCTTGCTTGTTTGCTTTGTTGTTTAGCTTCCTGTTAGAGGTGAGATCATATGGTATTTGTCCTTCAACACCTGGCTTATTTCACTCAGCATAATGCTGGGGTTTATTTCAAATGAAGTAAAATGGGGGCGAGAATTAGGGAACTGTGGATGAAATAGATTGTCTATAAGTTGATATTTGGTAAGACTGGACAATAAATACATAGTTTATCACACTGTCCATGTACTTCTGTATATTCTTGAATATATATATACACACATCTATGTATATATTAGTATACACATATATGTATACACATATGTGTATATAGTGTATATATTACACACAGTATACATATATACTATATAGTATACATGTGTATATATTATATGTATTTGTGTGTATCATGTATATGTGTGTATATGTATATATTTGCATATATATGACAAAAGCAAAAACAGTTAGTCCCTGTAAGATGCTTTTGAACCAGGAACCTCAATTACCCAATTTAGGCCACAAGGACAAATTCCATAGAGTATAAGGCTAACACTGGAGATCTAGGTAGCCTTTTTTTTAAGGCAAAGTGTAGGCTGTTCTACTTTGCCTGCTTCCTTGACCCATGTGCAGAAAGAAGTATTGGCAATGGCACGGAGGTCCCTTTGACTAGCAAACGAAATCGAAAGCAATGAGATTGTTCATTACTGCTTCTTCCTATGAGTTGAGACTGATGTGGAGTGCATCTAGGGCAAGGATGACATTGTTCAAACTTCTGCTAGAGTTAATGCCAAGTTTCTCAGAGTCTTTTCTATTTATGTGATACGTGAATCTTACTGTTGGAGCGCTTCTCTAACTGTTCATGTAAGCAATGAGTCAGTCATTCTCTTAGGTAGCATGCCTGAATAATCAAGTGTGGCCTCATTTTGAAGCTTGTATTTGTGGGGGAATTTCAAACCTTTATGATATTTAGAATTAGGATCTTCATGTACAGAGAAGTCTTGAAATATTATTCTTAAAGTGTATGTGGTATTAGTCTGACGCAAACAGGATCAGGCCTCCTGGTCACAAATGAAGTAGTAACCAGTAGGGCACCTGAAAAGCCATAAAAATAAAAATAAATTTTCGTCACGTTACTTTGGAACCAAGGCCTTACATTACCTGAGTTACATGTTTGAATCCTTAGCACTCTCTTTTAAGTAGCAAGTAATTGGTTCACTGTCCAGCAAAGATTATGGAATTCAAATTTATAATTATTTAGGTTTAATCAGTAGGTAGAAATAATTGGTTCTTTGAGGGTAGAGAAAAAAAATAGCAAAGTCACAGGTTGATTTGTTGAAGGTCCTTTGTCTGTGTAGGTGCAAATGGAACTGACATCAGTGCCAATTCCTTATGGTGCCATTTGACCAGACCAAAATTACTCAGAAGTGTTTATCAGGCGATCTGGTTATGGATGACCTATACATCAATAAATAATTGGGTGGTGGCTCCTGGTTAGGAGGATCTCAGGATGGCATTGGAATATGTTCTGATTTAAAAATTATAGTAGAGAGGGGAAAAAGAGAAAAGGGTCATGTGAGAAGGTGCTCAGCATCACTAATTACCAGGGAAGTACAAATCAAAATCACATTGAGATGTCACCTCACACATGTCACAAAGGCTATTATCAAAAAGTCAACAAATATCAATGCTGGCAAAGATGTGGACAAAAGGGAGCCTTCACACACGGTTGGTAGGATTTTAGATCAGTACAGCCACTATCGAAAACAGTATGGAGTTCCTAAAAAAATTAAAAATAAAACTACCATAAAACCCAGCAATTCCACTTCTTTGTATTTGTCTGAACAAAACAAAAATACTATTTTGAAAAGGAATAGGCATTAGTTTACAATAGTCAAGCTATGGAAGCAACCTAGGTGTTATTGATGTAGGGGTGGACAGAGAAGAAGAGACATAAATGTATTATGGTAAGTGGAATCAGTCAGACAGAGAAAGACAAATTACTGCATAATTGCATTTAAATGTGGAATCTAAAAACAAACTAACAAACCAGAAATAGATTTGTGCTTTCCAGAGAAGAGGGCATGGAGGAATGGGTGAAACAGGTGAAAGTCTATTTTAAACTTCCAGTTATAAAATAAATAAGTCAGGGGGATATCATGCACAGCATGGGGAAAATTGTCAATAATACCGTGATAACTTCACATGGTGCCGGGTGGTTACTAGGCTTATTGTGGTGATCATACGGTGAGGTATGTAAAGGTTGAATCAGTATGTAATAAGCCTGAACCTAATATAATATTGTATGACAGCTATACTTTAATACATGATAAAAATAAAAAGGGCCATTTTGAGTGATTGCCAGCAAGGGTCTAGAGAAAATGAGAAGAAGAATGGTTATAGGCAAGAAGACGAAATGAAATTTGAATTAGACACAATCCTCGATCTGCTGTCTCAGGCAGAAGCTGTCTGCTGTCTGAGGTGATTGCCTTTTAAAAAATATTTTCATTTTTAAATAACAGTTCACATTTCATATTATTTTTAATTAGTTTTGTATTTACAGCATAGTGGTTAGACAACCACATTACAAAGTGGTCCCCTGATATTCCAAGTACCCACCAGGCACCATATGTAGGTATTACAATGTTATTGACTATATTCCTTATGCTGTACTTTACATCCCTGTGACTGTAACTATGTCCCTATTTTGCAACTACCAATTTGTACTTCTTAATTCCTTTGCCTTTTTCACTCAATCCCCCCAACTCTCTCCCCTCTGGCAAACGGCAGTCTGGTCTCTGTATTTATAATTCTGTTTCAATTTTGTTTCTTTATTTATTTTGTTTTTTAGATTCCACACACAAAACCACATGGTATTTGTCTTTCTCTGTCTGACTTATTTCACTTATCATAATACCCTCTAGATACATCCATGCTGTTGCAAATGGTAAGATTTCATTCTTTTTTAAGGCTGAGCAATATTCCATTGCACATACATAAGTACTGCAGATTTTTTATCCACTTATCTATTGGTGGACACGTGGGCTGCTTCTATTCTTGGCTACTATAAATAATGCTGCAATAAACAAAGAAATGCATATATTCTTTCAAGTTAGTGTTTTGGATTTCTTCAGATACTTTGTCAGATAAGTATACGAAGTGGAACCACTGGGTCATAAGGTAGTTACATTTTTTATTTTGGGGGAATGAAGTCATAATTTTCTTCTGTTGGTTCGAGTCAGCTCTGTTCATCTGAACCAGCTGCTTCTGTAAGATCTCTGAGAATCTTCAGTTAAGATCTCCTGCTGAAGTAGCTTTCCAATTGTGTTGCTTAGAAGCAATGCAGAATTGCTTCTTTAGTTGTAAAACATCAACCAAAGATGGACTCCCTCGAGTTTTACTGCTGTAATTTTTGCTGAGTGTCTGCGAAGTTCCCTGCTAATGAGGATCAAAGGCATCGCTTTCTGATGTCTGTTCTCCTGGATGAAGATCATGAAGGGGCTGTTTAGGATGCTGTTGTAGGAAGGCAGCCTTAAATTGTTGGTGATAAGACTGAGTACACTTCATGAGTCCCTTACAGTATTTTGTCATATCTTTGCACAGCAGGTCAAAGTATAGTATCAGAGATCCCTAAGAAACTTCGTCTTGAAGTTGCTAGCTCATGGGTGAAAAACTGCTATGCCCTGAGGGAGTGGGCCATATAGCCATGAATGCTAATGCAAAGGAGGCTCATGGGTTTCTGAAAAGTTTGTTAATTTTTATTAAAAGATGCTATTGATATTCCATCATGGCTTCTTGAATCCCTCAAGGAATTTATGCTTTGAGGCTTTAATTAGGATTGTAACCTTGGTGGAAGCTGCCTGTTTGGCCGAATGATCTGTTAAAACACTGTCTTTCGCTTGCATAGTATCTCCTTTTGCACCAGCCTGAACCTTTATAGTAGTTACCTCTCTAAAAAACACCTCAAAGTTACTTAATTAGTCCATTTTTGATTAAGTTCCAGCAGAAGTGAGAAATTCTTATGTTTCCAAAGTATTAAAAAAACATGTATTATTAAAAGCATACTGGCTCTGGCTGGTGTGACTCAGTTGGGCATCATCCTGCAAACCAAAACGTAGCTAGTTCGATTCCCAGTCAGGACACTTGCCCAAGTTGTGGCTTTGGTCCCCAGTTTAAGTGCAGGAGGCAACCGATCCAAGTTTCCCTTTCACACTGATGTTTCTCTCTCTTTCTCCCTCCCTCCCCCTCGCTCTAGAATAAAAGAGGAAAAAAAGCATACCTCCTGTTTCTATATTTATTCTCTGGTTTTGATTGGATGATAAGCTCTAGTAAGCATAATAAGTTCTGCTACCTGAACCTATTTTATGTCAACTAAGGAAGTATATTTTAAAGGAGAACTTAAATTAGTGATAACATTTCTTACTTGATAACTTTCAGTTTTTGTTTTGAGATAAAAATCCATCAAGAAATAATAACAGGTTGTGCTTCTCAGGGGAGCCTCTAGTAAATCTGAGTGAGGTACAGAGTCCTTTAACTTTGGTACGATAGTCATAAAATTTCCCTTCACCTGGTGGGGCAGGAGAGCGGCAGGATTATGATATTGATATCGCAGTGGTGAGTAGCAATTCGAGAAAGAGAGAGGAGCCCAATCTGGTAAGTTAATAGGCTAAAAGTGTTGTCAGTTCTCAGTAGTAAGGTTTGCGCTGTGTGAGGAACCCTGAGATCAACTTGGATGTGTAGAACTAATTCATCAAAAGCCTTGATGAGTTTTGCAGCTACGGCTCAGGGACGAGGTGAAGCCTTTGCAACTAGGTCAGGGGTGAGGTTATAGTGAGCAAAGGATTTTGGATGATTCTCACAGAGTTGAGTTAAAACCTCAACTTGTTCACATCTCTCAGGAACAAATTGAAAGAGAGTTTTTCGTAATAACAGATGCCTAAGGGAGGAGGCTTTTAAAGAGCTTCTTCGGGTTACGGAACGCTTGTTCACGCTTGGCTCCTCTGAGGAGAGTATCTCATTCTGAGGCCTTAGATCACAGAGAGCTGTTGCAGTCTCTGAAGAATTCGGCTCATATTATCTGCAACATGAGTTACATCTCGAAATTCTCTGAATTATCATTTTGTGAGGGGTTAGGATAAGCTTGGATAGTCTCTAGTCTTTCAGGAAAGTGTGGTGTTTTCCTCTTCAGACCCTAAATACTACTCTCTGTTTTGGCAAAACAAATTTGTCTTCTGAAATATTCTGTCCTTTTCTGCTAAGGCTGAGAGCAAGCAAAAGGAATCCTTTTTACAGGCTTCATCATCCTCTGCAAAAGAGCAGGAAATCATCTACATGTGTGTCAGACCTGGATCGCGAGAGGAATTTGGATCTTTTAGTCTGAACTGAAAATCTGGGGGAAGTGGATGGGGGTTTTGGTAAATCCCCGAGGCATATCTATCGGGGTATCTTGTTGTCTTCCCTGGGATTAGGCACAGGAGTATTGAATTTACTGGTCTAGAGATTCACCACCGTGCAGTGAGTGACTTTGTTGGACTTTATGATAATGTGGGTTTGGGTTAGATACAACTGGGAAGCAACCGATAAGGTTTTGTTGATGGTCTTGAAGAAATCAATATTGCCTCTTGTTTTGTTTCTTTACTGGATGGATGGGTGTTCCAGGGGCCAGTGTGGGGTACAAAAAAACCTTTGGGTAGAAAGGACTTGAGGTCTTTCTTTGCTTCTGGTTCAAGGGATATTAGGAAAGTTGGAGTAACTATTTGGTCAGGTTGATTTGAACTTCAAAAGAACTGCAAACCCAGTGGTGATCCAAGGAATTTAGGCGGCTTCTAAAAGAAGAAAAACAAAAGGAAATGGATTCTGTAACCTCCAGCAGGAATACAGCTCTGCTGGCACCTTGATTTTAACCCAGGGAGACGTGTTTTCAATGCATGACCCCCAGAGTTGTAAAATAATAAATGTGTGTTATTATACGTCATTGTTTCTGTAATATGTTACAGCAGCGACTGGAAACTGGAATGGTCCATGTGTCAAGGCCTTTACCTGAGGTATGCATCGATATAATGGAGGGGAAAGATATACCTAGGGCAGACACAACTTGGTCCTGAGTAGAACAGTATTCTGGAACCTCAAAAAATAGCCCCTCTGTTTGACACTTAATATTACAATTTCATTTTCAAAGCACGTCTCTTCTTATTGAGCAGGGAGACACATTTTTCATTCAAGGACCTGAGGGTTAGGTTACAGTTAAGATTGATACATAGGGAAAAAGTGTGCATTATTTGAAAAGCCTGCCACCTGCGTGACATGTTTACTCTGAACAAGAGCGTGCACAAAGGCAGTGAGTTCAATAAAAAAAATGTAGCTCTTGTGTCTATCAAGAGAGTGGCCATCTGTATTTACAGTTCATTTGTTTTGAGTATTTAAAGGTGAGGCAGGATGTTGGGTACTTTTTCTTTCCTTGGAGCATCCTCACTTATCTGAATGGAGAGGTTTTTCTGCAATTCGGTGTTTCTTTCGTAAGGTGAGGCAACCCTCTTGCCGGATCCTTTCTATTGCAATATCTACACATGTCCTTGTCAGTGGGTGATGGGTTGGAGAGGGAACCATTGGATCTCTCTTTTGTTGCATAATTTTGTTTTGTATCCTGTCCCATTCCGCCCCCCCCCCAAATCCTTTCAAAATGTCTTGTAGGATGTTGTAAGTCAAATAGGGCAGTATTTTCAATTTCTGTTTATAAATTAGGTCTCCAAGTTCAGTTATAATTCCATTCACAAAAATAGATGGACGTGTGGTGGTTTCATCAGCACCTTTTTAGCTGCCAAATGTTGCTGAAGGCACTTTCTAGTCTATCCTGAAAATGTCCTGAGGTTTCTTTTTTCTGTTTGCATGATTGAATCGTGGTCCAGTCACTGATTGGAAATATTCAGGTATGGATTTTATGAGACTTTGGCCCTACTTTTTCATGCTTTTTTGACTCACGTTTTGACTCACACTTTTTTTTTGACATGTTTATTGTGGAAAGAGAGATCCTGTCAGTCCCCTTTCAGGTCAGTCCGGTAATTTTTTGCAATTTAGATTTGGCATCTGAGGTTCCAGTCCACATGTGTTGAAGTTGATATATCTCAAGTAGCCATGAGTCCTACCTATTCAAAAGAACTCTAAATTCTATGAATAATTGCTGGTTCTTCCCATGTTTAGGGAAGTAATTCATTGCTTCTTAATTCAGATCATAGTTGAGGTTTAAATTTTAGAGTTGCTTTCATACCTTGCTCTGGCAAGGATAAATCTTGGGAGGCAACTGGTGTTTTAGCATCTTAGGGTCATTGGAAAGTGTAGGGGGTATGGACAAGAGGAAGAGGAGGGAGGAGACCACAGAGGAGGGTAAGGAGTGGGAAGAAGGAAAAAAGGGAAGGAAACCTAGAGTAGGGAGGCAGCTGGAGCATGGGGGGGGGGGCGCAGATGGATTTACGTGGGAAATAAGTCCAGCTTTTTGTTGCTTATGTTTATCAAATTGTTCATTAGCCTTGGCCAAAGAATCTTTAAAGAAGGAATTTTTGAATCACAGTATTATTTGGAGGCCTCTATACACCAATCAAGAAATGCTGCCCATGTGGCCTACGTTATCTTGTCCCCCTTTTTCCCAAGGCACCTCTCAAATGAACAATTTTGATCAAGTCAGCATTCCTGAAAGTGGCTCCTGAAGGCTAAATCATCCTTTCTGAAGTTACGCCATTTAGAGGGCAATGCCCAAGAGTTAGGGTTGTAAAGAGAGTGCATAGAAGAAGTTTTCTGGAAGAGGGGATTTAGACTCGAGACTTAACAATGATTTGTCACAGTGTTGCCTGCATACTTCACATCCAGACCCCCATGCTGTGGGCTGTCTATAAAAGCAGAGTGGAGCGTCTGTGCCCCGGACAGGCAGAAGAGTGGAGACAACACTTTCCCTGGATCAGAGCCAAGCTCCCAGAACCAAAAATTAAAATCAAAGTAAGATCTCACTCATCCAGTTTTATCAGTGGCCCACAGCAAAATTTGTTTAAGTGGAAGCTGATCTGATTAAAAACCATATACTCACAGGTCTGTGATGCTGGTGGGAACAACAGGCTTTTGGGGCCTGTGACTGTGTCCCGTCCTGTGTTTCTCCTTCACTGCATTATGCTGTTGAGTATTGTTATGAGAAACTACACTTTCAGGTAGAGCACAAACAGAAGCACAAATGAAAGCAAAATGGACACATAGAAATAGTGCTGAGGATGTCAAACAAATGGGAACCGATGATTAAATTGGGTACCAAATGTTGCATTCACCAACCGCGAGAACAATGTTGGAGACTTTCGGGGTTCCAAAGATGTTACTTTATTGGCCAAGTTTAACCTGTGCAGGGGCGAACTCTCCAAAGTGTCCGGAGACACAGTGACTGCAAGGGCTGCAAATGAGAGTCGCGCCAAACGCTTACAGGCTTAGGGTTTTATGGAGGCGCGCAAGCAAGCTGGATACAGAAGCAGATGTGGCGGTTAGCGGTTGGCTCAGGGGCACAACAGGGTTGCTGATTATTGGTGAGTTAACTCGTGCACTGGCTCGTGCTCCTTTCCTTGATTGGTCAGTCGAGCTCGTGCACAGGGGCAAAATTTCCCTCCCTACTGACTGTCCAGATGGCTATCTGCCTGACTAACCTTGTTGCTCTTACACCACATCCTGGAACACACCCTGCTCTTCGGGTGTGTCCCAGAGCCTTTTTGCGTTAGTTAGTAAAACACCTTTTGCTTCCTTACAGCTATGTTCTGGCTAGTTCCCCTTTGCCCTCAACACCAAACACATAGCCAAGGAGCTCAAAGCCAAGACAGTGGAGTTCAAGTTCATGCTGACTTACCGCATCTGTACAGTCTCAGTAAGCCGTAAGCAGCAGAGCACAAGGGATGCCTGGGGGTACTGCACCTGACCGAACCCCAGGATCAGCAGCAATGGGTGGTGCTGGAGGTACCCCAGAGGAACCTCCAGGAATCCTGCGGAAGTGACAAAGACTAACCAGATGAAGACAAACAGGTATTGATCAGAGTTTGCCATAGTAAGGAAGTCAGGAACAATCACTGCATTTCTCAGAGGCTCAAAGCAGGTGGGAATGAGAAAACTTTATACTAAAATTGTTTCTGGTATGTCCTGATTGGGCATTTTTGGCATGGAGAATCCGAAGAGAGGCTAGCAAAAGGTGGGGCATCTTCTATGATTGGTTTGGGGAGCGTATTCTATTTTTTCTGATTGGTCCTGAGTTAGAAGTGGAGCAGGGCCAAAAAAGCAGGAAACTGGCAGTCACTGACTTGGTCAAGTTCCGACCTTTCAGGCCAATTTCTGCAAAGGTTGTGATTTGGCTCCCAGGCTGATTATTTGGCTCCGTGGGACAGAGTTCTGTTGTCCTTTATGTTCCGGTCATTGTCTAAACATTGTCTGCTTATGCTCTCAGACGGGAGAGCATCAGAACAGATTTATGTAGAGTGTCAAGTTGTGAGGGGACCACAGTCTTGACAAGAAATTTGCCTCTGCATTTACTAACTGATTGATCTATTTATGGGGGTGGAGTTCCCTGTAGAACAATTTCTGACAGAACAAGATAGAGCTGGTTAAGATTCCCCAAAACCTACAACTTGTTAATAAGCCTTCATACAGGGAGGGTGGATCTTGATGGAAATTTGATTCAGTCAATTTCGGCTTCTCTACCTTGTTATAAACACAGAGGCAATTCACCTACCACAACCAAGTGGCTGTAATGCAGCCCTAAAGAGAAGGTCACTGTTTCTAATTCAGGCTGTGGTGCTTTCGGCTTGTGAAATGAAGAGAGCGAGCCTTCACAATTAGGATAAATGCAGGCATTTTGTTGAGTGGATTTTAAAATGGAAATTGCAGGTAAATATCTTTAAGCTGTGACTGTTAGGTGACAGGGGTGGGGTTAATGATGTAACGTAACTTCCACCAGCTGACTAAACTGGCCAGCTGTGGCAGGGGAATAACACGGAGGAAAGAGACAATGAAAAGGGACTTGTGGAAAATAAAATGCTTGTGTACAGTCGTTTCAGTGTGTCTTGATCGTGTCTGGAATATGTAAAGATAACTAAAAAAAGAAGTGACCTACTAAGTAAGAATTTCATTAATGTATTAGAAATGGAAAGGCAAAAATAAAATGCTAACCTGCTCCCCAGTGACAGGCAAAGCCCTGGGGCAGGTAAAGGCAGGCCACGGGGAAATAACACTCTGAGAGCTGTAACTTCAAAGAGTGCAGACTGGAGGGGCAGGTAGAGAGCAGATGGAAATTGGATGTAGCAGTGCGAGGGAGCCCACTTGCTGATGTGGAAGCCTTGCCCTGCATCCTTTGTGCCCAGGGAAGGCAGCTAAGGTGGGTCAGCTGCTGCCATTTTTCATGAAAACGGTAAGAGGAAAGGTGCCCACTCAGGACTTATCATTAGTAATGATAATAGAGAGCATTAACGAGGGTTTATTACATGTGAGACACAGTGCTTCAAATTTAGCGCTGGAAACATGGGCTCTTTCAGTGGATCCTGTAAGTAGGACAATGTTAACGCTGTTCTACAGATGAGGACACTGAGGCTCAACCCGATTAAATAATCTGACCAAGTACGTGATGAGCAATTTAAACCCGTGGCTCTTTGACACCAGGCACGTAGCTCTTGACCATAGTGGTCAGCATCCTCATTTAGGGATAATTAGGGATGCCAGTTTACTTGGTGGTGGGGGTCATAGAGTGATGCTTAAATCTCACTATGATTAGAACATGCAGGATGGGAAGAAAGGCAACGAAGGCTACATTTTAGGATGTAGAAGAATATAAACTATGGTTATAGAATTCAGAAATATTCATTGGTAAGTTATCAGCTAACTAGGAGACTCAAAATACCTATAGATTTTTTAAAAACTTGGATTTGTAATTGAAAATGCAACCTCACTTCATATAACCTTTCTTTAATACGTATACACATTTATTATTTCCTCTAAGTGATGGAGTTTTCGTAACTAGTTTTGTGAGTGTGTGTTTAGAAATAATTAAAATAGACATTTTAGGGAGAATATCAACGGGGCGACATAGTCTGTGCCTAGAGACTATCTGCTACATAACTCGATAAACCTACAATGCCATCTGCTGGTAGCTTCTCTGAACTGCAGACACAAGGTTCCAGGGTCCTGAACTAGTTAGTGGGGTCTTCAGGGATGGCGTCTAAAAGAGAAAGAAAATCTTATCCCTGGCTGGTGTAGCTCAGTGGATTGAGCGCGGGCCTGCGAACCAGAGGATCACAGTTCTATTCCCAGTCAGGGCACATTCCTGGGTTGCAGGCCAGTTCCTGGCAGGGGACACACAGTATTTTGTGTGTTTCCGGCAGAGGCAACCATACACTGATATTTCTCTCCCTCTCTCCTTCCCTTCCCCTCTAAAAATAAATAAAATTAAAAAAAAAAGAAAATCTTGACATCCAGGAATTTCACACTGAAAAGCCAAAATAATTTTGGGCCTCATGGCCATCAAGAGAACCACCATCGTATTAATAGAGGAGTTTCATTAAGCAGCAGGAAAATGACCATTTGGAAACCTATCTCCCTGACCTGCCTCTATAAATATCTGCCTGGATCTCTCTTTCAAAGTCAGATAATCTGCAAAGAACTCCCTGAGAATATATGCCCATTCAGCAAGTTCATGGTCCACAGTCTGTAAGTTTAACTCATATAATATTTGGATTATGTTAACGAGCACCATTCTTCCTTAAAGCAAGCAGTCACTGTAACCATTATATTCTAAAGTGACAAAAGTTTTACTTTTCTAATTTAAAAGTTTGATTTTATGACTTTATACTGGTTTGCCATATGTGTCTCATCCGCTTCAGCTATAGTGTCCTATCTGCGTCAGTTTTCCAGGAAACACAGGCCCCGTTTAGCAGCGGCTGTGGTCGAAGCAGTTGGGATGGGAGCTCGACAGTGGGGCTCGGCCCAGAATGAGGCCACTGGAGAAATGACCGGACTGAGGCTCACTCAGGAGATCTTCTGACAGAACAAGGGAAGTTCAGAGCTATCACAGTCCTTTGAAGTCTCACATAAATAGTAACTGATAAATGTTCTTTCATAAGTCATTAGGAGATTCCTTCTAGAAGTCCATTGCAACCCATGTCGACATTTGCCTGTCTGTATTTCCTGAAATAGTAGAGAAAGTAGCCAAGTGATGGAATCTAACTCGAAGGAGATACCCCCTCTGCTGCCTGTCTCCCCTCTGTAACTAGTCCCTCTGAAGGCGGCCCCTTCCTCCTCAGCAAAAAGAAATGGGGCCCGTCTGGCCTATTTTGTTGCTGGCTTCTGCTCTTTCTCACTTCCCAAATTGTAAGTAGTTATTTTATGTTTTAATTAACATTTATTATAATAATTAGCATACATATTCTTAAAAATTACATAATGTAGACAAGAAAAAATTTAATTAATATCCCATTAAATACCATCCCAATATTAATGGGAATATTTTCTTCTCTGCAAACCTACACATGTAATTGTTTTCATTTTCCATGAAATAAATTATAAGAAAATGTCATTCATTAACCTGTTTTTTCCAATATAGCAGTAATGAACAACCTTTAATAACATTGTTATTATAAGTTAATAGGTGTTGATTTAGATTGCACATTTTTCATGCCCATGAAGTATTTCAATTACGTACATCTCCTGTATTAATGGTTGCTGTAATGAACAACAACTTTATATCTAATTATGACATATTTGTACAAGTGGCATTGCATATACACATTGTTTTGAAATTTGTGCATGTCCTCAACTGAGGACATGCTTATTTTTATGCTAGAGAGAAGGGAAGGGAAGGAGACAGGGAGGCAGGGAAACATGGGTCAGTTGCCTTTCACATGCACCCCAGCAGGGGGGCTGAACCCCCGGTCTAAGCGTGTGCCCTGACCAGGAGTGAACCTGGGACCTTTTGTGAGATGATGATCCAACCAAGTGAGCCATATAAACAGCCAGGGTGCATATAAACATTTTTAAAGTTTGTAATAATATTGGCAAGTTGTCTTCTAGAAAATGTGAGTCAACTTATGCTATCACTAGCAGTACAGGAAATGTTAATGGGTGGATACCATGGTGTGATAGCGTGGCTTTGATTTGTGTTTGACACGTGAGGTTGAACATTTTGTGTGCATATTGGCTGACTGCATTTCTTTTATGAATAACCTTTTCATAGCCTCTGACTTTAATTTTCAAACATTTATTTCAAGCCTTTTTCATTTTTATTTCTTTCATTTTTCCATATAAAATGATATATCTTCTCTTCATCATATATAACACATATTTACTCCGTATACTTATTTGCCTCTTAATATTGCTAATGAAACATGGCTTTTTTTTTGCACTTCACAAGTTTTGTATTTTTATTTAGTTAAATCATCAATCACTTACTTTAAGTTCCAAGGCTTTGGTATCATGTTTTAAAATTTTTCTTCTCAAGTCAAGGTCGTATTAGTGCTCTGTTTTCATTTTTATATAAAATCATTAATTCATCTAGAATTCATTTGGGGGCACATTTGAGAAGAGGATTTAACACTGTTCCTCCCTCAGTCATTGGCTGGGACACCACTTAAACGATCTCTGAGGGCTGGATATTCTCGGAAGTTTCACACGCCCCGAGTACTGACAATACCCTGGTAGCAGACTCAGGGTGATGTGCAAGCTCAGAGGCCGGGCAAAGAAACAAATCGGCAGGTCGTTAGAAGCATTAACTCAGTATCTAATGGTTCACATTTCCCTGTCATTAAATATAAGAAGAATTACTATTGATGAACTGGGACACGGCTACATTACAGTTATAAATATTTAAATAAGAAAAGTGGGGGAAACTCTAAAGGCTGTGATTTTGTAACAGGGGAGTGAGAAAGAAGCCTGCCTGGTGTGCAGAAGAGGGACTTCTAAGTGGAATGTAGACTGCATTAGGAAAGACACCTTGATGAATGATGGAGGCTGGGCTCCTTCCTGGGTCTGTACAAAACAATGCATTAAGATATGACGAGATTTGTAGAGCTTTTGGGTTTTAAGGTACCACAGAGTGACTTGGTAAGGTAGACTATTTCCAGCACCATTAGTCATCACTATTGTCATTGCCATCTTCTACAAAAAAATCATCTACAACAAAAGTCAGAGACAATTGGGAAGTTAGAAGCTGTATTTGAGGATGACTGTTTCATTGAACTTGGAAAAAAGAGGATGTGTTTACTTTCTGATTTTGTAATACGAGACGATTCTTCCAAGCCTAGGCATGTCTTTTGAAGAGATGTTAGAGCTCATCCCTTCCTTCCTTTGGCTCCTGTTTCTTGGGTTGGGAAGAAGATGACTGGATTCTTCAGCTTCGGGCTGGTTTGCCGCAAACCCAGGTCTGTCTCAGTTAGGTTCTTCAGTCTCGATGAATAAAGGAAAACCAACCTACAGGGAGGAGGTAGGCTAGGTAAGGACGCACAGCTAGGGTATTAGTGATAATTGTTTTTATTATAACAGTGACCACCGCCACATTTATGCAGCACCTACTGCATGCCACACAGTGCCTCTTGTACCCTAGTAAGCAGTATTCTAGCTACTGGTAATCGAGTCTCTCAGCAGAGCCATCTGCCCCCAGCAGTCCACAGGAAGAGTAAAAGGGTTGGACTTGCTAACTCTGGAAGGAATTTCCTAAGGTCAAGGAAGGCTCTTTGATACTTCATCCATGCTGTGCTCCTATGTGCCAAGCTGGGGATCAAAGCAGTTTTAAGTGTGTGTGGCAGACCCTACTGCACAGGCGTAATCCATTATGGATGCTGTCTTTTAAATAAATGACTGCTGCTTGTCCCTTTGCTCTTCGACCCATCCTGCTCATCTTCATCAGATCCGTGCTCCCAAACTGCTGCTTGGTGTTTGCCATCTTCTTCTTTGTCTCTTCTGGGATGTTTGTTGAAAATGGAGATTTCGGAGCTCAGCATCAGCTTTGGTGTCCCAGGCAATTCAGTTAAACACTGGAGCAGGACTGTTCCAACACCAGTGCCTGCAACAAGCATGTGTGGATCTGGCCAACATGCAGATCCTGAGTCAAGAGGTCTGAGGGGGTCCTGAAACTGCACTTCTGTGAGCTCCCTTGTGGTGTTGCTCCTGCTGGCCCACAGATTGGACCTCAGGTAGCAGGGGGCTAGGTGTCTAACTAGTTATTCTGCCAATGTAGTCCTCCTGTGTATTTGACCCCTCTTCAGCTCTCCAAGTGACTACCTGGCATTTCTGACGCTGTCAAACCAGTCTCTGAAATGCTCTCCAATAGGGCTACATAAATGGAAATTAACTCCAAGTTATGATCACTGCTGTTCTTTCTTATCCCCATTTGTCAAAAACAGATCCCCTTGGAGGCCCTTCCTGGTCTCACCTCATGGAGTAGGCTTTTCCTGACAGCCCCAGCCCTGGAAGTCCTGATTTTTATATAAATGCTAATCATCTGGCCTTGATATTGGGTCAGGGCAGCAAGTCCTGTAAGTTCACTCTCAGATATGCAAGGAGTTCAGTTTAGTACTACTGTTGTTGACATGCAGTGCTTCATTCCCTTGGGCCCCACGCAGGTGTGCTGCCAGGCAGGAGCCTGGACTGACAGAGAACCAGCACAGCTCTGTTGCGGGGCCAGAGCTCTCTCTCCCATCCCTGCTGCTGAAGTGGAGCACAGGATGCCCAGCCCTGGTAGTTACTTCTGACTCCAGTGATCATAACTCTGGGAGACCCACCCCTCTGGGGGGGACATACCCCTATCCCCAAAGTAGAGGAAAATGTTCCCTATTTTCACCTGTTTTTCCTTTGCCTGCCACTTCTAGACTAACTTATCTGGATCTGCATTTTCCCCATTAGAACATTCCCTGATGTCCTTGTTTTGTCTTGGTAAGATGCCTTTCTTCCTTAATCCTGAGTTACACACTTCAGATCTGTCCGTGGCCGTTGTCTTTATATCCACGAAGATGATGAGTATGGCACAATGGGAGGAAATGCTCTGTAATACTGATCCCAACATAATGCACTCCAGGTTGAAGACGGTGGACTTGGTCTGAGTAAACCTGGAAAAACTTCTGAGATGTTCCCTAATGCAGAAGGTCTCATCTGGCTCTTCTCACAGAGGCATTTTCTTGTAGTATTTCTGGAGATGTAAATTTATCCTGAAGAAGACAATCCTGTCTAGTGCTGCCAGTGGTTAGGTGTACTTGTATGCATTAATAGACTTACCCACTATTTGTTATCTCTTTATTCCTTCTTTTAATGTAAACATTAAAGTGTATCTTTATATAGTATTAGACTCAGGCCAGACAAAAATTCATGTCATTTTTTAAGGGGAAGAGAAGGGGCATAACATTTTGAGTTTCTTTATTGTTTGACACTCTCTGAGCTAGCTATGGATTTTGGGATAATATTTCATGTTCTAGAGGTAGTTTTTATCCAATGATTAGACCTTCAGTCTCTTAAGGTCAAAAATCATGAATAAATTCATGCCTGATAGACTGAAAAGTTTTAACTTCAGAGCATTTGCCGGGAGACTTTAAATGGGAGCAGTCTTTTGGTTCTGTTACTTGCAAATTATTGATAAATTTCCACACAACTGGGTACAGACCTAATGAATTTATTCATGGACCACGGAATGTGGCTTTGTGTTTAGAAGACTTCAAAATGTAATTTAAAGAATTAAGTTGAGTTTGTCATATTGTTTAGGATTGATATATAAAATAAATAACTAAGAATTAAGAATATGTGCCCTTGTACTATTAATTCCAGATTACATGTGAAAATGCAAAACAATGAATGGCAAATCACAAATGATGTTCTCGGGCCATTCAGTTTAAGCCATTTTTACTAATGCTAATCACAATACTGAAGAGGTATTTATAAACATTAAGAGATTTTCCATGGTAACTCTGATTAAATTCTAAACGTTATACTGACAGAAAAGCTAAGAGAATCATCCACTGTCAGTATCTTGAGAACTTATAAACTGCAGTTATGATAATAGTTCATAGGGTGGCAGCTGGAAGTCTTCAGATTTAATGACCATTTCTATAGTCCAGTGTTCACTTTGAACTTTTGTTTTTAATCACTGAACAAATTGTAATTTTAGAATGTCCAACTCCACTGCTGCCCTGAAGGGAAGGGAACAGAGCACTTCTTTCCTGAAGGTATGTCTTGAAGAGGCAACTGTCAGGCTCGGGGCAGACTGACTGTAGTTTGGAGCCCAAACCCAACTGATCCTCCAAAAACGTTTCTTGGAATGATGAATTGAATGTGTATTTGCTGGTAATAAATATGATGTCCAGGATAGGAGAGTTACTCTTTTTGAAGAGCAGTTTAGGAGGAGACTCTTAGCCACCAGATTTGATGCCATCCATTCTCTGAGATTAACAGGCTAGTGCCCCTGAGACCCAAATGAAGAAATAAGCACACCATGAACCCCAAATGAGGTGCCATCTTACATATCATTTATTTTTAACATAAAGGAATTTGCTGTGTAAACATTAAGTCAGCAGGTTCCTATTAACTAGTCAGTTATCTGATAATTGATGGGGACTGATTTACCAGGAGCCTTCATACCTGATCATCTTAAATCTGGCTGCTGTAAATACCACTTCCTGTGGGACATGTAGGTTTGTGTGATGACCGGCTTGGCATAGACGTGGCTCAGTGAAGGGCATTTCCATTATCTGGCCATTCATGTTTTCTTCTCTGGTAAACACCACATTTGGAAGACATGGACAAATTGCTGTACTAAGAGATATCAAAATAACTTTAAAATTCCATTTTTGTTCTGGGAAGTAAGATGATTGCTGATGAGGGTTTACTGCACTTATGCCTTTTTAGGACACGTCCATGAAAGCTGCACAGGGACAAAATCATGTAAATAATACAAAAAGGTTAAAATGGTCATCTTTCCACATTGATCTATTTGCGTGCTCTGTTGTCTTTACTACACAGGGGGATGTAATAAAGCTGCAGTCTCCCTAATAAGATTAGGGCCCAGTTTTGTGTAAATTTCCAGGAAACAGCATGACTTTCATGCTGCTCATAATCACTGCAAGGCACAGAGGAACTTTTCATCTGGAGAGGTGGTTGGTGCTCACAGGTTTGCTCCTGCTGGGCACCCAGGGGATCCAGACGGGGGGGGGTTGTGAATGGAGAAGCCACCTCACCAACAGTGAACACCGTTAGCTGACCCTAGAAACTGGCCTTTTGGGGACCCTCATTTTATTTAGCATTTTCTAGCTGTTTACTAAGAGTATATTTTATTTTAAAAGGTAGAGTCTTTCATAAGTGAAACCTATGCCTTAGGTTGATGCCTTTCATTTATTAAGTACCTTGCTTAAAAATAGTCAATTCTATGAAATTTTGGAGAAAATAAAGAAGAGTATATGAAACAAATATCCCAGTTAATTCTGTCACAGGTAGTCTGTGGACCACACACTGAGAAGCACTATTTTGGGGAATATTAGCAAGCATCGATGCTTCTCTTTGTTAAAAAAGTATCATTATGCTTCTATGATATTATTTTTAAACTTCAGAATAACAAAATGCCAGGGTATAGCACAATACACTGGTTAAGAATCAACACAATTTCATCTTATACATTAGAATAAGTGATATAAATAAGATGTTTTTCAGAAGGAAAATAAAAATGTGAATTGTATGCTGTTGTTTGCACTCATTTCTTAATGTGACTTTTATATGAAAAACATTCATCTAATTGATTGGAAAGTGGGTCCTTGTGATGACAATATGTTAATGTTAAGGACCCTGCCTCGCAAAGGACTGTAATTGTCCGTAGCTGCAGAAGGTGACCTCAGGAGATACAAAACCTGGGAAACCAACGCTAACAACTTGGGATTGGTTGTAAGCTCCTGCTGAGCCAAATGCCTGTGAAAATGCTCTCCACAAGGTTAGTGGGCTGATTTTTCCAAGATTATATACAAGGGGAAAAATGTAGATAATGAACGGTGCTGGTGCCTACGGCTGTTTTTCCATTTCTTGCATGGTTTGAGTAATACATGGAATGAAGACGTTCTGTCCGATTTTAGCCTCTTTGTTTTGGTAATTTCTAAGTCCCCAGTCGATATTCCCCCTCCCCCCACCCCCAAGACTTAAAGAAAAGCCAGGCAAGTAAATATTATGCTTTATTTTCCAGGACCATTTAAATTGCTGGAAATCTATACTGCTCTTAATTATCCAAAGAAATTTCTTAAGGGTGTGATTTCCCTCCATGATGTATTAATGTATTATTGATTAAGCACAAAGCCTATTTTGTATTAGTAAACATTTTCATATGGGATCATTGATCCCAAAGTCCCTTTCCATGGTTCTGGTAGGTAGTAGTCTTTGCTAGGTAGACCCTTTTCATTTACATATTCCTCCAAATCAGAAATATCTTAGACAATATTTTCTAAGTTTCTTTATTTAGATTTTTTTTCCAGCAAAACCTAACAATTACTATCTGCTTTCTATTATAAACATTTACCTGCTAGTCAGTTGGATCAACCTGTCCAAGTGTTTGTGGCATTCTGACTCTGTCGAGTGATGGCCACTGGCATTCTAAGGAGACTCGTAATGGCTTTCAAGCCCCAGTCTTACTTGTTTTCACTTTGAGTCTAGTAAGCTCTCTCACTGACTGTAGTAACCCAGGTTTATACAGCTCCCTACAGAGTTCACAATGACCTCACACGTGTCTAAAATTGGGTTTTCTCAAAAGTTGTATGGAGTACACAGGACAGGTAATTGTTAATCTTATTTTCCAGATCGGGAAACTACGGCTCAGGGTTTTCAGTGGTGTGTGCTGATAAGTCTGTGAGAACTAGAGTTGTTTCTGGAACACAGGACTTTTGACCTGCAGTGACCTTTTCACTTCATCAGAGCCATCTCTCGTTAGAACAGACCAAACCAGGCACAAGAGTATAAAAGGGCAGTGGGAGGGTGGCTGTTACCAAGGAAACTCTGACTTTCATTTTTCAAGTATTGATCAGAAAGAAAGCAGAAGGAAGGACACTTTTTATCACAGAAAAAGAAAACAAATAATCAAGTAACGATTTGAAAACAAACTGGTAGGGAAACTGTCACGAAGAAACGCCACACACCAGCTTGGTCAGGGACAACATGGTCATCCTAACTTTCTTCGGTTTCTGGGAGGGAAAAGGGGATTAGCATGAATGGGGAAGAGTGTTCTGCAGCTCCAATGACAGTGCAGGGGAGCCTGCGATGTACATTCTAGAGAGTGGACCTCAGTAGGGAAGAAGAGGAGAGGGGAAATGAGGGATGAGGAAGAACTTGTATCTTTTATAGCCGAGGAGCCGGGCAGAGGAGGTCAAGGGAAAGGTGGGCAGAGGCTGCAGCTGGGCATGATGTTGACAGTTGACAAATACTGTTTGCTTTCCCTCAATCACTGAAGCAGAATAGACAGAATATACTGTTTGTGGCTAGGATGGAAAAATTACTTAACTTACACAGAGGCTTTATAAAAAAATCAGAAAGTGGCTTTTTTTTTTAGTGCTATGTCTGTGTATTATGTTTAAACTGCTTGGAATGTAAGGCCTGTGATAATAAAGTCAGGGGAGACAACCAGGTTCAGATTAATTAGTGATTAACACTCAGGGTAACATAGAATAACTATACCTAATTCCTTTCAGTTTAAACCAGTGGCTTTGACTTTGTGGTGAATCAGAATTACTGCTAAAACAGATTGCTGGGCTCCAGCCCAGAGTTTCTGACTCAGCAGAAGTGGGGTGACACCTGAGGGTTTATTTTCTCACCTACTCCCTGCTGGGGTTTCCAACAGGGCACCGCCACTGTTGCTGGTCCGGGGGCCACACGCTGCAAACCTCTGGCTTAAATGTTGCTTTGATTACTCTGGGTTTCCAGGGGTAATGGACATTGGTTAAAAGAGAACGCAGCCGTTCACTGCGAAGTTCTTTTAAACTCTCATCCAGAAAACAGACACCAGTCTGACACCAGTCAGACACGGAGAGGCTACCCAGGGCTGGAGCACCCTGCCCCCTCCTGGCTTCCCCCAGTTCCTTGTCCCTGAGCCGCACACTGTGGCTGTGGACCCGGCCCTCCAGAGTCCCATACTGCCAGGTCCTGGAAATAATAGCAGCATTGTGCATGTAGCACAGATCTTTTAAATCACCATGATGGAAACAGTTCACTTATAATCTGTAAGTGCCCTTTGAAAGGCTAGTAATAGCAGGCACTCCGGGTCTCTGAAGCACGCTCAGCATCAGCTAGCCTACACCCGCGCGGAGGAAGCACACAAGCAACGCCCAGCTGCGCCTGCTCAGAATCTCTGTATCCATCTCTCCATCCTTCTAAAAAACCTGTTTCCCTGTAATTACATGTTCAATTCAGCATAGTGATTAATAGCCGGATGAAAATTGATGTTTATCTGTTTTAGAGTTGTGTGTGTGTGTTTTTATGGAATTCAGTTAACCACCCCAATGGTTCTTTTACACATAAGCTGTGCCCAAGATGCTATTTTTCACCTGATGACAACATAGAATAATTATGAGAAAAAAATACTTAGATCATTTAAGGCAAGGGTGTCAAAGTCATTTTCACCAGAGGCCACATCAGCCCATAGTTGCCTTCAAAGGGCTGAATGTACTTTTAGGACTGTGTAAATGTAACTACTCCTTCACCAGGGGCAAGGAGCTCGGCACTGCCCCTGGGTAGGGACAAGGTGCTGGGCCACATAAAACCAGGTGGAGGGCTGGATTCGGCCCACCGGCCTTGTGTTTGCCACCTGTGATTCAAGGGCTGTGCTTCTGAACATCGTCCTGTGAACTGGCAGTACACATTCCGAGTCGGTTTCTCCTGCAGAGTTTCTAAACCAGCAGAAAAAAGAATTCCTGTTTCAATCCTGTACTTGAATCAAATGTCTGCAGAACTTCATGTGTGAGTCACCACCTCGAGCTGGCTGCCTCCCTACCTACAGTGGACTCTTAAAAGGGGGTTTGGGAAAGCTCGCTCTTAAGAGCTTTTACTATGTTTTTTCATAGTAAAAACACTATGAATATTAAATATTAAGTAAATAGTAAATATTGATTAAATATTAAAACATGAATATAGTGTAGAAGGTAGAAAGATAGTAACTCTAGAAGAAGGTCTGTGATATGAATGTAAGTGAAAGTAAATACAGACAAAGAAATCTGGTAGCGAGGGAAGATATTCCATGATGTAAGCATGACATCTCCAGTTCTTTTTTCTCAAAGAATGCAGTAATGTAGTATTCTTAAGAACTTTGTGCTGTGCCCGACTAGGTCTCTCTCGGTCTCTGTCTTTACGTGTAATAACTGCATGCACGAGTTGTACAGATCCTTGTTACTCAGACACACACTTTGGGTAGAGGTAACACTCTACTTTTATAAGCTGATAACTTCAGGACATGCTTTGCTTCCAGAAGATGCTTGGGCTCCATTTTGAACACTGGCACTGTCATTTGTCAGATGACACCCTAGTGGTCCTAATAGTTCATGAGACTCTCAAACTTCCTACTTACTTCCCCACAGGAAAGGCATCTGACTCATATTTGTTGTCTGCAAAGCAGTTGGTACCCACTGATGTCAAGTCATTCCTCCTAGAGCCTGAGGTTCTCACCTGCTGCGTCCCCAGTCGTTCCTGCCTTCCTGTCTGCATCTCCACTTTCTGGGGTGTCATTGCTGCCTGCCCCATTCTCCTTCACCCGTTTGGACTCTGGACCATTCTTACCATATGTTCCTCCAGCCATTAGTGCAGCCCTGGCTCCAGAGGTGGTCTTGGACTTGGCAACTTTCTTTGTACCTTCTGATTGCCTTGGCAGAACATCTGAAAACATAGCTGACTTGCTTCTAGAACTCACAACTGTAATCTTTAATGAAAAAATTAATTTTTTAAATAAAATGCTGATACAATGGCTGAATATTGGCTAATACAACCACATGAAAAAATAACTAATGCAAAGCCAAATATAGAACACAATTAAAATGTTGGTATGAATAGGTATATATAATCTATTGCTATCTATGAAGCAACATAAAGGTAGATTTCTCTCTTATGAAGTAGGGTATCTGTATATTTAATTAAATAAAAATAAATTTCAATGCCCACTTTGATTGCACCAGTAATGTGCATTTTTTGTTTGTTTTATAAAAAGGTAGAGTATCATTATAATGTCTTTTAGGGTAAGCTCTTACAAGTACCAGTTTTGAAATTAAATAAAAAATAAGAACATCACACTTTCCACTGCCAGTTGGAAAATTTGGTGAGTGACTCAACTCTTTGAATAAATCATCTTCTCTCTTTTCCAGATAAGTCAATCTCAGAGTCTGTATGACACAACCTATATGGCAAATCTTCTCTAAAAAGTTGCTTTATTGAAAATGTAAATGTCCGAAGTAACAACAGGCAACTCGAGCTTTCCATTCCACTAAAATAAAACAATTTCAGCAAGCCATGGTATCAGATGGTAGCCACATATTTTGAAGAGAGCATTTTTCATCTTTCTCTAGGCTTGTCATTTGTCACAAGCAAAAAGCTGCTTTCTCCTCATTCTTTTTGTTTTAGTTATTTATGTTTTAAACCTGTGTTATTTGTCATGCTCCATGGGGTTTTAACATAAAAAAATAGCTTCTGTGGAACATTAACCTGTACATCTGGTCTGGTTGCTGGCTTTGATGAAGGGAGCAGCCGCCTAAGAACTATAGAGTCCCCATCGTCTGTCAGGGCAGTGAAGATGCAAAGCCTGAAGGTACCATAAATTTATAACATGGGAGCTGACAAGGAGTTTCTTGCTGTTTCTTTATGTGTTGCCTCATTGCAGGGCCATAATTATAAACTGATTACAGCTAGAGAAAAACCACTTCCATTGTTCTCCCCACTGAATAGTAATTACTCTGTTTTGTTTCACTGCCATTTTTTTTTTGGTTATTGTTGTTAGTTTTTTGAACATTATTAGACTATCTTATATTTCAGTATGGCTTCTGGCAACCAGAAAATGCAAGATAATTCTAATATGTGTAAGATGCTTATAGTTATTATCTTATTATAAATCATATTGTGGAAAAAGTAAATACATTCATATAGTAGACACAAAATGTTATTTTTCTTTTTGTGGTAGGTAATCACACCATTTTTGACGCTGTTCCTCTTTGCTCTTTGTTCTGTTTCTCTTCTCCCTTGATCATGTAGGCAGTTCAGAAAAGCTCCAGACAATAGGAAACCTATTTCTATGGGAAGAATAGCTTCTATTTCATTAAGCCTTCTTTACATCAGCTGAAAAGCAAAATGGTTGACTTTTTTTATTTTTGTCTTTCAGTGGATTTATTTTCTTTGTTTTAAACGGACTCAATCGACCTGATTGCTGTCTCACAGGCATAATCTGTGAACTTATCTCCTAGAGTCAGGGCCTAATTAGTCTAAATGCCTTCTTGGTCTGCTACTAATTGTATGTTTAACTGCATTGTTATGATAAAGCTCATTGGAAGGGTAAAATAGAATTCATTCTTCATGCCCTTTAATCTAATTGTCATTATTATTGCAGCAAGTGGGAAAATAAATTTCCCCTCATTCTAGGGCATAAGGGACATTTGAGTGGCTCTGAAATGGGGGAAATATTCAGGAGGATATAGTGTAAGCAGAATGGGAAATGTTAAAAAGTAAACACAGGCATCCCACAGAAATATTGTTGGTTGGATTCAAAACACCACAAAAAAGCAAATTTTGCAATACAGTGAGTTACATGAATTTTTTTGGTTTCCCAGTGTGCATGTAAGTTATCTTGCTACTATGTTGTAGTCTATTAAGTGTGTAATAGCATTATGCATGTCCAAAAACTCAATGTACATACCTTAATTTAAAAAACTACTTTATTGCTCAAAAATGCTAACACTCATCTGAACCCTCAGCAAGTCCCAATTTTAGCTGATGGTGGGGTCTTCCCTCAGTGTTGCTGGTGGCTGACTGATGAGGGTGGTGGTTACTAAAGGTGGGTAACTCTGGCAATTTCTTAAAGGAAAACAATGATGGGGTTTGTTGCATTGATTGACTCTTCCTTTCACAAACAGTTTTCTCTGTGCTATACAATGCCATTGATAGCATTTGACCCACAGAAGGAGTTCTTTTAAAACTGCAGTCAACCCTCTCAAACCCTGCTGCTGCTTCATCAACTGGGTTTATGTAATTTTCCAAGTCCTTTGTTTCATTTCATCAATCTTCACAGCAGCGTCATGGCATTTTCACCAGGAGTAGGTTTCATCTCAAGAAACCATTTTCTTTGATCATCCATAAGAAGCAACTGCTCATATGCTAAAGGTTTATCATGAGACTGCAGCAATTCAGTCCCATTTTCAGACTCCACTTCTAAATTTAGTTCTCTTGTTATTTCTACCACATCTGCAGTTACTTCCTCCACCGAAGTCTTGACTCCCTCAAGGTCATTCATGAGAGCTGGAGTAAGTTTCTAACAAACTCCTGTTAATGTTGATAGTCTTCTTTTTAAATGTTGATATTCTTGACCTCTTCCCATGAAGCATGAATATTATTCTTTCCATAATTTTTAATTTACCTTGACCAGGTCCATGAGAGGAATCACTATCTGTGGCAGCTAGAGCCTTACATAATGTGTTTCTGAAATAATAAGATGTGAAAGTTGAAATCAGCCCTCCATCCATGGGCTACTGGATGTTGTGATAGCAGGGACAAATGCAACATGAATCTCAGGTCCATCTCCATCAGAGCTCTTGGGTGACCAGGTGCATTGTCAATGAGCAGTGATATTTGGAACTGAATTTTTTTTTACTCAAAAGTTGTCTCAACAGTGGGCTTAAAATATTTAGTAAACCATGTTGTACATGAATGTGCTGTCACCCAGGCTTTGTTGTCCCATGTACAGAGCACTGGCCGAGTAGATTTAGCCAAATTCTTAATGGCCTTAGCATTTTCAGAATGGGAGATGAGCATCAGCTTCAACTTCAAGTCACGAGAAGCATTATTATCCTGTAACAAAAAAAAAAGTAAGCCTGTTCTTTGAAGCTTTGAAATCAGGCAGTGACTTCTCTCTGGTGATGAGAGCATGGATGGCATCTTTTTCCACTATAAAGCTGCTTCATCTACATTGAAAATCTGTTGTCTCCTGTACCCAACTTCTTTAATTAGCTAGAGCCTTGTGGATCACTGTCTGCAGCTTCCATATCAGCACTTGCTGTTTTACCCTGCACTCTTATGTTATGGGATGGTTTCTTTCCTTAAGCCTTATGGACCGACTTCTGCTATCTTCAAACTTTTCTTCTGCAGCTTCCTCACTCCTTCAGCCTTCCTAGAATTGAAGAGGGTTGGGGCCTTGCTCTAAATTAGATTTTGGCTTAAGGGAATGTTGTGGCTGATTTGATCTTCTATCTAGACCACTAAAACTTTCTCCATATCACCAACAAGACTGTTTTGCTTTCTTACTGTGAGCATGTTCACAGGAGTAGAAGTTTTATTTTCAGTCAAGACCCCTTTTTAAGCATTCACCACTTGGCTAACTGCTTGGCACATGAGGCCTAGCTTTTGGCCTTTTTCAGCTTTTGCCATGCCTTCTTCACTAAGCTTAATTATTTCTAGTTTTTGATTTAAAGTGAGAGGTGTGAGGCTCTTCACTAGAACACTTAGAGAACGTGGTGGGGTTATTACCGGGCCTAATTTGAGTATTATGTCTCAGGGAATGGGGAGACCCAAACAGAGGGAGAGAGATGGGGGAATAATTAATTGAAGCTGTCAGAACACACATATTTATTAAGTTTGTTGTCTTATATGGGCATGTTGTCTTCTATGTCTTATATGTATGTTGTCATATGTCTTATATGGGCACCACACATATTTGTGGTGCCCTAAAACAATTGTTATAGGAACATCAAAGACCACTAATCACAGATCATCATAAAAAACATAATAAGAATAGAATTTTGAAATGTTGAGAGAATTACCAAAATATGACACAGAGACAAGAAGTGAGCAGATACTGTCAGAAAAATGGAGCCAGTAGACTTGCTAGATGCAGGGTTGCCATAAACTTTCAATTTTTAAAAAAACACAATGTATGCAAAATGCAGTAGAGCAAAGCCCAATAAAATGGAGGTATACCTGTCAATTTTAGAAACAAGGAATAAAATAAATGTAAAGGATATCTGAAAGCAATTTTTTGAAAGATAAAATAACCATACATATTTCAGATGGCTTTTACTGTTTTTGTTGGATTCAACCAAAAATTCACTGAAGAAAGTAAACAGGCCAAGAGTATTTTCTAATTTGAAACTTTCAAATAGAATGAATTAGGTGGAGATTTTTTCTGTCATCTTTAGTCATTTGTATTTGATTTTTCAGCTGACATGTTTTGTTCAAGAGAATGAAATTGAGCACAACATGAAAGTTTTAGGAATGTCTCTGAAAATTAGTGAAACTACTAAAAATTGTATTTCTGAAGAATGTATCTTCGTTGAAGAAGTTGTATAATTGGAGTATGATGATTTACAGATCTATAGAAGAGGAGATCAAATATGCAACAAATAGAACTAAAAAGTCTACCAAATTACCAAAGCATACAAGTACATGCTGCAGCTACTAAAAGCTAGGGCAATTATGGAGAAGTTAAAAAAGGGCATTTTCCTTGTTTATTTTATAAACAACAATTGATTGAAGAAAACCAAAACGTCCATTAATTTAGTGAGTGGGGAAAACTAGAAAAGGGCTACTTGGACTGCTAGGTATTTTAAAATAAAAGGCATGAAATTCTAATCCATCCTTTTTGACTTGCATCCTGTCAAAAAGGACATAAAATATTGGAGTTTTCATTTGATTGACTACTTATGACAACATTTTGATTTAGGAGATCATTTTACCCTCATTCACTGATGAAGATACTGAGACCAAGAGAGGTCAAGTTATTTGCCATAGACAACAGAGCTAGGTAGAGGAATTTCCATTATACATTTTGTATTTCTTCTGCTATACCATGCTACCTTCTAAGACTGGTACAATTGAAAGTCAAAATATGGTGAGTGGATTAGTCACAAAGAGATCATGGTTGGATATCATTTAGGATTATGACTGGCTATAAGTAACAGAGAGGGGAAATAACATTTGTTTAAGCAAGATAGAGCTTTATTTTTCTGCCTGATAAAATCCAGAGGAGGCAGTACAGGAATGGTGCAATGGTGCGGCTTTACCTAGGCTCTGGGGACTTCCACTTCTAGTTGATTGCTCCGCGGTCTCTAGGGTCAACTCCAACTCCTCCTGGTTCCAGATGTCAGGTAGAGCTCCAGTTCCCACATTTGCCTTTTAAAGGGAGAATGGAGGAAAGGATGAAAAATGAGAGAGACAGAAGCCACATGTCCATGTCTTTTAAGAACGGTCCTAAAAGTTGCCACCCAATGCATATGTTTACATCCTATTAACAATTATATTTAGAGGCAAAGGAAGTTGGAAAATTAGTTGTCTTTATTTTGGTTAGCTATGTGCCTTACTAAAAATCATGAGTTTTAATACTATGGAAAAGGCAGTGAATTAGCATTGAGTTATAACTAATGGTCTCTGCCTAGACAGGCTAGATGTGTAGTTGAGCTAGAAGTCAAACTGCAGGAGTCGGTATACAAATGGCAATGAAAAGTGGTAGTGTAAATGCTCTTCTAAGATGCTTGGCTCTGAACGAGAGGGTGGTTTACCAGATGACTATCGTACCTGAGTCTGTCTCACTCTTACAAGCATTTGTTTGAAAGACTATTAGAAAATCCCCAAATTAAAAATGCCCCTTCACACAGAAACTGAACGCACAGGACTGGCATGAAAAGTCAACAGCCAAATGTTTACCAGGAGGGTAAAGCAGTGTTGTTAAATGAGACAGGTCTATCCAAGGACCTGGTGACAGGTTTACATCTTAATCTAGATCCATTGCGCTGTTTCTGGGCACATACCTTATTGTTCAGTACTGAACTGTAATTAAAAATGCAACACAGGTTGAATAGACAGATATGGTTTAGAATATTGGCTTTCCAGCTTGGCATGTCCTTGATAATGGGCAGGTTATTTAACCTGAGACTCAGTATTCTTATCTAAACAGTGGGAATGATAAAACTTGCCTCATAGAGTTATTGCAAAGTTTTATGTAAGAACATATCCAATTTGTCTAGCATGGTAGTTGCCTCATAATAAGTCCCAATTAATGTAAAAATCTCTTCCTCTCAGCTTCTGAAAAGAAGGCTGTTTATGAACATTTGTACACTTGAGCCATTATGTCTAAATGTTTCCTTTATTATAGCTCCCTGTTTTATATCCACATCCTTGATGCTAGTAACATAATCTGGGGAGTAAAAATAAACTACTGAGAACAGGATCCAAAAAGCGGATTTGTTAGAAATAAATTTAAAGTGCATCTCAGGCTATGATTTTCACATCAGTTCTAAATATATCAAATTTCTATTTATAATTTTCCTCACAAAATGTGTTTTGATATTTAAAGCCTGTGATGAAAGTTTAAATGTGAAAATATTTTCAATTCTCTTGCATTTCCATGCATTGAAAGTTTTAAAATGAAAATATTTTCCTTTTTTTGTATTTGCACACAGGGATAATAATTAGAGATTCCAATGGGTCATCGTCACAAGTGTATGCTTGTGATATAGTTTTTCCTGTAAGTCAGCCAGGCAACTATTCGGCTAGCTGCCTGCTGAGCAGCCCAGTGCCAAGGTATAGACAAGAGTCACGCAAGGTAGCTATGCTATTCAGTCAGGTTTTATTGAATGCATGTTCACTCAAAGTAGAGCATCAACTTACATTAATATCCTACTCACACTCCAACAGCCTAAGAGAAACATACCACACACACACAGAGCAATCTGTGGGGGATTAAGGAACCTGAGTTCCAGAGTCTCAGGTCTAGGAGACAGCACAGTGGGCAAGGGAGTTGTCAGAATCTCGAGAGGAAGGACCTCCGGAGCCAGGTGGGCAGCAGGACAGAGGAAGCCCTCAGTCCCAGAGGACAGCTGGCTGATGCCTAGAGATCAACATGGAACAGCACTCTGGCATGTGGAGCTGGGCTGTCTCAGCAGTGGTCTGGAACCTGCCTCAGTTATACCTTGAAAGTGGAGTACTCCACCCTTCTGGGTGTTTTCAGTAAATGTCTTGGCCCCCCCCCCACCCATGGTAAGTATGGAATTTACCCAGAAGCCCATGGGTGGTACATGGCTGTTCTACTTGGTAGCAAGAATGGAATTCTGGTAGAATTCTTGCTACCATCCCTGGTAGCAAGAATGGAATTTGCCCAGGAGCCTCTCTGTGGGTGGTCCTGCTCTGTAGACATGGCTGTTCTGACCACATGTGCAGGTATCTCAGGTGTCCTTGCCAGATGCGTCTGCTCTGACCATGTGTGCAGGTACCTTAAATGTGTCTCCTTGCCAGATGTGTCTGCTATGACTTAGGTGGTTTCCCTCTTGAACCAAAGTGTCATTGCTGACTGACAGCCATTTTGGTTGACATCGGTGACTCCACTTTGTTTTATATACTTTATTCTACCTTAATCAGACCAATGCCATTTTGTTGGTCCTGAACTCCACAGTCATGCTCTATCTCTCAAGAATAAACCTAGGATTGTCACCAGAACAGCCTCTTGGTGGTTAAATTAGTACTTCCAGAGCCAGAATTCAACTTTTGTCTTGGAAAATTCTCTAAGTCCCTATATCATACTAAATCATGAGCTATAGTTTAGTGTATATGTAATCTTGAAAGACATTGCTGTTTATATTAGTTAGATTAAAAAATCAAACAAATCTATTTCTTTTTCCATTGTAAGGTATGTTACTAGTCAAAAGGTACAATTTTTGATCTCAGGCAACAGTGTGTCTGAGTTCTGCTTAATGAATACTGATGTCTTATGATTGTTTAGGAAGTGATAAACTGATTTATGAGGGATTCTAAATGAGCGTTTACCTCATCTTGGATCTGCTGTTTCAATGTTATCTAATACAGTTAGTCTTAGATGTTCTATTTTTTCTGTTAGGAAACCTATCCTGCCAGTCCCTGTGGAAAGAGATGAAACATGAAACACCCCTACCAACTCTACCTTTTATTTAAACGTAAAAGTAGAAGGCATGGCTTTAGTGTATTTGACAATTTTTCCCATCTGTACTTTATTTTATTTTATTATAATTTCCTAGAGTGGCATTTCATAGAATGTTAAAGCAAAGGGGAGGGAGGCTTTATGCACAGACAATTGGAATTATCTTATTGATATGTCCTTCTTTAGAAAGAAATTGCATTCCATCTGGTTGAACAAACATTGATATTAACCTAAGCTGTATTTGGAAACTGGATGAGACCCTGTGGGTATTCAGAGGAGGCAGATCCAACCCTTGCCTTTTGTGAGGTTGCAGATTATTGGAAGAGAAAATAATATTTAGAAACAAGCTGTAAATCAAGACTGAAAGATGAATCCTGCTTATTCATTAAACGTGGTCTGCAGCCTGTGTGTTTACTGATTCCTAGTGGGGACTTGGAATGAGTAGATGGCTTGCATCCCTGAAGATGTCTGATGGAAGCAGAGGCTGACTGAATTAATTGGAAGGCAACAAGAGAGGTCATCGTGTCTGGTCCCTGTCCCTTTGAAGGATGGCATAGAAACTCTGCCAGACAGATTGCGACCTGCTTTAATCAGCCACTGGCATTATACCTACGCCTGGGCTGTGACCCCTAAAGTTGGGAAGAAAAGTAAAAGACCCAGTCAGTCACCCGGAGGATTGTCCGAGTTGCACAGGGGCGATGATTGTTTCCTTTTTCATCTAGGTGGCCCAGCACTGTACACGGAGACCCTAAAGTTTTTATTTAAAAGGATATGCATTTTACATTTAAGGTATTTCTGCTTTTGTCTTTTACATGTAGGTTTCTGTTATAAAATCCATTGCTTTTTACATTTTTTGGGCATTTTTAACAACAAGCAAGAAATCCCAGGGTTCTTTGAAAGGGGTTGGTTTCCACCGATATGACTTTTAGGTGGGCAGGAGAGAAAAACCTTACCATAACTCACACTTTCCTGTTATTTATCTCTTCCCATACTTCATTTAATTAATTCTTCCAAGGCTTTTCATTCCTCATGGGCAAACTCATTTAAGATTCCCTCAAGTTTTCTTATCCCCAATGGAACTTAATTACAAAAGGAGGGAAAGGCAGCTGAAAAGAAGCAATATGATGTAAACAGAAGAGTCTTAGAATTAGGTGGTTAGGGTTCTATTCCTGACTTTGCCTTTTTCTGAAATGTTGGCCCTGGAAATCACTCAGGTGAAACCTCAGTTTCACCGTTTGTAAGATAAGAAGATTGGACAAGGTCAATGAGTTTTAAACTTTTTTGGATCACACTCTAGGTTAATAATTTGTTGTATACGGCAACCTAGCACACACATGCCTTGCACCTGAAAAAGTTTTAAGAAACAATACTTCCTGTTACTGTATGTGGTGCAGTTAATTTCTGTTTTATTTTTAAAACATTGGGATCCTGTTTGTGACCCACTGCATTGATTTTAAAAACCACTAATAAGTTATGCCATGAAGTTTAAAAACAGCAATAGGATGCCTTTTAAGGTGGTTTTAGCATGAGCATTCCTATTTTATTAATTATAAGTTCTAGAGTCTCATAATATGTGTTTTCATAGTAACATTCCTTCATCGTTGACAAAAGCCTTAAAAAAAGTGAGAAAGCAGGGGAGAAGGAAGGCGGAACTGGAAAGAGTGGAAAGGAGAAAAGTTTTATTTCCTATGCATGTTTTTATGCAGGCTATCATATTTACTGTTCAGCTTTTTGTTCAAAGGAGAACAACTGAGAGAAAACTACTAATAATCTGCCAGTGGAGTGACTGAAGTCAGTTGCTGAATGATGCCAGTCTGGGAAGCAGTTCCGGTGCCGTCTCTTTCCCCAGTTTCTGGGTTGTCATTTACCTCCTAGAGAGTTTGTGATTAATAATAAAAGTACAAGCCCAGTGATGAAACCTTTATGTGAACGTAGAAATGTCACAAATCAGGCAGGGCACATTTCTGTACTGCCAAGTGAGCAGACAGGTTCTAGGGGGTGCAGGTTTGGTGCAGGAGATGGCATTTCCCTGGCCCATCTTCACAGAAACAACACACTGTGTTGATCACTCATTAGGCAAACATGTAGTTATCTGGTGGGACAGTGTATTTCTGGCCTAGGCAGTTGCTCGTCTCCTTGGCGGCAGGGTCTGCCCACACACTGAAGCCAGGAAACTGGAAGTCACTCTTGGCAGCACCCTTTGCTGTGGTTCCAACAAATCCTGTTAAATGTATCTCCTAACATGTCTCAAGTGCATTTACATTTTTCCATCTTCATCATCACTTTAGCCCAGGCCATAATATGCCCTTGTTCAAATTATAAAATAACTTCCCATCTAGCCTTTCCCATCCACATTTTCCTCCTTCCTATCTGTTCCTCTGACCCAGTGCTTTTTTTGAGTGTGAAACCTGATTTCACCTTTCAATGGCTTCTCACTGCTCTTGGAAGAAGACACATTGACTCCAGGGAGCCTGCAGGGTCTCATAATCTGCCCCCCCCCCCTTCTCAGGACTCACCTGTGCTGCATGCCTCCCAGGCTTCAGCTTCTCTGGCCTTATTTCAGCCCCTTATACTCTTCTGCGTCTTCCATCCCTGAGTCTTTGCTGTCACCTGCCTCTGTGTCCCCTCCACACTACTTCCCTGCCTAACCTGATTCACTCCCATGTACCCGTTAGATCTTAGCCCGGCTGTCACTCCATGACATCCAGGACCAGGTGGGTATTAGTTAACCTCGTGGTAATTATCCAGCACAGTGCTTAATATAAGGTCTGTCTGAAAAAAGTCCAATCATTGTCAATATAATGAGAATGGTGTGTGAAACATTGATGTAACCTTGCAGCCAAGGAGAGTGAATTGGAATGCACATGCATGAACAATGATGACTTCACTGTATTGGTTGGTAGGGGTGGTAGACGCTTTGAGTGAGCTTATGTACTGTGTGGCTGTCACATTCAAAGTGATTGAGCAAGTAGAGCAACAAATCTGCATCAAATTTTGCATAAAGCTTGAACATTTCTTCGAGGAAACTATTTGGATGATTCACAAGGCTGCAGCTATGGGCAACTGGTGATTGGCAGCTTCATCACAACAATATGCCCACTCATGCATCATGTCTTGTGCAGAGTTTTTTGGAAAAACATCAAATCACCCAGGGGACTCAGCCCCTATACAGTCCAGATTTGGTGCCTTGTGATTTGTGGCTTTTCCCAAAGTTCAAATCACCTTTGAAAGGGAAGAGATCTCAGGCCATTGATGAGATTCAGGAAAATACGACAGGGCAGCTGATGGCAATTGGGAGAACTGTGTGAGGTCCCAAGGTGCCTACTTTGAAGGGAACTGAGGTATCAGTGTCCTGTATACAATGTTTCCTGTATCTTGTATCATCTTCAATAAATGTCTCTACTTTTCATAGTATATGGCTGGATACTTTCTGGACAGACCCTGTCACGTATCACAAGAGCTTAATGACTAATGTTAATAAGAATCCCCTTTTATAGTACTTTATAGTATAGTACTTTAGTACTATAGTACTAAAGTATAGTACTATACTATAGTACTTTATAGTATAGTACTTTATAGTATAGTATATTTTCAATATACTCTTCAAACTGCCTTATTTATCTTAACTCATTGAATTATGACAACAACCCTATGGGCAAATACTATTATTATTCTCTATTATCCTTTTATAGATAATAAAAGCATAATATTATCCTTTTATCTATTATCCTTTATAGATGAGAAAACTGAGTCATGAGAATTTCAGGGACTTAAAGTCTCATAAATAGTAAATGGTGGTGTTTGATTTGAACCCAGGCAGATTGGCTGCAGGGGATTTGTTCCTAATCCTTGAACACAAACCACCTTTATCATGTTTATTGAATGAGTATATGAATATATATGTGTATGGTTTATATTTTTACTTCCTTGTGCAGTTGAAAAAGTGTTGCACATTATAGAAGGTTAAGTATGTTGTAGCCCATGTGACAAATAATGGTGCCCATTTATTCACTAAATAATGTGCCAGATGCTCTCATTCTCACAACAACCATGACACTCTAGCGGTGTAAACCCCCATCTGGTAGGTGAAGAGTCAGATATCCAGAGGCAGGGTCTCAGATCTTTATCTGTCTGATCTGGAAGTCCATGGTCTTTTGCATTTTTTTTTGTTATTGTGCAGAAGAGATAGGACTTAATCTGCAACTAATTTTAAAAATAAGAGAAATGCTAGAACTTGTATGAACAGATGGTACAACTTATAAAACTACAATAATTATATTTCATATTGACATATTAAGAGACAAGTGAACTGGAGTAAAAATTCCCAATATATATAAGAATATATGAGTTTGATAGGTTAAAACTGACTCATGTAAATTAATGGGAAAAAGAATATTCATTTAATTAACAGTCTAGAAGAATTGGTTTACTGTTTGGAAAACATGATGTTAAGATTCCTTCCTTGCCTCAGATATCACATTGAGTTTCAGAACAGAGTTAAATGCAAAATTTGAATCCATTAAATGAACTGTAATTTAAACATAGAAACCATGCTTTATTGCCAAATAGGGAAATTCTCACTATCAGTAAAGTAAATACAGTATGTTTTAAAAGGTAGAATCATCTTAATTTGAGCATCATTCCGTACACCAAACATTTCCTGGGTTTGATTCTCGGCACATGCCTAGGTTGTGGTTCAATTCCTGGTGGGCATGCACACGGGAGACAACTGATCAATGTTTCTCTTTCACATAGATGTTTTCCCTCCCCTCCCCTCCCCTCCCCTCCTTCCTTCTCTCTATCTGTCTCAAATCAATGAATATATCCTTGGATGAGAATTTTTTTAAAAAGAGAAAGAAGGAAATGCTATAAGTGAAACTGGAAAAGACACTGGAGCTCGTACTGCCTGTCACTTGCCAAACCCAATAAGCAGACCCAGAGATTGAATCTTTATGGAGCTTTATTCAGATGGCCAGTGATCTCAGAAGTCAGTGGGTTTGCACACTAACAGAACCGCCTTACGTTTTCTTTCCAGGCCAACATTTTTATACCAGGGAATACACAAGGTGCTGTGAGGGGTTTTGAAATTTAGGGAGAATTAAGTGAAAAAAACTGCAGCATTCTTGTCCTGGGCAGTTAGCTGTTCCCAGGGACAAGTGGTCCTCTGCCTCTCCCTGGAACCCAGTGGCCCAGATGCCTCCACTTGTCCCAGGCTGTGGTCTTTAGCAATGCCCCAGGAGGTCAGGCGTTTCTCCCAGGAGCCAGGATGGGCCTTATCTGTAGCTTCTGAAACAAAAGCTTTAATATATGCATTACTTACTAGGCTTATAACTATCAACCTTAAACTAAAATTTTCTAACTCTTGAGTCCCCTATCATAAAACAATAGACTAGTATGAGAATGGTAGTTAACAAGGTTGACTAGTAAACATTCTTCATTTTCTTTTCATCTTCTCCCTCCCCACATTTCTAAGACTGTGTGTTAATTTTGTAATTAAAAAATTTAAAAGGCAAATCCTAACCCACATCATAGCCATTACAATGACTATGAAATATTTTGGGGTGGGAGATTAGAAGTCGAATCTGCTAAAGTGGGAATTATGAGGGGAAAATTTGAATTCTTTTATTGGGAAGATTGAATATGCTTTAAAGAGAGAAACTCTTTAACTATTGAGTTTCTATTTATCAACAGTTTTATATACTATTTTGAATCGAATTTTTCCCTATATGTATGATCTAAGATAATTATGTGGGAAATGCAACTGTTTGAATTTAATCAAATGTCTCTTGTTTATTTGGAGACTTAGGGATATATCTATGAAATAACTTCCTCTTCTGAATGTCTTTTTTAAAAAACAACTGGTTGTTTTGCCTAAAGATACAGTCTCAAGCTTATTTGCCTCTCACTTTAGAATAGTCAGTGTTTTAAGAACCCTAGGGCACCGCATGGAAAACTTAACACCTGAAGGGGACACCTGGCACTGCCTGAAGCATCTTCCATTTACTGCCAGGCACAAAGGAGGGAAGTTACTGTGGGCTGAGGGACCACTCCTCAGTGCTTAATTTACAAATGTTGCCTGATGTGTCCTCAGGCCTCTAAGAGCCTTCAATTCTTGGGAGGACATTTAAATTACAGAGGAAGATATAGAACAGGTGATTTTCAGCAGAGGACCCTTATCTTCTCATTTTCTCTGCCTTTTGTAAATAGATAAGCCTGAGGCTCAAGTTAGTCCACCGTTAAACAGTCTGCAGTCTGTTTACACAGGCCCTTGACAAAGCCCACTGTAGAATCCACAAAACAGAACCTTGGGTGTGAAGTTCTCTTTTGAACTTGATGTTATTTATCTAGGGACATCTTATAGGTTTATGAATATATGCACACGTGCACTCTTACCTTCCAAAGCTAAAATACTTTATTAATGTTTAGAAATAGAAATTTATATGCCTTATTAGCTTTGGCTTTCACCACAAATATCCAATCACCATTTTATCTAATGTAAAAATATTATTTTATAATATTCTTTAATTCCTGTTCTACTACTTTTTATAAACATGCACACAAGACCTTTATTTACTAATCAGTTCAGGACACAAGACAATCATATGTCCAGTGGCTGAAAGTAAAATAAGAGTTCAAAGAAGTGGAAATGAAATGTGAGTTGGAAGAATTAAGGGACATTTCAGAGAGGAGAGGGTAGTAGTAGGGGCCGAGGTTTTGGGTCAGACCTGACTTTATCATCTTTTGCCATAAATATGTAATCCTAGGTAAATTATTCAATTTTTTGAGTGTTAGTTGTTATATGTGTAAAAAAATAGTAACAATAATTTAGGAGTAAAGGGATGCTATTTGTGAAGTATCCTACCCATTTTAATTGAGCCCTCCTCCCCTTTGACTTCTCTGATCTTTTCTATAAGAAACTTTTATTTATTTTTAGAGACGGAGGAAGGGAGGGAGAAAGAGAGGAAGAGAAACATCCATGTAAGAGAGAAACATTGATCGGTTGCCTCTTGCACGCCCCCAAGTGGGGACCTGGCCCGCTGCAACCCAGGCCTGTGCCCTGACTGGAATGGAACTGGCAACCATTTGGCTCACAGGCCGGGCCAGTGCTCAATTCACTGAGCTACACCAGCCAGGGCTCTGATCTTATTTTCTGTACTTTTTTTCTTTAACCATTGAATCAAAATTAAAAGAGAACGGAAAACTTTCCTCCTTGTTGAGGAATCAGATCTGATGTATATTTCAAGTCTAAGAATAATGAAAATGCGGTCATACAGTTAATCAAACAGAGAAGGTAGGACGAAAAGCTTAGGCTGATATTTGCCTCTTAAAAAATATTTTGCAAAATTTGCAGGTCAACAGTAGCTCAGTTACTGGATATTCTAAACTTTTTTGGAAAATTGCGCTTAGCGGTATTTGTTCAGTTACACTCTTATATAATTTTCAAGTGGTCTTAGAGAGTGAAAAGAGGAAACAGAATTAACATGCCTTAGAATCCAGAATTTTACACTGAAGGGCCCCTAGTTAATTATCTTGTTCAATCCTCTAATTCTTTCTGAGAGGTAAGCAGTTGCCAAAAAAAAATCATGAATCAACCTAGGACAAAGTCAGTTGTCCATGGCGTGAGAACACAGGTTTTTGACTTGTTAGGCCATTGGCCTTATGATAGTACTGCATAAAGTGGCTTAAATTATTGTGATGTTATAAATAATTAATCAACCATATAACTGTTAAATGATTACTCTGAATATTTGGACCTTTTATTCTTTAAATAATTTCAGAATTGTATAAAGTCTATACTGTGGTAGAGGGTGTCATAAATGCCACAGAATATTATAGACCCGTCATTTTGGCAGGTGTTGACACAGTCAGGAAACTGTCATAAACTGAATTTTTTTATTCACCAATTTTCCACATTTTGTTAATGGGGCCAATATTCTACTACCTAGTCTCAAGGCTCCTTACTCCTGTATTTGTTGAATGTCCCCAATCCTTACTCTCAGATTTAATTAAGTATACAAATATGTAAATTTGGCATATGAAATCTATTTCCTCTTACTTTTGTTTTCCACTGTTTCAGCCTGTTTCTGCTCTTTACATACCTGCCTCCCAACTTTTGTCTCTACATTCAACCTATGTTTGCTTCAGTTTACTTTTCTCCTCAACCCTAGAAATAATTTTAAATAGCAGTCTTGGCTCTCTGTTTCCAACTGAACAATATTCAGTATTTGACCCATCATTTATGATGATATTTGATCTGATGTGGGTTGAAAATAATTAAATATCACTAAGAATCCCAAAACACCAATTTGAAAGAATATATGCACCTTTATATGTCCATAGCAATGTTATTTACAACAGCCAAGGCATGAAAATGGCCCAAGTGCCCATCAGTGGATGAGTGGATAAAAAAGCAGTGGTGCCTTTACATAAAGGAATATTACATGCCCATAAAAAGGAGGGGAATCTTACCTTTGGTGACAGCATGGATGGACCTGGAGATTATTATGCTAAGTGAAATAAGCTAGTCAGAGAAAGACAAATACCATATGATCTCACTTATATGTGGAATCTAATTAACAAAATAGAAACAGAGGCATGGACACATGGAACAGACTGACAGCTGCCAGAGGTAAGGAAGGAGGGGAGGACTGGATGAAAGAAGATGAAAGGATTAGTCAAAGAACATATATGCATAACCTCTGAACTCAGACAACAGTGTGGTGATGGCCAGTGGGAAAGGGGAGTCGGGCAGGGTGGAGGGGGACTAAGGAGGGGAAATGGGAACATCTGCAATAGTGTCAACAATAAAAATAAAGAAAAATACTATTATTAATGATTGAACTTAAAATAAATAAATTCATAAATAAATAAATAAATAAATCGATCGATAGATTGTTCAGTTGTGTCCATGCACAACTGAGCTGGCATGTTATCTGAAGCTGGGAGGCTGAGGAGGCTTCTGGGAAGGAGTGAAGAAAGTTACAGTGTGGACATGTAAGTGAAGTCCTGTGGTTGGAGAGCTCATGTGATGTTCAAGGACCTGAAAGTGGAGCACAGGGAGGTGGGGTGGGACCAGGAGATCTGGCTAGAGCAATGGGGGCCCCATCACAGAAGTCCCTGTGGAGAGTTTTCCTAGTGGAGCACTGAGGCTCAGTGAGGTTCCTTCAGGTTAGTGCGCAAGGCCTTACGAGTTGTGCAGCTGGGCCCTGATCCCAGGTCTGCCTCACTGGGCAGTCCTCTGAGAAAGAGGATTGTGGCCTGCTGCATCCATCAGTCAGTTTGTCTCTCTGCCCTACTGCAGGGCCCTTGTTGCCCTCTCTCTGCAGTTTGGGAAGTGTACACATTTCACTTGGGAATCCTAGTGCTTAGGAGATGTTCAGTATAATTGAATGTGCTTATGGCTCTTTCCCATCCTCCCCCTATTGTGTCCTTGAAACCAAATCAGTTGAAGTTCAGTATTCGATGACTTACATTTACTTTTTAGTGTGCACTGCAGTTCTTGGCATGTTTCTCACTGATTTCAAAGTCACCTACCACATACATGTAAGATACCAGCAAAGATTTGGTCCTACATGCATACATGTATTTATTCATAGAAGCTGACAAATTCTCCCTTTCTTACTAATCTCTGCACAGTAACTGCAGGAAAATGATTTAATTGTTTAAAACAGTAGCTGCATACTTAAGAAAAAGTCAGGGAGAAGATAAACAAAGAAACATTTTTAACACACAAATTTAGAGTGTGGATTATTTCTACTACATGCTAAAGCTATAGTAAAAAAGCCAACCAATGGAATGTTTGCTTTCCTGGGAATAAAAGGACTAACATGACTTTTTATTTTCCCCACTGATTTGGCCAGCTGTTTATTAGATCATCACTACATTAACATTAGAAAAAGGAAAATAGCCCCTATCATTTTAATTTATAAAAGTAAACTGTATCCTAAGAAATAAGAAGTTCTTAGAAAGCAAAGCTGAGCAACTATGTGTCAGTCAAAGAATTTATAATTTACATCAGGCTCATTCTAGGGGAGCACATTATTATGTACAGAGCACTTGGCAAACTTGAGCAGATTGGCCTTTTTAGAGGAAACAAAAACCAAAGAGATACATGTGCTGTGTGAAAGGCCTTAACTGAAATACACATGTCATCACTTGGGCCAGCAAGAGTTTACTCTGTGTCCAGGAACATGAGGTATTGCTAGAAGTTTTAGATTTCATTTGGAAACATAAAACAATCTTGCAATAAAATTTATGAGGCTGACTTCATCTACCACTGCACACTTTGCTACATGTTGTTAATTTTAAGCTATACACTAAAAACACATTACAACTTTACAGTGTTTTAAATGGATGACTGACATACAGCCTTTGACAATATTTAGCACTTTATAGCAACACATTAATGCTAACTTTAGAAACTATAGCATAATGAAATTTTACAGCCAATTAAGTTGATGAGTCACTGTCAGTTTCCTAAGTTCCTCTTTTAGAGGAAAGAGACAAATGGATATAGGAAGCGAGGAACAAACTAATTCCTGTCAAGTATCGCCATGAGATCGAACTGTTAAGGAACAGAAAAAAATGCATTCTCTAAACAGCCCCCAAACCCCAAAGAATTTCTTTTTAAATTTAGAAATTATAATAGAGTTCAGTCTTTTGTCACCATGTGTTTACATTGACTTAGAAAAAAAGACCAATGGTGTCCATTGGCTCGTGTGACAGTCGTCCCTAGACAGCCTTCTGACCTTTCCTTTACAAGGAAAAAAATGTGCAAAGTTGAGTATCTTCTGTCTTCACTCAAACTAATTGGAGTTTGTAAGTAGTAAGGGAAATAAGAGTTTGGTAAAAATTTAAATAGTTCCCTTTAATAAGATGGTGTGGTATTTGGGAATTAATATAAATCCATTATATATGAAATTTGTTTTCATTTTTTAGGAAAATCCAAGGAAGAGTCTATCTATTAAGTTGGAGCATCTCTATTAACGTTTATCAGGAAAATGTGGTATAAAGCTTTATTCCAATTACTGAATGCTCAGAAATATCTTTATAGACTGATAGGGTGGTTATAGTAGCATTACAATAAAGTCATAATATATTAAATCTAGAACAATTTGGCTTGGGCATGCTATGCCTGCTGAGCGCACTCCACACTATTGTAATGGAGGCGTGGAAATCCTCTCTCTTCCTTTCAAGTCCATTAAAAAAAACCCAAATTATATAAACGAACAATAATGTTCCCAGAAGAGATGCGCCTGCATGTGCCCGTGTGCGTCTGCAGCGGGGGTTGCAGAGGGGCAACGGAAATGACATAACCTGGGATGTCCGTGCTGTGAACTCAATGTGCGTGTTTCCCCATGTTCGTGTGCTGAAACCTCATCCCCTAATATGGTGGTTGATATTAGGAGGTGGGACCTTGGGGAGATAATTAGGGTTAGATTTAGTTATGAAGGTAGAGCCCTCATGAATGGAATTAGTGCGCTTACAACAGTCATGGAAGCTTGCTTCCTCTCTGCTCTCTGCCTTGTGAGGTTATAACAAGAAATCGGCCAGAAGATATCCTTCCCAAGAACCCAACTATGATGGGTCCCAAATCTGGGACCCATCAGTGAGAAATAAGAACAGTGGGAAATAAATTCCTGTTGTTTACAAGCCACTCAGTCTATGGTACTTTGCTATAGCAGCCCAAACTGATGGAGACAGGTGGATTTCTGTGTTTTGAAACTACAGACATGTCATGTCCCTAGCTGGGAGGTCTGATTAAAAAAATCTGGAGTGCGCTGATGAATCTTGAGAAGATAACCAAGAATAGGAACAACTGTTCTGCGATGCAGAGTCTTCATTTTCAGTTACCAGTTTCAGTAATTTTCTTTTACCAGTTAAAGAAAGGGACCACCAGGATCTCCATGTGTACCCAGGAAGTCTACCCTGAAAGTAGTAATTTGAATCTTATTTCAACAAATTTCCTTGTCATTTGCCTCCTTTCTTCAGAAACAACCTTGCTTGTCTGACCAGGACTGTCCAGGTTTTGGTCTTCTGTGCTGAGAAACTCTTCAGTCCTCGACTAACCAGAGTGCCTGGTTACCAAATAAGACCTTTTAAAGAAATCACTGAATTATTTTGGTTTCTGTGACCATTCTTCAGTTTTTACATATTAATTGTCCATTTTGTGGTTAAAACTGGGGGCGAGACATTTTAGGCAGAAGCTGAATGGCTGTTTCAGCAAGTCACTTGATGGCATTCTGGCCATAAGCAGAACTGCCCTGTGACCCAGGAGACAAAGTGCCCCATGCAGTTAGGGAAAGGACGGGGTCCCCACATCTGCATGGATCTTAGCTTAGATCATGAAGCTAAGGCAGCTTGAGGGACATGATGTACTTTTTGGCACCTGCAGGTGTTCTTTGTTACATCCGCCCCCTCTCTCTGTCCTCCGAACCTGCAAAACCCTCAATAGGAGGTTTTAGGGAAATAATGGTGTAACTCTTTACAATGAGAGCCTGGTTTTAGATTTAATTAAATTTAACATGGAAACAGACTACATAAAGTTACAGTAGGCATAACTTTGATGATCATATGATCATCACATGACCAGATGGAACTGTGGGCTGGAAGTTAAGTGACAGGAAAGTTGTAGAAAACTAATTTTTCAGAAAGCTAGATTCCAAATAAATTAAAGTGATTTGGACCATAACACCAACATTTTAGATTCATTTTTATATTTCTAAGTCATAGAAAAAATAATGGGTGAAAAAGCTGAGAATGAATGGATTCTGAGGTTGGAGGAAAAATGGATTCAATCTTGGGGAATGGGAAGTTGATCCATCAGAAACAATCACACAAGTATGTGGAAAAGGGGGATGAAGGATTCAGGATCATGACGGACTGCAGGGAACAGAGCGCCAACCAACCACATTTATAGGATCAGAACGTAGCAAGTGCCCGAGACCAGAAGAAATTGTTCAATGATTGCATGAATAAAAATGAATGAAATGTTCACTACATTTGTCTAGAAGAAAGCCACTGGTTTTATGAGTGCAAAGAAACAAGTATAAATAACCATTTTAATTCAACTCTCTAAATTTAGAGGATATATGTGTTAGTGTGAAGAAAAGAAGGTGTTGCTGAATTTAAAGACTCTATTAGAAGTAACTAACTGGCATCGATGGGAAGGCAGGTTTAAAGTGCTTGCTTTTGGTTTCCAAGTGTTACAGCACATCTAAGGTTGTGGGGATGTGGAAGTGATAAAGGATCTTTTTGGGACCCTTAGTAAGCCCTCAATTTCTTTCTCTGATTTTTTTGTTGAGTGCCAAACATTTTTGTCATCTACATTTTTTCTGGGCATTGCATGAATATTGGGCTTTGAGCTGAGACCTGGGAATGGTTCCCACATCTGCTCCATTGTGTCCTAAGTGAATTTCATTTCCATGCATCCCAGCTTCTTCATCTTCAAAATGAAAATGTAGGATTAGAACTCATAATATAGCATCTAGTTTTCACATCAAATTTATCTTTCATTTTTAATTCTATGCTTCTATTACATCTAAAATGATAATACCTAGTACAAATTCTCAGCCCTAAACAGAGAAACAATTATTCTGAATGATACTCATCTTGACAGTTTGACATCTTTTTAACAGAAAATTAAAATAGATGATTTATGAGGAGCTAATGTACAGCATAGTGACTATAGTTTAACAGTATTGTACACTAGAGATTTACTAAGTGATTAAATCTTAAAGCTTCTTGCCACAAAAAAAAAATGGCAACTATGTGAGGTGATGGTTGTGTTAACTAACTTTATTGTGGTAATCATTTAACATTATGTATCATTTCAATGATATATCAAATCATTGTGATACACCCAAACTTACAATATGTTATGTGTCAATTATAACTCAGTAAAGCTGGAAAAGATAAAAAATAAAATAAAGTAGAGATATAAGATCAAGAAGAGAAAATAAATGATTCTCTTAAAGATAAACAGGATATATTTTCATTTAACATTTATAAAAAGGGCTTACAAATAGAACACAGTCGAAAAAAGAACAGATCTGGTTGGGGAAAGACCTGACTTTGGGTCACTAATTAAATGATGCCTCTGGAGCTAAGATTAAGAAAAAACAAGTCTACTTGTTCATTTTACTTAAAAGATCAAATCACTGCCAAAATGATATGTAATTATCAGAACATACTAAAGACTAATATATTATATTCTGGTAATTACATACTAATGATATGTAATATTTACATACTAATAATATGTACTCACCAGAATATAATAAAGACTCAATATAGTGGAAATAAGGATAATGAAACTGTATGTATTTTATTTATATATTTTTGTTGCTATGTAATTTAATGCCAGTTTATAAACTTTATTTAGTATAAGTGGAAGTAAAATAAAATAGTTTTATCTCATTAAATGAGTTGCATATGATGGAAACTTTGGCCCTAATGCCGTCTTTCAGTGAAATCTAACAGCCAACTGATGGTTCCCCTTTTTATGTTGCAGGGCTGGAGCGAATTGCACGGGATTCATCTTACGAGCAGGAGGGGAAGGTTCAGTTTGTAATCGATGCGGTGTATTCCATGGCGTACGCCCTGCACAACATGCACAAAGATCTCTGTCCTGGCTACATTGGCCTTTGCCCACGAATGAGTACCATTGATGGGAAAGAGCTCCTTGGTTATATCCGGGCTGTAAATTTTAATGGTAAGTTATCACATACTTTTTGTCTTTAAATACTTTAGAAGAGACAAGGTATTTTTGTCCCTATATATTGAAGATACTCAAGAAGAGTAGATTAGAAGTTCCCCTTTAAATCAAGTGTAAGTTTTTCCACCTGCTCTTAAATCCCAAACATATTTTTTTGCTACCATTAATCTGTTCCTGAAAGATGCAGAAGTTAAAAATAAGCCTCCATCAATCAAAATATTCTACTTAAGTATCACTACTTCAGAAATACCTTAAGAGGCTTATTTGGAACAGGTTAGGTTTTTAAAAAATGTTTTATGTTTTTATTGAAGAAGGAATTGTGGACATTTTGTTTTGAAACTGATTTTAAGCTTTTTAAACAGTATGTTGACTTGAGGAAAATGAATGATTTGGAGTTGCTATATATTCACATTCTAGACTGCTGTCTGAAGCTTCTGCATCTTCTTTTTCCTTGTATCCTTTCAATGATGTGGTCAATTTGAAGCAATGAGCTGCACCGTGTGAGATAGAATTACATACAATGCAGTGTAGAGGGGATTTGCCTCCTGCAGAAGCAGAAATGCTGCTTCGGTGCATGTCACAGGAAACCAATGCAGAATATGATGGATCCATAGCATTTGGCTGAGAATAGTCAAACTGCCTGTCTGAAGTGATGAAACCATTGAGGGCTGTTCTTTCACGAGAGTTGTAATGGTTGCTGGGCATGACTTTGGCAATTATTTTTAAATGAAATGATAGAATGCTCTGAGCTGTCTAATTCTTTGTGTTTGGCTGTAACCCACACAATGGATGTGCCTCCCAGCCACGCACAGCACTGCTCTGTCCATCACAATACACTCCAGTGACCTCAGCTGCCAGCCTTTCTCAGAAAAGCACAAGGTCATCTTCAATTTAGAATTCAAGTGGAAACTTCTTTGGCTTTGTTCATGCAACGTGAAACAAAATTTGGTTTATATTCAACACAGAGTATTCTCTTTTTTAGAAGAATTTAAAAAAAACATTACATAACATTAGTGTTTTTGTTAAAAATATAATAAAAATTTTCAAAAGAATGTCATTACTAAGGGGAATTTGAAAATAATTTTCTTGCAATTATCAAATTGAGCAAAAGGAGAGTGGTACAATACAAAGTTATTCTAACCTGAGATTGGGGAATATTTCATTTGTCCAAATTGTTAAAAGGTGGAAAGAAAAATGCAAATGAGTATATTTTGTCAATCACTGAATGTAACCTATAGAAAATAAGAAAATCTTTCAAAGAAACACTTGGGTAAAGTGTCTATTTTAAAGGTGAATTACCAATATCTCTTTTACCTTAAGGATAGATAAAAACCCAGCTCTTCCTTGATGACCTCAATTACTTTACCACACTGTAATATAATGATGCTATTAAAGACGATTAAAAATGCCTTAATGTCTAATGATTATTAAGACAATTTGTCTCTAGACTCCAATAATTTCTGAGTTTCTCTGTCCACTTTTTATAGTTTTTTACCCTTCTACATGATCAGAATGTTACTGTGTGTGTGTGTGTGTGTGTGTGTGTGTTTAGGGCTAATTCCTTCCATAATTTGCTTCTTTTAATTCACTATGATCAGAGAAGCAACTTTTATTAATTCACTCAAGATATATTTATTGAGCACATAGAATGTGTTACGCTTTGTGATAGGTGTATTACAAAGCTGTATTTGTAAAGCTGTATTACTGGTAAAAACAGTCAAAACAGACATGAGATTTAAAGTTTCTTGGGGAACTGAGATGTGCATCGCATGAGGTAATAGTGGTATAATCTACAATCTATAATCTGCCGCCTGCAGAGGCCTGATGGACTGAGAGTTCACAAGAGGGGAAATGTGCCTACTCTGAGGCACTGGGGACAGGGGAAATCTGAAGGGAGTAAGTGTCAGAGGTAAGGGTGAAGCAGAGGGCAGGGCCAGATAGATAATGAGAGGCCATATAGATCATTCTCAAGATTTGTTTTTCTTCTTGAGAGCAACAGGAACCCCCAAAGCATGATAGAACTGTGTCTGGTACAAAAATAAGTCTACTTCAAATGAGAGTCGTGTGAGGTACATGACTCTTAGTGGGTGAACTAAAAAAAGAATCTGTTTAGTTCCTTGGAGATTTATTTTGATAATGCCTTCAAATCTGTCCCCATTCCAGTAGCTGATGACACAGAGTAAGAGACTTGAGCATAAAAGCAAATTATTGTGAAATATATAATTCTCTTGATTTTCAGTGATTTTTAGGATGTTCATCAATTTGTTAATTTCATTATTGGCTCCTATATTAGTGTTCACTTATCAGTAATGCTTTGCCTGTTTATGACAAGAAGACACATAAAGCTGTTCAAATAGAAGTACAACATCAAAACCACTGAAGGAGGGAGAAACTAATCTGGTAGCAAGAATGAAGAATCTCCTGAAGTTCTGAGCTTCCTGTGCAGATAAAATGTAAAGGCACACGTGTATTCAATGGGATACATATGTTTCTTTATATGAGAGCAGCAAACCTATTTTTCAGGAGAGGATGAATGTTCTTGTAAATCATTTCTGAAAGAAAATGTATCATATGGGACTTTGACAGCCTAATAAGCAATGCTATTTAACAAAATTTTACAGCAAAAGCAGACGTCTTGTATTTGGCTCTTGTGCACCTGAACCCACGATCAAAGCTGAGAACATCGTGCTTGTAACAAGAAAGGCTATTTCATTAGAGGGTTTTCAAGGGGGGGGATAATCTTGATCCAGATTTACAACTCTTTCGAGCTCTGATGATATAAGGATTACCATACTCTATTAAGAACAAATGAAGAGCATCTCTCTTAGACTCTGCTTTTCAAACTTTATCTTCAAAAGACTCCTACTCAGACATCTAACATTTCAGCCAGTTAAAATAAGAACTGCTGGGTTGAATGTATGGCCATGATCTTGGACACTCTACTTCCTCTAGTGCTGCTTGCTGATCCTGGAGCTACCTTGAAAGTCCCAATAGCCATATAGAGCACACATCAAGTCCACACACTCAAATGTTCCTGCTCTCACAGGGTTTTCATAGAAACTGAAGGTAGACACCTGGAATTTGTGTTCTCTGTTGGGAGCCCAGCTAACTGCTATTGTATGTTGTTAATGGCATGCCAGGTGAGTGGGTTGTGTTGGTGGCAGTCATTGTTCTTGCTGAGTGAGAAAGCCAACCCACTTCCCAAAGACTGTAATTGCAAGGGGGTCATTAGCCAAATCACAGTTTCCTTAGGAGCAGTTTTGAATCTCCTGAAGAGTAGAGAATGTGATTGACTAGACCTAGAGCTGTTTGCTGTATATAACAACAACCGATTATTGTGTATTAAAAGTTTTCTCAGGCTCTTAGTAGCTCAGGCTCAAAGAACGAGCTTTGTAACACAACTGTCAGTTTTCTTTGTAGCCTTCCAGATTGTCTTTCAGGATCAATGAACTACAAAATGCATTCTCAAGTAATTAAGAAATTGACCCATTGGATGGAATTATTTACTAATGCCCATTTAAATATATTGTATATGTCTGCCCTGAAGTGTAGTTTTTGTGCAGAAGAAATTGTTGTTAAACTGGATCTGACATTAATGAGATATCAAAACAAATTGCTTTCTGGGGTTCCTTTTTCGTTTGAAATAGTAAAACCACACCACTGGTGCAGAGAGAGATGCTGTACAAGCAGGAGGTTAGCAGCCAGAGCAGCTGTGCGGACCGTTGGTATAGAGTTAGAGGGAACTGTTTAAAACGCAGTCTTGCTGAAATTGTAACTAATTCCTAATTAGGTGATGGCTTAAAGATACTTGGTTTCAAAGGTCATGCTTCTTCCAGTTTGTTGCTTGACAACGTGAAGATCATATTAGAATTTAGAAAGATGAATGATTAGCATTTCAGGTCAGAATTAATCTATGACAAAACAATGAAAGGTAAAACACTTAGTCAAATGATTGAACTACAATGCATTGTTTGTCATCGAAGATGTAAACAACAATGGTGCTTTGATTGAATTTAATCACTCAATCTGTTATTTTGCCATGAGTGAGAAAATTCATCTGAAGGATAAACACATTCTGAGTCATAGCATATTGGCATTATTCGTGTGTTTCTTACAACTTTTCTCAACCTCTCATCCCCATCTAGGGAGATAGGGAAACAAAGACCTTTGTTTTTTGGTTACTTGTGTTGTAACCATTGGAACAAAATACTATTTCTACAAATTGTTAAATCCAACGGTTTATCGAAAGAAAAACAAAATGAATGAGAGGAGTTTAGATTTTTCAGGAACTTAAGCAACGATGTCAGTTTTTTACTCTGGTCTGACTAGAGGCTATAAAATATTAATACTATACATCTTGTATGAAATCAAAGATTTTACTGTTATCATGAGAAGAAAAGAAAAAGTGTTAAATAGAATTCCAAACCCTCCCCCCCCTTTTCCTCTAATGTTGAGCTCCCGTCAGGGCAGAGCCTAAGACACTGCGGCATACTAATCAGGATGGTCTGATTGCAGGTAAGGAAATCAACGTTAACTCGCTCAAGCTAAAAGGAAGAATTTATGAGATTGTGTCAGGAAACCCCATGGCAGAATATAAAAGAGTCTAAGAAAGTACTTACTGGTTATAAGAACCCAAAACCTGTCAGAAATCCAAACCTCTGTCTATCTGTTTTGTTTTGTTTATGTTGTTTTTCCCCTGCTTCTAGATCCAGACGGTAGGTAGAAGCTGGCCTGCTACAATATTTAAGTCCCACTTCCCGCTTCTTAGAAACTTGAATCTTATTAGCCAAACTTAGGTTGAATGTTAGACCTCATTGAAATGATCAGTGGCAAGGAGCGAGCAGTCCAAACTTAGCTGTCATGGGGCTTTCCTGGTGGATGAAAGGGGCATTTTGGAAGTTTCTCTAAGTGATTTATGGAGAAAGTTTTAAAAAATGAGTAGAGAGGTAAAAACCTGAGAGAGGGGTGATGCTGTGGTCTCTGAATCTCACTGCCTCATTAGTTTGGTAACTTTTTGTTAGGCCGGAGGAGACCCAATAAAAAAATCACATAGAATCTGTGAGAATCTGAGAGAGAGGTCAACTTTGGAATTATTTAATGTAAGTCTTCATATTGTGATTGAATTCTCCGACCTCAAGATGGGTGAAGCAGCTTCTTTAAACTCAGTAGTGAGGTAGTGGTCTAATCATCCCAATGCTCAATATTCTAAGGAAAATGTAGACACTTGCTTGATCACAGAGACTGGTACAGAGATGGAATTTATCAGTATCTCTTTTTCTTTAAACCCTTATTGTTTTCAGGGACTTACTGCAAAATTTCCAAATATATAGTTTTCAGAAGATTCAGAATCATTTCAATGATTCAGTAAGGCCACAGCTATGGGAAACTGGTGATTGGCAGCTTCATCACAACAAAGCCCCTGCTTATACATCAAGTCTTGTGCAGATGTTTGTTATTTTTTGTACCAAATTATATATACTTATTTTAACTTACCCTTTAATTTAAACATTATGCCGCAAACATTTCTTCACGTCACAGGCTTTTTAAAAATTGTTCTATTACAGTTATTCCAATTTTCCCATTGCTCTCCCCTGCCTCACCCAACTTCCATTCCCAAGGTCATTCCCAACCTGTTGTCCATGGCCATGGATCATTTATACATTTGTTGATTAGATCCTGCCTTTTCTTAACCTCCTCATCCCCCACACCCTTTCCCCTCTGGTTGCTGTCAGCCTGTTCCTTGTTTCCATGACTCTAGTTCTATTTTGCTCATTTGTATGTTTTGTTCATTAGATTCCTATTAAAGATGAGATCATATGATATTTGTCTTTCACCACCTGGATTATTTCACTTACCATAATGCTCTCCAGATCCATCCATGCGGTTGTGAAAGGTTCCTTCTTTTTTTCTGCTAGTCACCCATTGTGTAAATGTACCATAGTTTTTTGATCCACTCATTTACTTATGGGCATGTAAGCTATTTCTAGTACTTGGCTATTGTAAATTGTGCTGCTATGAACATTGCGGTGCATAGGTTCTTTTTTTAAAATATATTTTATTGATTATACCATTACAGTTGCTCTATTCCCCCCCTTCAATCCCCTCCACCCACACCCTCCCTCCCCCACCATTCTCCCCCCNACAGTTATTCCAATTTTCCCATTGCTCTCCCCTGCCTCACCCAACTTCCATTCCCAAGGTCATTCCCAACCTGTTGTCCATGGCCATGGATCATTTATACGTTTGTTGATTAGATCCTGCCTTTTCTTAACCTCCTCATCCCCCACACCCTTTCCCCTCTGGTTACTGTCAGCCTGTTCCTTGTTTCCATGACTCTAGTTCTATTTTGCTCATTTGTATGTTTTGTTCATTAGATTCCTATTAAAGGTGAGGTCATATGATATTTGTCTTTCACCACCTGGATTATTTCACTTACCATAATGCTCTCCAGATCCATCCATGCGGTTGCAAAAGGTTCCTTCTTTTTTTCTGCTAGTCACCCATTGTGTAAATGTACCATAGTTTTTTGATCCACTCATTTACTTATGGGCACTTAAGCTGTTTCTAGTACTTGGCTATTGTAAATTGTGCTGCTATGAACATTGCGGTGCATAGGTTCTTAAGATTAGTGTTTCAGGGTTCTTAGGGTATAATCCCAGCAGTGGAATCGCTGGGTCAAAAAGCAGTTTCATTTTTAGTTTTATGAGGAAATTCCATACTGTTTTCCATAGTGGCTCCACCAATCTGTATTCCCACCAACAGTGCACTAGGGTTCCCTTTTCTTTACATCCTTGCCAACACTTGTTTGTTGATTTGTTAAAGATGGCCTTTCTAAATGGTGTGAAGTGGTATCTCACGTAGTTTGCACCTTTCCGATGGCTAGTGCTGTTGAGCATACTGTCATATGCCTGTGAGCCACCTGCATGTCCTCCTTGGGGAAGTCTCTATTCAGGTCTTTTGTCCATTTTTTAAATTAGATTGTCTTCTTTGTGTGAAGTCATGTGAGTTCTTTATATATTTTGGAGATCAAATCCTTGTCTGAGGTTATCATTGGCAAATGAGTTTTCCCTTACGTTTGGTTCCCTTTTCATTTTGATGATGGTTTCTTTAGCCATGCAGAAGCATTTACACTTAGAAGTCCCATTTGTTTATTCTTTCCTTTATTCCCCTTGCTCTAGAGCACAGGTGGCAAACACAAGGCCCACAGGCCAAATCTGGCCCTCCACCTGGTTTTATCTGGCCCAGCACCTTGTTTCTACCCAGTGGCAGCACTGAACTCCTTGCCCCTGGTTAAAGAGTAGTTACATTTATACAGTTCAAAAATTACATTCAGCCCTTTGAAGGCAGCCATGAGGCCGAAGTGGCCCCTGGTGAAAATGAGTTTGACACCCCTGCTCTAGGGGATATATCGATGAAAATATTAATGAGTAGAAATTTAAAATTTTCCTGCCCATGTTTTCTTCTAGGACTTTTATGGTGTCATGACTTATATTAAAGTCTTTTATCCATTTTGAGTTTATTTTGGTGTATGGTGTAAGTTGGTGGTCTGCTTTCTTTTTTCATGTACATTTCCAGTTCTCCCAACACCATTTATTGAAGAGGCTATTTTTACTCCATTTTAAGCTCCTGCCTCCTTTGAAAATATTACTTGACCATAGAGACATGAGTCTCTCTATTCTGGCCTCTCTATTCTGTTCCATTCATCTATGCATCTATTTTTATGCCCATACCACACTGTTCTGATTACAGTGGCATTGTAATACAGTTTTATGTCAGGTATTATGATCCCTCCTGCTTTGTTATGCTTTCTCATAATTGCTGAGACTATTCAGGGTATTTTTTGGTTCTATATAATTTTTGAAATATTTGTTCTAAATATGTGAAGTATGTCATCAGTATTTTAATAGGGATTGCATTGAATCTATAGATTGCTTTGGGTAGTATGGACATTTTAATGATGTTGATTCTTTCAATCCATGAACTCAGTATACTCTTCTATTTATATATATTTTCCTTAATTTCTTTCTTCAGTGTTCTGTGTTTTTCTGAGTATAGGTATTTTATTTCCTTGGTTAAGTTTATACCTAGATACTTTATTTTTCTTACTGCTATAGTAAATGGATTTTTTCCTAGTTTCTATTTCTGATATTTCATTGTTGGTGTACAAAAAAATGCCTCCAATTTCTGAATATTGACTTTGTATCCCACAATTTTCACAAATTCAGTTATTTGGTCAAGTAGTTTTTTTTTTGGTGGAATCTATAGGGTTTTCTATGTACACTACCATGTCATCTGCAAATAATGACAGTTTTACTTCCTCCTTTCCAGTTTGGATGCCTTTTATTTTTTTCTTGCCAGACCACTGTGGAGAGAACTTCCAATACTATGTTCAATAAAAGTATTGAAAGTGAACACCCTTGTCTTGTGCCTGATATAGAGAAAAGCTTTTAGTTTTTGCTCATTGAGTATGATGTTGGCTGTAGGTTTTTCATATATGGTCTTTATTATGTTGAGGTATGCTCCCTCTATTCCCACTTCTCTGGGGGCTCTTATAAAAAACTGTTGCTTTTCTACATCAAATTATTTTTCAGCATCTATTGACTTGATCATGTGTCTTTTGTGTGTCATTTTGTGTGTGTGGTGTATTACGTTTATTGATTTGCAAATACACCATCCTTGCACCTCTAGGATGATTCCCAATTAATCATGCTGTATGATCTTTCTAATGTATTGCTGGATCCAGTTAGCCAATACTTGATTGAGGATTTTGTTCATAAGCAATATTGGCCTGAAGTTTTCTTTGTTGTGTCTTTACCTGATTTTGAATTAGGCTAATACTGGCTTCATAAAACAAGTTTGGGAGTCTTCCCTCTTCTTGAATGTTTTGGAATAGTTTGAAAAGGATAGGAGTTAGCTCTTCCTTAAATGTTTTGTAGATACTGCCTGTGAAGCCATCTGTTCCAGGGCTTTTTGTGTGCCTGGAGTTTTTTTATTAGTGCTTCAGTTTCAATATTTATTATCACTCTATTCAGGATTCCTGCTTCTTCTTGATTGAGTTGTGAAAAATTATATGTTTCTAGAAATTTTTCCATTTCACACAGGTTGTGTGAAAAATGGGATGACTCAGCACAGTGATCCTGGTGGCGGAATTTAGACCCCGTACTTTCCACGGTGAACCCCCCAGCCACTGAATTTCCCTCTGGCACTTCATCTGCTACCCTTAGGAGCTCCGATAGCCCTCTCGTGTCTCCTCCACACTCTATACTGGTAACGTAGTGGTGAGGTGGTTTCTTCTGTCTGTCCATAGATATAAGGCTTTTCCCCAGCTAGTGTTCCATTGGTTATTACAGATGATTTCTCTACAATTTCATTATAATTCCAGATTGGTCCTGGGAAGAGGTTAGTGTAGCTTCTACTTACTCCTCCATCATCTTGGATCTTCTCTTATGCAGTTTTTTTGGCAAAAGATCAAATCAACAAGGTGATTCAGTCCCCATACAGCCCAGATCTGGAGACTTGTGGCCTCTGGCTTTTCCCAGAATTAAAACCACCTTTGAAAAACAAGAGAATTCAGTCCATCAATGAGATTCAGGAAAATATGTTGGGGCAGCTGACAGCAAATTAGAGTACCATGTGAGGTCCCAAGGTGTGTTCTTTGAAGAGGGCTGAGGCATCATTGTCCTATGTACAAGGTTTCTTGCATCTTCTATCTTCTTCAATAAGTGCCTCTATTCTTCATACTATGGATACTTTATCTGGGTACTTTCTGGACTGACCCTGTATATACTATTATCATTCCTATTTTATAGGCAAAGAAACAAGAATTTAAAGAGGTTTGTTAGCCATAAATGGTGTGGCTCAGTGGACTGACTGCTGGCTTGGGAATCAAAGGGTCACTGGTTCAATTCCCAGCCAGGGCACATGCCTGGGTTGCAGGCCAGGTCCCCGGCAAGAGCGCACAAAAGGCAACCATACATTGATGTTTCTCTCTTTTGTTCCTCCCTTCTTTCCCCTCTCTAAAAATAAATAAATAAAATCTTTAAAAAAGAAAGAGGTTTTATTACTTGACCAAGACCACAAAGTAGTGAGTGGTGAGTGACACTGTAGTAAAACTTTATCTGACTGTAAAGCCTATGATTTTGATCACTATGGAAAATATAAATCATTAAATGTAAACTCCTTTAGAATCTTCCCACTGCTTCAAAATCTCTCTGCCCCTTCATGTGTTTTCCTCGTCCTGCATTCAAGGCCCATTGCTGTATCCCTGTTTAGACCCAAAGCCAACTCTTAACCCTCAGTTACTGAGCCCACAGTAGCCCCTCTGTTTCTGGGATTTGCATATCATTTATTCCTAACTTTCTGGCACATGATGAAGAAGTTCAGGAATCCCAAGAATAAAGAATGAGTAAAAGAAGCCCAATGTAATGGATGAATTGAGTAGGACTCTGGGAAGAACTATGGCACCATTATTGATTTGCCTCAAGCTTTTCTTTGATGCTGGCTCCATTGTGGGAGGAGTTATAAAAGAAATTAGACTTAAAAAACCCCAGTTTGTCATCGCATGCAGTAGAAAAGAGAGGCAGGTACAGTTATGTTGCTAAATTTCATGATGACTTAATTTGTAAGATTATTTTATAACCAGCCTAAAGGTTCCTTAACCAGAAACTAAAAAAAAACCACCTAATTTCACGTCAGTCTATTTATTTATTCATACATATTCAATATCACTATATATGTTGTTAACTTTTAAAAAAATGTATATGTATTTCCAGGAATTCCTTTACTAACTGTAGATCTTCAGCTTCAATAATAAATAATATAAGATACTTCTGAATTATTAATAATGTTTTTCCTCAATTTTATTTCAAATGAAGTAACTATCAAAAAGGATATCTATACTTTAAATTAACAGATAACCACTTTATCACATTTGACTTTGCTTGATATCTATTTATTAAATAATTACTATTTAATCACAAGGAAATTATGCATCATAACTTTTAGAAATGACATTTTAGTCAGTTTTTCCATATTTTGACATGTTATATCTCATTTGCTATTTATGCAAGCAGATAAAACACAATATCAAGCCAATTTCATCAATAGAATATGAACTAACATACTGAATTAGCTTTACTAATGGTGTTGTCAGAAATAGTTACAAAGAAAGATCATTTGGGCAAGTTAAGATATTTCTCAAACCCTCTTGGCTTCCAGTCAAAGCACCGTGCCTGGAACAGAGCCAGCATTAAAGTGATTCTGTGTTCCCTTCCTCCCTCTTTATTTCCATTCCATTTGTACTTTCATGTTCCCATTTCAGGCACTATTCTCTCCTGGGGGTTATTGGAACTGTCTCTTAACTTGTCATCCCTACCTTTAATCTCACTCTCTCCAGTCTGCAAATTGCTGCCATAGTTATTTTTCTGAAACACAAATCTGAGCGCTTCACCGTCCTGCTCAGAAAGCTTCAATTCCCCGTAGCCTGCTGTGACACATTCAAACATCAGAGTTTGGCAGCGATTTCTAACCAGACCCAAGCTCCTTTGGCCATCCTCACCTCCTGGCTACTCCAAGGTCACTCACTGGATGTTCAGCTTTCTTAGAATGCATGCTCTTCCCTGTCTTCCAGGTACCATTAAACTGTGTTGTCTGCCACAAATACCTTTGTCTTATCTTGTCCACCTGAGAAAATGTCACTTTCCAATTGTAACAAATAAGATGTCACCTACTGATTCTCTGCTGTATTCTTTGTGCACCCCCCTCATGCAGTTTCCCAGTCTCAGCTTTCCCTGTACATGTGTTTTGTACATGCCCACACCTCCATCACATCACTCATCAAATTCGTAACATATTGTGTCCTTCCTGTTACGCTATAGTCTTTGACAACTCACAGAGCCACATTTAATTGATCTTTGCATTTCTGATGCCTAGCATAGAACTGTTTATTAGGTACCCTGTAAGATCCCTAATAAAATGTACATGAGATAAACGAATGATTCATAAAAGACAAAAATGAATATAAACAACTAAAAAAAAACAACAGTAAGAACACTGGGAGGCACTTACATTTTTAAAATACACCTTAAAAATTTGTAGAGAATGTAGAGGTGGAAGAGACCTCACAGATCAGATCATTTTAGTATAATCCTTCCATTTAAAAGATGATGCTATGAAGTCAAGATGGACTCAGAACCCAGAGGAAAGTGGCAGAGCAGAATAAAAGCATAGGATTCCAGGATGAGTCAATCAACACCGTGACACTACACACTGCTGATGGGCTTTATAAAAAGCAGAACAAACTGGAATTTTGATTTTTTACTTTCTTGATTTTTTCAACAATTTTTTAAAAATACAGTTGCTTCAAATAACTTCTCTAGACTATATTCCTAAAGTATATGTACTGAGCAAGTACTCAAGAAAAAATTACACCAATATCCACTCTCACCAAGCATATTTACAAGAACAAATATGATTACCTTTTAAAAGTTATTACTATAAATTTTAAGACTGTAAACTTGATAGGTGAAAATTAATCTTTCATTGTTGATTAAATGGTCTTTCTTTGATGATTATTGAGGCTTAACCTCATTTTTTTCAAACTTTCATTCACACTGACATGTTTTGTTAGTTTATCTTTGGAGATGTCATAATTTGTATCAAAAGTGTTAAATTTTACTAAATCAAACATTTATTTTCCTGTTATAATTTTTTACTTATTTTAAGCTTCCCAGTTCAAATCTGATGAATCATCTTCTAGATTTTCTTCTACTTTTCATTTGCTTCTTCATTTTCCCTCAACTCCAAAATAAATTTCAAATGGAGACTACTGTCTCATGCAGAGGAATCCTCTCCTCCAATTTCACTGTAAACAGGTAATTAATAAAATGTCCTTTCCCACTGAGCCCTAACTCCATCTTTATCATAAGTCCATATATATGTATATATGTACATATACATGTATAAACTGATTTATTTATTATCATTGTACATTTCTGGCTATTTCTGTCTGTTTCCATTTACCATGTTTATTTTTTATACTAGTTTCATACTATATTGATTGTTGTAGCCTAACATTATGCTTAAATGTTAAATGTTTCATAGGAATAATTTTTTTCTTCAAAATCATTTCAGTTATTTTTACTCTTTATTCTCACAATTAAATTTCTAAACATTATTTCAAATTCTAGAACATACTCTTTTGACATTTTGGTTGAAATTTTACTAAATTATATGAAATCTAAATACAGGTTTATTCAGAAATGTTTAACATTTTTCCTATTATTACTTTTCTGTTTATAAAAAAGAAATCTCTCTTGATAAAGTTGTCTTTATATAGGTCTTTCATATTTTTGGTTTAATTTATCCCAAGATAGTTTAAATTTTTTTTGTGAAGGAAACGGAATTTTTATACTTATCTGGCAGGGGACATATTATGATCACAAAGAAACAGAGTTTTTTTCACCACATATTAGTTAATGATTTTGTACTGGCAAGTAGAAAAGCTCTTAATGTCTCAATATCAATTTTATATTTGTTCATCTTCCTAAAATAAGTACTTCTAATATATTTTTCAGTTTATTATCTTGGGATCAAATCATTTGAAAATAATATTACTTAGTTTTTAGTAGTAATTTGTTTTTTTGTTTTATGTTTTATCATCCTGGTTAAATGTAGAGTATTAATAATAGTAGTAACAGGAGTAATCCATCTCTTTAATAGGAATAACTATAAATATATAATTGGTTATAGGCTGTGAGATGTGCTTTACCATGTTAAATATTTATTCCATTTGTGGTTTATGTTTTTGTGCTTGTAACAGAAATGAGGGTTATATTTTTAATCAAATGGCTTTACAGAATCTTATGAGAAATTTATTATTGTCTTATTTGACCTAGTAGTCTGTAGTAAATTTCCTAATAACATATTGAGTCATACTTACTTCTTAAAGATATTTTATGCAAAAAAAGCTGCTTCAAAATCAGACAACAGTATTCAGAATTTCTTTTTTTTTTTAAAGTGAAGAGTCACAGAGGCTCTTTTTTTTTTTTTAAGATTTTATTTACTTATTTATCTTTAGAGGGGAAGGAGAGAGGGAGAGAAACATCAATGTATGGTTGCCTTTTGAGCGTCCCCTGCTGGGAGTTGGCCTGCAGGGAACCAGCCTGCAAACCCAGGCATGTGCCCTGATTGGGAATCGAACTGCGATCCTCTGGTTTGCAAGCCTGTGCTCAATCCACTGAGCTACACCAGCCAGGGAAGTATTCAGAATTCCGAATGATTCTGAAACTATTCATTACCCTGAATAGTTTCCATGGTGGAATTTTCAAGCTTAAAACAAAGTTTGATTCAGAATCCTTGCTCTACTCACTCAGTCATTTTGGATGTGACAGACACACAGTACACATGCTTACTCAAGGGTGACTGTTGCCCCCACTAATTAGTACAGTGAAGTCAACATTGTTCATGCATTCACATTTCAGTCCACTCTCCTTGGTGTTCAGGTTACATCAATGTTGCACAAACCATTCTCATTATATTAACAATGGCTGGACTTTTTCTGGACAGATCTTGTAATTTTTTTTTAGAGTTCTTATGAAATCTAAGAGTAAGGTGATAATACTTAGAAAGTGATTAGTAAAGAGGTAGGCGTACTGTATCATACATGGAGAGCATTTTATCAATAGAGGAATAATGAAGTTTGTACCTGTTTCATCTTAAAATGATGAAATGGGTAGGTTGGGATTGAGGACATGAGACTGTTTAGAAAGACACAGATTTAAAAAGCACTGCATACAAGGATCACTAGTGGGAATGAAAACACAGAAGTTAGAGTGGATGCTTCTGGCTTGTCACCAAGCAGCAATGTTTCCCAGCCATGTCAGCTTCTTAGAGATGCAGAAATGTGAATATTTTTGCAGCATTCTCAGAGTAGATGGGAAAGCGCGTTACAGCTAGTAGGGGCATCTGATGAGTCTAGAGGAGACCAAGTGAGGCCCATTCTCTCATTATTTCTTCTATTTCTTTCAAATTATGTGCTTTTTAAAGATATGAAGAAAAGCACTCAATGGAATAGCTCCCATGTTATTAGCAGTAATTATTTTCTAGTGTTACTCACTTCTGAAATAATCTACCTGGAAATTATAATGAAAACTTGATTATTTTTCTCTTTAAGGTTATTAACTCTTATAATTACATTAGAGTTTAATCAAGAACATAGTTTGAAAGTTTGGGATATGAATGAGAAAATTCTTTTAGTTCAGGTGCCTAATTATTACACTTTTGGGTTTTGGTTTTCTTAGTCTTTTGAATGTGTTCAAAAATCATACCTATAAAATAACTTTTCTTTCGAACAATATAAACACCTTTGTAGCTAAGCTAAGTAACAATAAGAAACTTCTAATTTTTTAAAAAAGTTAGGGAGTGTGTATTATGGCATTTATTTTTGTATGTTATACACATTCATTTAATAAACACATGTTGAATGTCTACTATATTAACTGTGTTAATTATATTTTATCTCTCTTCCATTTCATGTCTTTTCCTTACTTCATCTTTCTTTATATCTTAAATTTATTTTTCTTTTCTTTTGTCCTCTTTTCCTGTCATGTATTTCTCTACTTGCTCTTGTGATCATTCAAAAGATAGTAGTAAGTAGATAAGAACATGAACTTTCATGCTGAGATAGATATAAACTAAAATTCTAGCTTTTTCACTTACATTGTGAGACCTAGGATAACTCACTCAAATTTTGTAAATCACTAAGCTTTTATCTTTGGATGGCAGTATTAAATATATCTACTTTGTAGTGTTATTTAATGAGATAATTCATGCTTAAGGGCTTAGCAGAATGCCAAGTACATCATGAATAATCAATAGGTGGTAACTATTATTATTTTTTGCCCCAGACAGTAATAAAGCCTCTATATACACTTCCCAAATTTCAGACAAACACACATAAACATCCTTCTTCCAAGCACATAGCCATTTCCACACATTCCCCTATCCGCCTTAGATTTCTAAGCATCTGATGAATCTCTTGTAATCAATAATACTGTTGTCTAAAATGAATTAATTTCTTATTTTTTCTAAGGTGATTAGATCTTTAAGTTCAGATTTTCTATCTTTTGCAGTCACTTTCTGAGTCCTTCCTTTCTTATTAATGTCTGGAACTGAGATATAGAAATAAGAGGGCATAAAGTCCATATTCATACAGTTTGTGTCCAGTAAAATGACTGACCTGCTAGGTAAAGAGGTAGAGGCTGTTGCTGGAAATAGTGTTCAGAGAATGTGTGCTTGAATACACCTCCTGTTTTAAGAAACTCTTTGGTAAACTCATGTATGACCTGTACAAAGAATTTAACTGGAGGTCATATGTTGCACCTGACTCAACTAGAGGAAACTGTTATACCAGAGCATGACCCGTGCCATTGTTCATGCCCACAGAGTAGATGAGAGTGGTGTCTGCATAACAGAATTAGTTAAAAGTTGCAAGCCCTATTCATTTTCCAAAGTATAGTAATACAAATAGAAATGGAAATACACAATTGGGCAGGTAAAAGGGATATAGTACAAGTCTCTCAGAAATTTATTAATTTTTAATTTACTTTTAATCCTGGTTAAGAAAGTTCTTTGCTAGATATGAGGGTTATACAGATTTGTATTAGCTCTTGACTAACACTGAGAAATGCTGACCTGTTCAACAATACAAGCAAAAGGCCATTTCTTTCTGTTAAGTTCTCTTAACTTTCTTCTGTTCTTCTCTATCCTTATAAAAACATATATATTCTTGTTTCTATCTCCTCTTTTCTTCAGTCAAAATTTAATGACAAACCATGTTTACTGCTTTTTTGACTTTTAAAGAAGTGTAACACACGTACAGAAAAGTACAAAAAATCTACAGCTTCATGAATTTTCACAAACTGAAACACAAGTACCTAGAACACCAAACCAAACCCCTAAATCTTTAACTGGCACCTCAAAACCTTCCTGTGCTCTCTTCCAGTTATTACATTTATCCCTGAGTCACTTTTCTGACTTCCTGCTGCAAAGAGGAGGGTTGCCAGCTTTTGTACTCATGTAAATGGAATGACGTAATCTGTAATCTTTTACCTCCGGCTTCCTTTCACTGCAGTCTTGACAGAGGAAGTGGAGCCCATTCCCACCATTACACCCATTTACATTAGATTCAGTTATCTAAATTTACATTGTAAGATATTCCATATTTCTTTTTAAGAATTATAAAATAATAGCATTGAATATATTTTAATGAGGTTTAAAATAAATGAAATATTATATTTTTAACACAATACCTACAATTTCTTAGAAAGTGGTAAAGAAAACATTACCTTCAAGAATTTTCTCCTCTTGGTCATGTTCTCATCATTTTAAAAAATAACATACTTCATCTTCAGAGAGGTTTCAGGTTCACAGGAAAGTTAAGTAGAAAGTTTAGAGCATTCCCATTGATCTCCTGCCCTTTCCCACACACAGTCTCTCACACTAATGATATCCAGACCCAAAATGATGGGCATGTTTGTTACAATCAATGAACACTCATTGACACATTATTATCACTGGAAGGGGTTCACTCTTGATGTGTATTCAGCAGGTTTTGAGACGTGTATCCACTGATACTATATCATACACAGTAGTTTCACTGCTCTAAAAATCCTCTGTAATCTGCCCATTCATTCTTCCTTCTCTCCTAATCCATGGCAGCTACTGATCTTTTTACTGTCTGCATTGTTTTGTCTTTTCCAGAGTGTCATGTAGTTGGAATTTTACAGTATGGAGACTTTTTGGCTTGGCTTTTTTCACTTAGTAATATGCATTTAAAGCTCCTAGTCTTTTTTATCACTTGATAACTCATTTCTTTTAAGCACTGAATAATATTCCATTTTCTATATGTACTATAGCATACTTATTTATTCACCTATTGAAGGGCTTCTTGGATGCTTCCAAGTTTTGGCAATTTGAAATAGAGCTGCCTTCCTACCAGCAATGAGTGGGAGTTTCTGGTGCTCTACATCCTTGCCAACATTTGGTGTTTTCAGCGTTTTGGATTCTGACTATTGTAATAGCCAACACTGAGGTTCTAGAACACTCGTTTTTAAAATATATTTTATTGATTACGCTATTACAATTGTCCCACTTTTTTCTTCCCTTTATTCCCCTTTGCCCTGTACCCTCCTTCCTGCCAGCATTCCCCCATCTTAGTTCATGTCCATGTGTCATACACATAAGTTCTTTGGGTCCTCCATTTCCCATACTATTCTTAACCTCTCCCTGTCTATTTTGTACCTGCCAATTATGCTTCTTATTGCTTACACCTTAACCCTCCATGTGATCTCTATTGCTGTGATTTTGTTCCTGTTCTAGTTGTTTGCTTATTTATTTATTTTTTTTAGGTTTGGTTACTGATATTTGTGAATTTGTTGTCATTTTACTGTTCATATTTTTTATCTTTTCTTAGATAAGTCCCTTTAATATTTTATATAATAAGGGCTTGGTGATGATAAACTCCTTTAACTTGACCTTATCTGGAAAGCATTTTATCTGCCCTTCCATTCTAAATAATAGCTTTGCAGGAAAGAGTAATCTTGGCTGGAGGTCTTTGCCTTTGAAGATTTCAAATACTTCTATCCAGACCTTTCTTGCTTGCAAGATTTCTTTTTGAGAAATTGGCTGATAGTCTTATGGGAACTCTTTTGTAGGTAACTGTCTACTTTCCTCTGGCTGCTTTTAAGATTCACTTATCTTTAATCTTGGGTAATGTAATTATGATGTGCCTTGGTATGTGCTTCCTTGGGTCCAAGTTCTTTGGAACTCTCTGAGCTTCCTGGATTTCCTGGAAGTCTGTTTCTTTTGTCAGATAAGGGAGTTCTCCTTCATTATGTTTTCAAATAAGTTTTCGATTTCTTGCTCTTCCTCTTCTCCTTCTGGCACCCCTATGATTAGGATGTTGGAACATTTTTAAAGATGTCCTTGAGGTTCCTAAGCCTCTCTTCATTTTTGAATTCTTGTTTCTTCATTCTGTTTTGGTTGAATGTTTATTTCTTCCTTCTGCACCAAACCATTGATTTGAGTCTTGGTTTCCTTCCCTTCCCTTTTGGTTCCCTGTAAATTTTTCTTTATTTCACTTTGCATAGCCTTCACATTTTCCCTTGATATTGTGACCAAACTCAACTATTTCTGTGAGTATCCTGATTACCGGTGTTTTGAACTCTGCATCTGATAGGTTGTTCTATTTTTTTTCTGGAGCTTTGATCTGTTCTTTCATTTGGACCATATTTTTTTGTCTCTGCATGTCTGTTATGTAGTGAGGGGCAGAGCCTTAGGTATTCACCAGGGCCAGACCAGCCTATGTCACTGAGTTGTGGTGCTGTATATTGGGAAGCGGTCTGAGAGGAAACAATGCCACTTACTCAGCTCTCCACCAACTTTCAGTCCCTTCCTCTGCTACCCACAAGTAAATTGGGCCCTTCTGGTGCTGATTCTCAGGTAGGTGGGTTTGTGTACTTTCCAGGACACTGTGGGTCTTTTCAATGAACTCTCCTGTAAGGCTAGGAGTTTCCCCTACTGCCTCAACCTCCACAGGTTTTTTTAGTGATAGGTTTTGAGGATTTACTTCCCCACACTGGAACCCTGGGTTGTGCAGTCTTTCTGAATCACCAGTTGTTTCTCCCAGTTTATCCAAATGCAAATGCAGGACCACCTGCTCCACCAGTGGCTATCTTGCCATGAGTCTTCTCCACCCCAGCTGCCCATCTCCACCCCTCCTAACCAGTCTGGATGAATGTTTCTTCTTTAACTCCTTGGTTGTTAGATTTTCATACCATTTGATTTTCTGGCAGTTCTGGTTATTTTTTTGTTTTTCAATTTATTGTCGTCCTTCTTTTGGCTGTGCAAAAAGGCAAAGTGTATCTACCTACTTTTCCATCTTGGCTGGAAGACCCTGGATAGATTATTATTTTTCTTAGAAAGTGGTTATAGATAACAGTTTCAGGTAACTTTTCAAGGACTTTTGATTATACTCAATTATTAAACTGTCATTAGAAGTAAATTCAAGTAAATTCTGGCTACCGTTCCTGGTAGCCAGAATATCATTGTTGTGGTTATTTTTGTGATTGTTGGGGCTGAAGGGGTATAAATATATTAAAAATTATGAAAGAAATAAAGTTAATAAGGTTGAATTGAAAAACTACCTAGTGAAAATATTGCTACATAGGACTTGTACACTGGCCAGATGTTGGGCACTTGATTAATGCAAAGAAGCATTAAATATGCCTGCTATAGTATATTTCATCTTCCACAAAACATCATTTTAACGACTGTTTCAGTTTTAATCAGCATGTTGAAACAATACCGCTTAATTGCTAATTCCACCAGCCTCTGTTCTAAACACTGAAGAGAAGGAAATTATACTCTTCAGCTTCTAGGATAATTTCAAAACACCTAAAACAAAAGTGGAGAGCTAGAAAATTTTATTTTTCTGTTTATTGTGTAATTTTTTAAATTTTTTGTCAAGGGTGAGAAAACATTTGGTTTTTGTGACTTAGCCATTAATGACAATATGTCATAGTAGTCACAAATTCTAGAGTCAGTAAGTTCTAGAGTACTTAACAGGCATCTGACAAAAGTGATGGAGTTCTTGATTGCACATTGTACCCATTTCCAAAAATAAGTGCTCTCTGATTTTTCTATGTCCATGTTTTATCTTTTGAAATGATACTAGGCTTCTGTAAAAAAAGATTCTGACTAACATTTCAGGAATTTTTCCCAGGTTGTATTTAAACAATAATTAGTTGGGTGTGTCTTTCTGAGCCTAGTCAATATACTTCAACCAAAACCCAAAAGAAAACTGATACTTCTTACACACAGAATGTATTTTGTGTGAGGGAGGGGGATGGCATTTTCCCACTGCTAAAATCTATAATTAACTAGTAGATTTGGATGAGAAGGTTTTTCTCCTAACATTGGCTATCTGCGTAGGCATAAACTATTAGATACAGTTTTTAAAAATGAGATTTGTATTACAATGTTTACATACTACTTTCTTTTATACCTTTATAGGTTCTGTAATTCATTATTTTGAACAATCCAGGCTTTTAAAGTGGGCTGCAGATGCAAAATTTAAGAGATAACACTTTGGACAATTACATGCTAATATAGGAATGAATAAATACCATTTCATGTTGGAATTCTTTTTTTAGCATTACTTGAAGTTATCTTTTGGCTTTTAAGCATGACAGCAACGTGCTTCCCTGGTGGAAAATAACCAGTCCATAAATCTTCCAGCAAACTCCACACACAAACTGTTTATGAAAATAAAATAACACATCTAGCAAAGTCAAGGATGATTTCAGCAGAGTAGATTTAGATTCTTTAACACATGTAACTAGAAAGTTAATTTCTTAACCCTAAGGGATTTTAAGTTTACAATGGAGTTGTGTATATCTGTATACACACACACCCCTCTTATAGAGAAACAGAGAAAGTGTATTTATTTATTTTATTTTTAAAAAATGATTTTATTTATTTATCTTTAGGGGGGAAGGGAAGGAGAGAAGGAGAGAAATATCAATGTATGGTTGCCTCCCGTGAGTCCCCTGCTGGGAACTGGCCTGCAACCCAGGCATGTGCCCTGACTGTGAATCGAACCGCGATGGTGTGGTTAGCAGGCCCGCGCTCAATCCACTGAGCAACACCAGCCAGGGTGAGAAAGTATATTTAAAATAATAAAATGATATGATGGAAAGAAAGGATGTGTTTCCTTCCCAATGTCAAGATAAATTTTTCAACTTCAGAGAGATTGAGTAAGAGTAGAAGTTTTGAATTGCTTTATATCTTTGGGTAAACCAAAAGACACTTAAGCTTGTGTTAATGTTGGCTGGCATTTACAGAAAATGTTTCCAAAGTCTGTTCACTATCAATATTATTATTATTATTTTTAAATCTTAAGAATGGACAGCAGCAAGAATCAGAAATATCCAGAGTATTGTGATCAATATATATGTCCTTAATTGTTTTTCAGGGCATCATAATTTAAGTCTGATGTGGTTGTAGATTAGCGCACTGCACTGTTAAAAAAAATTTTAGTGATCCACCCCAGCTTTTAGATTCTTTGTTCTGAATGGCCTGTAGGTGAGGGTAGGTGATCTGTGGTCCCATTTGACAGAACAAGGGACCATGCTTAGAGATTCAGCCTGACATAAAAGCTAACTCTGTGCTTTTCAAGAGTTCTTTGAAATAATAATACCTGATTATTTTATCTATCTCTTTCATTTAGTTTGAGTTAGGAAGAAACTGTTAAATGCCAATTCATTATCCTGTGATGGTTCCCTAAGATTTTGAGTACTGTCCTTTGTGGATAAGGGAATATGATTACTTAATCACTGTGACTACAAGGACTTTTCAGAGTTCCCTGACACAGACAGCGATGTCTCAGGTACGAGTAATTCCAGTGTGGGTTCAGGTCACTTTAAATGTAGAGTAAGAGGGGATAAGTAAAATTAGATTTGTGGTGTTAAAGAAAAAAGAATTTGATTTCTTAAAACTTTTGTGTGTTGTTTTCTGTCTTCATCATAGGCTTTGAGTTGTTAAAATTCAATTAGTATTGGAGGCGAAAAATAATCTTGTTATTTGGGATTTATATTCAAACAAATGTGTACGTAAAAACTATAAGCCCCTGATAATCATTCCTCAGTTTTTCTTATTTTGTATCTCAGTGAAAGAATTCTTTTGATGACAAAATTTACATTTATTCATAGTAAGTCTTTTTAGTACTAATTACCTAGAATTTTACCATATTATAGTAATAATCTCAGGCATCATAATGCTTTTCATTTTAATGTATATATATATAAACTTTAAGCATGTACATTTAAGGTATATAGTAAATATATATATTTTAAAGACATATATCTTTATGTAAATATAAATATATGTATATATCTTCTGTCATTACCCTCACAGTCCTACATGGAACGGCGAGTAAATGGATATATTATGCCATTTGACAACAAAGATGTATAAAATATAAGTCAAGTATAATGTACTAACATAAATAAATCCAGAAAACATGAGTGATATTAATTAGATGCAGAATAGTATAACATAAGGACAGAATAAGATATTATCAAATATAATACTATATAAACATTAATGTACACTATGTATTTTTATTTACAAACATCTATCCACAATAAATAAAAAGATACATAGAAATGATAAAAACCTAAAATACTGGTTATCTCTGGGAAGCACGGGGAGAGGGAATGGAATTGGATTGGGAAAAATTTGCAATGCTTGCATTGTATTTGTATGGTTTTATTACATAAAACAAAACTGGAGAAAAAAAGAAAAGAATGGGTAGTATTTACACAAGTAGAAAAAAGAGGAAGAACGTCAATTATGATCTTTAATTAATATAAGCATATAAGCATAAAAATCTAAAATGAGTACTGTGCATGATTTAATTGCAGAGTAATGAGAAATGAGGTTTCTTAATAAGATGTTGTCAGAATATTGATATGAATTGAAAACCAAGTAGAGTTACCTAGATTTGATAATGTAGGCCAAAGGGAATCATTGTAGTTTGTTGTTGGTTTACTAGGCCTATTTTTCTAGTAGATTGCCATCAAATGCATTATTTGATCTTGATTATAAAATCTTTACCCAGAGAATTTGCTCTTTTTGTTTTTTAAGCTTTTTAAAATTTTTTAATAAGATTTTCTTGATGAAAAAGCAGTGAGTTGCTCTTCTTTAAGGAACGAGTCAAACAGGTGACACAACTACGTGAAACTGGCAGGACATAAGCTCACAGATCAATCTGGGGCCGGTAGCTAGAGATGCATTCCTTTCAACATTTTAAAACTCAAATGTGAATATTTTGTTGGCCTCAGTAAACATTCCTGCAGATGCAGTTATAAAGAGCGAAAGCAATAACAGCAAATTACAGACAAATCTCTGTTTGAAAAAGTCACATTAATACATGTGACTATCCTCTTGTAACTAAGTATTTCTAGGTAAATCAATGTGTGGTTTGACATTTGGTTGTATCGAATGTACACTATATGAGAAACAGTCAGTAAGCTGTTGGGAGGCACCAAAGATATCCTTTGACCAAAGTATGGCCCTATAAAAATTTGTCTTTCATAGAGGAGTTAAAATAAATGCATTAAAATATAACACAGTAAACACAGGAGCATGAAACTAGTAGCACTGATAGTCCAGCGACTCCCTGGGGCTTTGCTCTGTGTTCTACACGTCTTTTATGTTCTGTTATCTAACAATATGTGGGAATGTGCAGCTGAAAAATAGAAACATAATTTAGATTACATTTGCCTTGTATGAAAGATAACTGTTTATTGATATATTTCATGGTTTTTGAGAAGTTTTAGATGTCAAAATTTGTAATTTAGCTTTCAGTTACTAATTATAAATTTTTTAACTTTTAGGACAGTAGTTATGATGGTGATCTCAATAATAGTACCTAAGTCAGAAAATTTTATTTTCTCTGTTTCAGACAAAGGTGGATGAATTTTTTTGATATTGATAAATTCACAGCCTTACATTGTGAAAATTTATTATCTTAGGCAGCACCCAATAGCTCTAAATGTATTACTATAATATTAGTAATATGAATACTATAACATGAAAGTATATATTTCTATGGGTATGATCATTCTTTGAAGATTAATTTTTATTGTTTTTGTATAATTCACAGAGAGTATGATATTTAAAAGGGCATATCTCAATTCTTCTAAATTTTCCTTTGATCTTTCCCACAGTGATTAAAAATGTATGTACCTCATCTATTCTAAATAACTGCATTAAAAACTCTGATGGTATTACAGTACTTTAAGAAAAGGGCTTCTGCCACTTCCACAAGCAGTAATCCCTTAGCTTTCTCCAGAGAAATGAAAATATGCAAATCAATAAGAGCATTTTCAGAAGATGTAAATTTACTGTTTTTGAATTGCTAATGAATTACAACAAAGTATTAAATAGAATGTACACTGAATATATAGAATATATTTTGAATTTCTATTTATTGTGAGGATGATATTCAATTTAATATTTGGAAGGAGAGAAACACTGGATAAAAGGAACAATCTTCTGAAAATTCAGTGTACAGAAAGAAATTCAATAATCTTGAGTTAAGGAGAATAGGTTTATAAGGGGAGCTTGCACCATGGAATAGAATCAAAAAGAATGAAATTTCATAGCTGTGATTTGCCCTCACAAAAGTAAAAGAAAATATAAGCATAGTTTATGCCTAGTCTTAAAGCATAAGGAGGGTAATGACCATTATTTGAGCATATGCAATTTAGTGATGAGAACTTTGTTTTGAAACTATTAGAGCTCTCTGTAGAACATCCAAGGAAAGGTATTTAGGAGGCACGTGGACACACACACACACACACACACACAGATGTAGACACAGGCTTCATTGCAGAGTGGAGATGGGAATAAGTATGTGGACATATTATTACATGGATGATGATGGAAACTGCAGCGCTCTGATGAAGGGACCTACATATTACGAGTTTGGTTTCCCCCGTCAAGCCTGTCTGTGGTGGGGACTGGGCAATGGTTGCTGAATAAATGGCATATAGATTGTTGAGTCTGTGTAGCAAGATTCCCAACTCAGAATCCCAACTCAAATTGGCAGAAAATTTGTTCTTTGAAATTACATAGCTTCCTAATATGTATTTTCTAATTCAGCAGTTCTCAAACAATTTGATCCCAGCACCCTTTTACACTGAAAATTATAAAGGAGCCAAAAAAATTTTCATCTGTTTGTATTATATCTATTCATCATCCACATTAAAAATAAAAAGTAATAAAAATTTAAAATATTTATTTACTAACTCATTTAAAAAGGGGATCCCCAGGGTTCTGTGGGTACACTGAGAATCACTCTTCTAAATAATATCTCTCCAAAAGGACTATTTTATGAGGAAGGGAAAAATAGTATTATAAAAACATGTAGGCAAACTATACTGTTAGATGAGTAGCTCAAATATCATTTCATTTGAAAGTGTGGTATAATTTCTTGAAGGAATACTAAGACAGAGAAAATGCTATGTTTCTTCACAGCTTGCTTTCCTCTTCATTTTCTTTGTTTTGTATTTTTCTACAAGATTATGATTAAAATGTAATTTAGTGTAGTTTTAAAAAGTTGTCAAAAGAGGCACTGTAAGGTATGATATGAAAAGTAGAAATTTTTAATAGCACATGCACTAAAAATACATTTCTGTTCCTGGGACATTACCCTGTGGTCTTCAGTATTTAAAAGTGAAAATGGTAGGCCCTGGCCAGCTACTCAGTTGGTTAGAGCATCAACCCAATAGTATGCCAAGGTAGTGGGTTCAATCCCCAGTCAGGGCATGTATAAGAATCAATCAATCAATGCATAATTAAGTGGAACAACAAATCTTTCTCCATTTAAAATCAATAAATTAAAACAAATAATAATGAAAATGGTAGAGCTCTTATTGGGCCTACATTACAGTACATTAAATTATAATATTTTTATATTGGAGAATGGCTTTTCATACTGCCAATTAGATGCATCCTTTCACTGAAATCTTACTGCATACATTTCAGGCTGTTTGGCTCTAGTCTATATTTCAGATATTAAAGACTTTAAGCTTCACTTTTTCAGAGCACACTCTCATTTGGTGTCTGCAATACACTGAGTTCTGGCAGGTACCACATGATTGAGGTGAGTTCTGCTTTAGGTTCCATTCACGGCCATAGCAGTCTGCAGTGCCCACATATTATTTCAACACGTTTGAGTTGAATACCTACTAGTATACAAGATAGCAGGCCAGTCTCTCTGAGAAAAATGAAGATTCGTAAGATAATCTCTCTTCCACCAGGAAAACTGAAATCTAGTGCAAAGCCAAGTCCTGTGAGTCATCAATTAGTAAGATATATGAGAATGAATTTGTGATTAGAATTAATAATGGAGGTGCACTCAAATAGTTGTTCTATTGGAGCCCAGTGGACAGAACGATGCATTCTGACTGGGAAACTTAGGAAAAGGAGAAAAGGCGTTTGGTCAGGTCTTGTTGGGAGTAAATTAGATTCTGCTTAGTGGTGATGTGGTTTATGAATTGCATTCCAGTCAGAAGAAAGGAAGGAAGTGCACCGAGGAGCAAAATACTGTACTTGCCATGTCTGAACAATGGCACGTGGGCAGTGGAACAGAGTGGGAGAGGAAGCTATGCAGGGTGGTCTTTTAAGTAGTGGCATGTGTGGTGGTGGTAGGGGCTGTGATAATCAGTGTAGGTTAATCTTTGGAATGTTTGCCCTGGGTCTTCTTCCCTGCAGATTTGTTGAGATATATAAGTTTAAGGTGTATGATGTGATGTAATGCTTTTATCTATCTGACTATGTATGTATGTATGTATGTATGTATGTATCTATCTATCTATCTATATGATCACAGTAAGGTTAATTAATGCTTCTGTCATATACATAGTTTGTGTGTGTATATTGAGCACTTTTGAAATTTACTCTCTTAGCAACTTTCAAATATATGATACCGTGATGTAAACTGTAGTGACTTTGCTCTACACTACATCTGCAGAACTTATTCATCTTATGAATGAAAATTGGGACCCTTTGACCACTTTCACCCCACCCTCCCCCACTCCCTGCTGGCAACCACCAGGCTACTCTGTTTCTATGAGAGTTTGATTTTGTTTTTTGTTTTTAAATTCTCTATATAAGTAAGGTCATACAGTATTTGTCTTTCTCCCTGGCTTATTTCACTTGGCATAAAGTTTCATATATGTTGTCATATATGGGTGATCTCCTTTTTGAAGGATGAATAGTGATATCTTATTATGTAAATATTCCACATTTCTCTCTTCTGTCAGTGGACATTTAGGTTGTTTCCATAGGTTGGCTATTGTAATATTGTAAATAATGCTGCTGTGAACATGAGGGTACAAGTGTCTCTTCAAGACAGTGTCCTCATTTTCCTCAGATACATATCCAAAAGTAAAATTGGTAGACCATGTGGTAGTTGTAGTTTAAAATTTTGAGGAACTTCAATACTGCTGTCCACCAGGACTTTCAAAACTCCTAAATCAAGGGAAACCAAAGGATACAGTTTTAGGAGTATTTTACAGTCCTGAGACATGTCTTCAAACTGCTCTCTTTCCTTGCTTTTTCCTGTGTCTTTGATTGTGTATGCATTTCTGAGCACGTTCAGTGTGGATGGTCTCTGCCAACATTCTTCTTGGAGATAGGTCTAAAAATCTCTCATTACAAAGGCTTAATGTAATCATTGCAGCAGTCCTATTACTAATAGTAATATTGCATTTTTTTCATTTACTAATCCTCATACTTTCTGGGTTTGAAGCTCTTGGACTCCCCATTTTACAGACGAGGAATTAGTCTTAGAGAAGTTAGTGACAGAACTGGGGTTTGAACTCACTCGACCATCATGCTATACTGCCTCCCATAATCTTGTGGAAGTGGCTCCTATTATATCTCTTGTTTATCAGTAAGGACTAGGGCACGTGAAGATTAAGTAATTTGCCTGTATTTGTATACTTTCACAAATAACAAAGCTAGGATGTTAGCTTGTGTCTGCTGTGCTCCCAAAGCCTTTCTTGTTTTCAGGACTCATGCTGGCAGCTTGTGTTGGACTAGTTTTACTTCCTGAGGACATTTCAGTTCTCCCCCATGTGGGATTAGAGTCATAGGGAAAAACCCTGGCAAACGATTGTGCAGCAATTGATGCTACACAAATGTGTGCCCTTGAGGGCATAAGTGCATCTCTGAATTAAGCAAAGCTATTATATGACAGTCCTTGCAACAGAAGACCAAATTCTTGGACACTTATTTTTTCCATTGCAAATACAGAAGATTTTCCTTTTTTGCAGGTGGTCTAGTTTAGTGATTTCCATTCACTGGAAGCAGCCCTGTTAGAGTCAACTTGGGAACATTAAACATTCACACACAGATACACAGATATGTTCCTGGGATTCTGATTCAATAAGTACCAGGTGGTACCCAGTAATCTGTTTTATAAAAGCTTCCTGGTTGAGGCAGTCTAGTGCAATGGTAAAAAATTGGGTCTGTGGAGCTAGACCTCATTGTCTTTCTTCTGAGCTATATAGCTTTGGCAAGTTAGGTGGCCTTTTTATGCCTTCATTAATCATATATATTTGAGTTTCCCATATATTGTAGTTATTTTAATTGATTTTTAGGGACATAGGAGGAAGGGGGAGAGAGAGGGGTTGTGGGTAGGGGAAGAGAAAGAGACATCCGTTGGTTGCCTCCCATACACACCCTGATTGGGAATCAAACCTGCAACATTTCAGTGTTTAGAACAATGCTCTAACCAACTTATCCACTGGGATAGGGCTATGTTGTGGTTATTATGTACAGTCTGGTTTGAGAAACATTGGTCTAAAACTGATTTTCAACTGGTGTACTGCAAGAATTTTTAAAACATGCAATAGCTGACTATTTTAGTCAGGGTCATGGACCTCTTTTCCCGTTGACTGTCAAATGAAAAATGACAACAGCCAATACAATGATAGCCATCCAGTGTGAATAAATCAAAATTATCCTATTTTGCTAAATTATCCTATTTTGCAGGAGTGTATAGTGCACTCCTGTGTATAGTGCACACCCATGTTTTTTGGCTCAAACTTTCAGGGAAAAAAAACCTAGTTTTAATTTTTTAATTCTATTTTTTATTTATTTATATTTAGAAACAAAACTGATTATCATATTCCTGGGTATTACTTTGCATATGGGTATTGTTATTGCTTTCTAAAATTACACTTTTAACACATAAGCATAAATAAAATGATTAAAAACATTTATATAGATATGGAATTAGTACTACCTATGTATAACACACATCTTTGTTTTTCCCTCAAAAATTTGGGCAAATAAGTGCACATTATACATGGCAAAATACAATATACCTACTTTTTTCCAAGCTTGGCAAAATATATATATTTTTGCTGTGCCACAGAATTTTGGTGATTTGTTTATGTGTGCCATGAGATGAAAAAGGTTGAAACTCACTGGTCTAGAAGATACAATAACTTAAAAAGATACTGAGAGATGGGTAAGAAAATTTGTGAATCTGAGGCACTGTTTCCTTTGCTCTGTGAAGAGAAAAATCATCACAATGAATAAACCCAGGGCTATTCTTTTGTGGATATTGCAATGAGCAATGAACAGTATGCGTTGTTCAAATATTAAGTAAAGCAGCATAAGTTTAGACCTAGTAAATTAAAATCAAGATGATTTGTATGTAGAATTAACTGAATTTCATTCTTAAAATTATTACAGCACAAGTGCTCAGCAAGCACATTAATATTGTAATCTCGTTGCATGAGGTGTGTTTGATTTAAGTAAATGAGAAACAACAGCCCTTAATTACTAGGCAGCATTTACTTATACACAATTACACACAACTTACCCTGGCAGTGAATCTTTTAAGCAATAATGTTAAAGACTACTAGGACCTTGGAGCTTGTGAATTCCTGACAAGTCATTTAATTTTACAGATGAAGAAATTGAATGCCAGGCAGGTTACGTTAACGACCTAAAAATGTTACGACTGGTTAGTTGCTAAATCAGAGATAGAAGTCAGACTTTTACATTTTGGTTCTAATCAAAACAATAGTAAAATTAGTTTTCATTAAAGTAGTTCCAAGAATTCAGAACATTAACTCTGCCAGCCTGGCTGGGAGATGTTGTATCGTAAAAGAAGGAAAACGGTCTTTGGAGGTTTTCAGACCTCAGTTGAAAGGGTCTCTCATTTACTGGATATGTGGCTGAAGTACATTCCTTAGCTTTACTAACTTCAGTGTTTTCTTTTCTCTAACTATAGATTACAATAAAGTTGACTCTTGTCATTCATGAGTCTAGCTTGCATGTTTCTATATTTGAGAGAAGCTTCCAAGTTCCATAATGTTTAACAAACCAGGTGCTTCTGTAAGTGAATTTCTTAGGTAATGAATGAGCTTAATCAACTATATAGATTTTCTCTTGAAAATATAAAAATCTCTATTTCTTTTTTAAAAGTATATTTTATTGATTATGCTGTTACACTTGTTTCAATTTTCCCCCTTTGTCCCCTTCTGCCTGGTACTCTACTTCCTTCCAGCAATCCCCACCCCCACCCATGATTCATGTTCATGGGTCATCGGGGTACGTTCTTTGGCTTCTCCCTTTCCTATACTGTTCTTAACACCCCCCCATCTATTTTGTTCCTACCGATTATGCTTCCTGGACCCTACACCGTTTCTCCCTTTCTCCCTATTCTCCTCCCAGGTGATAATCTTCCCATGACCCCCATACTTATGATTCTATTCCTGTTCTAGTTGTTTGCTTAGTTTGCTTTTGTTTTGCTTTTGTTGATAGTTGTGAGTTTATTTTATAGATTCAGTTGTTGATAGTTGTGAGTTTATTATCATTTATTTATTTATTTATATCTTAAAACTTATTTATAAAATTATTTATTTATTTTTAGACAGAGGGGAAGGGAGAGAGAGGGGGAGAGAAACATCAATGTGTGGTTGCCTTTCACATGCCCCACACTGGGGACCTGGCCTGCAACCCAGGCATGTGCCCTGACTGGGAATCAAACCAGTGACCCTTTGGTTTGCAGGTTGGTGCTCAGTCTACTGAATCACACCAGCCAGGGCTGTTGTCATTTTAATGTTCATAGTTTTGATCTTCTTTTTCTTGAATAAATCCCGTTAATCTTTCATGTAATAATGGCTTGGTGATGATGAACTCCCTTAACTTTAGCTGGTCTGGGAAGCACTTTATCTGCCCTTCCACTTTAAATGATAACTTTGCTGGATAGAGTAACCAAGGTTGTACATCCTTGCCTTTCATGACTTTGAATACTTTTTGCCAACCGCTTCTTGCCTGCAAAGTTTCTTTGCGAAATCAGCTGACAGTCTAATGGGAACTCTTTTCTAGATAACTAACTTCTTTTCTCCTGCTGCTTGTAAGATTCTCTCATTATATTTAACCCTTGGTACTTTAATTATGTTGTGTCTCAGTATGGTCTTCTTTGGGTCCAACTTGATTAGGACTCTCTGTGCTTCCTAGACTTGCATGTTTATTTCCTTTGCCAAATCAGGGAAGTTTTCTGTGATTATTTTTTCAAACAGATATCCAATTTCTAGCTCTTTCTATTCTTTTTCTGGCATCCCTAAATTGAATGTTGGACCTCTTGAAGTTGTCCCAGAGGCTGCTTCTACTACTGTCATTTTTTGGATTCTTTTTTTCTTCTTGTTGTTCTGATTGGTTGCTTTTTGCTTCCTTATGTTTCAAATCATTGATTTGATTCTTGGCTTCATCCACTCTCCTGATGTTTCCCTGTAAATTGTTCTTTATTTCAATTAGTGAATCCTTTGTTTCTGACTGGATATTTTTTATGCTGCTGAGGTCCTCACTAATTTCCTTGAGCATCCTTATAACCAGTAGTTTGAACTCTGCATCTGACAGGTTGCTTATCTCCATTTTGTTTAGATCTTTTTCTGGAGTTTTGATCTGTTCTTCCCTTTGGGCCATGTTTCTTTTTCTCCTGGTTTTGGCAGCCTCCCTGTGTTTGTTTCTATGTATTAGCTTGAGTGGCTTTGACTCCATGTCTTTGTAGTGTGGCCAAATGTCATAGGTGTCCTGTAGAGTCCAGTCTCCCCGTCACCCAAGCTGGGTAGTCGAGGTGTGCCCTTTGTGTGAGCTGAGTACACCCTCCTCTTGTAAATGAGCCTTGGTTGCTGTTGGCAGATCAATGGGAGAGATTTACCTAGGCCAGTCAGCTGCAAGAACTGACTTTGACCACTTACCACCAACCTCTGCACTTTGTGCAGGGGCAGGGTGGCAGTGCTCCCAAGTGGTCTGTAGCTGTCCATTGGGTGCGCTGGCCCTGGGGTTTCCCAGGTGGTACAGGCCAAGGTCAGCCTCCACCTTTGTTTTTCCCAGGACTGCCCTTCCTGAGCTACAGAGCAATCTGAAAAGGCCTATTTGTGCTGGATTTAGAGATTCCCAGGTGAAGCCAAGCTGTGAAACTAATCTGGCTGCTGCTAGTGCCCAGCCTGGAGCTCACTGAGGCCAGCTGTGGCTTGTTTCATAGATTTAGGAAGCTTTGAAGCATGAGCCAAAACCAGTCTTTCATATGGAAAAGCAGCTTGCGTGGGCTTGTAAGTTGGGTGGGGCAGTCTCCAGGGGTCTTTATGGTGGGTCAGAAAATATTAGCCAGGTTGATGGAGTATCAAATATGGCACCAGCCTGCCAGCTCCATGGCTCTGTGCAGAGAGGGCTCAGAAAAAGGACGATGGCCTGTGCTCATCCCGATGCCAGACACACCAGCATGCCGTGGGTGCCCTTCAAGCTTCTATGCCAGTGCTGGAGCTCAGAGGGAGTGAGTGTGGGTACATCTACGTGTGGGTTCTTTAAGAGGAACTGCTTGGGGCTCCAGAAGTTTTTTCCCAGGACTCAACCCCCATTGGTTTTTGCAGCCAGAAGTTGTGGGGACTTATCTTCCTGGCACTGGCACCCTGGGCTTGGGGTCCTGGTTTGGATCTCCTTTCTCCTGAGATACCGCTCCCAGATTTTTATCCACCACATGTGGGTTAGAGAACACCCTGTTCTGGATTTTCCCTGCTCCTATCAATCTGAATGGATGTGGTTTCTTTGATTCCATAGTTGTCAGAATTCAATTCAACTTGATTTCTGAAATTGCTATTGGTTGTTCTATATTTTACTTGTAATTTTAGATGTTTGTTCTGTAATTTAGTTGATGTGGTTGTGCAAAGAGGTGAGCTGTGTCTGCCTATGCTGCCATCTTGACCAGAAGCCCCTCTATTTCTTTATTTTTAAAAACTGAGCTTGAAAAGAAAGCTATTGGTGATGGTGGTGATGGAAAGGAAAAAAAATGAAAGGAAATCTAATAAAATAGTATCTCTTAGCAGATAGAAGGTTGGGATATATTAAAAAGTTGAATGTTAAATTTTGTACTGGTTCAGACCCAAGGTACAACTAACTAGTTCTGCCAAAACTTGTAGCTGCAGACTAGTGAAGGTGATTCCTGAAATTGTTTCAATAAATGTTGTCACTTTTGCAGAGCAACTCAAAGAAAATCAAGCTTTAGCACATAAAGAAATGTAGATTACAGTGTGAAAATATGCTCATGAAATAACTTAACCTATACAAATAAAGTTTACCATCTAGGCAAAGTACAAGTTTTATACTTATAGTCATTTTTTATATGAAGGATTAACCAATTGCCCTTATTGGTTTTATTTATCACTAACTTCTAACTCCCCCTACAGTTAACATTTCAGTTAAATAGTAATAATTATTAAGATTTTATGTGCTTTACTGCAGCAAGATGTTTATCAGGTGATAAATGTTTAGCTTTAGTATTTTCTTGAAATTATAAGTTATCACCTGTGATATCTGGTGACATACATAGATGAGGCTTCAGGACAAGATACCTCTGCAAAAATTATCTGTGTCTAGAAGAGTCTTTAGACACACTTTCATGATCTTTTATATCAAGGGTTGCTGAATTCTCATTTCCAAACAATGTGAAATTATTAGATTTCTGATAATTCTCATCTACATGTTTATATACTCAGAAACATAAGTATGCATGTTAACACACACATGGCATATTAAAACTATACATGTATAGTTTTAAATTTTCTTTGGTGAAAAATCAGTATTTTTTATTCATTACCTAAATAAGAATAATACATATTGATGACAAACAAATCAAAGAGAACAGAAGAATAAGAAGGGCACAGGTAAAAATGAAAAGTAGGATGACCCAGGTGACCCTTTTTACCTGGGGCTGACCCTGTTTACCTGGGGCTGACCCAGTTAAAAATAAAAGTCCCATGTCTTGATGACCTTTCATTCATGGGGAAACCAAGCCAGTTGGTCACCAAACAGCTCTCAGTTCCCCAATCCCTTTCCCCATAGATGACCACTGTTAACAGTCTGCAAACAATTCCAGAAATGTTCACTGCATATGTGAGAATATAAGATACACTCATATATTTAAATAATTCTAAATTCCTTTCAAGGATGGTTTAGGGGACAAGGAACATGCTATTAGAGGCTAATCCAGTTCTAAGAGATATTTTACAAACATTAGATTAAGATGTTCATAGTGAAGAATTCAAATAGTATGGAAAGTATGAAGCTAAAACAGTTCTCCATTCTCCTGGCATACCAACACCTTTTTCACAAATGGAATAATAATACACGTACTAGTATGCTCCTTGTGTGTTTAACCTGATATCTTAGAGTTTTCCATTTCAGCATATATTTATTGACCTCATTCTTTCAAACTATTGCACTTCTTTTTAACTTTAATTCTGTTGTTGATACAATTAGCAGCTGTATCCCTTCCCACCCCCCTCTTGCCCACCTCCATCCAGCCCCAATCCCTCTTCCCTCTGGCCATCACCACACTGTTGTCTGTGTTTATGAGTTATGCATATGTGATCTTTGGATAATGCATCCACCTTCTTTCATTAAGTCCTCCCTCCACTCATCATGCCTCTGTTTCTATTTTGTTTGTGAGTTTATTTAAACAACTACACTTCTTCATTCAAGGTATGGATGGGCTATTATTCAATCAGTACTCTAATAATGAAGGTTTATGTTGCTTATGTCTTTTTGCTTCTGCAAAATAGCTAGAATGAATAACTTTGTACACCTTAGTGCTTGTAGAGGTATATCTGTAGGGTAAGTTCCTCCACGGAGTTGAAACATCAGCACATGCATGTGACGTGCCAAATTGTCTTTCCAAAGCATTGTACCGATTTACTGTATCAATAATGTCTGTAAGTGCCTGTTCCCTAATCTTGACAATATGGATCAACATTTTTACCATTTTACCTAGTGTGAGGTGAAATGGGTACCTCACTGTTTTGATTTGCATTTTCTTAAGAGTAAAGCTGATGACCCCTTATATTTATGTTTTTCTGTGAACTACCTTTTCATACCCTTGTGAATGATTGTTAAAAAATTATACTTGCATTTTTAAATCAAGGAAATTCATCTGTCATAAAATCACAACTATATTGTCCCAGTTTAAAAAGAAAAGAATTGCTAAAATCAAGTGAGATATAATAGAGTTTTTCTTCCAAACCTATGAAACCAAGAGAGTAGAAATGGTGTGTTCAAAGTCATGGAAGGGGTGCTCTTCGGGTCCAGATTTGTGGCTTGGGAGCCACCTTTTGTGTCAGCTGGAAGCACAGAGTTCCCTGTTTAGCAGTAAAATCTTAACTTTAGGAAGATTTTTTTTAACGTGTGCATTAAATGCCTGCATTTTATTCAAGCATTTTAAAACAACTATTGATCTTTTAGGCAAAACTAATTCAATTAACTTGATTGGAGTTATATCCTAGAGAATAAAAAATGGCCCATGTTAATAGAGATGACTCAGCTTGTGGCATGGTGCTCAATGGAGCATCTCCTGTGATTGACACGAGTCTCATGAGGGATCTGTATTGTTGTGGAGCTAGGTAAACAGCACGTTGACTGTGTGATGGGTGGTCTTCATTCTCTTCAACATTGCCTGGCATCTAGAGTTTGAAAAGTTGCTTTGGGAGCTCTCAAGGTGAACGATGCTATACAAATGTAAGTCATCATGATTACTAAAAGTTTGCAGATGATATCAAATTAGAAACAAACATCAGCAAGAACTAAAAATAATTACACAAAAGAGTGATAGGAGAATTACCAGCCTGAAAAAGAAATAGTGAGAGGAGATTTTCCCAGGAAAATTGACTTAAATCTCTTGAGAAGAATGAATCTAAAATACTAGTGTTGAGTATTAGGTGACTAAACAGAACATATATAGACATATTAACATATATATATATGTATATTACATTCTAGGTAAGATAAATTTTGTTTTGTGTGAATGGCATGCATGTGTACAGCACAATTTTGAGTAACTTTGGAGGGAAATTTCAGGCAGATACACCACACTTCCTAACTGCTGCTCCTGCTTTTCCTTTTTTATTGTAACTTTTGGCATCAGATACAAAGGGGGAAAAGTTTATATTTTATTCCCTCAAAGCTGTTTCTAAGAGACTTTATGTCCACGTGAAAAGCATGTTGCCAACCTATGCACTGTGGCAGAATTAGGTAGGGCAATAAGTAGTTATTTAAACATTGGTGGTTGATAAGAAGTGCCTGTATCCTTCTTTCCTTCCTTTGCTCCACACTATGTCCACACCATTTGTTTCCCTCTGAGCCTTCTGGAATCTGGTTATGTCTCATTTCCTTTCTCCTCTTTCCAGTTTCCTTCAGATCTGATTTCCACATTGCTAAAAGCTCTAAATATTTGTCCTGTTCGTCCTAGATGACCTCTTTGAAACACCTGGAACCCTTTACCTTCCTGAAGCTCTCTTTCATCTACTTCTATCTCTTCTCCTCCTCTTCCTCCTTCTCATCTGCTACTCTAGCTATTAAGATGTGTAGTCTGCTTACTAAATTCCCCTGATTTTAGAGTTTCTCATGTTTCTGTGCTGGTTCTTTCTACATTACGGCCCCCACACCTTCTCATAACCTTGACCATTCCCATGGCTCAATTACCTTGTCTATATAGTTAAATCCCATATCTCTGATCTAGACCTTTCATTTATCCAACTCTGATGTGCATTAATCTGCTTGGATCTTGAACACATCAAATTCAAAATTAAATTCATCATCTCTCGCTCCAAACCTATTCCTTCTCTTGAATTTCTCATCTTAGTGAGGTAAAGAGCATCACCTAATCCTCCAAATCAGAAATCTGAAATCAGTTTAGACTCCTTTTCCTATATATCAGAGGTGTCAAACTCATTTTCACCAGGGACCACATCAGCCTCGTGGTCTCATTCAAAAGGGCCAAATGGAGTTTTAGGACTATATAAATGTAACTCCTTCTTACCTAGGGGCAAGGAGCTCAGCACTACCTCTAGGTAGAAACAAGGTGCCAGGCAGGATAAAAAAAGGTGGAGGGCCAGACTGAGCCCCTGGGCCTTGTGTTTGCCACCTGTGCTATACATAGTAGTTTGCTAGTACTGAATAAAATATGTTCCAAATCTGTTCTCTCCCCTAGATCTCTCCTACTTTAAATGGAGCTGTTACTGTCTCTTGCCTGGATCATCGCAGTAGCATCCTGATTCTCTGTCTCTCTAGTGGGCACTCCTTTCAGTGTACCCTACATAGAGCAGCCAGAGGGCTTGTTTTGTTTTCAAAACATTTATCTCATCATAGGAAGTCATGAAATAGCTCCCTGCAGCTTTCAGCATCATGTCCCAAATTCTTGGCTAAGAACATCACATTCTTCCTTAAAAGTTTTTTTTTTTTTTCCCTACTACATGTGCCCTTTACTCTGCTTATGCTGGACTTGTGATTCTGTGTAAATCTTGATATGTCACATCTTTGTGATAACTCACATGTTCTCTTTCTTTGGAGAATTCTCCCTTCTGTCTTTGACATGTCACCTTTCCCTCCTTCTATTTCCAAACTTAGTTCACCTCTAGAAAGCCTTCCTGACTTGACCCCACCCATCCTCATTAGCCATAGGTTGCATTCAAAGTTCCTCTTCCATGCCCTTTAATCAGTAAGTAACACTCACTATATGTAATTGAATTGCTAAAATACTTGTCTGTCTGAGCCTAGATAATAATTTTCTTAAAGGCAGGAGTCATGTCTTATTTGACTTTATATTCTCATGGCTTGGTTCAGTTTTTAGCTAAGTACCATTCAATAAATATTTGCTGAATGAATGAAGAAACTAATGGGCATTAGGAATGGCTCTTTTGTAAGTCCGGCCATTGGTCAAGAAGGGAATGGAAAAATTAAATGCAACTGACTATTTAGTCTAGTGTTATCTGCAGGGGAAGTGAAAAAGACTATATTTTGTTAAAACGGTACTAAGTTAGGACCTGCTTCCGAACCTTTAAGAAACTCGACAGCATTGCTCTAATGGCAATATTTTCTAATCAGACAGATCTTTAAATATTTAGAAATATGAGCATACTTGGTTCCTTATAGGAAATCTATTAAAAGTATTACAGACTGCACTTTTTTCATTTCTATTAAGATATTTTGGCATCAGGTAGCCTCAGAGTATAAACAGTAGCCAAGGTTAGAAATATTTAAGACACTTTGTCTCCTGAACCTAATGAGAGGGACACAAAAACACTCAGATTGCAATTATAGAATCATAACACTGGCACAACTAATTAGTGAATGACCTTGTCCAAATCATGGGATGGACTGAGTGGACCAAACACGGCAAATGGAAATGCTTTTGCTTGGTTCAGCAGGTTATGTTTACAAAGTTTAGTATATTTTTGATCCCTATTTTGGGGAATATGTATACACATAGTTTAAGGAATTGAAAATGAGCTAGCATTTCAGTAGGTGCATTGTTTGAAAGGTATTGCACATTTCCAGTTAGTGAGAAGAGACCATACGTGCACACATGTTGTAAATTAGGTTAAGTTTCTGGTTTAACACAGCATATTTTGAGAAGAACTTTCTGGCCCCTGGGTCCCAAATAGATCACAGAGCTGCTGTTGACACTGCCCATATTAAGTGGCGTAGTGCTCGATGTGCGGAAACGTTCAATTAGTGCTGAGCTGCAAGTCTTTTGTTCCCAAAGCTTACATCAGCCTTCTGGAAGATCTTAACATTAACAATCTGTGCACTTCTGTTTAAGGTATTGTGTATAAATATTGAGCTCTTCTGGTTCTTGAATCGAATTTAGCATTACCAAGGTTTCACTCTCATCCAGGGAAAGAAAGATAGTTAGTGCCCAGGTGTCCTGGTTTCTGCCTCCAGCTTTTTAGTGTTCCAGAGAACCCATTTCCCTGCAGGTGCACAAATGGAACTCACATCGTCTCCATCTGTCTCTTTTATTTTGTGTCTCTCTTTGTTCTTGTGATTAGAGCTTTTGAATTATGGGTGCCATCTGAAAAAGAATCTGTTTTCTTGAATTGAATGTACTGTGAGGACAGGGTCTTTAAATACCAAACAGCTTTTCATTCTGAAAAATAAATAATTCATCAGAATCTTGGTAATGAAGTGGTATCCTTTGTATATAAAGATGACAATGATCTGTTTACTTGATCAATTATTTTCTTAGGGAAAATTCTTAGATGTGTAGATTCCTGCTTTTAATATTCTTGATAGATATAAAATTGCCCTTCACGGTTACACATACAGTAATAGTGGTTAAGTTTATCTGTCTTCCTATATATTTACCAAAATTAGCTATTATTATTACTTTTATGTTTATCAGTAAGAGATGAAACTCACTTTATTATTTTAGTTTACATATATTTAATTCCTAATGAGCTTGAAAGTTTTTCTATAATAATTAGTCAAATTACGTATTTTTTTGCACATTGCTTGTTCCATTACTTTGCCTGTTTTGGGGGGGTGGGGAAGAGAGGATAATCCTAATTTCCTGTTGATTTGTAAGAATCTCTTTTAGACTAAGTACATTTACCCCTTGGCAAATATTAGACAACTTTATTTCGGTAGTCCATTCTTTCACAAGTGGTTTTACTTGCCCTACAGCAATTTAAACAAATCAGGAGGTCATATCCACCAAGACTTTTCTTTATACTCAGTCATTGTGTTATGTCTAGAAACATGTGTTGACAGTCTTGTGGAAAATCTCCTGTGAAAGGCAGAAATATCAAAAATATTTCCATTTATTGATATTTTCTTTTTGCACTCCAAACTCTTCACTAAATTATTTGGAATCTCAGTGCCTCAAGTTATAAGTCAACTGACGCAAATTTATTATAGTATAACAGTTGGAATTAGGGCGAATTCTTGATTTGTTGTAATTCAAACAAGAATGTACCTTGATTTTAGTGAAGCAATTTCAGAGAATTGTGAGTCATTTGCGAATGTTTGGCGACTCCTGGAAGGCATGGTTACTCCAGGTTACCTCCGGGAGGTGGGAAAACAGTGCTCTTCTCTTCTCTATGGGACAAACAGAACCTTGCCAGCACGCCAGCACATGTGTGTGTCTTCTGAGCCCCACTATTACCTTTCTGGGATGCTGTTTCTCATCTGGTCTCATCTGAGAGGGACCCAGCCCTTCCCTTAGATGTACAGCTACTTAGTGATTGCCTGCTTCCATGTTTTTTCCTGTTTTTCCCCGTATTCCCCAGCTAGTATACAGCAATCACTGCCCTGAGATTGAACTCCAAAAATCCTTCTCTTTGCTGGTGTTGGATACCCTCGCCCTTTCTTTCCACTGCCTCTAGGACTGTGGTTGTTGATAAACCTCCCTTTGTTTTATTCATTTCTGATGAGTTTATGTTCACCAGAATCTTGTACACTCTGAATTCTTTCAGCCAGGAAATTAGTTTTAAACTAGACTGAAACAGATATACTTTGCTTTCAGAATTATTAAAGTATATACATATCTATTATGCTTATATCAAACAAGTTTCATGCATTGGACATATTAACAAGAAAAGTATTAGTTTGGGGACATTATTCATATAATTATTACAAAATAAGAACTTTGTAAAAAGTATATTTTCTTATAGTTATTCCATACTTTCACTCTTTTACAATAAAATGTTGAATTTATTTTCATTTTATATTGTAAGATATGAGGTACACATCTTTTTAACTTATGTATAGCCAGATCCAACATTATTAATAGAAAAAGCTATCATTTTGTCAGTGCTTTGAAATGCGATTTTAATCATATACTACATTATTCCATTTTCTGGACCTGTTTATGAATTTTCTATTCCACTGATCTGACTATTCATTTTTAGTGCTAATACATCACTGTTTTTCAGTATAGTTGTATAATATGTTAGTATCTGGTAGAACAAGTTGCTCCCATTAGTATGCTTTTCAAAATATTTTTGGCTTTATTTTTATGCAGTTAAGTGCATATTATAAAATAACTTCCAAAAAATGAACTGACATTTTCTTTTTAAATGCATTAAATTTACAAATCAACTTAGAAAGAATATTGCATGTCTACTGGGCAGTAATGTAAATTTTTTTATTCAACTTACATGTGGCTCTCAGTATTATTTTACCAGTTTTTAATGTAGTTCTGGAAAATTCTCATAAAATTTACTTATGGACATTTTATTCTTTTGATGTTATTATTAATGGAATCTTTTTTTCATAATAGCTTAAGGTAATTGTAGGTGTATTGGAAAGTTATTAATGTTTTTAAATTAAAATAAAAATTTAATAATCAGTGCTTTTATCTTTTATCTAACTGTTTATAATGGAATTTTAGATTAATTAATTATTCTTTTCAGGTAAACATTCAAGTCAAGATAATTAGGTCTTTCCATTCTATATATTTATCACATTGCTTTTACTTGTCTTATTCAGAATGACATGCTACTCATTGCAATACTCACTATAACACTGGGCACCCTCGTTTTGACTCTGACATTATGAGAATGCCTTTAATGTTACATTTTTGGGAGATATAAAGCTTACTGTTGATCACTGATAGTTACTGTTGACTGTGCTAAAAACTATTTCTAATTCATAATTTTTGGAAAAACTTGACCCAGTATGAATTTTGTCAAATGTCCTTTTGGTTACCTTTAATTTATTAGAGTAATTGTTTCTTAAAGACTAACCATGCTTCTATTTATGTAACCAGATATGGTATATTGTTTTATTTAATGTAATGCTAGATTTAATACATTTAATATTTAACATTTTATTGAGAATTTAAAAAGTTTTTTAAAGATTTTATTTACTTATTTTTAGAGAGAGGGTAAGGGAGAGAGAGAGGGAAACATCAATGTATGGTTGCATCTCAGGTGCCCACTACTGTGGATCTGGCCTGCAACCCAGGCATGTGCCCTGACTGGGAATCTAACTGGAAACCCTTTGATTTGTAGACCAGTGCTCAATCTACTGAGCCACACCAGTCAGGGCTTATTGAGGATTTTTTGTATTCATATTATAAATGAGGCTTAGTTGTAGGACTCTATTATTTTATAAATCTTTTTCCTAGCAAGTCAATTTTTTAATTAGGAAGAACACAACACTACCCATTGCTAAATGTATAGCCTCACATCATAATATATTATTATATTATGATGTCAATCTCATATATTACATATAACAAATCAAATAAATAAAATAAGTAAAAGCAAGAAAAATCTGTACTATGCTAGTCTTTCTTTTATTATAACTTCCATTAGGACAAGTCATCAGTGTAAAAATGTTTTTTAATAACTCTAATGATTTTATTTGTTACATTTATAAGAAGGAACATTATCCTTTATAGGTAAGTTAGTGAAAAAGAAAAAATAAGACAATCACTAAGATGTTTTAAACATAATTGATTTAGCTTGCATATCCTTTTAAAATAAACAAAATTCATTTCTGACTCCTTAACTATTTTTGGTACAAGAGAAAATGATTCAGTGGGGAGTAGAGAGCTGCTATGTAAACAAGACAATAATTTCTCATTTAAAAAATTAACAATTATAAAACAAAAAAATGTACTTCTCTTATACCATTATTTTTTGTGTGTAGATATGCTGAGCATATTTGATCAGACTTTCAACTAAGCAGAAATTGCTAACTGCACAAAGTAAGATAAGTGAATTTTTACAATATATTTTATAAAGTTCTTTACATACTGTATTACTATTTTTGATTAAATAGAAAAACATTTTTTTCATAATTTGTATTATTGTAGCCAGCTAGAGTGGGTGACTTCACTAATATATGTTTAAGTTAGGATATGTGTAGATTTTACTACTAAATCTCTAAGTTAAACTTAGAAGATGCAAAATTGAAGAGAAATAAAAAGAATTTGTTCATTGGAGACACAGAGTTTCTTTTAGATGACTTAAAGATGGGGCTGTTGCTCTGAGTACATACAGAAGACTTAATTATATATTTCCTTAGATTTCTTAATGAGTTTTTTAATTACATCAGTTCTTAGATTTCTTAATGGGTTTTTGAATTTTTACAACAGATGTTCTTTCACAATGTTTTTAAAAAATTATCCTTAATAACCTGCCTGCAGTTTTTCAGTCACATTTTCAAATAGTTTATTTTAAATTATATTAAACATCCAACATGATGAAAAAACATATGATGATATTTGTTTTGGCTACAGACTAAAATTAGTTAATGACTGTTTAAAAGGACTAAGTGCTGGCACATTGAACTAATTAGAGTTGAAGAGGTACTTTTATTCTAAGGGATAGTCATTGTGGTAGCTTCCTAGACTATGAACTCCACAGCAATTGTCCTAATATTGAATGAAGTTAGGTACTGAGTAGGAAATGTATACTACCTCTTACTTAGAGGAAGTCTTTACAGCTTGTATGAGCATTTTATACTTTCTGTAAAGATGCCCTCTAAATGAGGAATCAGATGTAATCAAAGGTGATCTCAATGTAGTTAATCATTACTAATCAATATTAATTAATATTAAGCCTTATCATTGGAACATTAAAAAAAGATATGGTTAAAAATGATAAAATTATTTTTATTTTCACAAGTTTCTTTCCAGTGGACAAATTAAAGTTTAATATGAGAAATTAATATAAAACCTCAATTTGTGAGATATCTTTAAGCAAATAATTATATTTTAATTTTTTAATTGATGCATAATTTAATTAAATTATGACTTTTAGTCATGTCCATGATAAAATATTGAAAATATTGTACTGTTTATTAAATTATTTCAGATGAGAAACATTATACATAATTATCAACAGGTCAATTTGATAACTAAATTAACTAGTTATTACCTCCAAATGTACATAGTTAATGGATAATATTATTTCTGTGCTCTGTTCCTAAAATACCTGTTTGTTTACTATTTTAATTAACCTCAAAACTATGTTACTTTTGATCTTATTATAATTTCTTTCTCCATATTGAACTTCACATTTAAGCAGTTACCAACTATTGTTTCTTTTTTATATAAGATTTTATTTATTTATCTTTAGAGGGAAAGGAGAGAAGGAGAGAAATATCAATGTATGGTTGCCTCTCATGAGTCCCCTGCTGGGAACTGGCCTGCAACCCAGGCATGTGCCCTGACTGGGAATCGAACCGCGATCATGTGGTTCGCAGGCCCATGCTCAATCCACCGAGCTACACCAGCCAGGGTCAACTATTATTTCTGTCATCAAACTATTTCTTACATTTTCCCTTGTCTTCTTTTAAAACTATTATTGTAACAGTGGGGAAGTGTAACCCTCCCCACCATTCTTTGCCATCATGTCTGTAAGTGCTGGCTCTGATTACTATGGAACAGTAAACTATGTTTGTATAAGGATCCTAGGAGCTAACTTCAAAAAATGCAGATTCTGACCTTCAGGCATCCCAGCTCCAGGAGATTTGCCAACCTTCAGCCTTGGAACCAGGATGATGTGAAGCTGAAATGTTGTGAAACCAGGATGACGCCCACTGGACCATCACTCGACTTGGAATGGATTGTGCTCGTTGGCACATAGAGAACTTTTCAACCCCCTCCCTTGACCTTTTTGTTCTGTTCCCCTCTCCCTTCTTATAAAAACCTCTGCCTCCACTGCGGTGCAGAGATGGGTTTTGAGATGTGAATCTCCCATCTTCCCAGGAGATGGGCTTTGAGAGGTGAGTCCCCCATCTTCCAGGTTGCTGGCATCTGAAAATAAAGCACTTTTTTTTCTTTACACCAGCACCTGCCTCTTGTGTATTGGCTTTCACAGTGGCAGGCAGCTGGACCTGTTTTCAGTTACAGTTTTTGGCAGCTCTAGATGCTACCGTGTGGACCCTGGTAAGGCCAGGAGGACCCAGGCTTGGGGTCTGAGCTTCATGTGGCAGGCTGACTCCTTTGCAGGGATTTCCCAGTTCTTTATCATGGGGACTCTTCCTCTCAAGGCACCAGCTGCCTTTGAATGTTTTGCTGGTGAAAGGAAATGACTTGATATACTCCAATTTTAATAATTGTGTTTTTTATTTGGAATATTATTTTCAGAGAAATTTGCATGAGAATTCTACTGTGTTTTTAATTATCTTTTAGTTTTGTTTCTCTGTTTTTCTGTGGGAGGAAGTCAGTTTCCATTTGAGAGCCCTCCTCTGTCTTGCTTACAGTTCTTTGCTTGCTTTTGGGAACATGGTTTGATCTTTGCTGTTTTGTATATACTGGGAATCCTCTGTCTTGGTCATTTGGGCTTGGTGCCATTTGGACTTTGGCAGGGTCATTTGTGGTACCTGTTGGTGTGAGATAAGATTCTAAGGCAGCCCAAGTCCCTCCTTGAAACTTTATCTTTGCTTTAGATTTCCTTCTTGTTTCTGTTTTGAAAAGAATGGTTCAGCTGTTATCAAATTGTTTTGCCAAAGGTCTTTGGCAAATGGAATAATATTGTTAACATGCAAATTTTCCTGTTGTTACATTGTAAGAATTCTACTCAGAAAGGATTTAAATTGATGGTTCGAGGAGGGAGGGGAAGATCTCATTCCTCTCTTAGACGGTTAAACTCAGAAAGAAGTAAAAATGAGAAAATGAGTTTTTAAAACACTATGAATCTTCTTTCTGGAGGCCCAGGAGCTGTGGTCCTGGGAATGAGCTATGCCACGCCTCGAATCTCCCACTGCCTATTGTCCAGACTCCTTAAAATTGTTCAGGTTTTTCTATAATGAAACAGACCAGGTCTGAGCATGCTCAAGGAATGCAGAAATCAACAGGAATCCAAGTGAGGAGTTTGGTTGGTTGATATCTTTTTAAAGTTATTAACATAAAGTATATATTTGCCAGGGTTTATATAAAAGTTCATATTATTTCTGTTATGCCTCTTAAAAATGTGAGTATATTTGCCAATGGGGGGGGGAAACTGTTTCTAAAACTTATAAAATGTGTTCATAAATTTGTCAATCTAAAGAATGCTAGTTACTGACTTTTAGTTGTCACTAAAAATGGAAAATTCTAATTAAGTTGTGAAAATACGTAGTTTTGGTAGTAAAATGTATTAACTATGGTTAATATGTTTTGAAGGAAGTAGACTTGAAGGTGGGTTGGTTATTTCTGGGCGAGTTAAAAGGGCTGGGAGAGTTGCAGAAGGGCTGTGTACATTGCAGGGGGCCTCTGTAAGTCCTGGAGGGTTCGTGTCGGCTGAAGAGTGTCTGTGCAAGTCGAAGAAGGATGACCTAGAGGGAAGGAGTGAAAACAAGGAATTTAAGAAGTGAAAGAAAGGTGAGAAAGGATAAAGGAAAGAAATATACATATTACAGGAAGGAAAGACCTTTGGGGTAGAAAACTCAAGAAGGGAAATGGAAAAGGGAAAAAGAGATAAAAAAGGAAGAGAAAGGAATATAGATAGATGGTAAAGCAAAGTGATCATTTTACTGACAAAAAAGCCAAGGACTCCCTTTGGTTTTCCAAACCAATTGCTATTTCCCAAGAGAAACCCCAGATACAATTGATAGTGGGGAACAAATTAATTGATTCCTGGTCTGATAAACTTTCATTTGTGATTCTGATTGTGATCTTAAAATATTGGCACACAACCAAGCTAATTCCTTAGTCAATTGCATTGTAACCTGATGTATAACCATGTAATTTAAATTATTTTTTGTCATTTGGAGATAGTCATTGTTTTACTCTGTTGCATTTGCAAAAATGTTTCATCTTCAACAGGATCCATGGAAAGGACTTAGACTTATTTTAAAATAGAAATTTCTCAGAATTTTCAGATCATACCTTTGAAATACATGGGAATTCCCAGGGCTCTCAAAAATGACTAAATTCATAGAAATATGGGCAAATAATCAAGATAAACAGGAATTGATTATGAAGCTGAATGAACTGAAAATAATTATTGTTTTTGCGAGTTTGTTAAAAATATTGCTGATTTTTCAAAACTTGTTGGTTTTCTTAGAGCGATTTGGTAAATTGTAACAATATTGAAGCATTTATATATTTTCTCCCTACTTGATCCCTCTAGAATTTGAAAATTCTTAATGAGTGAATCTTATTATTTTCATGGCCCTGTATTTATTTGCATAGATCCAATAGGAATCTGATTTCTTCCAGTTTCCAATCATGGATTTATTAACCAAGATTTTGGCTGATTTGTCATGTCTGAAAAACATGCCTAGACTCTGGATGTCAGCAAAAAGCTTTAAGGAATAAAGATTGAATTCTGAGCTAATGAATGTCCCTTGGGAAACTAGCCTGGGACCTCTTTATTCATATGGTTCATGACAGTCTTACCAGGTAAGGAGTGAAGGTCACTTTGCTGGGAGATGGCAAGAAGAACGTCAAGACATTCTAGGGACCTCAAGAACCTGAGTAGGTATTTGGGGCAAAGCCTGATGGCAACTCTGTGGCTTGGCTTCCCCACCCTGAGAGGCTGAAGTTCAATCTAATAATTCCTTGTAACATTCCAGCAAAGTAGATTTAAGAAAGCCTACACGATCAATTGCTATTCCTGTTGTGTTTGTGGAAATAATCAGGCCAAATTGAAACCAGACTTAATGCAGTTAGTGTATTTGGTCTCAATTTGGCTCTTTGATAAAAATTAGGGTGATTTAGGGAGAGAAACTATGTTTCAATAGAATGTATTATACACAGTTATAAATAATAAACTGCAATTCAGTGAATTGTCTGTAACATTTTATTTTTCACTTATAAACTAGGCAGGATCCTGAATTTTTCTAGGTTTATTCAATGTTTTGGCTACAACCTTCTAACTTTCATAGAAATGGAAGAAAAATTGACAGTAAGAAAATTTTAGTGGTGATAAGTTGTAAACTACCCCACCATTCTTTTGACATTGTTTCTGTAAGTGCTGTCTCTGACCAATATGGAGCTTGTAGATGAACAGTATGTTGTGTAGGAATGCTAAGAGCTAACTTCAACAGATAAAGGCTTAGTCCTTCAGGCATCCCAGCTCCAGGAGAATTGCTGACCTTAAGCTATGTACCCAGGATGACATGAAGCCAGAATGATGTGAAGTCAGGATGACTAAACCAGGATGATGCCCACTGGACCATCACTTGCCTTATTGGAATGGACTATGCTGGCTGGTGCATAGGGAACTTTTCAACCTCCTCCTTTGACCTCTTTGTTCTGGTCCTCTCTCTCTCCTTATAAAAACTCCTGCCTCCAGTGAGAAGTGGAGATGGGCTTTCAGACATGAATCTCTCATCTTCCCAGGAGATGGGCTTTGAGATATGAGTCTTCTATCTTCCCAGGAGATGAACTTTGAGGCATGAGTCTCCCAATCTTTCAGGTGGCTGGCACCTGAAAATAAACCATTTTCCTTTACATCAGCACCTATCTCTCTCTTGCATAGATAGATGCACAGGCTAATGCCCCTTGGGTACTCTATTTTTGATGCTCAAACTTTTGAACAGCCCTGAATTATTTATAAAAGGTTTATAAATTTTATATATTGATAGGGTCCTCCAAGATCTACCAAAAATTCTCTTTTCCAAATTTGCTTTCTAATATCCGTAAAGTGATTCTTATATTTCCAATGCAAGTGGCATATTTACTGTGGTACAAATTGACCTGATCTATCTCATATGTTGGTTCTTTGCTTAGACATTTTCCAACTTCAACAGTGCTCTTATTTTGTATTCTTTAACCAAACAAGCTTGGATCTTTACTTTTTTTCATATCTCTGCTTCAGCTATATAACTTAATTATGACCCCAAATTCTTTCTGCTTCCAAGTTAGTATGTTATTGCCATATCATTTCTTTGACACATATGTGTGGATCTGTTGCTGATCTCAGCTAGTTCCTTTGATTATGAATTGAACTCACTAGAAGAGACTCAAACATTCCTTTCACATTCCTACTTCCTAGTTTCTAAGTCTTTACTTTTGATTCGGCTCTCACTTGGCCTGTATGTTTTGTTTTGTTTTGCCCACTAATCGTTGTCAGTAGAAAGATGGTCTTACATATCTGAGACTGGATTCTGTTCAGCTATGTAATATCTGAGATGAGTATAAAGCCTATGGTCTTGTACGTTCGCTCCCAAACTGTTTAGATGTGTTACATCGTCTTCTGACATTTAATGTAGTAGAACTATCTTAGTATGGTTTGATTTTCTTAACCTAACTATTTCAGATCTTTTGTTTTACTTCAACACTTATTTACTTCCTTATCCTTGTCATTCCAAAAATAATTGCTGGAGTGTTTAGATGTGAGTTGTTAGGGTTTCAATGGGATGTCAGAGCTTGAAGATTTTTTCCCTGAGATCTTGGATGAGGAACCCAGAAGAAACGAGGTTATCCTAAGCAAAGTGATGCATCACTTTATTTAGAGCTGATTCAGCTCTCAGCATCAACCAAGTGGGGGATCTGTAAACTGGAAAACACAGCTTTGTCTGTGGGGCTTAGTGAAGTTGTGTGCTTACCAGAACCCATCTATCCAGCTATGCACAGTTGACTTCCCCAAAGGCCCGGGCTCCAGGTGTTCCCTACTACATGGAAGTGGGAGATGAACATTTCCTCTCTTTTAAGGCATGGAATCCAGCCCCATTCTCCCAATAGTGAAGTGGGCCAAAGAATATCTCGGGCTCCATTCAAACAGATGAGTGTTTGCTTTTTTGTGGAGAGCTATGAGTTGGACAAAGTGGAAATGCCTTTCCACACTTAGGCTGCCTTCCTCTTCTGCTTAAAAAAAAATCGAGCGTATTCCTTCATTGGTTATTATTACCACTTCTAAAGAGACCTTATGATTTCTTCCTTAGGGATTCCTACAGTTTGTACCTTTGATTTTTGTTCTTTGTCCTCCATATTCATCATATTAATTCCAGTCACAGCCACCTCTTTGTCTCCTATCTGGAATAGCTTCTCAGATCTGTTTCTATACTCCTAACATGGTTGTTCTTCATGTCATCTCAGGCCCTTACTGTCCTTTAATTTGAATTATAATCAAGCGGCCACATATTTTTTTCCTTATGGTTCCTTATTCCTTGCATCTCCCTTTTCTCTCGTCCTTTTGTCCTTTTATCCAGTTTTAATTCATTTCTCAAAGTATTCATTTAGCACGTAGTGTTACAGGGGTTGTTCTAGACACGGAGATAACAATGTATAGTAAAATTAAAACTTGATATTAGTATGCTTTTATCAGTTTATTTAATCTATCCAGTTACCCTGTAATGTATGTTTCGTAAGCTATGTTTTATCAGAGGCAAACCCTCAGAGTAGCATTTGAGTGCAAATAGTTTAGGTATGAAGGGATCTTGGGAAGGCCTGGTAAGGAAGTAGAGTACTGGGCTATGGGCTTCTGGGGCTCAGTTCGGTTGCAGACCTCTGGTGTAGGTCTGCAATATTCCACTGAAGGTTAGGGGAAACTGAGGTATTGTCCTGCAGACTTTTGTTCATCACAGTGTCTAACCCATTCCCTGGAGTTTTAACTCTTGGTACTCCTTGCCTGCCCTAAGGCACGGCATGGGCTAAGGATGCTCACTGGGCCAGAGGATGTTTTCTGGCTGAAGACTGTAGGTGCTTCAGTGTGAAGCCATTCTGAGGGCATAACCATGGTGAGTGCCAAGGGAGTGGGGCACCAATAAAGTTGACTACAGTTAGTACAGAATGAGAAAAATGAAGCAAAGGGAGCATGAGTAACTTACTTGAAGTCACTCAGCTAGGAAACAGTAAATCCAGGATTTGAACTCAAGCTCTTAATCACAGTGATAGGCAGCCTTTGTGCTCAAGTGCTGTGAGGACTGCACCTACTTTAAAGCAGGGCAAGGCAATAAAGAGTGAAGGCAGCTTCTGTGAACAAGAAAAGCCTTTTGAAAACAGGCACCTGTGAACAGAGTGAAGCGAGGAGGTGAGCCTAAGCATAACCTCGAGCAAGAACCTTTCAGGTTGGGGAGTGTCTGGCCTGCTTAAGGTGCAGCATGAGCCAGGGGAGAATGAGAGGGCTAGAGGCCCTCTCATGTAGGGCCCAGAAGCCCATCTAAGACTTCATGTGTTTTAGGCTCTGACATCATTAATGCCCTTCCTTCATCCCCTGCTGAGTATTGGTTTTCTAAGATGTTCCTATCATTTCTCTGCTGAAATGTTTTCAAAGGTCTTCTCTTCCTATGACTTTAGAATCAAGTTCTTTTTCTTTGTTTTGGAGTATTTTCAAGAGACACTATGCATTTTTATTTTCTTGTTTGTGCATTTGTGTAACAGGAGCAACCTCTTCAGAACCAGTGAGGGTGCGTTGCTTCTCTCTGATTCTTTCACTTCTTTGTTTGGTCTTCCACAGACTGAGAAGACCACAGGGCAATGCGCAAAGCTGCAAGCCCCATTCCTAGTATGTGGGAGGGCTTCCTTTCCCACAACATTACTGCTCCACAGTGAGGTCTTTTCTTCCATTCCCACTGTGAGCCAGCCCGCTGGGGGTCCATATTTCTTCAGAAAGTAAAGGGAAATGAGTGGTTAGGCACAGACACATCCTGAGCAGTTCTGCAGGCAAGGGCTGCACAGAAGCTCTGTGGCAGGGCATTGGATTTGTGACAGGAGCTGCCTCAAAAAGCAGGAGCAGTACAGTAGACAGCTTCTGAACAATTACTTTCTTCCTGGCTGTTCTTTAATGATGTTCACATACACAACCCACTTCCCCGTGTGTTTGCAGGGGTTGGTACAATTCTTTATGTGCTTAATTCCTTCTGAATTACTAAAGCATACCCGAATGCAATCACAGATATAATCTTAAATATAGCTGTATTCAGGTGTCTATACCATTTGCTACATGCCTCAAAGTAGCCTCAAAGTCTTGCTACTCAGTTTTCAGGTTGTGAAGAATCTGACATTTCTTACAGGTCATGTGTGCCGGAGGCAGGGGGCCTGCGGAGGGGTCTAGGAAGGCAAACGGAGGGAGGACCTATAAATTTTTGGCATCATTTCAGGAGAGTAGGTGTTCTCTTTTCCGGGCACTGTACCAGGTGTACTTTTAAATCTGCTTTAAGTCGTTTAAAATTCTCCCAGAAGGGGAAATTAGGCTTACTTTTAGTACTTTCTTTAGACGCTATATTTGTTTTTCATTTTTTTCTTAGTGTTTATAGTTATTTTAGTGGGAAATTGGAAAAGTCTGTATCTGAGGCATCTACCTAGGCAACAATTTATTTTACTGACTTTTTAAAAACTCGTACCAGTTCAATAAAATATATTTTGCATTTAAATTGCTTTAGATTCAAAACTATATTTAAAAATATATTATCCCAGTACAGTAAATTCTAAATCAGATGTTTTTATATTTATATAGCTTGCATATAATTTATGACCCTCAATACTAGATCAGAGTTTTTAAAAAGTATGTTCTTCATGTACTCACATACCTTATACTGAAACCTACATAAATTTATAGAATATTATAAATACTGTTACTGAACTTATATAGTGATATTTTTAATATATAAATATATATTTTACATGTATGATGATATAGTTAAGTATTTCACTTGAATGTATTTGGATACTAGCTAAAATTATTTGGCTTTTTGTGATTAAATAATTATAGATGTATATTTTTGTGGACTTATATTATTAAATATAATATTTGATATATTTAAATATGTATGCTTACAAATGGTATGTTTAACATTTGAAATGTTGTTTTAAAGATTTTATATCATACAGTAATTGAAAGATAACTAATTAAATTCTGTGATAGCCTTTGGAGAAAATTTATCTTGCTAAAGAGGAAAAAAGATGTATAGAGAACATACATTTATATTTTGAAGTGCTTGACAATGTTTTTTGTGATCGGTAACACATTAGTCATGCAAACCAGAAACTAGATTATTTCTAACCTTCTTAGAGTAAATCTCAGGTGGCTAGTTTTGGTTTCACCAGAATTTTCTTCTGTTGGGAGGTGTGCTTGGCATACAAGTACAGATTTTTGAAAATTCACTTTATCTTTGTGTCACTCTACAATGGCATAGTCCAACTTTCACAACAATCTGAGGATTCTTCTGGGAGGTGGAAGCAGATACTTTCTAACCCCTTCATGTTCTGAAATAGAATGGATCCAGATCGAGTGGGGGAAGAGCAATAATTCCTGAAAGGGGGTTCCAGCAATAGAATGACAGGACCAGGTGCATGCCCCGTTCTGAGCCAGGAGGGAGAGTAAGTGATAGAGCTGGTTCTGTGGGGAACTTGATCACCCTGCAGGGGGAAAGTCCTACAGTGGCCTGAGTGGGGAGCTACTCATCTATACAGGCTGAGAGATGCAACATGCACTTCTGTGGAGCCTGACTCGACATGCCTGTGACAGGGGCTGGGTTGGGGTATCAAACTGCTGCTGATGCCAAGTAGTGTTGTGGTCACTCTGGCAGGCAAGCCACTGAAGTGATGGCCTGACTACCCTCAAACTAGCACACAGCAAGGTCTGTGAGTGCCACTGAAATCAGGAACTGGCCTTTCCTTGTTTTGTTTTGTCCTTTTGACATGATCCACTGATGACGACGACGATGATGATAGCAGGTGGTAAAAATGCTTACTATCCATCAGTATTACATTACTTTTTATAAAAATGCTATGAGAAAATGTTACAGGGTGGGGCAAAAGTAGGTTTACAGTTGGTTGTATGGAAAATAACACAATCATTGATAAATAATACTGTAAGAATAAACTCTCACATAGTCACAACTGAAAACCTACTTTTGCCCCACCCTGTATTATTTTAACTTAATGGATGAAGAAACTGAGACACAGAAAGAGGTACATTTCAATGTCTAGCAGGGTAATTGGATGATCCTGGATTCTGACTTATTTCTTCCTGAACTTCTAGGTCATTCCCTGTCTCTGTTCAGAAGCTAGCAGAGCTTTGGCTGCAGTCAGTGCTTTAAACTATGCATAAAACATATTGGGTTCTTTTGTGTCCCCCATATTACTAGACATATGATTAAGCAACATAAGGATAGTGGGCCTTTAACAGGCTGGGGCAAGTCTTAGAAGAGACAGACAGGGCTTTCTTCTGCTATCTGTTAGGTCCTGAGCCCTACACTCAGTGGCCTGACCGTTGCATGCGCTCTGCATCTCAGATTATAAAGAGAATGGCCCTGGATTCAAATATACGTGCCTTGTATGTGTGTGTTTATTTACAATGTAAGCTAAAGGTGGCATGGATCACTTTCTTTCATTACTGGATACAATGAGATTACTCTTGGAGAGGCCAACTTCGTTGAAGATGCAAAATCTCAATGTTTGTGGCTAGCTACAATCTGCCCGGCTGTTGATCACTTATAGACTGTATGCTTTGGTGCTTTCAGAAAATCGCCAATTGTCTTGAGCAAACATCTGCTCTTGTCATTTCCTTTGCAATTCTTTTTCACAGCATGTACTTCATCTGAAGGAACTCACAGACTATAAAGGCTGACATGAGGTACTACTCATTTCAAGCTCCATGTAAGAATGTGTATCAATTTAAATGACTTTGGATATCTTTTTATTTTATTTCCTTCTTTCCCCCAATTCATATTATAAGCTCTCAATGACTTCATTTCTTTTTAAGGTGCTGCTTAAAAACAGTTTTAAAGATGATTTCAGGAGACTTATATTAAAATAATCAAAATCCCAAATAATTTTGTTTTCTAAAATTGAAATTTATTATGCATCAATGTGTATTTCCAGCTTTCTCTTTTCAGGCACATATTTCAAAATTTGCTTTAAGCTCACTTGTCTTTAAGTTATACACATTCACACCCACAAAGGAGGCAGCCTAAATATATCATCCTGTTAGATGCACTAAGATACATGTATTTGTCAGGATAACCAATTGTAGTGATAAGCAGTGCCAGAATATCAGTGCATTAAAGTTTGTTTCTTCATAAATGTCACAGTCCAATGCAGGTTAGCGAGGCTGAAGGAAGGAAGGCACTGCACTTTGCTCCATGCTCTCTTCAAGGACTCAGATTCCTTTCACACAGTGACTTTGCCACCTGCTAGGGCCTCCTTGTTCCCTACTGGATCTTTGCCCCTGGCCAGTCAATCCGGGAAGAGAGAAAGCAGGGAAGATCCAGCGGGATGTCTTTCAGAGGCAGGCCTGGAAGTGTCATGTAATACTCCTGCACACGTTCACTGACCAGGACTAAGTTGTGGCACACCTAATTAAAAAGGATGCTGGGAAATGTAGCTGCTGGGCCAGGAGAAAAAGAGATCCAGCTTGGTGAATAAAAAGCTGGTCTGATAGGTCTCATTAAAGAGAACTCACTCTAGTGTCTGAGTTGGTTCCCACCCTCAGAGTAGGTCTGTATGGAATGAAGGCCATCTCCACACAGAGGAAACAAAGAACATACTTACTTAACTTAATCATGTCTCCTAGATACCTGCTTAAACAGGCATCCCTGCCACGTGAAAGTGAACTCCTGGAGGCCAGGGTAGTGTCTTATCCACAGGCCCTTCCCTCAGTAAAATTAATGGTTTTTTTCCTTCTCATCACCATTTCCTGTCACTCTGTTTTCTACCCCAGTTTCTTCAATGCTCTCACTTTTCACCTGCTGCCTAGGGTAACTCATTCAGTAGATGTTAGGAGAAAACCAGTTTGGTTAGGTGATTCACACTAAGATAGAGTTAATTGTAAAATTTTCTTAAACTCTCCCGTGAAAATCCCTCTGACATTTTCATTCTTTCTCCTCACTCAGCCATGTTTAAATAGTGTCCACAGGCCACTATTGGTTGGTTTTCATTGTAACCAAACCCTCAGGGGCCCATCCTTGAGGGCAAAGCTGCCCGAAGTGCCGCTATTAAAACAGACGCCAGTTCCCTTGATCTTTTTGACCTGTTGGTATACTCTTGTCTAAAATAAAACTTTTGGGTTAAATCTGATCATGAACAACTACAAATTTCTGGGACATTGTTCTGATTCTGTGACATTTTGATTTTAGTACTCATGGGGCTATAATGTGTGACTTACTCATTCTTTAACTCAGATTAGTTTTAGGGGGCTCCATTTCTTATCCCTGACCTATTTTACTGGCTGCCAATCTAGACCTGGAGAAACTTTTCAGCTGAAGCCAGCAGTTAACAGCCAAACAGAATCATCAGTTGACAGAATATTAAAAAATTAGGGAAATGAAGAACTGTAGGAGGTTTCATGAAGGAGGCGTAATTGTGCTGATCTTTCCCACGCTTCTTCATACAGTATTCTGGACTGCCAGGAGCAGTGTTAGATCTCCTTTCACAAATCACTTATCTAAACTCTAGAAAAAGGATTAGGGGAGGAGAGTTCTCACAGCCGGCCCTCCTATCTGCCTCTTACTGAGGAAACAAGGCAAACAGTTATTTTAATAAGGGGTCAAGTACCCTCAAAGGAGGGCCTGCCTACAAGGTGGGTAGCCTGACCCATCTTCACTCACCCGTATATCATCCCGATTTCAGTTTCCACATGCAGGGAAAGTATCCTTGTGAGAAGGAGACCTGACTCTTCACACAGTTTGGTTACTAGGGTGTTTTGCTAGCAGTCGGAGAAAACCCCACCTCTCAGTGCTCTGGGATCTTCAGGTAGACGTCAGAGACTTCCTGAAACTAATTTCAGAAATTCCCTCCTCATTATAATTTATTTAGGACCTCCTGTCTTCCCAGCAGTCCCAGTAATTAATCTATTTTTTCATGCTATGAGGTGGTGTCGGGGGCTACTAGCTGTCCACCAATTCATTCTTCTTCATGGGAAAAGGCTATTTCCCAGCCCCTCTTGTCAGAAAGTGAGCCCATGACCCAAGTCCCCCTTCTTCGAAAGTGGGTATATACCACTTGAAATCAGCATGAAAACCTCTCCTACCATTTCCTCATGCTTTTCCTCTTTCTGGCTGACTGACATACTGAACGCCAGGATGACCTTGGAGCTGCATATTGAACAGGCAAAGAAGCATTGTTTGGGTCCCCGAATGACTCTGTGGAGGAGAGTTGCCTTTTCCCCCTAAACACTAGCCCTAAATTATTACATGGAAAAAAATTCCTTGGTTCTTTAAGACAAAGAATTTGGGGGTTTATTTTTTCTTCAGTCTAGCTTATCTTAACTAATCCATCAAGACTGGACTGGGCTTCATAAGGTGGTTTTGATAGTAGGAAATATTAGTTACAGTTCTTTCTTGGACAACTAACCAGTAAAGGCAACTTTGGTTCAATCTTGTCTTGTGTGGGCTTCAGTTCTATAATGGGTTTTCTCCTTAGGAATTGAAATGAGTAAATAAATGGACAGATAACTTGTGATCCATTTTCATGCCATTATTTATTCTTTCATTGTATTGTTCTGTCTTCTTTATTTGTTGCTTATATCTGTCTACTTACAACTTTAAAATATCACTGGGAAATGTATTTATATGCATTACCACTCTTAAATTCCTTGTCTATCTTATCTCCCCTCTCTTATGCCTTAAATGTGCCTAAAATTTATAAAATGAGGAAACATAAAGAAAATATTATTCATACAAAATGTATAGTAGCTGCATATATTTATAATATATTAATATTATTTACTAATTAATAATATTAACTATATATTATTTTCTGAATCAATGGGGTAGTCAAATAAGCACTATATTTGTTCTCTATGGCTTCTATAACAAGTTACCACATATGTACTAGCTAAAACAACACAGATTTTTTATTCTATAATTCCTGATGTCTGAACTTCAAAATGAACCTCACTGAACTAGTATCAAAGTTTTGATAGAGCTACATTACTTCAGGAGATACCAGCAAAAATTCTACTTTCTTACCTTTCACACAGCTCTTAGAAACCATGCACATGTCTTGGCTCAATCTCCACAGCCACCTACGGTGTTGAACCTTGCACACAAATAGCTTTGCCCTCCTCTTCTGCTGCCCTCTTCCACATTTTAAGTACCCTGTGATTACACTGGGTCCACCTCGATAATCCAGGTAATCTCTCTATTTTAAGTCAGCTGAATACCAACCTTCATTCCATCTGATACCTTAATTGCCATTTGCCATGCAATGTAACATATCTACTGTTTCTTGGGATTAGAACCTGGGCATCTTTGGAAGGTGGCATTACTCTGCCTACCACAAACACTTTACCAAAAAGTTAGGTGATAGCCCTGTCCCTAAGGATTGTATAGTCCACTCAAGAGAACATTTATGAAGTGATAACACTATGATGAAGACATCACAAAGTATTACTGTAGTGCATCATAAGACTGCTTGAAGCAGAATGAGAAGGGAAGAGAAGGTACTGTTTTGGATGCATTCTCAGGTGAGCCTGATTAATTTAGTGAGAACAGGGCAGGATTAGCTAAACATAAGCAATGGCAAAGAGTTTGAAAATTATCTCAGAGTCCATAGAGGCAGCAAAGACTTTTTAGACTTTAAGTAACATGAACAGTTTGACTTTTAGAAAGTAGCCCCATAGAGGATTGATTGGAGCAAGAGAAGCCTGAACACAGGAAGACCTAAAATGCTGTGACAGACATTCAGTGAGTGAGGATGAGAGCAGGGGCAGTGAAGACAGAGCCTGGGGCATATTGAAGAACAATGTAGAAGGTAGATTGTGTGGCACTTGGTAATGCTTGGCTAGAGGAAGGAGAAACAAAATAGGGTCTAGGGTAGCTCATCTTTTTTTTAAGGTGACAGAAGTTTTATAATTAAAATTGGTATAAGAGAAAGAGGAGGTCTATAGAGAGAACATCTGTTTGATTTTGAATACGTTGAATTGAATTCCCCAGGGGGCATTCAGGTAGAGGTCCCACAATAATAAGCATCATACTCAGGAGCGAAGTGAAGAAAATATAGTTTAAGTGCATATTTGATGGTCTGATGACTTCTCATAGTTCATGACACCAAGTCAGGGACGTAATGTTGTCAAATATATGGGTGTCCACCTCCTCCTGTAGTACCTGAGGAGCCAACTGGTACACCTCAGTTTTTCAAATCTAGGGTTATAGAAGTTTAGGCCTAGGTCATTATTCAAAAAATGCAAACAGCAACATCAAAAACATCAAAACAACAATAGGATGTACAAATGAGATAAGGATTAACCCTGGAAAAGAAGAGAGGCTCCATTACCAGTGTGTTCTCTTAAAAGTTGGAGAAAGGGGTGGAGGGAGAAAGAGGAGATATTTGACAGTGCAATTTAGCACAGGTGTAGGGAAGCCCTGTTCATAGATGTGGCTTATATCTAAATGCATGGTGATTAAATGAAAGGCAGTCAATGGCAAGGAATGTAGGAGAGGACAAGTTCAAGTGGAGAGCCACTGAAAAAGAAAATGCTAGGAAGAAATAATATTAGGCCAACTGAATGTCCTGTGAAAATAGATTAATGATGCTGATTTTCTGATGGACCTAGAAAACTATCTTTTAAGTCAGTCCTGAAGAATTCCAAAATAAGTGTTTATCTAATGGTGACAGCAGAGAAAGTGTTTGAACTTCCAAGGGGTCACCAAAGGACATACTTCTTTTACATGCATTATATGTATATTTCTTGTACAATTGGTACAAGAAATCTGTTTCATTTCTTTATAATCTCATTATGTACATTTTTTAAAAAGCTTAAAGGAGAATGGAGTGCTTTAGTAATGGCTGCACTTTACTATTGTAAGACAAAGTGCAGAGTTTGAGTAGAATTGAAAAGATTTTTGATTGTGTAGATTCAAGATCAGACCCCAAATTGTGTGCCTTTGAGTTTGATCACCATTGAAGCCAAGCTCTGAGGCTTTTGACATTGTGAAGAGATAGTGACAGATCAAAGGATGAAAAGAAAAATCACTGCAGATAAAATTCAGTTCACACATTTTAAAGGCAGGCATATCCTATATATCATTGGGGTGTAAGGTCAACTGTTAGTACTGATGAGATGGAAGCTCAAGAGAGCAGAGAACTCTTTGTGTTTCGATGACAGTAGAATGACCAACACACTGATCTCTAATCCCCATGTTTGCCAGAGGGAAAAAGGGAAGGAAGGCAGCAACACAACCATTCACAAAGCAATTTACCAAAAAGCCATCTGCAAACTCTGGGTCTCCTCAAACTCTTCTCAGAGATGCCAGTGAAAACGGACTCCTGTCCTGGGAAAGTGTTCCCTCATTTGTAAAAATAAGGCAAGAATGATAAAGAAATGCCTTTGTTCAAGGCAGTAGTACTATAGTATATTAAATTCTGTTTTATATAAGGGGTCCTTAGTGTTTTCTAATTTCTAGTAACCATTAAAAGTTTTATATTTTATCAGTATAGTCCTCATAATTTAGAATTAAGAAATCTTGGAATTTGAAAGATGGTACAGGGTCTTAGAAGTCATTTAGTTATTCTTTCTATATTTTCCTTTCCAAATAATTATATGGCAACAGTATTGCATAAAAATCAAATTTATGTTCACATATAGAAGTACCCTTGTATAAGGGTAGGTAGGTAATTTGTCACAAGAATGACAATTGTTCTAATACCTATGTACTATTTCAGAAATAAGTTTTGAGGATCCAATGAGTTAAACAGATGAAGGGATAAAGAAATGGAAGAGAGGGAAGAAATGAAGGAAGGAAGAGAGGGAAGGGGAGGCAGGAGGGAAGACGATGAGTGGAAGTGTATGTTTATCATGGATGGACAGAAACACGCCTTCCCTAGGGCATATAAATTAGGGAAATGTAAAAATTACAGAGGTTGCTTTAAAAATGTAACACTGGATTTCAGAGAGAAGTAAAGGAAGAGAAAAATAGAACTTGCTATAGAAATCAGTAAGCACCTTGTGTTTCTTGATTTCTTTTTTAAAGAATGAAGATTGCCTTTTATCCTAACAGCTGCTGCTTTGAAGGAAAAAAAAATCCACCTACTCCCCAAGTCTCTATTTGTAATTTCCCAGCTCTCTGGAGGCCTGATGAATTGTGTAGCATTTTTTTTCCGAAGAAAATTGCCCAGCTAGGAACTATAGTGGATTGCAGCCCGGGTAAACTTCAGCTATCACAAGGCTTTCTAATAATACACCTCTGTAAGGTATCTCAGTGGTTCCAAGGCCCTGTATTGTCATCTTTCACACATGTTGACTGACATAGGCTACAATAACATGCTTTCATGAGAATGGACTAAAACCTTGACAAAACCACTTACCACCTACTTTATGACTCCTTTGAGTACCATACCTGAACTATGCCTCCCAGGTTACTGGTATTTGGTTGCAGCAGAATTGCTACAGGTTTAAAACTATTTACACTGATGAACACTTTATGGAGTAAACCTTTCAACATTGACCACTTAATGAAGTTCAGAAAATAAATCTATGCTTACTTTATGTTAAAAACAATTAATTTCAGAGTATGTCTCTGTATTACAAGGACTCAATAAACTAAAATGGGTAACACATGCTCAATTATACAAAATGCTTAAATATATTATCTCATTTATTGATTTACTGTTGACAATACCTTTGTGAAATACATATTGCTCAATTTATGTGTAAAAATATCTGATGCTCACAGATGTTAAATAACTTTCCCAAAGCCTCCTAACCTCTTACGTGGCTAATCCAGGTATTGAATGCACATCTGTTTGACTCTAAAAGCCAGGTATTTCCATTCTCTCACAATGTGTCCTATTGATTACACATTAATTTTCTTTCAAGGTGGAGAAAAGTAACCACATGAAAGATGACCCCAGAGAGCCTAAATGTATTCCTTAAAGAAGTGAAAAATAAGATCATTTGTTTGGGAAGTGCAGCGCATTATGAAGTAGACTTGAAGCCACCCCCATGAGAAATGTCTTTGGGCATCTATAAGAAGTTAGTCACTGTAGTGACGACCCAAATGAAAGTAGACAGCACAAGTGTATAATGGCATAGAAACTAACTGGAGCTCTCAGGAAATTCTCTGCAGGGAGAGGCAGGGAGCATGAACAATGAAGCTGATCCCAGAGGCAAATTATTCTGGAGCCTGGAAATGGAAAACAAATGAAAAGTCTGAAGTTTGCATCTCATTGTGTGCATCTCTGACTCTCACTTGGCCATGATGCCCTCATAAAGTAGCTCTTGTAGACCCTAGCCTGACACCCAGGAAGGAACTCTCACCAGCACTAAAGCATAGTCTTTTATCTGATTTACCCTAGGCTGCAGAATTTCTGAATGAAAAAACTAAAACTTCCATGAATCAAATCTTTTCTCCTGCTCCACAACCTGGCCCTGAAATAGTCAGGTATAAACACACTCAGCCTTTGAAAAATGTCTTTTTTTAAAACTCCAAAGCAAGTTCAGCCTTCCTTTTGAAAAAATGAGAAAATAAGAATAAGTCACTTAAATTTTGAAAGGTGTCATTGTTCAAATTAAGGGCTCCATCTATGTTCTTATGAAAAAGTTACTTCTAAGAAAAGAAAATAGTTTAGATCATCTTAGATTTATATTTTCAGCATGGTTTCTAATTAAATAGATTTTTTCATAAAATTATTCAGATACTAACCAAAAGAACTGGTAACTTAAGCTCCATTATTAGTTTGAATAAATGATTTGCCACATAAGTTTTGTTTTTTACAACTATGTAAATTGGTAATATATAAGATAGGGAAACATGCACTTTTGAATGTTAGTTGTTGCAATCTTTTCAAGAGGAAATAAAGGCTACATTAAAAACTCTAACTCCTGCCCTGACCAGTGTGGCTCACTTGGTTGGTCATTGTCCAGCAAACTGAAAGGTTACCTGTTCAATTCATGGTCAGGGCATATGCCTGGGTTGCAGGTTAGGTTTGGTCTCTGGTTGGGGCATTGTGAGAGAGGCAATCGATTGACATTTCTCTCCCTTTTTTACCTCTCTTCCCCTCTCTCTAAAAATAAATAAATAAAATATATTTTTAAAAACCCTTGTAAGTCCTAGGTTTGTATGCAGAGAAAGCATGGCTATTGATCTGCTTTATTTTTCCTAATTGTCTCCTTTTGGGGAAGCCTGTCCACAGTCATATGTCTCAGTCAGGTTGGATGCTCTCCTAGCATAAAGGAGGGCAGTGCCAGGCTGTGTCTGCTGAGCTCGGTCACTCCCATCATGCTCATCCCTGGATGGTTCAGGTAGGTCTGTATGTGCAGACCAAGCAGCATCCTGTTTTCCCCTCCATTATCTCCATCACTCCCATTTCTTCAGTCTCCCCTTGTTTACTGATACTTTATCTCCTGCCTACAAACATTTCAAATATTATCTCAATGTATGGGAGTAGAGTGATTCTTAAAAACGCCCTCAGGGAGAATGAAGGCTCTTGGCTCTTGAAGTTTCTGGACACTGGAACAGATGGAGTAGGAAATGTAGTAGGAGATTTGGATTAAAAAAGAGTGCATGACTGAAGGGTGGTGGTGAGAACTGACACATCACAGGGACATTTAGGAAAGGATTATCGGAATGTTGGACATGATGCATCACTAGGTCATACCTCTAGCAGTAATTATACTTGGCGCTCTGGGAAAATGCATAGTAGATGCCACAGGGGAGCAAAGGGTGTTATAGAAAAACAGTAGCTATTATAATACTATCTGATTTCTTTTGAAATTTCAGTGTATCTTTGTAGAGAAATAACTTAGCTGTTAAATACACTCTTCTGGATAACTGCTTCATAACTCCAGACAGTTATGGAAAATGCTGCTGCCAACATGATTTTTAAATTAGGTGAGTTATATGGAAAAGTGAGGGAGCTATAAGACAGACTATGTATAAGGAAAGAAAAAAACTGTCTTGAAAAAGTAATCAGGCTAATGTTTGAGAAAATAAAAGTCAATATATTTATTCAATTTTCGTGGTTAAATTTAAATGTTTTCTAATCCAGTTCCATAGCATCAAGTAGGTATTTGTTAAATACCCACTGCATGTCGGTCTAGCCTAAAGAATGCAAATGACATTTGTGACATTTGTGTCATATAAAATCTTTTTCAGGTGACAGGATTTATGCATGTGAAAAATTTAGAGAACAAAGTTGAAGTATGACCAACTGTGAAAATATATGCCCTGTTCAGTAATCTGAAAGTATGGTCAGAAAAGAGAAAATCAGTGTTGGCTAGAATTATCTATAAAGGAAATGGAATAGAATAGCCAATGGATGGGCCAGAAGGAGTGTTAGAAAATAGATGAACTAGTGTATCTCAGCCTGAGAGAGCAAGCTTTTAGCTGTAGAAACATGGACAGGAACCTGACCTAATTAAATCTGAATATTGGTTTTGAGGAGGTATTTCCTCATCTCCATCCTTAAAAAAGAGGGCATTATCCTTTCCTTGGAGTCACTTCTGGGTTTGCTCTTCATTTGGGCTCTTGGCACTTCTGGGCAAACCTTTCCTTAGCATATTTCACAGTAGGATTTGTGAAAAAATTCACAGTATGATTTTTGGGAAAAAGCATGGGCTTTGGGTCCAACTCTCTGGAGCTGAAAGCCTGGTTACACCATTTGGTGAGTGACTTTGAGAAATATTCAACTTTTCTGTGTATTAGGGGGGTTTTGTGTGTGCAATATGATGATAATGAGAGAACCTCCCTGATAGGGGTATTGTGAAAATTATGACTTCATACATATGAAATGCAGAATACAATGTCGGGGGAAAAGTGAGCACTCTTCATAGAGATACTCTTCTTATTGAATTACCTTCTGCTAGCTAGTTTTTGATCTCCATAAGGTCCGGGGCTGTGTCTTCAGTGTTTTGAAACACTAATGCCTAGCATAGGCCTAGGGCATAGGAGAAACTAAGTAAATGTATGATGAAGGAAATAAAGACCACCTAAATGAAGGATCCCCTGATGACCCACTCTCCCCTCGACCCACCCCTGCCCTGCCACACACATGTGATGACCAACAATTTGTTGTTTTATTTTTTTAATCCTCACCTGAGGATATGTTTTTAAATTGATTTTAGAGGGAGAAGAAGGGGGAGATGAGAGAGAGAGGCAGAGAGGCATTGATGTGAGAGAGAAACATGGATCAGTTGCTTCTGCTATGCTCCCCTGATGGGCATCCAAACCCCCAGCCTAGGTATACATACCCTGACTGGGGATCGGTTGGTGCATGGAACGATGCTCCAACCAACTGTGCCACCCTGCCAAGTTCAACAATTTGCTTTGAATGCACACACTATTTGCCATTAGAGAACTTAACTTGTTTTCTAGTTTGCTCACATTTCACACTGTTCTGTGAAATTCTGAAAAGTGAGTATAGGGATTTTAACTCTTAATTGAAATAAAATGTCACATAATATTGGTCATTGCCTCTTTGTAGGGGTGAAAGTTAATCTGCCTTTGCTGCTCTGGTGAGCCATTGTAGCTTCTTGATTAAGGAAAGGTTATGATGATCACAGTGTTTGGGGAAGATTTATCTAGTACTTATGTATAAGCTTTTATTATGAAGAGTGATTGGTGATAGGGCTAATAGGTAGGCACGAAGGACAAAGGTCTTAATGAGCATTTTGTCCACTATCGCAGTAGACATGGCAGTAATTGGGTTTATATTAAGCATATTGAATTATTGGGGTTATTGGAAATAAGGATACCCAAAGAATGCACACAATGCTTTTTAAACCAGAGTTAGAGTAGTTTATATTCTATATGGCAGTAACTATTCACATTTACTTTTTTCTTAAGTATGAAGTTTAGGTAAAGAAAAATGATCTTCCATTCTGATAGAATGCTGACCTATTGTGATGATCAATTTTATGTATTAACTTGACTGGACCAAGAGGCTCCTAAATATTTGGCCAAACATTACTCTGAGTGTTTCTGTGAGGGTGTTTTTACATGGCATTAACATTTAAATCAGCAGATTGAGTAAAGAACATTGCCCTTCCCAGTGTCTGTGGGCCTCCCACAACTAGTTGAAGGCCTAAGTGGAACAAAAAGGCTGGCCTTTCTCGGAGTAAGAGATGGTTTCTCTTGCCTGACTGCCTTTGAACTGGGACACTGGTCTTTTTATGCCTTCAGACTTGAACTGAAATATTGACTCCTGTGTCTGGACCCTGCCTGCCAGCCTTTGGACTGGAACTACACCATCGTACTCGGCTCTCCAGCTTGCTGACTCACCCTGAAGATCTGGGATTTGTCAGCCTCTGTAATCTCATCATCTAATTCCTTATATGTATAATTTTATATGCATACACATATATATATATGTATATGTGGAATCTCTTTATACAAATATATACAACTTATTGGCTCTGTTTCCCTGGGGAGCCCTGACCAAAACACTTACTTTATACATTTTTTCTAATGTAATAGGTAATTTCAGGTTCGTGTGGACATTTAAACAAAGACAAAATACAGGTGTTATTTGCATACATCATCTTCCTACTAAATATACTGTCAGTGGCATTAAACTTGGTATCAGCCTTTGCAATTGTGTGTTTTATCTTCAAGCAATGGAACTTTTACCTAAAATTTATTTTCTTTGGTATATTTAATATTTATGTGGGTCTTCTTTATGTGTATTGGGTTTTTATAAACCAATCTGTAAAATAATAAATAGTTTGAAGTAAATATAATGACAATTTCTGAAGAAAATACTCCCTTGATTACTTGATTTAGTGTCATTTTTAGTAAATATGCAACAGTATTTATATTTCTATATTTTTATTTTTTAATGGTAAATAATGTCATCTCAAAGGTTGAATGTTTAAATATTTTGAGGTTCTCCAATATTTTCAGATAGTGAAATCTTAAAAGTGTTATGTGTTTCAAATAACACATTTATTAAAAAATGTTAGTCTAACATTTAAATATATATATACATATATACATTTAGTCATGTGCACAAATATTTATACATGTACATATAAATATACAGATAGGTGGGTCAGTACATATACCCATGTGTATCCTCTTGGTTAAGATTTCAGGCACACAGATATATTTAGGTAGAGACAAAGTTCAAAGAATGACTTACAAATCGCCCTGGCTGGCGTAGCTCAGTGGATTGAGTGCAGGCCTGCAAAGCACACGATCATGGTTCGATTCCCAGTCAGGGCACATGCCTGGGTTGCAGGCCAGTTCTCAGCAGGGGACTCATGAGAGGCAACCATACATTGATACTTCTCTCCTTCCCTTCCCCTCGATAAATAAATAAAATATTTTTAAAAAAGAATGACTTACAATAGCCAGTTTTCAATACATAGCAGTTATAATAACAAACAAGCATCAACACTCAACACAAAGATGTTGATGATTCTGGTGATTAAACTTACATATATCATGGGCTTGGCAAATTAACACACCAACAAGGAGATTGGCATTGTGGTATGTGGTGTCTAGTGACGTTGTCAGTGTGTCTATAAAGAAGAGCAAGTCTGCTTCTCTAAGTACAGCACGGTTAGAAGACTGCTAGTTATGGTTTGGACTACGGTTTGGGTTGGAAGTATGAAGTAGACACACAATAAGAGGCTTGTAGATGGCCAGACAGTCTTATTTAGTCACTTGGTGGTAGCTAGTCAAGAGAGTTCCAGACCTGGCTGGGTCTGAGGAAGTGTTCATGAATTTGGGGGAAAACACAAGGGCAGTGGTTGTAATGTTAGCACAGTGGAACTACCAATAGTCTTTGATGACAGCCAAGATAAAAAAAATAGGTGCTCTAGTGCACTATGCTCATGAATTTTTCCTGACTCTTGTGCTAAAACAATTTGACCTGGTTCAGATGAGGTCTCTGTAAGGAAAACTGTTCTTTTATAGACTCTTATTTACAACCTCTTCTGGACGAAGTCCCTTGGATGTCCAGTTAGCATCTGTCTTCCACTACGTCTCGTCCTTCCACTACGTCCTGTCTTCACTACGTCTACGTCTCTGCTCCAGAGTGAAACAATCACCTGTGCATTCCTCAAACAAACCATGCTGTTTTCCAACTCACACCCCTCTGCACCTGCTGTTTTCTCTGACTACAATTTTTTCTTTTTCTGACTTGTTACATGGCTTCTTTTCAATGTTTAGGTCTTTAAAAGGAGAATTAATTAATTAATTAATTAATTAATTNGTCTCTGTAAGGAAAACTGTTCTTTTATAGACTCTTATTTACAACCTTGGATGTCCAGTTAGCATCTGTCTTCCACTACGTCTCGTCCTTCACCTGTGCATTCCTCAAACAAACCATGCTGTTTTCCAACTCACACCCCTCTGCACCTGCTGTTTTCTCTGACTACAATTTTTTCTTTTTCTGACTTGTTACATGGCTTCTTTTCAATGTTTAGGTCTTTAAAAGGAGAATTAATTAATTAATTAATTAATTAATTAATTTTTAGGGAGAGGGGAAGGGAGGGAGTAAGGAGAGAGAGAAATATTGATAGGTTGCCTCTTACGTGCCCCCAACCAGGGACCTGACCTGCAACCCAGGCACGTGCCCTGACCATAATTGAACCAGTCTGTGGAATGATGTTCAACCAATTGAGCCACACCAGTTAGGCCTCAATCTTTAGGTCTTTATCATTTAGCATTCTTTGACAGACAACAAAACCACTCCATTTTAGCAGAAAGGATTTGAATTTTATTAAAATTAGTGCTTACAATTTTTTGGAAGGGCTTGGAAATAGCTGTAGGTTGGACCTGCAGGACTGACCCCAAGAACGTCACCCAAAAGCTGGCACACCAGATGTGCCTGATCAGGAGGCTAGGGGATCAGGAAGCCACTGCCCCAAGTGCTGGCTTCAGGGTTACACCACTGTAATCATGAGCAGGGGATGGGAAATGGGACTGTCCAAATCAAATCAGGGCAAACAGTCCACCTGGTTATCATAATCATGAATCTCTGATCAACTCATCCTCTTCAGCTGCCTCAGAGGGGTCCAGACGTGTCTACTTTGGCCTGCTCTGTTTGCTTCCATCATCTTCCAGTGTCTGGGAAGGGGTCTTGGTTACACGGGCTCTGATTGCAATTTTCTAGTTCAGGTTTTATTCTATGACTAAATAATTTTTCACAAAACCTGACTCTTTTGACTTGATTCAAAATCCTGTAATAATAAAAATCAAAAGCAGGGTATAGTCTAAGGTTTTCCAATGCCATTTTAAAAGGCTACTCAGCAATCGTGGAAAGATTTTACTGGAAACACACTTTTATTTTGTTTATTTAATGTCCTTCCTGGAAATACTGAGTTTCCTGGTGGAGCTCAAGAATCCATTCCTTATATAATTCCTTATATAAACAAGCAGTGCATGGTTAGATTTGAGAACAATGACACTAGAGGTTTCTGAGGTCCATTTCACATTTGGAATAAGATTAATAACTACCTTATATATATATAATTGCTAGCATAACTTAAAGTAAGAGCTATAAATGATTGAGCAGTGTGAGTTGACAGGCCACTGTGCTTCTGCACATGTGCATTGCATGTGGCTGCAATACAGGGAAGCTGAGCCCAACACTCCAGGCCTGCAGCTGGTATCAACTGAGTCATTCATTGCTTCCTATTTCTCCTACTGTACTTTCAGATGTTTCCAATGCAGAGCCTAGCACACTTCCCAGTGCATTTTGCTTGCTAATTACTAGTTACATATATATATGCTTATTAAAAGGGAGGACAGAGTGAGGGGTGGGAGGAAAAGAGGAAGGGATTAAGTAATGAGATATTGTGGGAAATATAGCATAGAAACAGATTTCACTGTTCTTAGGGCAGGATGCAATTTTAACTTAGGGACATAAACACTCAAAGTCTCTTGGAGAAAAGACAACATTATGTCCTCTACTGTTTTATGACTGGTCAAAAAATTAAATTTTGTCAGACTAGTGTTTAGACTTCTGAGAGCTTGGCTGCTTTCACAAATGAATATAACTTAAAAGTAAATGTAATAGACATTGAAATTTCATCAAATGAGGTAACAAATTGATGCGAGAATGGCCTTGGGCAGGGTGAACTAAATCGGGACTAGAGTTCTAGAGACTCTTTCCCACCCTTTATCAAGTTAGGAAACTTATTTATCTCAACTTTTTAAACTCTATAATGTATGTTATAACTATTTTATTATAGGGTTGTTAAGAGAACCAAGTAAACACATAAATGAGAAAATGCTAAAAACATTTAAAATGGATATAGAAAATGATTATTTGGCTTTCTCTTAAAAAACAACTTTTCTTTAAAATCAATTATTAGTTGCTAGAATGTAGGGATATACTGTATTTAGTTCTGTTATAGTCTTCAACCTTATTTTCATTAAGTTGAATTCTTGATTAATTTAAGTTCAGCATGGTTTCTTTCAGAATCTGGCATATAAAACAGCTTTTTATGTTCATTAGTGGTCTAGAAATTGTGAAATTCTTGTTGTTCTGTCGATTCTATATATACCTCCCACATAATCAAATCCCACATAACCCAGTAGGTGCCTGTCAGTAAATAAATGGATCAAAAAACTATGGTACATATACACAATGGAATTCTATGCCGCAGAAAGAAGGAAGGAGCTCCTACCTTTTGCAACAACCTGGATGGAATTGGAAAGCATTATGGTGAGTGAAATAAGCCAGGTGTTGAAGGACAAATACCATATGATCTCACCTTTAACAGGAAGCTAAACAACAAAACAAACAAGCAAGCAAAATATAACCAAAGACACTGAAATAGAGAACAGGCTGACAGTGACCAGAGGGAAGAGGGGAGGGAATTTCAGGGGAAATAGGGGAGGGATTTAGAGGAACATATATAAAGGATATATGGACAACAACTGAGAAGGGTGGAAATGGGAGGGGAGTAATAGACAGAAAACTGTACTTGAAAAATAAATAAAACAAACAAACAAACATACAAAAAAGTTAAGCAGATGATTAAAACAATGCTATTAACTCTTTGAAAATGTGTGCCCTGGTCCTGATGTTCCTGTGTCTCGACGTGGGCCCTACACCAGTTCAGTTAGCATCCTTTATTCCCCCTGTGTAGGAATGCTTGCTTACCGTGAACAGATGTTATCGTGCCAGGAAAAAATCAGTTTTTCAATAGACCCCGGTGTTATGTGACTAGGAAACACTTTCCATCACTCTCCTCTGAGCCAGTGTTTATCATTGCCCTGAAAACTATGCACTGCAGCCAGAAAGGTGCCGCCAGCTCAGGCAAGCAAGCCTCCAGTGGGCTTAGGGCATTTCCAGGGCACTCTGGCTCTTTATCTGGAGACTGTAAATAATTGTTTGACACACACTGGAAAGGGACCCCATCAGACACTGAAATGGCACCCTGGAGCCTGCAAAAATCCTTCCAATTGCTTCAGGAGTAGAAAAACGCAAAGATGCAGAAACATAAAAATCAAATTCAAAATGTAATAGAAAAATGAAAAAGGAAATAGAAGATGAAGAGGGTGATAAAAAGAAATGTATGGATTGCTTTTTTATTTAGCAGTCTTACCAAAATCATAGGGGATATGCTTTGTCTATCTGAGCTCACAATCCTTGGGCATCTAATGAAAACATTATGAATTTTCAAAGTGCTTTATATTTTACATTTTTGAAAGCAAGGGGATTTACATTTGGCATCAATCCAGCAGACACCAAGTAGCACTACAGAGCTCTTATAAGCTTATTTTTATTGAATTCAATCCTCATAAAAGCAGTACAGTTACAATTGAGGGGAAGTATGGAAAATGGCTTTGCCATGAATTTTGATAGTGTTGTTGAATCTTTGAATCTACTAGCTTTCCAGTCATTTTATCATTAGTCTTTTCTTCTCAAGTCCTTTGATGGCAATTGTGTTACTCACGAATCCATTAATTTCCTGAAATGTAAGTGATTGGCTCTGCTTGGCAGTCAGGTGCAAGGTTAAGATTAAATAAAAGTCCCTCAGGTACTAGTGATTGCTAAACCTTGAGGACAGCAACCCACCTTATTATTGAACCAGACATCAGGCATTATCTACTAGCTTCTCCCACCACATTCCAAAAGAAAGTTAATTCACCTTTACAGAAAAAGTGCCTATGAAAATTTTAAAAATTAGGATGCTAGAAATATATCCCTTCCTTCTCAAAAGCTAAAATTATAATTTAGGGAGAATTACTTGCAGTAAATATAAATGCACTTCTATCTGTGCCATATACATGTAATTAATAACTCAGTAAGCATTTGATCTCTAAGTGTTTCAGGCACTACAATGGGCTTTATTGGGGTTACAAAGATATATAGCTCACAGAATCTGCCCACAATGATCATTAATTTGTTGCTTCATTGCTTAATTCATTGACTCGTTAGCAGTCCACAACTCTCTGTTAAATGAACAATAAAAATAGCTTGATTAGGAACGGTTTAGAGTAGATAGCCTCAGAGAGAGGAAGTATCAGGAGGCAGATGTGTCTGAGACTTTCCCGGTACAGTGATTAACATGACGTCTCCCTCCCAAATCAACCCCAGAGGCACGAAGTCATAGCATGTGTTTAGAGTGGCAAATGCCACACTGGGTATGCCTGGAGCATTTTATGACATGCATACTGCTGAAAAATAATCTTAATATAAGTTTAATATTGATAAAACGCATTATATTATAAAAGGTAAGCATTTCTTACATTAACTTTTCTGTAAATTTATGTTTGCTTAGTTTTCCTTAAATGGGAGAATATAATTTCGTTTTATTTCAATCCCAATAGACTCCTCTAAATAAAATTATAACAAAGAGCAAGGTACTATATACACTCTTAAAATTCCCCTTTCCTAACAGCTCTTAAGATTAACTGTGAGGTTTTCCCTAGAGTGTTGCTTAATTAAAGATGACCCAGGAAGTGCCAGCCCTGGAGTCTCCTTTAATTTGGCAGCCTGGACAGTTAGCACGTTTGAGAAGTTCTGCACTCATGTGTGGGGCTGTTCTGCAATCTACTCCATTAGTATAAGCCTCTGGAACTTAGCTGCAACAATGGCAGGGCACAAAGGAATAACTTGCTTCCCCAAATAACAAGCATCTATTGCATTTCCTTGCATTGTTTTTCACCTTTTTTTGGTAGATATTTTATTCCTGTAAGATCTGTTTTCTGGGAAAATTGCTCTGGTACAGACTGGTGAACTTGGGGATCCAGCCATTGCAGCCTGGAATCTAATTTTCACCTGAAGGTGGGGGAGGAGCATTTTTGAAGCGCTGTGAGCAGCATCTAAGTACCCCTTCTATTATTCTCATCAAACAGTGTTTTTAATGTTTCTTTGTTCTTGCCTTATTAAATCTTCCCATTAGTAACTGCTTATTGGTAGTCGTAAGGGAAAGGGATTATAGGAAATAAGTACTGCATACTAATTCCTCTAGATTTGGAGATGAATAGAAATTCACAGAGATATTAGTAAATGTTATACACAACATCTCAAAAGAAAAAAAGGAATGACCTGCAGAGCAGAAATGCGCTGATGTGTTATTCAGACAATCAAAGCATTTTCATTCACTTTCAATTCCTGAATGGAAACTCTCTTAGTTCGAACATTTACCCTGAACTTGTAGTTCATGTACACCAGTCCCCACTTCACCTCCTTCCCTCTACCCATTCTCCCCCTGAGTGTCTCTGCCTTCTTGCTCCCAACACCCTTCCTCCATAGCCAGCCCTTTTTAACTTCAGAAAATAAACATGCTCAACTTTCTTTTCTCATAAAAGAAAAGTAAAAAGAAACACACAAAAGCATTTTTGGGTGTTAATTAGCTAAATGGGAGGAGTCCTTCCACAGTGTATAGGTATATGAAATCATAATGATGTACAATTTGTATACTTGTATCTTACAATTTCATTTATCACTTATACCTCAGTAAAACTGGGGAAAAACCACAAACAAAAAACAAAAATCAAACTTTTTTAAAACTCCCCCCACACTGGTACTATCTGATCTCTCAGTCACAGGGTTCTTTAAGGCATGGGTTTCCATGCCATAAGGGTTTCCAGCTATCACCACAGCATTGTGTACCAGAATAGATATCCTAATTTTCCACTAGCTGTATGTGAATTGATATCATGGTGTGGCCTTTATTTAACAATTTGCTATTTCAGTCTTGTTTTTTCTCCTCAATTCTGATTTATAAAAATTTTTTCATTAAAGTAGTTCCTGGTTCCTGGTTCCTGAAGGTTTTTGCCCATTAAAATTTTCGTCCAATGAAGTACCTTGCTCCCCTCACTCACCTCACCCTAGGTGGCAAGTGGACCTGCATGTCCGCTTGTGCAATGCATTCGGTGGGTAGCTCAAGCTAATTGCATCTACCTTCAATCAAATCTCCTCTTATACCGTCAATTCCTATTTTTGTGTATGTCATCACATTTTACCTGGTTGCCAATGCTAGAAACCTGGGACATCGTAGACATGCCTTGTCCCTGATTCCTCAACCGTATAATCAACAATCATATTTTGCTTCCCTTAGCTTTTCGATATCTTTCATCAGAGTGAGTTGACCTTCATAATTTTTTCCTGAAGTGCAGGACTAGTTCTCTGTTCTTTTCATGCCAGTGTGTCCCCCTCAATCCTCTGTTCAACAGTCACACAGCTCCAACCAGAGAAAGTTTTCTAAAATGCAAATCTGCTCACACCACTTGACTCCTTAAAATCCTTCAATATCTCCCCATTGGCTTAGAATAGAATCCAAAATCGTTAACCAGACATAGAAAAGCCTTAATCATTTGGCCCTGTTAAGCCCTTCATTTTCATGACTTGCCACTGACCAATTAAGACCTTGCTGGAATACTTTCAGGGCCATAAATGGACTATTTTCTCACAGCTTTGAGCCTTCTAATGTGCTAGTTCATCTTATTGAAATTCTTTTCCTTTAAAATTTAGTTCATAGGTTACATTCTCCAGGAATTCTTCCAGATGTTTACAGTCTGAGCTTTGCATCTATTCCCTCTGCTTACTAACATTCATGTTTCTCTCTCACAGCTCTTCACTGTTTCCTCCTCAGTCTGCTCAACCTGCTATAACTACAGGGGAATAGGGGCTTGCATGTCTTTTAACCCTTTGTCTCTAGTGAGTAATATAGTTCTCAGTGCAAAGTAGGTGTTTCCAAAGTTGTAAAGATATCAGTGTGGATATCATTTTTCTTCATTCTCTTTATGATAAAAACAAAATAAAAAAACATTTTCATGTACTTACTAGTGTAGTATTTTGATAGATCATGATATATCAGTTTGCCCAGAAGTTGTTATTTCTGAAGGTAGACATCTCAATCCCTCCCCTCCATACCCTATTCCACCTGCTCCCAGAAAAGTGCCCCCATCCAGGTAGTCCTGGTAGGAACAGAGACAAAGCTTTAAAAACCATGACATTTTCCATAGGAGATCCATTGAGGCAAGACCAGGGAGGCAGGCAAATGCTAGGGTTTGCTATTCAACATGATGGCACAAATTCTATTTCCCCATTCTTAAGCATACAATATCTACAAGAAAGATGACATTATCCTGGCAAGAAACTATGATTGGCCAGATTAAATGCCTCTGACTGGACTGTGGAGCTGGACAAGAATTGCATGGATATTGACAGGGCGAAGATATGTCACAGGTCTGATTGATTCAGACTAATAAAATTTAATTGTAAATACCCGGAAAGCATCATTAAATCTAACTAGACTTGCCTAAGCAGAACCCAGATGAGAAACAAAGATCTAAAATAAGACAGTATATTTCAACACTCTAGAGCTTTCTTGATCACTTTAAGTCATGCTAAGAATTTTCCATAGGTATGACAGTTGTGAGGTGATTTAATGGAATACTTTTCAAATCAATTGCAAAAAAAAAAAAGAAACGGAGTAAGAAAGAACTGAAGTAAAAAAATGAAACTACTATAAATATAGAGAATAGCTTCCAGTAAAAGTGTCTTCCAACACTGGGAAGTCTAATCACAGCTACCCTCAAATCATTTGGTTACACTCCATTTCAGTTTTCCAGCTCAGGAAAAAATGTATGCACCACTAAACATGACAGGTTCAATGTTTTTTATAATATCTGGTCAGCAGTGGAAAATTTTGTTAGCTAATTTTATTAACAAGTTTCAGCTTCAGTTAATTTTAACAATAACAGTTAAAAAGCAAGGACATTTTTTTTGAAATCTGTAAGACATATTAAGAATAAAATCATGCTGGTTTGCTCAGAAGTAAATCCTGGAATATACTAGAATTGAATATTTCTGGGAAAAAGTGGTATCACTAATTAGTGGAGAAAATAATGCATTTTCCTATTTGAAAAAAAAGTCAAGTTTAACTCTCACCTCAAACCATAAACCAATATAATTCCAGTGGGATCATATCAGGGTATTATGTGCAATAAGAAAGCATAAATCAATTATTTTTTTAAAAAAGTAGATAGTATGTATGTAATCTGTAGAAGGGGGAGATTTTTGTAAGCTTAAAAACTCTGGAAAAATTATATAAGGAAATAAAAATAGATTTAATTAAACAAGAAGTTAAACACTTTGAATGAAGTTAAAAAAATAGCTGAGAGAAATATTCGGTTCAAATATAAGAGAAAAATTAATATATTGAACATTTACAATGGTCATACATATATTTTTAACAACCTCCCTCAAAATCCTAAATTATCAGCCAACAAAGAACATATTCCAACAATTCACAAAATAAATTACACTTGACTGTTTATGAAATCTATTAAGCTTTTGAAGTAATCAATGAAATGTTTGAAACATCATTTTTCACTTGTTAAATTAGAAAATACATTCAGAAGAAATATTTTGGATTGATGAGAGTGCTCTTTTATGTAGCTGGCAAGAGATTAAATAGGTTATAAATGAAAGAAAACTTTCTGGAAAATAACTTGTCATTTAATCTCTTCTTACCCTTTGATTCAGAAATGCTGCTTCCAGGAATATTACTGTAACAATAATCTGAAATTAAAGAATATACATAAAGATTTTTATTAAAGTTTTTTTATGTTAAAAAATGACAGAAATATCAATCATGTAGAATTGAATGTAGGCATTAAGATTATAATAAAATAGAACATCCTTATAAGTATAAAATGCAAAGCATGTACATGGTACTTATATATACACAAAAGAAGAATGCTGGTGCATTAAATGCATATGCATGGTTGGCAGCTTTATTGTTAGTTATTATTGTTTTTGTGTGTTTTCTCTACTTTCTTGATTTCCCGTGAGGGACATTCATTACTTTCAAATAAGAAAAACGTGCATTGCTAATGAAAGGATTGGGTTGAAAATGGATCACAAAGGGATAATGTCAATATAACACTTCCCATTATCCACCAACTTCCTTAATAAATGAGCAGATTCTTTGCACCTATGTTGACAATTTGGTTCCCTGTCTTGTCATTTGTTCTTCCAGTAAACAACTACTGTCATTTTAAGGGGAGGTTTGCATATCTAATTAACCTTAATGAACTTTGAGACAATTATTAAGTTATTTACTTTTCCAGCCAACTCTTCTCTGTTGAGGGTTAGAGTGGTCAAGCAGGAGAGGGAAACACCATTCTTTGTGCTAAAATAATTTAATGAGGACAGATAAACAAAAGAGTTAGCTGTGAAAAGAATTTACTCATAAAGTATGACCTACTAATTTTCTCATTTTACATCTGCTTTACAAGATTGATATTTGGAAGATGATTATTTTACTTTTTTAGGATTTGACATTTGATAGGAATCAGCTCCTGAAGGAAAAACTCAGGTAAAGTAATAATAGCTAAATTTCAAAGTTAGTAAGAAACTCTCCCATGGTGAGGAAGACGTGATTCAGGTGTTCACCCTCCCACAATTTGAATGGCATAAACAGGGTGACTGTCTTCTCTATTCTGCAGTTAAGAGAAGCAATGTTGGGTGTAGGCTTTGAGATTCTGCAATAGTCTCACTTTGCTGCTCAGTGAGAGTGTTTTTCGATTATATGCTACTGGAAGAGTTCAGTCTTTTCAGGGTGGCATATTGAACACAACTTTCCAGCAGAGAGTAATGCTCTGTCCTAAAGATAGACACCTCCCTTTTCAACACCTGTAACATGCATCATCTAGTGTTGACAGCAAGGACATAGAGAGTGGCCTTAGCAATCACTACACTTGGTGGGTGACAAACTAGAGGACTTTGGGACTCAGCAGTAAGGCATTTTCTCACTATTGTTTTTATTTCTCATTCTATAGTCTGCGTGTCTGTCATTATTTCAGAGTTTAACTCAGTTACAGCAGAACTTCAGTGATGGCTGTGTAAAAATGAAAATTCTGGTAGTCAGGAGTGTGTTTTATAATTTTAGTGAGGCAGAGGAGGTCTGGCTGCTGTTCAGAAAGTGTTTGTTAGGCTTCCCACTCCATCATCCAGGTCCTCCCCCCAGGAAGAGCCTGTTCCACCCTCCACCCAAAGCCTGGCACTGGGCAGCATGGTCTTTTCCACCCCAGTGCTTTCTCCTCCCAGTCTGTGGCTCCCCACTCAGAATTCCAGAGCTCTGCTCTTCTCTCCATCCCACCTGACAACTGCCATTGAGAAAAAGGTTTGTACACTCCTTTACACTCGGATTTAAGTATCAGTTGATTTAAAAAAAAAAAAAAACCTTCACTGCTCTTGGTCCCACTCTCATTTAAAAGGTCTGACAGGTCTTGGTAGTCTTCAGGATTAAATTCTGATTATTGTATTTTTGGGACCACAAGACACACCTAGGTTTTAGAGGGAAATAGGAAAAAATTTCTGAAGCAAAAAAATGTGGTAAAATATTTAATAACATAAATAACATAATATTTCACCAATGTAAATGTAAACAGAACTCAACAGCAGCATTAACAATCATCATTCCTCCCAAATTTGGGGTGTGTCTTATAGTCCAAAAAATGCGGGTAAGTAGAATTCTGTGAGTTGTCAAACCTATAGGGAGTATTGTGGGGTTTAGTGTCCCTTCCTCCTACCCAGCCAGCCCTGTTCTGGAAGAAGCCGATCTGCTCCGCGCTTAGTCCCCTGCTTGCACGCTCGCCTTCTCTCTTCAGTGTCACCCCCCCCCCCCAGACACACGGGTGGAATTTCAGTGGACCCAAGTGGAGTCTCATTGCTCCAATTTGCCTCAACCCCTATTTGAAGTTTTGGTTCTTCTGGCCAGACCTGCAGCCACAATAAATTCAGAAGCAGCATCAACACTAGAAGTTGAGGACTAGAATTTGATTTTGCTTTGACTGCTTTACTTACATAGTCAGAGCTTATCTTTCATGTTTTCCTTCCTCATAATAATCTGCTCTATAGAGAATCTCCTGTCTCACAGCTTTCTGTCCATGTCATATTAAACAGATGAAACACCCACCCTAAATGGTTTTTAATCAATCTAACAATTGTTATAGATACATACCTCTGCTTAGAGTTATCATAGCAACAGATTTACCCATAATCATTTAAAGACTTCAGTTCATATAATCAGCATATACATAAGTAGTATGTATATACACAAACATCAAGAAAGTAGCTATGAGTCATTATTACAAGTGAAAGTACAACCTACAGTTGTTAGTGGGAGACATTTGCAGAAGTAGACCTACTTCTGTCCAGTCTCTCTCTCTCTCAAAACCTAAATATCAGTTAGGTATAGACATCTCCCTTTTCAACACCTGTAACACACATCACCTAGTATTGACAGCAAGGACATAGAAAGTGGCCTTAGCAGTCACTATGCTTGTTGGGTGATAAACTAGAAGCCTTTGGGACTCAACGGTAAGAAGTGGGAGGGGAGGGGGAGAGAGAGAGCAAACATTGATGTGAGAGAAACATTGATGGGTTGCCTCTAGCATGTGCCCCTACCAGAGACCAAACCCACAGCCCAGGTGTATGTCCTGACCAGGAATTGAACCAGTGAACTTTTGCTTTGTGGGACAAAGCCCAACCACCTAAATCACACTATTCACCCAGCCCTACTATCTCCTCCTTCTTACAGCTGTCAGTCTGTTCTCTGGATCTGTGAGTCTGTTTCTAATTTGTTTGTTAATTTATTTTGTTCATTAGATTCCACATATAAGTGAAATCATGTAGTATTTATTTTTCTATGACTGGTTTATTTCATTTACATTAATACTCTCCAGGTCCATCCATACTGTCACGAATGGTAAGATTTCCTTCTTTTTTTTATGGCTGAGTAATATTCCATTGTGTACATGTAACACACGTTTTTTACCTAATATTCCATTGGGTAAATGTAACCTATCAGTAAATCCACTCATTTACTGATGGGCACTTGGGCTACTTCCACATTTTGGCTATGTGGCTTAGGTAAATAATGCTGCAATGAACATATAGGTGCATATATTCTTTTGAATTAGTCTTTTAGGTTTCTTTGAATAAATTTCCAGAAGTGGAATCATTAGCATGGCTATCATCCATAATTCAACAAACAACAGGTGCTAGGGAGGATGTGGAGAAAAGGGGATGCTCATGACTGTTGGTGGGAATGCAGATTGGTGTGGCCACTATGGAAAGCAGTATGGAGTTACCTCAAAAAATTTAAAACACAACTGCTTTATGACCCAATTCCTCTCTTTTCATAAATACCCTTTCCATCTACGTTTTCCCCAGTCACACCCTTACCCCACATGCTCTGTTCAATTCTCTCAATTTTGTTGAGGTCAGAATGATGCATTATCATTTAACTGGGCAATTTGGGTTGTTTTGTTTTAATTATTGTAGCCATAACTAAATTTTCTTCTATTAGCCTTATAAAACAGGCCTTATGCTGAGCATCTTAAACACATTATATTGCTTATTAGCTCATTATTTGAGTTGGCATAATTCCTGTTTTACAAATCAGGATCCAAAAGTTAAGAATGGTTGTTACCTGTCTCAGCTCACAGTTGTACAACAGGGCTCAAGATGGATTCTATAGAATCACACAGTCAAGGAACAGGCTTTATAGAGAAATCTTACAAGCTGACGTTAGTAATAGAGCAATGCATTCCTGGAGCCTCTCAACATCCCACTCAGGTGAATCAGGGCCAGCCCCCTACTGGATATATAGTGGGTTTATGTTCCAGTGGAGGACATTGCTCCTAACTGCTTCCTCTTCTTACAGGGCCAAGGGATAAGCAACCTGTTAAGACAGGGCAAGCAAGGTTTTTTTTGGATTACAGGAAGGCTGCATTCAGTTGTCAGCCAATTTTGTAGTTTATGAGAAAGCCAGCTGTTCAGAATCTGGGGACCTTGGAACACAGTGGAAACTGCAGCCTCTCTTCTGGGGGTGGGGAGAACACTGCAGCCCATCTCTTGAGAAAAGTGAGAGCTCTCAACTCTAGCTATTTTATTGTTTAGGAAACTGGGAGTATTTAGGGTCACTTTTTGAAAATTCTACTTCACACAACATAGTCACACAGCTTTTGTGTGCATGTGCTGGTTACGGGGCAGGAAGAAGTAATGAATTTAAACCCAGGTTTCTCTGACTCCAAAGCTGATTGCCTATAATACCTGTCAAATTTCCATTTTCATCTTTTCTATCCATGACTTCTAAACTCATTTTCATTGCCATCCAACTGCGCTGTATTTCACTGCAAGACAACCACACTTCTGTACTTAAAACTTTTCTTAAAACAGGGAATATTTAAGTGAAAATATGCTTCTAGCCCTTAGAGACTTTTTTTACCTTATTAAAATTATACCTGGGGTTCTATTGATCACTGAAAGGATGATAAATATAACCTTTTTGAAAACTTTCTTCAGCCAAGCATACTGTTCACTCAGCATCATTAATAGGACAAGAGAGAGGAGTCATACTGTTTGCTTATATTGAGATCCCTGTTCTGCCACCACACGATAATTATTCTTCTTTAGAAGTAAGTGCAATTTTTTCATTTTATTTTATTTTTTCCATCATCATTTATCCCTCCCATACTCTCTTCTACCTCCAACCACCCTGCAATCACTACAGTCTTGTCCATGTCCACAAGTTACTTTTCTTTCATATAATTTATTGATTATTCTATTATAGTTGTCCCAATTTCCCCCTTTGTCCCCCTCTGCCTGGTACCCTTGTTTACTCCAGTAACCCATCCCCCTTTAGTTCATGTCCGTGGGTTGTGCATGTAAGTTCTTTGACTTCTCCATTTCCTATGCTATTAACATGACCCTGTCTATTTTGTGCCTAGCAATTTTGCTTCTTAATCCCTGTACCTTTCCCCCCTTTTCTCAACCTTCCCCCTCTCAGCTAATAACCCTCCAAATGGTGTCTATATCTATGATTCTGTTCCTGTACCCCTTGTTTGCTTAGTTTGTTGTTTTAGATTCAGTTATTGATAGTTGTGAGCTTGTTGTCATTGATTTGATTTTTTTCTTAGATACATCCCTTTAACATTTCATGCAATAATGGCTTGGTGATCGTGAACTCCTTTAACTTTACTTTGTTTGGGAAGTACTTTATCTGCCCTTCCATTCTAAACGATAGCTTTGCTGGATAGAGTACTCTAGGTTGTCGGTCCTTGCCTTTCATGACTTCAAATACCTCTTACCAGTCCATCTTGCCTGCAAAGTTTCTTTTGACAAATCATCTGACAGCCTTATGGGAACTCCTTTGTAGGTAACTTTGCAGGTAACTTTACTATTGCTGCTTTTAAGATTCTCTCTTTATCTTTACCTTGGCCATTTTAATTATGATTGTCTTGATGTGGTCCTCTTTGAGTCCAACTTGGATTTTCTGTGCATCCTGGACTTGCATGTCTGTTTCCTTCACCAAATGAGAGAAGTTTTCTTTCACATTTTTTCAAATAAGTTTTCAATTTCTTGCTCTTGCTCTTTTTTTCTGGCATCCCTATGATTCAGATGCTGGTATGTTTGGAGATATCCCAGAGGCTCCTTATATTATCCTCATTTTTTAAAATTCATTTTTCTTCTTGCTGTTCTAGTTGAATGCTCATTCCTTTCTTATTTTCCATATCATTGATTTGAATCCCAGCTTCACCCCCCCTTCACTGTTGGTTCCCTGTAGATTTTTCTTTACTTCACTTAGTATAACCTTCATTTCTTCTAGGGTCTTTTTTATTTTGTTGCCATACTCAGTGAGTTCTTGGAGCATCCTGGTAATCAATATTTTGAACTCTGCATCTGATAGGTTGGCTATCTCCATTTAATTTAGTTCTTTTTCTGGGATTTTGTTCTTTCATTTTGGCCATATTTCTTTGTCTTTTCAATTTGGCAGCCTCCCTGTGTTTGTTTTTGTGTATTAGAGCTGCTTTTATCCTTGTCTTTCTAACATGGCCTGTTATAGAAAAGGCATCTATAAACTGTGTGGAGTGGAGCCTTAGGTAATCACCAGGGCGGGGCATTCTGCTTCACCACTTTTTGGCTCTGCGGTGGCTTCTGGAGGTTTGCTTGACACTTGCTTTGTTTCCAGTCAGTTCACTTACTCCCCAAATGCGACTGGTGCCCCTCCAGCTGTTGCCCTGGTTTTGAATTCCAGAGGGGCTCTGAATTCCTGCAAACGTTCTAAGCCCATGTAGACCCTCTAAGCGGAGTTTCCTGAAAATCTGACAGTTTCTTCTGCTGTCCCATCTCCCACTGGTTTTTACAGCCAGAAGTTATGGGGATTTATCAACCTGGTACTGGAACCCTGGGCTGGGCAGTCTGGCCTGGGGCTGGGATTGCTCACTCCCAAGGTATCTCTCCCAATTTTTATTTACCACACATGAAACAGGCTCATTTCATCTTTGCCTCCTCTCTGCCTCACATGGAATCTCTGCACCTCTCCGCCTATCTCCACATCTTTGCCCCTCCTGTCCATCTGGATGAATGTGGCTTCTTTAAATCTTTGGTGTGGGACTTCCCTACAGCTCAGTTTTCTGACAGTCCTGGGTGTTCCTTGTTTTGAGGTCCAGTTGTAATTCCTTCTGTGGTTGTATGATGGGGTGAAGTGTGTTTGCCTATGCCTCCTTCTCGACCACAAGTCTCTGTCTCTCTCTCTTTTTCTCAATTTCTCCAATTTTTATGCATTATTCTTCCCCAATTCTTGTTGGAATCATTTTTTGCCACTTAGAAGACTTATTTTCCTCAATAATTATAATGCTAAGCACATGATTTCTTTAGTTATCCTTATTGGTTTTGAAATTAACCCAGGCACATGTTGCCTCAATTTTGTGAATTCCAATAACTCTTGCTTCTAATAGTTTTTACTCCACATTTCCATGGGTGTATTTAGGACCTCTGGACTATACGGTGTATGTCAGGGTTCTTCACAGAAACTGAACCAATACAATGTATAAATGTATAGAGAGATTTATTTGAAGTATTGGCTCACAAGATTTTAGGGGCTGGCAAATCCAAAATCTGCAGAGCAGGTCACTGAGCAGGAGGTCTGGTGGGCTGGGGAGAGCTGTGGTCTGGATTCCAGGCCACTCTGGAGGCAGAATTCCCTCCTTCTCTGTGATCTCTGTCTTTCCTCTTAAGGACTTCAGCTGATTAGAGGAGGCCCACCCACACCATTAAGCATGATCTGCTTTACTTAAAATCTACTAATTTAAATGTTAATCACAACTGAAACTGGATACCATAGGCTAGCCAACTGACACACAAAATTAAAAATCACATTTGGTATGGTTCTGCTATTGAACTTGTTAAAAATACCCAACTGACCTGAATTTCTTCCTACTTCAGGGACCACTCTTCAAATTTCTTGGCACATTCTCTCTTTTTTTTTTTTGACAGCCCTTCTAAATATGACTAGCCAGTTTTAATCCTTTGCTTTTCTGTTAGCCATTCTTCCTTTATAATCGCATTTATTTACAAAATATCATCTGTGAAGCTTTGTGTCCTGGTTAGCTTTGCTTTCAATTCTCTCTATTCAGGGAAGCACTCAATTTTCTGGAAAGTATAAGTGTGTGTTTTAAAGATTTACCTTCACCTGAACTTGTTTGAGTTCCTGTTTCTCCTAGATTTAATTGTCAATTCCTATATGTATTCAAGAGTATTCAATATGTCCATCAGAGAACCTTCCACAAAAAACTGTATCTCATATTGGATTCAGGGCATTCAGAGAGTGAAAAGGCAAGCCACAACATGGGACAGAGTACTTGAGGTATCTGTCTCTATCTGTCTGTCTATATCTCTCCCTATCTCTATCTCCATCTCTAAAGCATTTGTACATATTCTGGAATATGTATTAAGAGCAAAATCCTATGAGTCAATGAGAAAAAGGCAGATGGCCCAATAGAAAAAAAAATCAGTCTAGTACATGTAATGTGAACATGTACTTCACAAATAGAAAAAGAGTAGTTAAAATTATTTAAAATCCCATTAGTAATCTAGAAAATTCAAGTTAAATCCATAATAAGATTGATAGCTACTTGTAAGAATGTCTAAATTTAAGTAAAACAGAATTATCAAGTATTGGCATGGATCTGAAGTGATAGGGGCTCCCATCTACTGCTGGCAGAGTGTAACTGGCACAACCACACCGTAAATTAGACAGTTATAAAAATTCCATTCTTAGTTAAATGCATAGTGGAAATACACATTTGTTTGTAACAGGGCATATATGAAATAATGTTTTTAGTCCTAATTTGTGTAATAACCAAACTAGAAATAACCCATATTTTCATCAATACTAGAATAGATGTGCAAATTATAGTATGTCTATATAATCAAATACTATTCAGCAATGAAAATATTTTCAGATAACCATAGAGGGAAGGTTATTCTCACAAGCAAAATCAAAAGTAGCCAAACAGGTGAACTGATTCCATTATATAAAGTTTAAATAAGAAGGGGAAAAGTGTGATTTTATTTCCATAAAGATAAAGAAAACAGGCAAACTAAATTGAAAATTTTAGGAATGCACAGTTAGGTGGAAGCAATAAAAATGAGTTAAAAAAATATTGTCTTAAAAGTCAGAGTGGTTATCATTAGACAAGAGGAGATATATATATATATATAATTGTGGAAGGTGTGGGAAAGCCCGAAAGGGTCAATGGGACTCTGTTACCTGCCCCGTGTGCTGGTTACATGGATGTTAGTTTCACTACTATTTATTAAGGTGCATGATTCAATTGTTTTCCGTTTTCTGTATATCTGTCATATTTCTTATTTTAACAAATTATAAAAAGATGAAAACAAGCGGAGGTGCACTACTATAATTGTAGGGTGATAGGCATCCCGATAGGGACAAGACAGGCCAGTGATTTCTGGCTGGTTTGTCACATGTCTTTGGGCTGAAGGAACTTCATCCAGATGTTGGTGCACTGCTTTCCACTGAGATCACAGTGTAGAAAGGCCATCACGGGCGATGTGAAAGTGGGAAGCTTTTAGCCTTCAGCAACCCGCGACTAGCGCAGTCATGCTCACAACATCCACAGAGCACAAGGTAGGTGACTTCCCAGTTCTCAAAATCATAGAAAATCCAGGTGCTGCCCAGAGTTTCTCTCCCCATATAACCCTGAGATTCCGCAGTACTGGACACACTTTGCCATGAAGCCATCCTCTTGCCATGGGTCTATTTCCATGTGATGGAAAGCAGTGGAATTTCAGACACTGCCCCCAGGCAGGCCACTCAATGGTTTTCACTGCCCCCAAGGGAACCCCAGTGCTGTTAAAGTCTGGCAGACCTGCAGCTATGGAGGACAACAAAGCCACCTTTGCCTGGTAACTTCAACATGTTGCTTAAGGACATTTCTGCCCAGAGTGCGATTTTGTGACTCTTCCTAGCACTTCATCCATCAAAGTGTGAAACAGGATGTTTTCTTCCAAAGTGTCACGTTGAAAAGAATCAGTCAGTAAAAGTCACTGGGAGCCAAGTGGGATAATAAACGAAGTAGGCCACTTCCTCAAGCCACGTCCACGATGCTGGGAGGGTCTCCAAGCTTTCCCCTCTGAGAACCAGGTGCTGGTCCAGAACATCTGCCTGGACCATCCACTCCCATTATGACGAGTGTTCCCCTACAACTCTTATTTTTCTCTCTGATCTTCTATTTCTCTTTTCCCTCTCCATATATTTTCCCATAGCCCATTCTTTCTCCTTCCCTTCTTCTTATTCATCTTGCCTTCATTCACAAATATTTACATGTCAGGCATTGCGCTAGGCAATCTAGAATACGTTAGTGAAAAAATCCAACACTGTCAAAAGTATGTGTTCTCCATACAGTCTTTTCTATAAGTCAGCCAGGCAACTGCATGGCTAGCTGCCTGCTGAGCAGCCCGTCACCAAGGAATACAAAAAAGTTATACAAGGTAACTATGCTATTCACTCAGCTTTTACTGAATGCAGGTTCACTCAAAGGAGAACATCATCTTACATTAATATCCTACTCTTAATAATCTAAGAAAAACATAACACACATATACACACACAGAGCAATCTGTGGGGAATAATGAATCTGAGTCCCAGAGTCTCAATCAGAGGTCTGGGAGATAGCACAGTTGTCAGAGTCTTGCCAGGAAGCATCTCCGGAGCCAGGTGGGCAGCAGGGCAGACAAAGTCCTCAGTCCAGCAGGGCAGAGTCTCCAGCAGCCGACACCCAGAGAGATCAGCGTGACATGGAACAGCACTCTGGTGTGTGGAGCTGGGCTGTCTCAGCGGTGGCCTGGAGCCTGCCTCAGATATACCTGGAAAGTGGCATCCTCCACCCTTCTGGGTCTCCTGATAAGTGTCTTGGCACCCCCGATGGCAAGTGCAGAATTTTCCCAGGAGCCTATCTATGGGTGGTCCAGCACCTTGGATATGGTTGTTCTGATCATACGTGCAGATTTCTTGGGTGTGTCTCCTTGCCAGCTGTGTCAAGCATGACTTAGGTGGTCTCTGTCTTGAACCAAAGTGTCATGGCTGACTGGCATCCATCTGGGTTGACATGAGTGACTGTACTTTGTTTTATATACTTTATACCATCTTGACTGGACCAATGCCATTTTGTAGGTCCTGCTCTCCACAAACACATTCTTTCTGACATGAAGGTCACAGTTTCCTGCCACCTGGACTTATTTTGGGTTACTGGGAACCTCAGAAATGGTTTAATAAACATCTTACAGAAAAGGACATCCAGTCCAAATTAATTTTTCCCCAGGAGGACTTTACTATTAACTCACAATGTTATGGTTTACAGTGGGAGAAAAGGACCTACCTGCCCATCATCCAAAGACTAAAAGCAATCAATCTTCAGGCCCCTGCTTGGGCAAAAATATCTTGTCTGTGTAACATCACCTGTAACTTACTTAAATGCTTAGTTTAATATTAAGGAAGGAGCATTGACTTTTACCTAATTCAATAAATGCTTGGCACTGTATGTTCTGCATATTAACAGTTAAGCGGGGTAAGTGGGATGTGAAGAAAGGAAATGAAGATGTAGGGAAGGGAAAAAGAGATGGCCAGCAGAAAAGAAAAGGAAGGCTACTTAATTCCGAAGTATTCTCACAGTTTACATTAAGAGCTGAAGAATGTGATTACCTCATCTCTTCCCTTTGAAAGTCTAATTAATTGTTTAACAAGAGTTTTAGCTCTCTAGCTGCTCTCATCTTGAAATACCAGAGGCTTCACTGGGAAGGAGTTAGCCATTGCACCAAACAGGGATGGAAATGAGACAAGGGGGCAGCACAGACAAGACCAACGTTAACCTATTGTTAGTTGCGTTTAGTTTAGGGCCTTGCCTCGGCGTTTTTCAATCCCACAATAACCCATTTGTGTTGGAGTGGGGAGCAGGAGGCAGTTGTGGGATCAGCAAATATGGAAAACAAGACTTTCACTTGGGCAGGGTTCCCTGCTTTTCTTCCACAATTCCTCTCTCCCCTGTGGTCTGCTTCTTCTGTGTATCTTAGGGCAGGGACCACACAACTTTTCTGTAAAGGGCTAGATAATAAATATTTGTCGTTCCTGGTAGACAGTTGCTACTCTAGCTACTCAACTTTTTCACCCTTGCCCGTAACAGCCAGCGACAATATGTAAATGAATGGGCCAGGCTGTTGCTACAAAACTTCAACTGCTGAAACAGTGGCAGGTGAAAGCAGAGCAAACCAGTACTGTGCTGACCCCTGTGGTAGTGAATAAGGTACAGGCTTTAGACTAGTCTTATTCAAATTAAAGCTCTCACTCATGAGATTTGTTAACTTTCTGCCAAGTCACTTAATCTCTCTAAGCAATTGTTTTCTCATCTGCAAATTGGGGATAATAGTGCCTACGCTGCAGTGTCAAGAGAATTAAATTGGATCATTTATAAAAATTGTCCAAAAGAGTGCCTGATTTGTATCATGTCTTCAATAAAGGAAAGTTGTAATTATTAGTCACTCACTCATTCATTCATTCAAGGGTAATCCTTTGACAGCCATTTAGTTAATACCTATTATGAATCAGGCACTTGTTAGAGTTGGGATACAAGAATACATAATGTCTGACTTAAAGAATTAGATAATGTATGAAGGAAAATGGACAGATGTATAAGTATTTGTGGGCTAAGAAAATTGGTTTTGAGAAAGATGCCATGATTCAGAGCTGCTCTGGGAACTAGAAAAGCCATATTCAGTTCAGTCTTGAAATTTCCTGGTTTTGAATAATGATTTTTTATACTTAGAGTAGTTGCAAATTTATTTCTGTATATGGGGTTAGGATAGCTCAACAAATCCAAGTAAAACACGTTCATAAATCGAAGGACGATTAGCCATGAGATTTGACTAAAAATAATGAATACAGTGAATAAAGGAGAAAGGAAAAATAAATAATCTCCCAAACTTTTCTTTCGTGTGTGTGTGTGTGTGTGTGCGCGCGCGTGCCTTTGTGAAATCTTGCCTGAATACACAATCACTTTTTATTGGGAACATGGATTTGGAAAAGGGGTGATCATTCAAGCTATGTGCCCCTGAACTTGCCATCTGAGAGGGATCTTCCTATATTTGCTTCTAAAGATGTGTATCTACCAACTGAAAGTAACTGTAAATCACTGTGACGCCTAGGACTATGTAAACTTAGGAAGGAGACAAGGTCCCTGCTCTGTTACAGGTGATTGGTTTAGTTTGGGGAGAATGAAAATCTCCAAATCTTTGAGTTTCATCTTAGCTCTTCTTTTCCCTGATAAGGAATAAGTGCTGGGATAAGATATATGCATGGTACTTTCTCTCTAGCTTGCAATCTTATGTTAACTTGTTATTGCCAGGGGGGGTGCTTATAGCTTTGGGGTCATCAGGAGAGCACCTGTGGTAGAGCCAGCTGTCATGATGAGCAGGGTAACTGGAAGTGGTGAGCGGCTCTCAGGGCATTGTGGATATAGAGGATGGATGGCTCTCTGAAGAAGGCCGAGCAGCTGCCGCAGAGCAGTAGAGAGCAACTTTTGTGAAATAATGAGATACCTGTTGGGGAATCCTAAAATAATAGGGAGGGGGATTTGTTGGCGGCTGCCCATTCTGCACAAAAATCTGCTGAGGATAAGACCTAATAAATATAGGGACTAAGGAGTCAAAGAACAGACTGCCTAACCTGCTCACCACTTTTTCAAATAATTCTAAAGCATGTATTTACAAGCTCCAGAACCACTTCTCATTAAATTCTAAAAATAAGTTTTCGCCCTGGCTGGTGTAGCTCAGTGGATTGGGCACAGGCCTGCGAACCAGAGGATCGCGGCGGTTCGGTTCCCAGTCAGGGCACATGCCTGGGTTGCAGGCCGGTTCCCTGCAGGCCAACTCCCAGCAGGGGACACACCAAAGGCAACCATACATTGATGTTTCTCTCCCCCTCTCCTTTCCCCTCTAAAGATAAATAAATAAAATCTTTAAAAAAAAATAAGTTTTCTTCTTATCTTAGGCAATCAGACAGGGAAAAGAAAGGAAAGATTGGTAGTGTAACTGAGATACATGCACATGTGTGTGTTTCTGTGTCTATGTCTCTGTGTGTTTGAATAAGAATTAATAAGGGTAAATCGACATTATAAAGAAGAACAAATATTCCAGGTTTCAGATGACTGACCTGTTCTGAAAAGCATTGAGGGATTGCTCATTACCATGAATGGTACCTGACTTGCCAGAAAATTGGAGGTAACAAATACTTCTGGGTGAACAGCATGTAATTGGTTAACCTGGCATCCCCCTAAGCAAGGCACACTACTAATAATACCAGTCAGCACTATACCAGGGCAGACAGACAATGATAAAATGGGTATATTAAGAATAAATAGGTTACTTACAGGAATTATAAATCTAAAACTCTTCCTTTCTTCGCATTATTTAGTGGGTTGTGTTATGTGGCCCAGAGAGGCAAGACCTCAGTATGAGAAAGAAATACATGTAAAAATACACATACAAATATTTAATGTATGTGCATGTACTGCATTCCTCAATTCTATTGCCATGTATGGCAAAATAAATTTGATTTAATAGTTGTTTGGATATAAAAGGCATTAAGGCATAACTCAAAAACAAGTTCTGGTTATTTAGAAACTTCAACACGTAGCAATAACTGCTTCTTGATCAAAGAAGTGTGGTTCAGGTATACTGTCCACACTCCTGTTGAAGAATGAACAAGCTGTCCAGGCAGGACGAGAGGTGAGCTAATAAACTAAGTAAACAATCCTCACCTGACAAGCTCGTTGTCAGTGCACAATAAATAACCACCAGTAGGGAACTTGCCAATTAATAGCACATGATATGTCACTGTGCCTTGAGAAATTTTGGTTACAGCTGCAGTTGTGCATCTCACTAGCTATGCAACCCAGGGTGAGCCTCCTCCTCTTTCAGTCCCATCTGTAATGAGACCCTTGGCGAGGATAGCCGCTGAATGCACAGATTGGGTTACACCCCCCCAGTTTTGTGCTCTTTCAGCATCCTCTGTCTCTCATTTTTAGCAATTATTAAAATTATAATTAAATTATTGGTGCAATTATTTATTTCACAGTCAAGCAGCATGGGTCTCATTAATCATTGTATTTACAGCTTGTACTTCAGTGCCTGGCATATGGGTGATGCTCTAATTATGTTTATTGAGTAAATAAAATTATTTCACTCTCTAGGCACCAATTTTTCCATCAGTAAGACAAGAACATTGCATTAAGAGATCTTTACCAAGCCCTCCTGCCCTGAAATTCTGTGATTTTAATTTTAAAGTATCCTCATTTAAAATTTTATATCCAAAGAAATTCTAGGTTTTAACTATAAAGTTGTCCATGCATCAACAAAGAATAGTGGGTAGGGCATCATTTTGGGGAAGATTGCTTATGGTATGCACATTTTATATGATCATTTTAGAGGTATGAAATTAGCTATTGAAGTAATGAAAAAATGAGCTAGTAGAGTGTTCTTCATTGGACTAGAAGCCCCCTGAGGGCAGAGACCATGCTTTCCTCATTTTTAAAATTCTAGTTCCTATGTTAGACCCTGGCACACAATCTTTATCGACTTAATGACAGATTGGGTGAATAAAAGTGTAGCAAAATAAGAAGACAGAAAGTAATGAACAGTTTCATAGGCACAACCTCAGAAATTTGAAGGAACAACTAGGTTAGAAAAAGGTACTACAATGAGAAGCTTCAGAAAGATGAATTCACAGGTAAAGATATTTTTGAATTAAAAAAAAGTTTTCAAGTTGTTAGTTACAACAGTATTTTTATCATCTAAATTTAAAACAATAGGGGAAGCCTAGTACTTGATTGGAAGCTTACCACTTCCCCCAACGATGAGTCAATTTTGAAAAACTCTCTTCCTGAAATTGAAATGTATGTAACCAGAGCCACAACCTGGCTGTCCATCAAAAAGGCGGCCAGAGGCACACTGAAAATGCTTGAAGTTTTCCAGGTAGCTGAGTACCTCTTAAAGGAAGATTGTTTACAAAAGGGTTTTTTGTTCTTTTTTTATTTTTTTGATAGGATATTTCTAAGGAGTGCTCTTAGTTTATTAGAGAAAGGAGAACCAGTTCTTTAAAAGTGTTTTAAGAAGCTCAGATAAAAGATAAAGATATTTTCCTTTCACAATATTGTTATTTTCCTTTTTTTCCCCACAGAATGTTTCAGAATCAATGCATTTTCCTCCCAACTTCACACAAATATAACTCTCAATGGCTGTTTATCGATGAAGAGCTTGAGTTACTCAACAGTTGAGACAGGACCAAAATTACTTCAAACTCAGATTCCTCCATGATATTATTGGATTATTTTCTTTGAATTCAGGACAATGGCCTATATGTACTCATTACCTATTAACTGACAATGTATGTCTTGAATATAAAAAAGCAAAATATAAAAAAGAAGTTATTTTTAGATATATGCAAATGCTAACACAGGAGTAATTTTCAAAAAGAAATGACCAAACCACAATGTTAAATATGAAATCCTAATGTTGCTTATATTTGGATTTCATCAATGTTGTTGCTTTACATGGATATTTTTATTAAGTAGAAAATAAATCAGTGAATCAATTGACCAGTTAAATGATAATTTCTAAATTATTATTAGAAATTATAGAAATGAGTTCATTTCTAAACTCCTATGGCTTTTCCTTCCAGTGCTTTGCACTTTCCACATTCATGTCACAGCACACATAGAAAACGATGTGTACAGGGCTCACTGGGATAAAGGGAAGAGGGTGTTTGAGAGTCCGGCGATTGGCTTGGGAGTTCCTTTTGCATCTCCTGGTAGGCCTGATGCACATCAATCCATGCACTTTTGGTACACAGTAAACTTTAGTTCTCTGCCTAGGAATGTGACCCAAACTCTGATCCATTTATTTGTTTCTTTTCAATGATTTTTCCCTTACCCAGTTGACCCACTCAGCAGCCTGACTTAACATAGCTAATGTGAAACTGGCACCATTAAGGTCTTTTGAATATAGACACAAACTTAGTGAGTATTTTTATAGATACAAATTTGGGGGTGTTGAGCACCCCCTGAAGGAAGACAATGTACCCTCCTATTTAAGGGAGAAAGAACCCCATATAGGTCAGAGAAAACATTATCACCTGAATTTAAGGATTACGACTAGGGAGAAGTGTACTACCTTTTATAATTCTCAGTAGTTACGACACAGACAACTATAAATCTAGTCTGTTGCTACTTGGGGATTATCACAGCTCTGGTAAGCAGTATAATAGAGGTGGAATAGGATTTGTTGAGTCCGAAGCATGAGTAGGGGAAGGAAATAAATGGGGAGAGGCTGGCGGGTTGAAAGATGGAATAAGAACCAGAAGAGATTGAACTGTAGTGTTTAAATTAGGTAGAAATGATGTTCAACCCATGTGAAGTTGATATTGCACTGAATCAGTTAATAGAATTGAGGACAAAGGTCTGTATTGATACATTTAAGAACTCTATTCACTGTGCAGTATCAGCGAAGAAGGCTAATAGAATGCCAAGTAAGATTAGGGTAAATATTAATAATACTCAATACTTTCCTAGAGCATCGTGTAAAACCAAAGACATTCTGAGTTAGGAAGTCTCTTAGAGGTCATATAATCTACTTTCCCCACCAATGTCTCTTTAAACTTTTATGTTCAAGACACAGTTCCGAGTATGGGAATTTGGAGCAGCACATCTGGAGGGACGTAAACACTCCAAATACTAAATAATAAGTTAGCAGTTACTAAAACTGAATATCTACCATGACAAATTTGACAAGCATGAGCTTGCTCTTTAAAAGGAAATAGCAAGCCACACTGTGTATGTGGCAGCTTGTTCAGGCCTCACACACGTGTCCGTAAATACGGTAGGAGGATGGCAGCGCTGTGTGTTCTCTTGCTGAGCCCATCTTTGGTAAGTTTTCCGTTTCCCCAGTAAAGCCTCCTCCTTGTGTGACATCACAGAATTTGTCTGAAGCCCTGGTGCATGTTATGACTACTTCAAAGGGGCCCATATTGAAAAAAACCTTGGTATGCCCTGTAAGTCCATTATCTCCCATTTGGGGTCTTTTCCCTAAATTGCCCAAGTACATTGAGGAAGCACTCAGTTCACAGAGGGCATGAATTCTGCTTGCAGCAGGTGAAGAGGAGGACAGAAGTCTGTTTTTGTCGCTTTTCATGGCCACATATTACTCTTTGGTCCTGACCTCTACCATGGTGATGCCCTTGTTGGTCTGGATGCTGTGACCCCAGAGGGGCACACAGTGCTTTTTTAAAAATCCTCACCCAAGGATACATTCACTTATTTGAGAGAGAGAGAGAGGGAGGGTGGAGGGAAGGAAAGAGAAAGAGAAGAGAGACAGAGAGAGGGACATCAATGTGAGAAATAAACATGCATTGGTTGCCTCCTGTAAAGCATCCCTACTGGGGATAGAAACTGTGGTCTAGGTATGTGCCCTGACTGGTGATCGAACCCATAACCTTTTTGGTGTATAGGATGACAGGATGAACCAGCTGAGCAACCCGGTATTTCTATTACTTTTTAAAGACTGTTAAAATTTCCTATCCTGTTTTTTTCTGCATGGTTCCCAGTTTGCCACTATTTTGCTTCAGCCTGAGGTTCCCAGAGTGGAGCATGCTGTTTTGGGTGTGACATGCTGGGCTCAGAGTAGAATTGATGCATCTCCCTCTTGCCACTGGTATTAATGCTATAGTGGCCAAGCCACCACACTATGATTTTTAGTCAACAAAACCTTTATTTTGCTTCATATGTGCTACTACATAATATGAGTCCTGTTGTTGTTGTTGTGTTTTTTTTTGCAGTTGGTTTTTGGAAAATAAATTTCTCCCTCTGAAATTGTTTCTGCCCATGAAATTTAATTTTTAAGTCTGCTCGTTTTCCCAGCCTGATGAGATAATTTTGGACCCCAGCTCTGTCGTCTCAGTATCTGCTATTGCCACGCATCAGATGTAACTTTGATCAGCATGTCTTAATCCAATTTAGCGAGAAAAATATTGAAAAGGACAGTGCCAAGGGCAGAGTTAATGTTGCTTGTTGATGATCATTAGTCAACATTATTTGGAATAGTCATTCCAGCAATTAAGATTTATCCAACTGTATGACAGTTCACATTTCTATCTCGTCTCTAAGAATATCAAGGGGATCTTTGTCTGAGATCTTGTTAAAACACACATTAAATCTGTCTACTGAAGTCCTGTGATGTGAACTGCAGCAGCCCGAACAAAGACAGAATTAAAGTAGATCTCACCTAATCTAGTCTTAGAACCACATTCCCTTTTAGTAGCTGCTCTCTCTCTCTCAAAATCATCCCAAAAACCTGTGTGATAATCTGTCCCTCAGATTATCAAATCTGTATTCTCTAGTCTAGATATAATAACGTATTCCTTCTTCCCACTTTTGAAAATTAGAACATCTGCTCATCTCAACTCTCACAGTACCATTTCTATTCTCCATGGAGTCTCAAAGATTATTAAATATGACCGAATTTCATAGATTCTCAAAGAGCATTAAAAACAACAAAATGTGAAATACCCTTGGTATTCTGATATGTGTGAAAGATGACCATGCCGTTTATCACCCAAATAAAGATAGTTTTAAAAGAGAAAGATCTATTAATAAATATGCCAGAAAAGCAGTCACAAACTGGGATTTTCTCAGGCAAGCCTGGACATATGGTCACCCATTTGTGAACATGGCTGAGAGGCTTCAATTCATTCATAATTAGAAAGTGTCTTTTACGATTTCCTCACCTGGTTAGCTTCACATTGTCACTGAACAGGGACCCAGCCAGGAGAGGGTCTGCCCCAGGCAGGGCAGCAGTCTGTGAGTTCTTGACCTTGTGTAGGAAACAGTTTCAACATGGTTCCAGATGATTTTAAGAGTATGATTATTAAATCTGGGGACCATGAAACAAAGGAAGGACTTACCCTAGAAGGAGCAATAGAAGAGGAACAGGAGAAAGCCTGGGTGGTGCTCTGCTTTGGCTCCCTAGACAGATTATAGACAAGGAGTGAGCCAAGGCGGAGCTGTTCTCAGCTCACTGGTGAGTCAGAGGAAAAGGGGCCCTTGCAGTCAGGATCAGGGGGTAAACCCACCTGGGAGGAGCTGCTGCTGCTCACTGCTCCCCTGGTGGTGAGTCTCACTGGGATCCTTAGAGTTTAGGGGGAAGTAAAAGTTTCATCCCTGGGAAGGGACATGGGCTTTAGAGCGAGCCCACACTGTTACCTTTGTTTTGAGGGTTTTATCTCTCTTCTGCATGTGAGAATTTTAGGGGAGGTTTTCTGCGGAATATTCATCAGCTTTCCAGGTACATTTTAAGTAAGCTGATGCATTAAAATGAGTGTATGGGGTGAGGGTTGGGATTATTCTTTGTCTGCTTTTTTGTTTTATCTTTGGTCTGCCTGGTCTCTTTCTGTTATGTGTGACCCTGACTTCATCTATTCCTTGGGTTTACCTGGCACAAACGACATTAACTGGGTCTCTGTTCTTTATTTTCCCCAACCAGGGTGATTTAAGCTTTGTATTTTTTGGTTAGGGAGGAGAGGTATAAAACATTTTCTCGCAAGGGTCCTTGGTTAGGGAAGAGAAGTTCTTGTGATTCACCAGTTGGCTGTAAGTTGCTTGAACTGTTTGGTTTTCTTGTCTCAGTTTCCCTATTCCACTTGCTCAGGAATTTTCCTAGCTTCTTACTATCCTGTCACATGGTCAGTGTTGGTCCTAACAATCTTTTATTAACAGGTGTTCTCCACTACAGAAAAGAGTGGGAAGTAGAGCAGAACCCCACTCCCCACTCCCAAACATTCATTAATTATTCTTTGAGAAAAAAAAGACATTTTCCTTTCTGGCCCTTCTGGAACTGAATGGCCCTTTAAAAAGGAGGAGAAGGAGGAAGACCAGAAGAATATATTTCCTGCCAAATATATATTCTTTCAAGCCTTACCTTCTTATGTGCTTTAGCTCTCCTAACTCTATTTTACAAATATTCTCCTTTTGGCTCTTTGTCCTCCTATCATGAAATTTGAGGTCAGCACAGACAGATTCCTGTTACTCTCTTTAGATATGCTTCTCACCATTTTCTTTGCTTTGTGAATTATTTGCAGAAGAGAAACTGAAATATCTTTCTGAATAGCTTAACACATGTGGTGAGTTTTCTTACATTCCAGAATCTCAGCTGTGGTTTCTTCTTTCTCTCAATTAGAACTTTTTGAAAGCTCCCTTCCTAACTTTTCTGTATATTTTAATAGTCCTCTCACTAGCACACTGAGTCTTAAGATGTCACACTTTTTCCTGTGTCTTTTGTCATGTTCACACTCCCAGTTACTTGGTGGTCAAACATAATTTGAAAAATAGCAGTTTTCCTTGTTGCTTATTCCATCTTCAGCATAATTTGCACATTTCTATTAAGAACTCCCTTTTCAGTTTAATTTTTTCTTAAGCCTCCCAATCCCTGCAGAAAGTAAAAGAATACAAAGGACCTATTATAAAATGTAAATTTAGAGTTATTTGGAAAGTCTTAAGGTATTATGAAATAAAAACTGAGTAGAAATATAGATGTGATATTTTAACAGTGAATAGCAAGATCTATCCAGTGATCTATCAAAACGTGTGTTTTGCACAAAATTCGTAGAATCATTAAATGGGAGATGGGACAGAAATGAGGCCACTGGGAAGATAGGGGAACTTTCTCTCATTAAAATGGCATATATTAATTTGAAACCAGTTGCTAAGGAGCTTCCTTTTTTGTATTTTTATGAGGGGACTCAAAATCTACTCTCTGGGAACTAGTGGTATTGCAGTAACATTTTTGATGTTTTTGTCTTCCCACTGTCATTAGTGTTCTACTCAAAGGAAATGGTGACTGACTAAATGAATGAGGCTGGTAAGAACCCCACAGCCCAAGGCAGAGACACCAAAAGGAAGAGTTGTGCCCTGGACTCCCCTTCTCAGGTTCTGCAGTGTTTGGGCTTTTTTGTCTTTGCAGAAATAAGGAGATGCTTGGGCTGGCTGGCCACCATCCTGTGATGAATCAGGGTCCTGTGGGTTCCTGGGGTTAGGTTTCAGAGGTGATTTGGGGAGGCTCAGTGCATTCTTCAGTCTGGTCTTTACAAAGAAGCTTTAAAAAGCTGTTTTTTTGACACTTGATGTTGACCTTTATACACTTATACTGTACTGGACAGAACCTAGAGTAGTGATTAGGGTTAAGGAAGAATGTAGACAGAAAAGCTCACTTTGGCCTTTCCCTACAAGTATTTATAAGGAACATGCCGAGTTCTCTTTAGGAAAAAAATTTCATATTCTTTTGGTAATTTCCTCTTGGAACTTTAACCAGGAGTTTTGGAAGTCTGATTGATTAATCAAGGGCATTTTATGAAGTAAAAAAGAAGAAGGAGAAGAATTTTGGAGGGATAATTGCACTAAAAGTAATGAAAAAATTATTCACAACACTGATTTTAGTGTTGTAGCAATGTTGCATTACTAGCCGGGCAGATCAATGGACTTCAGTAAAAAGCCTAGAAACACATCCAAACACCTGTGGTCATTTAGCGTATAATGGTGGTGGTGTTTTAAATTAGTGGGACATAACATGCATTATTCAAAATGAAGTGCCAAGCAAACTTGGGTAATTTAAAATTTAGGTGCATTTTTATCATGTTCTACCAAATAATGTTGATTTGCTCTAGGGAATGAAATAATCTCTAGGATTTATTGAGTGTTTGTTATATTCCAGACTCTTTGCCATGTACTGTGTATGAATTACCCATTTTATTAACTTTAACTGTTCTAAGAGGTAGGTACTGATAGTAATCATATTTTATGATGAGGGAATTAAAATGCAGGTCAGGTTAACTCTCAGATTAGTGGGGGCAGAATAGTACCCAAGTTAAGGTGAGAGTGAAGAACGGTTTTTAACCCCCAAGCTTCAAACTCATCATGCCTTTAAAGGACTAGAAGAGACTATTGGTGGATATGTACATGTGGTTGCAGTATATAGGAGGTTGTTCAAAACTTGACAATGAAAAGCAAAACCCACGAAAAAAATATTTAACTACATAAAAATTTAAAGTCTGATATATGTAAGAAAATGCCATAAATGAAATAAGATGAATCAATGATATTTTAAATATGTACAATAGAGGATGGATTAATATACTTGAAATACAGAGAGAACTCTTTAAAGAAGCTTAATACATCAGGACAAAGATGACAGCAGACTCGCAGGCCATACACGAAAGACATGCAAGAAGCCCGAAACATGAAAAATGATCAGTCCTGCCAGTGACCAAATAAATGCAAGCAAAACCAAAGAAATTAATCTGCAACTTTATTTGAAATAGTAGTAGCTTTAAAATCTCACTTTTTAACTTTAGGGAATTTACTAAAAGTAATAGAATTCCATGTAGCCCATGAAATAAAGTCTTACGGTTATAATGAAATGGCAATATACATAATGTGTTGGCTGGTATAAAGAAAGTATTAGGGTCTCAACTTTCTTTTATTGAGACATAAAGGTATGTATGAATAAAGCCTGTTTTCTAATGCGCCTAAGTGCTTATGGTGGCCATGTCTAAGTGGAAGGTTTAAGGATGAATATTCTCTTTTAAAAAAAATCTTATCCCCTATTTTCCAAATATTTTACAATGTACATATGCCACATTGATATTTAGGAAAAAATACATACAGATGTACACATGCTTTGTGAAACAAGTACTTAAATCTAGGGTTACCTCAACCTCAGCATATTATTTCTGTTTCCTAGTTATTTTTAGTTTTTAAAACTTAATTACATACACATCCTCACTTAATGGAAACACTACCCCAGGATGTTCCCACTGCCATTGTGCTAGCTTAATTTCTATTCCATGATTTTGGGAATAAGAGAACACTTTTCCAAAGAGCTCATTATTGGGATTTCTGGTCTTTCTCCTTTATTTAAAATGTTTTTCTTCCTTCCAATTCATTAGAGCACATCATCCATGGCTCCTCTTTTGTAAAGACCCAAAATATTTTTTTACAGTGGATCTAAAGGTGGCCTTCCTATGAAGTAGCATAGTAACCCAGTGTCAAATTGTTAGCATGGCCCAGGCTTGAAGCACTGCATAGACTGTAGACAGAGTTAGGGGATGATACACATGCCTCAAATGCATTGTCCTGAAACTTCTTGGATGAGATGATGCTCAGGTCCTTCCCAAGTCTCACAGTTTCAGATGCTGTTGTCTGCTCATCCAGACACTAGTTCCTGTCCTTGTAATTCATTTTACTTTCTCACTCATGTCCAAGGCCAGGACATTTTTTTGTATTCTCTTTGGTCCCTGGGGAGGCATGGCCTTATCCACTCTGGAATCCAGGTTCACCACATTTAGCTGCCATTGACGACTGCCCTCTGTGACTCGATGACTTACAGCTCTGTCTGTGGCCCCTGAACTACCCTGAAAGATTGTGTGGGCTCAGCACACATTACTAGGCATCAGATCCACAGAGCTGAGTCTCACCTGTTTTTCTGCCTGCTTCTCTTTATTTTATCCCAGTTTTCCCCTTTTGAGCTCATTTGCCCCTTAAAATCCCTACCCTTCAGGGGCAAATCTAGCCTCCAGGTCATTAGCTTTGGGCTATTATTTCTTCTTTTTTTTTTAAAGATTTTATTCATTTATCTTTAGAGGGAAAGGGAAGGAGAGAAGGAGAGAAATATCAATGTGTCATTGCCTCTCATGGGTCCTCTGCTGGGAACTGGCCTGAAACCCAGGCATGTGCCCTGACTGGGAATCGAACCGCGATCAGGTGGTTCACAGGCTCTCACTCAATCCACTGAGCTACACCAACCAGGGCTATTATTTCTTCTTAAAAAATTAATTTAACCATTAGCCTCTCTTTACTCAACTTTGGTGTCTTATTTCTTGCCTGAGAGAGGACAGACTATTATGAAGATTATGGAGGAGTCTTTGCCCATGAGCCAAGGGCCTTCTTTCCTACATCCTTTCCACCACCCTTTGGAGGTGCCTATTTGGTTGGGTCTTTGGTTCTTTCCATATCACCCAACCCCAAACTGGATGATTCACTAAGTAAGTGACTTACTTCAAGGGTTCTGATGCCTTCCCAGCACAGACACTGGCATTATATTTACATGCACAGGTATCTGTTTCACTGAATTTTTAATTTTTCACTGTCAGGTTAAACAAACATTGCCCCAATAGCCAGTGTTCCTACAGTCTGTGGAACTCAGGAGCTTTGAAATTCACAGATGCTGAAGGTGATAGAAACCTGGAACTATTATCTATGCTCTCTGATTTTAAATTTTATATTCATAAAACATTAATTGTCCTAATAATTAGTAAATGCTTAAAATTTCTGCTGATATAATTTAGTTGCTATGTTGCCTACAAATTGGAATTGTATATAACATTATTTTTTTTAAAATAAGGTAGAGTTTTACTGCTAAGACATGTTTCAGTGCCACTGGTTTATTTAATGTCAAACAGATATTTTACTATCATTTTTATTTTCCAAAAGATTGTCTTCTTGTATGTGTATATAGTCACAACTTGACTCAATCTCTATGATACCATATTAACTATTCAATGATTAATTTTTCTTACCTATAAAAATGAAGACAATACTGCATGGATCTGTTTTAAAGAATAAGTAATGGAAACCACTGTAGCACTCAGTAAATATAAATTGCCATGTGAACATTATTAAGTTATAGCNAAAATTTCTGCTGATATAATTTAGTTGCTATGTTGCCTACAAATTGGAATTGTATATAACATTATTTTTTTAAAAATAAGGTAGAGTTTTACTGCTAAGAAATGTTTCAGTGCCACTGGTTTATTTAATGTCAAGCAGATATTTTACTATCATTTTTATTTTCCAAAAGATTGTCTTCTTGTATGTGTATATAGTCACAACTTGACTCAATCTCTATGATACCATATTAACTATTCAATGATTAATTTTTCTTACCTATAAAAATGAAGACAATACTGCATGGATCTGTTTTAAAGAATAAGTAATGGAAACCACTGTAGCACTCAGTAAATATAAATTGCCATGTGAACATTATTAAGTTATAGCTGTTATACTGTGTGCATAAGCATTTTCTTTTAGGTTCTTGCTAATACATTAATCTGTTGCCAAAGGTTAGATCCTTCAACCAATGTCAAATGTGGATGACTTTGATTCCCTAAGTACACATTGTCTTCGAAGACAATGCCTGCTGATGAAAGAATGAACACTTTTATTTGTTTGTTTGTTTTTGAATAGTAAATACAGCTTGTCTGTGAAAGCCAGCAGCTCCAACAACAAAAGACAGCCTCCTTCAGCCTTGACTGTTAACTGTAACCCCTTGTCATGGCTGCTATTCTGTCTGGTTGTCCTGCTTCCAATGTGCTGACTTGAGGAGGGGTCATAGTTATTATACCCATAATCACTGACATGCCCATAGATGCCCCAGGAGATTAAGGCTGGCATTTGACTATCCTCATTCTTCACTGTCTTAACTACCAGACGACAACAAGGTTATGGAGGAGGCATAGTTCCTTAGCTACTCACTCTGGCCATCATGGCTGTCATTAGCCCTTATCTTATATCTCTCTCCAAATCCTGAAAATGTTGCCATTTAATGCCCCCTTTTTATTATTTTATGGTGATTATTTCTAGTTTATATTTTATAATCCCTACTTTCCTCTTTTAAAAAGTCAATACTAAAACTTGAGATAAATTTCTTGATTTTCAAAATGTTTTAAAATTACAGTTGATGTACTATATTATATTAGTTTCAAGGGTTAAATCCTGTGATTAGACATTTATGTAACTTATGAAATGATCATTCCAATAAATGTAGCTCCCATCTGACACCATCTATAGTTTTAGTAATATTACTGACTACATTTACAGTGCTGTACTTTACATCCCCTTGACTATTCAGTAACAACAACTGTGTACTTCTAAATCCCTTCACCTTTTTCACCCATTCCTCCAACCCCCTTTCCATCTGGAAACCGTCAAAAAGCTCTCTGTATCTATGTCTGTTTCTCTTCCATTTGTTTGTTTACTTCAATTTTAGATTCTACATAAAAGTGAAATCATCTGGTATTTGTCTTGCTCTGTCTAATTTATTTCACCCATACGTTACCCTCTAGATCCATTCATGGTGTTGCATATGGCAGGATTTCACTTTTTCACGGCTGAGTCACATTCCATTGTATATATGTACCAGTTATTTATCCACTCATATATTGCTGGGTCTAGTTTTGTTATCCATTCAACTACTGAATGTCTTTTGTTTAGAGCATTTAATCCATTAATAGTTGATATGTATTTCTTGCCATTTTATTCTTTATACTTTGATTGTTATTTTATTCTTCTTAAAGAAGGCCCTTTAACATTTGACATAATGCTGGTTTGGTGGTGATGAACTCCTTTAGCTTTTTCTTGTCTGGAAAGCTCATTATCTGTCCTTCAATTCTAAATTATAGCTTCTCTGTGTAGAGCAATCTTGGTTGTAGGTCTTTGCTTTTCATCACTCTGAATGTTTATTTCTAGTCCCTTGTAACCTGAAAAATTCTTTTTGAGAAATCAGCTGACAGTCTTATGGAGACTTCCTTGTAAATAACTAACTGCTTTTCTCTTGCTGATTTTAAGATTCTCTTTTTATCTTTATCCTTTGGCATTTTAATTATGATGTGTCTTGGGATGGGCCTCTTTGGGTTCATGGTGTTTGGGACTCTCTGTGTTTCCTGGACTTGAATGTCTATTTTCTTCACAAGGTTAGAAAACTTTTCTGTCATTGTTTTTTCAAGTAGCTTTCCAATTTCTTACTCCCTCTCTTCTCCTTTTGGCATCCCCATGATGTGAATGTTGGTATACCCAAATGCCAACATTGTCCTAAGTGCCCCTTTCACTATTCTCATTTTTGGGGTTCTTTTTTCTGTTTTCTGTTCTTTTTTTTAATTTTTTTACTTAATTATTTTTCAAGTACAGTTTTCTGTCTATTACTCCCATCCCATCCCACCCCCCATCCTCCCCCCTCCCTCTGTTTTCTGTTCTGATTGGTGTTTTTTGCTCTCTTATATTCCAAATAGCTGATTTGATTTTTGGTTTCACCCACTCTACTGTTGATTCCCTGTAAATTGTTCTTTATTTTAATTAATGTATCCTTTATTTCTGATTGGTTCTTTTTGGTGGTTTCCATGCCCTTTATTATGTTGTTGAAGTTCTAAGTTCACTGAGAATCCTTATAACCAGTGTTTTTAACCCTATACCTAGTAGCTTGCTTATCTGCATTTTGTTTAGTTCTTTTTCTGAAGTTTTGTTCTGTTCTAAACTTGGTCCTTGTTTCTTTGTTTCTTCATTTTGGCAGCCATCCTCTGTTTGTTTTTATGTACTAGGAGGAGGTACCCCATTTTCCAAATTTCATAGAGTGGCCTAATATAGTAGGTGTCCCATAGGGTCCAGTGGCATAGCTTCTCCTATTATCTAAGCTGGGTATTCGAGGTGTACCCACTCTTGTAGTGGAGCCTTATTTGCTGTTGGCATGTGCAAGGTCAGCCACAGCCTGAATTCTGTCCAGGATCACATAGAGTAAGCTACAGAGTAACTTGTAGTCAGCTTCTATTTGTGCTGGGCTAGGAGGTGTCCAGGCAAGACCAAGCTGTGAACCATGGCAGGCTTCTGCTAGTTTCAAGCCTGAGACAACTTAGTGAGAGGTACAAGACTCATTGAGGCTAGATGCTACTTGTTTGAGATAATTTAAGAAACAGAGGAAGCATAGGACCAGAGAAGCCATTCATATGGAAAAGCCACTGGAAACTATTTGGATAGTCTCAAAAGTTGGGTGGGGTAGACCCTCAGGGAATCACCAGGGTAGGACAAACAGTGTGGGCCAGGTGGAGTCTCAGTTATGGCACCTGCCTACCATCTCTGTGGCTCTGTGTGGGGAGGGCTCTGAAAAGGACCAGTGACCTCTGCCAGCATTTCTGTCTGGGAGAAAGCTGCCCCCCAGCTCTTGCCCTGATGCTGGACATTTTAGTTCCTCCTTATATGATTGTTATGCCTTTCAATCTGCTGCCCCTGCACTGAATTTCAGAGGGAGTGAGTCTGAGTCAGTCTGTATGTGGGCCCTTTAAGAGAAACTGCCAGGGAGTCCAGCAGTTTCTGTCTTCTACAAACTCAGTCCCCACTGGTTTTTACAGCCACAAGTTATGGCAACTTCTCTTCCTGGTAGTGGGACCCTAGGCTGGGGAAGCTGGTGTGGGTCTGGGGCCCTTCACTCCTTAGATATCCCTCTGATTTTTATTCACCACACATGGGTATGGGACCACCAATTCTGCATCTCTACCCCTCCTACCAGTCACAGTGAAGTTTCTTCTTTAATTCCATAGTTGTAGGAATTTTAGTTAGTTCGATTTCTGACAGTTCTGAATGATGGTTGTTCTATATAAGTTTACTTGACTCTTGATGTCATTGTGCAAGGAGGTGAGCTGTGTTTATCAACACTGCCATCTTCCCAAAACTGCCCTGTAATATATTCTTTACTTCAGTTACTGTATTCTTCATTTCTGACTGGTTCTTTCCATGTTTTCTATCTTCATTTTCTGTTTCCTATCTCTTTACTGAAGTTCTCTCTCCTCTTCAAGTTTATTGAGCATCCTTGTAACAAGTAACCTACCAGATGCTTTGAACTCTGCATGTGGTACATTACTTGGCTCCATTTTGTCTCCATGTAGACTTATTTTTTTAGAGTTTTGTTCTGTTCTATTAGTTGGGACTTATTTCCTTTTCTCCACATTTTGGTTGCCTTTCTATGTTCATTTCTATGTGTTAGGTAGAGCTGCTACATTTCCTGGTTGTGGAGGAGTAGCCTATATAGTAGGTGTCTTATGGGGTCCAGTGGCACAGCCTCCCCATTTACCCAAGCTGGGCAGTCTAGTGCGCCCTCCATGTGTCTTGTTCAGCCTTTTGTTGTGGTTGAGCCTTGATTGCTGTGAGCATGTCAGTGGGAGGGATTTACCCCCAGGCCATCAACTGCAAGGACTAGCTAGATCACCATGGAGGATGAGCTATGTTGGGGGCCACCTCACAGAACAGGGCTGCCCTCACCTGGACTCAGGTGTTTACTGAGTCCTCTCCTGGGATGTGTTGCTCATGGAGGTGATTAGGTAGTACTTTGGTGTGGTTTGAAGCTGGTCATTGGGTGCACTGACTCTGGGGTTTTGTGGGAGGTGCAGACCAAGGTCAGCTGCTTCTCTTCATTTTGTTGAGATTTATTTATTTATTTATTTATTTATTTATTTATTTATTTATTTATTTACTATATCAAACCAGCCACATGTAAGTTTACTGAATCCCAAGGATGATATATTTCCAAGCATATAGGGGAAATACAGCATTGTAGTCACAGGAAATATATATTATGTTCAGGTATTTCTTTGATGCCACCTGGCATGAGCTACCATGTGATCTGTAGATGGCTGCTACTTGTGTTGGGCTTAGAGGTGCCCTGGAGAGGCCAAGCGGCAAACCAAGGCTGGCTGCTACTAGTGCCAGGCCTGGGGCCACTTAGCAAGAGGTATGGGCTATGAAGAGTCCAGATGCTGCTTGTTTGAAAGAATATAGGCATGTTGGAAGCATGAGCCAAGACAGGCCATTTGAATGGAAAAGCCACTGGAAATGCTTGGTTAGGCCTGAAGGTTTGGTGGGGTATCAGGGAATTCCCAGGATCAGGGGAACAATGTGAGCCAGGTGGATGTAGACTCAGATATGGCATCTGCCTGCTGGTTGTGTAGGGGGGAGGACTCAGAAAAGGAATAATGGCTTCTGCCATCACTCCTTTATGGGAGAAAGCTGCCCTTCCAGCTCTTGACCTGATGCCAGACTTGACCAGCCTATTCAGTTCCTCCAGTATGTCTCTGGTGCCTTTTGAGCTACTGAGTTCAAGTAAGTCCATGCATTGTCCCTTTAAGAGGAATTCCTGGGACCCCAGAAGTGTCTGTCTCCTTCAGCCCCAGTCCCTGCTGCTTTCCACAGCTAAAAGTTATAGGCGCTTCTCTTCTGGCTCTGGATCCCTGGGCTGGGAAGCCTGTGTGGGGCTGGGACCACTTTCTCCTCAGAGGTAAGTAACCTCTGCAGCTGAGATATCCTTCCTAATTTTTATCCACACACATGGATGTGGGACCAGCCTGTTCTGCATTTTTGCCCCTCCTACCAGTCTCAATGTGAGTTTTTCTCTATATCCTTAGTTGTAGGACTTCTATTCAGCTAGATTTCAGGTGTTTCTGAAGGGTGGTTGATCTAAAGTTTAGTTGTAGTTTTGATGTGGTTGTGGGAGGTTCCCAGGACTGCAGTTACCTACGCTGCCCTCCTGACCAGAAAGCTCTTGATTTTGATAACTGGTAGACTACTTAAGATAGCTTTTTATTATTTATGTTATGTTGCCAACCATGACGAAATGATTGAACACAATTTATTTACTTTAAGTGATTAAAATGATGTTTGTCTGCTATGTGCCATGCTTTGGAAATAATATTGTCCTTTGAAATCAGTCAACTCACATGTGGTGGTTTTGAAAGGACAAAAATAAATAAATTAATGAATAAATAAATGAATGAATAAATAAATAAATAACATCTTTTTACATTTAAACCAGCTACTTAGTTTCTATCATGTGTATATTTGGGGTATTATTTGGTAAATTAAAGCAACACCACTGGGTCAAATGCCAAATACATGTTTGTCATTAAATATTCCAGAATATGTTATAGTATATGTTCATTTATAGTTAGCATCAGTCAGGGATAATGGGATGATCCATGGTGAATAACCAGTAACTGAGACCAAGAAAGATGAGTTGTTTTAAATTTTACATTTTAGTTTATAGGATAATGGGATGCAATTGGGATCAATTCTCATAGCATAGGTGGGTAGTGAATTTAGTGGTACAAAAGTTAACTGGATGCTCTGATAGACTGAGCTTCAGATATAATGTTGAATGAACAAGTGAATGAATATGAGGAACTGAGAATTTTCTGACTGTGTTTTTGATATAAAAATTAGGAAAAGCACATTTCAGCAAAATCAATATTCTGCCTGAAAAATAAAATCTGTGTTGCACCCTTAATTTCACATATCTTCCTTACTTTTCAGTATCTTCCCACATTTCCTCAGTTCTGTTTCTTCCGGTCATTTCCTGCATTTGTCAAAGCCAGTTTTTCTAATCGTTGATAATTACCCTCAGTTCCCTGTAGCTCTTCCTGGATTTTTTTCAGCTGAATACTAATTTTTCTTTTAACATTTACTATTGTTTAATTTTCACTCCTGTTTTAAATTCTTCAATAATTTTAATTAAGTTTTCCCAAGGTTTAGATACCTGGAAAATTTTAAACTTAATCATTTGACTTGCCTGCCTGGCTTTTCGTCTTGCCTAGTTTTAAGAATGTTAAACCTAAAATTGTGCATGGGAGATGGTGTGATCACAGAAGGGAAAAGAATTGATAGCATTGTTAGTGGAAGTTTAATGAAAACATTCGCAGAAAAAATCTCATGCTTCAGTGTTCTTTGTGTTTCATGCTGATAAGTGGCTAATAATTTTAAATGCTTTCACTTTAGGTTTAATTTATTAAAAACACTTACAATTTTTAAGTGGACATAAATGCTGTGTACAATTTCACCCAGTCTAGAAGAAAATGAACCTTACATTGCCCTTTGCAAATTTTGTTGCTTACCTCAGGAAGTATCTTTGATTTTTGTTCTATAGGCCATTAATTATTTTCTTCAACCTGTCATAATTTTTCTAATTAAGCATTCGATACTATTGTTTGATCTGAAGGAAGAAGTATTTCATTTTTCTTTAATTTACAGAAATGTAAGTCAGGAGAAATTAAGGTTGAAGAACTGGCTAGTAGCAAAGGCAGACCAGAATCCAGGGATTTGGCTGTTTGGGAGGGACGTTCACTATAACCATAATATAGTCATGACAGTTGATCTGAAAATCATCCTTGTCACTTCACATCAACTCTGGCAGATGTAGAGGAAGTATAAAAGTACATAGCCACCTGCTTAGGGCTCTGGTTATTTCTATAAATGGTTATGGAGATAGTTCACCTTAATTCTAATGGATGGTATTTTCTTTTGACTCTAGGGAAAGCTGTAACCCTTTTACAATCTTGCTATATGAACTCTAGGACTATGCCATTGTGACTTTTAAATTCAGCAGTTTTATAGTCTGTGTTATACTGAGAATTATAAAAGGATATGTTTTGTATCATCTAAGATAGGCCTGAGTCCAATTATTTCCCCTTTATGTCCAAAATGGATATTACCAATGTAAGCTCTGTTATCACTTCTGAGGGAGATAAATAGAAATATAGATTGCTCTTTGATTAGAAAGCAAACAACCCTATTGAACTAAACTATATTTAAAATAAATACCAAGAGTATTCCAAGGTGTTCTTGTTACAGATTATTTTCCCTGTAGAAATTTTTATTTGGCTTCATGGTTTCCATATATAACATAATCCTCTTTCATTATAAGCCCTAGAGGCAGCTTGAAAGTAAGCCACTTTGTACCTATATTCTATGGTAAGATTTCATGGTTTCAGGTACTGTAATTCTTATCTTATATATTCACACAATTGTCTCTTCATTTCTGTTGAAATTACCTTATTTTTGTATAATTTGAGCCAAAATAGTCATGTCAATGCAATTGGGAAAGAGTTTTATTCAATATTTTCTTATTTGGCAAGGCCACTTATTTGGCCATTTTAATCTAATAAGTGACTTGAATGACTTTCACCATACTGGAATTACCTGTTGTGGTGGGCTTCAACCCTCCACCATCCATATACAGACACCTCAAGAGTGATTATAAGGGGTTGCTGTAGAGAGATATGTAATACACCTACACTGATAACCCTGAATGATGTGGCTCATTGGTTGGGCATCATTCCACAAAGTGAGAGGTTGCCAGTTGGATTCCTGGTCAGGGCAGATGCCTGGGTTTCTAGTTCAGTCCCTGGCCAGGGTGCTTACAATAGGCAACGAAACGATGTTTCTCTCTCATACCGATGTGTCTCACCCTCTTTTTCTCCCTCCCTTCCCATCTCTCTGAACATAAATAAATAAAACAAAATAAAAACTACATTGGCATCACTTCTCTATTGATGGCTTTTGAGCCCTTTGGATCCTTACACATTTTAGAGAATTCTCCCTAAAATGCACAGATCTATTTCTCAGAAAGTCCTTGCCTTTTGACCCAGCAATTCCACTGCTAGGATTGTATCCTAAGAACCCTAAAACACCAATCCCAAAGAACATATGCACTCCAATGTTCATAGCAGCACAATTTACAATAACCAAGCATTGGAAGCAACCTAGGTACCTATCAGTAAATGAATGGATCAAAAAACTATGGTACATATATACAATGGAATTCTATGCTGCAGAAAGAAAGAAGGAGCTCCTACCTTTTGCAACAACATGGATGGAACTGGAAAGCATTATGCTGAGTGAAATAAGCCAGGTGTTGAAGGACAAATACCATCTGATCTCACCTTTAACAGGAAGCTAAACAACAAAACAATGAAGCAAGCAAAATATAACCAAAGACACTGAAATAGAGAACAGGCTGACAGTGACCAGAGGGGAGAGGGGAGGGAATTTCAGGGGAAATAGGGGAGGGATTTAGAGGAACCTATATAAAGGATACATGGACAACAACTGAGAAGGGTGGAAATGGGAGGGAGGGGGGAACATGGGAGGGTGGGATGGGATGGGAGTAATAGACAGAAAACTGTACTTGAAAAATAATTAAATTAAAAATATATTAAAAAAAGAAAGTCCTGTTGTCCTCCAGGACCTCCAGTGCATGGGAGGTAAAGTCAATGTTTTTGTGACTAGTCACTAACTGATATGTATGTCAAAAATTCTTCTCCAATTAAAGTGCTTCCTGACATTAGGAAAAGGGAGGTACATGGAATTGATCTTACCCTGTAGAATGAAGAATACAAGGCCTCCTAAGTGGTTCTCCCTCCTTTTTCTCTGTCTTCACATCTAGGTATTCACACTTGGGATCCATTTTTGTACATAGATAGACAGTGTGATTTGCTTAAATAAAAAATGCATGAAGCTAACATGGCTTTAAAAAAGCCCGAGTCTATCACCCTGAGGCTGTCATCTCACAACCATTCTGTAAGTAACTTGCAGATGAAGTCTCCAAACCATATTGTCACCATAGGGATAACATAGGAATAGAGATGACTGCTCCAGTGACTCTGGTGGGAACACGGTGTTTCCTTGTATTTTCCTTCTAAGGGTTACATCATCCTGAGATCAGATTAGGTTTTGAACATCACAGCCATTGTTCAGCATGTGTTAATTTAAAGATATTGTTTGAATCATAGTATTTTTTTTCTGTTTGAGACATTATTTGCATGTTTGTGATACTGGTTTCAAAATATCCAACTTGGTATATAGCAAACAAATTCATCCCTGATCCAGAAGCATAACTGCATCTAGTCATCTGAGAAAATAGCCAGACTGGGCTTTGGGTTTGGGGTATTTAACTATTGAATATGTCCTGTCAGACAGTCCTATCATTTCTACTCTTTGATTCAAAGCTATGACAGGAACCCTTAAATGAAGCGCCATCAACTGCGGGGCAATTGAGGGTGTAACCATGAGAAATTAGTCATTTACAGATAATTTTGAACAGAAACTCTGCATGTCAGCCCCTGCACTGGGCATGAAGTGTTAGAGATAAACACAAGAGACCAGTTATCATTCTTATAAAAATCAGATAAACTAGGAAGACAGAGAATAGACAAATCAAAAAGCAGGTACTTCCCAAGTATGATAGTGCTGTGAGGGAAAGAGTAGAGCAGGTAGACTCAAGCAGGTATAGTAAGAACACTTCACTGACATTGGCAGGAAAAGAAGGTCTCTCTGAAGTCTGTCACAAGGTCAGGGCCATCCCAGCAAAGCAAATAGCATGTGTGAAGGTCCAGAAACTGAAAAGCCCATCTGTTTTGAGGAGGCAAAATGAATACAGGGAGGCAGGATCTTGGTAAAATAAATGGCATAGGAGGTATATGATACAGCTAAAGAAATAGTTAGAATCCAAATTGTTAAGGGCTTCATGAGTGATAGTAAGGGTTTTGAATTTTTTTTTCCAGGGCAAGCAATGAGACACCATTGAGAAATAAGAGAGTAACGTGATGTGTTTTTTTTTTAGAAGTTTGCTATGAGAATTCATTGCAAGAGAGCAAAATTGGGAAAGGGTGAGGAATTTTAGAATGAGATGTTTTGATTAATTTGTGAGATAATGATGATTTGTTTTAGGGTGGTAATAAATGGAGATAGAAATGAGTGGAGAAATTAAAAATGTAGTTTTCAGACAAAACTGACCACTTGGAAAATGCAGAAAGTAGCAGAGGGAATGTTCAACGATGTCTTTCAGGTTCTTGATGTAAACCACTTGGATGGTGTTGCCATGTGCTAAGGTGCACCAGTTTGGAACGGGGAAGAGGAAGTCAGTAGTTCAGTTATGTACATGTTAAATTTGAGATGGCTGAGTCAGAAATTTGGCTAGCATACCAGAATTTTGGGTTGCAGCAATATAAGCCAAAATGACTCATTCACCCCAAAAGAAATTTATTGAAGCATATGGGGAAGTTCACAGATTTTACAGAAGTACCCGTTGGAAGCAGGCCCCCAAATCACCCCAAAGGAGTCAGCAGTGCTTCTACCTGTGGGCGCAGTTGTGGTGGCTGACAGTACAGATGGCACCAGCCCTGCCTGCAGAGCACCAAGCAACTCTGTTCCTCTCGACAGCGTTGTATGAAATGTAAGATAAGAGAATGACTAAGGAAGATTTAGGGCCAATAATATTACCAATTTAAAAAAACTAACAACGATGGAATTCTTGCAGTGTGCCAGGTACATGATCAAGCACTTTCCATGAATTGTATAATGTAGTCACCCCACACACACACCAGGAGAAGGAAATAATTGCTATCCTCATTTATCGATGAGGAAATTTAAAATGGTCACACATCCAGTTTGGGGTGGAACTAGGATTCCAACCTATATAAGACTCTAGAACTCATTTTCCTAAGCATGCATGGCAGGTCATAAAGCACAGATGGGAGGGAAATCCACTGATAAGTGCCTCAATCCATGACCTTTGGAAGGGAAGTTTCAACACTGATGGAAAGAGAAAATTACAGATGGCTGAAGAGTAAAGAAGATAGGGTGGTTAGTGGAGAGAGTCCTATTAGGCAACTTTCAAGAACTTTGGCTAAGAAGAGACATGCAACAATAAGGTAGTAGCTGATGAAGAATCAGGGTATCACAGGAAGATCCCTCCCTCCCTCCCTCCCTCCCTCCCTCCCTCCCTCCCTTCCTTCCTTCCTTCTTCCCTACCTCCCTTCCTTTTTTCCTTCCATCTTCCTCCTCCCTCCCTCATCATTTCTCCCCCCTCCATCATAAAATGATGTACATTTGAATGCCAGTAGGTCAGCCTTGGCAGTGAAGAAGAAGTTAAGGAAGCAGTAAAGGATATGACAACCTATGAAGAGAGGCTCCTGAGCACATGGAGGAGGTACAAGCAGAGTAGGTGGAGTGGGACTGAACTTGAATGGAACAGACGTTTTCTCTACTTTAGCTAGAGAGACAGGGAGGGAAGGGGTGGGCATAAGACCTTGAAAATTCAGTTGTGGAATAAAAGGATGATTATGACTATGCTTTATAACTTCTGTTTCTTTCCAGTGAAAGATAATATCATCAGCTGAGGCAAAAGGAAGGTGGGAATAGCTGGAGATTTACTACAGGGGAGAACGTTTGTCGAGCACAGAGGAGAGAGTGCCAGCTGACAGAGCAATATAGTGAGACTTCCAGGCAGCATTGCAGTTTTTTGAAAAGTAATGAACATGAAATTAAAGTAATACTAATCAGGAAATTGACTTATCCTTCCTACCCCCTGAAAGACACTTTAAAACTGCAGTGCTGGATGGGGTGTGGAGATTGGACTGGGGACTGAAAAAGGATCATGGAAGAGAGACATTAGTGTCCTCAGAAAATAATTCTTCCCTTTGGGAAAAAAGTTATCTGTTACAACCTTGTCGGGTGTGATCCTGTGGACACTGGTTGTATCTGTTATTGTACAAAACATATGGTTCAGAGGTGAGATAAATGCCCCAGTTAAATGGCATAAACAGAAACATATACAGGTAATTATAGTGAAATAAATGAAACGTATCTCACTAGGAAGGGCCGAGTGAACTTTCTTTGTGAAGTTTTCCCCTCATTTAACTTCACCTATCTACTGACATACATCCATTAGCCAATCATCCAGGCTAGTTCCCTCAACACTATGAGGAACTTGTTTACTTTGAATATATAGAGGTATATTTTAAAGGTACATTAAGTACTTGGTACTCAATGTAATGTGAACATATATTTAAATAAATTGTGCCAGCTAATATCCTGAGAGGAGGACGACTAAAAAAAAAAAGAAAAATAAGTAAACATTTCCACTATCTTATTTTCCTTTTCCTGAGGATAATTAAGCAAGGCATTTTGCTTTGCTTTAAGTGTTTAGTATCAGAAAATAATACCTTAAAAACACCTGTGAAACTAAAAATATTTCCACAATCTGTCCACACTTTCTCTTACTAATGATCATAATCAGTGCATAATGCTTGCCTCTAACAATCAGAAGTTTGTCTTGAGAACTGAATGTTAAACTAAAATGATTTACTGTGTTACCATTTTTTCTTTCCCCACTGTGACTAGGCATTTAGATATTGACTTTAATATATAAATAATAATTGATATGTACAGTGTTGTAGAATAAGGAAGATTCAGGCACTAGTCTATTCCAAGCGAAGTGTGAACCATACACAGAAAAGCAATTGTTTCCATGAGACTTTGATTGAATGGACTAATTTGAAAAGGGAGAAAAGTCACCTTCTTCTGCAGCATGATTTAGGTGCTTGGGGATATAAATTTCTGTCCATGGGAAACACGACCATATGGCCATGGCCCCAGACATTTCTAATCCTTGAAAATTAGATCGGGAGGTAGAAAAGCCAAAGGACGAGGTGGATTTTCATACTTTGTCTACTATATTCCTTCCAAAAACTCAAGCAGATCATGATTAAAAAAAGAAATGTATTAGTGAAAAATGAGGTTGTTGTTGATATCATTGGAGTGATTTATGATGAATTTTTTAAAATTTACAACATAAAGTACATATTAATATTTGGATTTCTTTTAAAATAAAATTCATAGTATTTTATTCATAGTTAACCCTGAAGGACAGGTTTTGGAATTATAACATCATTGCAAGGTACTATCTAATGTAAGATTCATGATTGACTCCCTAAGCATATTTCTGGGAAAGAAGGAATACTACATTAAGTGTACCACATACTTTAAACTAATCTCACTTCTCTATAGATTCTTTAAAATAATTTCATTTTACTTGATTTTTCTATATCACGATCAACATTTGAGTCTATGCCTTTGTCATGTTCATGGTCTGAATATCCTGCATGACCTTTGACCTTTGACAGCCCGTGCCTAGCTGTTTCTAAAGCCCTTACTTATCATCTTCACCTCTTATTTACCTTAGGATTGACAGGATAATTTTGAAGAATATTTAAGAATGCCAGGTTTTGTCTGCATTTTCTAATTGGTTGAATTCACAGTTTCACTCTATCTCTAATAGAATTACGTATTGCTGGTTACTATACAGTTTCTCTTGAGTATCAATGGGGAGCTTTTGACAGTTACTGTGTTTTAGTCTTTTATGAAACTCTACAAGTGTCGGGAACTTCTCTTAGTTTTTTAAAGCCTATGGTATATTCTAAGGTATTTGACAATTTCTATTGTCTTTATCCTTTCTCCTGCATATTAAGTGATTTCTCTATTTGAATGACTATATATGTAAATATATATAAATATGTACATATACACCTATACATGTATACACAGTTTTGATTACATGTGCATAGCTTTTAACTTAGAAATAAGAAAGCACTTGATTTTGGACTTAAAAGATATTATATGACTACATTTACTCCCATGCAGTGTTTCACTGTTTCAAACATTACTAATAATGGTAGCTAACATTTATGGAGCCCTGCTTATGCCCCAGACATAATCCTTTGCAGCCTAATGTGCAGTAACTGACTTAATCCTCACACTGAACTACTTTCCCCCACTTTATGGATGGGCCCCAGGAGATAAAATAAATTCCCCAAGGTCACACAGCAACTAACTGATGGAACCAGAACAAGCTTCTGATTCCAGCTCCTCTATTCTGACCCTGTCATTCTGTCTCTTAAAATATTTAGTTCCTTAAACTCTGTGGCAGTCTTGCTCATTGTAACTCTCCTTTGCTTGAATGCTATATTGTGATATCACCTTTTCATTGATATTTTAAATCACAATCAGAGATAGAGATTTAAATTAAAGTTTAATCATGTGTGGTGCTACCAGTGAATATACCTTCACTGTGGTAACACCTGAATAAGCATCAGATGTCTTCAACATAAAGCCAAGTCATGCAAGTTTCTCCTCTAGCCTATTGTAGAAATTCTGCTACATAGGAAATGTGTACCTTACTCAACAAAACACAGTAATAGTAATAATAAAGAGCTACCATTTAGTCAGTGCTTTCTAAGTGTGTCAGATAATGCTAATGCCCACCCAATATCAACTATCTTGTCCATCTCTACACAATTCAGTTCACCTTTCTGGCAGCAATGTTCTCACTCCAACTTTCGCTAACGGTGGTCCTGCGATGGTTCTGCCCAATGAGGTACACCTGGGCATAAGGAGATTAGAGTCTGGGAAGAATTTTTCTCCATGTATAAAGGAACAGTTTTGCCACAAGAGACATATCAGGTTGACCAGAAAGTTGGTTTAGTTTGTTTTTGAAAGATAAAAGACACAGTTTTCATTTCTCACCAATAACTTTATTGATTTGGACATTTTAGTGTTTTGGCCATCTCCCATGCAGTATATTATTGATTTTTCTCAATTAAGTCTTTATTTGACTGCTATCAACTTCCACTGGTCTACCCAGCTGTGAAGCATCATCCAGTGAGAAATCTGCAGCACAAAACTCTGCAAACTACTTTTGACACGTTCCATCAGTCACAGCACCTTCTCCATACACTGTGCAAATTTGTGTGTGTGTGTTAGTTGCATTTTACCTTTCTTAAAATAATAAAGCATAATGTACCAAAATGTTACATATTATTTTCCATATTCAATATTAAAATGACTACACAAAATTCACCAGTTTTGATAAGTTTTTTTAATGTATGCTGGTATGACAGCTCTCACAATACAATCTATCCAAATTGTTTTGAATGAAGTTAAAGACAACTAAGTGCTACTAGAGCCATCTTACAGAAAAAACAAAAAGGACTTTTTGGCCATCCCAATATATTCTAGTTTCCTGACCATGGCTGTGTCTCTTGCCTTTGTGACTCAGCTCATGCTGTATACTCATTCATTTCACCTCCCCAGATTCCACCTATCTGTCAGGCTCATTTACAAATCTCAAGCTGTGGTGTAGATAGATGCCTGGTGAATAAATGACCATGGGTGATTTTAAAAATTTTTCTTTCTTTTTTTACTAAGTCAGTTAATCTTGCTATTCTTGCTGAGCTTTATTTTATTTTTCTCACTAGCAAATTAGAGATTAAAACTACCTACCTTCCTACTTGTCAGGGATGTGAGGATTAAAGGGAATAAATGCATGAAGGCTGCCTCACATGGCACCTGACACAAAATAGCAGCTTAGCAAAGAAGCTCTCCTGCGTACTCAGCAGAAATGATCTTTCTTTCTCCCTGAGGGCTACTCTATATGATGCTTACTCCACGTCTCTTACAATATTTTCTTCATTTTGATTAATAGTGTCTGAGCCCTCTTTACCAAAAAAAAAGGATGCTTCTTGAAACCACAGGCCCTTGCTCATAGTAATTATGGGTTTTTTGGACTAAACGTATTGTTGTGAGACTCCCAGTTTCCAGTTCCACAAAGAAAGACCTTGGAAGTCAGCACTCTGCCCTAATAACAAGTAAGAAGCTGCGCAGACTACAAAACCACCAATGCTTCTGCAACCCATAAAAAGAGGGAAACTGTGGCCCCCAAGACTGGAGAGGCACACAGGCCAGTACTGAGAGTCATGGTTTACAGAAACAGACTCTGGAGTGGAAACCATTACGAGAACCAGCTCCAGGACAGGAAAACCTGAACTGAGCTGATGAATTGCTGAAGGCTCAGTGTGGAAAAATCTGTGTTAAAATTCCAGGGGGAGCCAGACGTAGGGGAAACCCCACAATTTTGTGAGATTTACCCCCAGAAGCTCAACAAGGTTTCCATAGTAAACATCAGAGAAAAATTCTCTGTACCTCCAGAACAGGGAAGGGAGGGGAACCATTTGAAAGACTGGAGCACTCCGTTCTTCAGAAGGCCTGCCCTGGGGAAAACCAGAGTCTGACCTGTGGGTGTTCTCAGAGCCTGACTGCTCTGGGGAACATGACCCCGGCCTCTAGAGCCATCCTATCCCACCCAAGGGAGGAGGCAAAAGAAAACAACTGGGAAATGCTTGCGAAGATCACTGTCCAGGTCATAAGCTCACTAAAAGTCTGAGAGCTAATCATAGGATCATAAAGCTCTTCCCCGACACCCACATCTCATCACCGCATTACGAAAGGCCTATTTAAAGCAGTTTTATTTTTCTTTCTCAGAATATGGTGTCCAGCTATCAAGAGAAAATTACAAAGTGTAATAAAAGGCAAAACACAATTTGAAGAGACGGAGCAAGTATCAGAACCAGACAAGGCAGGGATGTTGAAATTACCAGGGAATTTAAAATGACTCTGATTAATATGCTACAGGCTCTAATGGATAATGTGGACAGCATGCAAGAACAGATGGAAAATGTGTAAGAAATCTTTAACAAATAACCCAAAAGAAATGCTAGAAATAAAAAACACTGCAACAAAAATGAATAATGCCATTGATGGATGCACTAGTTGACCGAAGAGAGTGGAGGAAAAAGTCTTTGCATAAAGGATATATCCATATAAATACACTAAACTGAAAAGCAACAAGAGAAAACACAGGAAAAAACAGAATGGACTATTCAAGTTCTGTGGAGTAGCTACAAAAGGTGTAATATATGCATGGTAGGAATACCCGACAGAGAAAAAAGAAAAAGAAACAGAAGAAACATTTGAATCAATCATGATGGAAAATTTTCCTAAATTAATGTCAGACTCTACCACAGATCCAGGAAGCTCATAAAAAACAACTAGGCAAAAACAACAAAAACACTACTCTTAAGGCATATCATTTTCAAACTACAGAAAATTTAAGATGCAGATAAAAAATCCTAAGAGACAGAGGAAAGAAATCTCACTTGTAGCACACCAAAGAAAAGGATTGTATCCAACATCTCAGAAATAAGGCAAGCAAGAAGAGAAGGAAGTGAACTATTTGAAATATTGAAAGAAAAATAAACTGCCTTCCCCCTAACCTGGAATTCTGTACTCTGAGAAATTATCCTTCAAAAGTTAGGGAGAAATGAAGTTTCTCAGACAAACACAAATTAAAGGAACATGTTTCCAGTAGAGCAGCTATGCAAGAAAGGTTAAAAGAAGTTCTTCAGAGAGAAGAAAAATAACATAGCTTAGAAAGGATCCATATAAAGAAAGGATGAGCACTGAAGAAGGAGGAGTTAGTGATGGCCAAAAATAACTTTTCTTTTTCTTACTCTTAATTCATCTAAGTGATAAAATTTGTTCAAAGTTATACTAATGGTAATATATTCAATTATATATGTGTGTAGGTATATACATAAGCATACATAATCAGATATATGCATATAATTATATGTAATCTATATATAAAATATATATTTTTAGAGCTTGAGCCAACCTGAGTTTATTTCACAGGTCTGCAAATTCGCAGAGCTGTTTTGTTTGGGATTCAGAACAGTAGATGGTCAGTTTTATTAAATAGCCACAGATCATTGCAGTAGGGACAAAGAGAGCAAGCAGATAGATCCAGGCTAGAGAGAATGATAAGAAAGCGGTGTAAAAGTAGGATTCAAAATTAAATATCAATTGATGTTGACTATAAAGTCATTTTTCAATGACAAATGTAATATGAAATAAAGCAGCTGATAGAACATTTTATGTGCATTTAGGCCAATTTTTCTTTAAAATTGCCTAAAGTAATAATAATGGGTTATACTGATTCATACCAGTGAATAAAAAATCCTCTTGATTAGAAGTAATTAAACTTTGTGATTACACATTCCCCAGCATCATATTCTTCTAATTATCATAAGGTTGATTTGGTAAGATTGGAACTAAAATATAACTCAGTGCCTCTCCTTTCCTTTCCCATATACACCTGAAATAAGGATGGTGGGAGCAGGAGAGAGGGAGAGGAAAGGAAGAAAGGAAGGAAGGTGTGTAGGAAGGTTGTTTCATAATAGCTCCCCAGTTTCAAAAGATAGCAGGGATGCTAAGGACAGTGAAAAGGTGGGGGGGGAGACACATTGGGGAGAAATCAAATCATAGAGTTTACTACTGATTTTCTCTAGTAACAAAAACTACAGAAAATATATATGTGCACATATTAATACATATTCTTATATGTCCACACTGAGAGACAGACACACCATATAAATATACAACTTATACATAAATCAATATACATAAATATTAGAATAGTTTTTTTTGCTCTTAGACATCAATCCATCCCATACTGTGATTCCAGAAAACAGACTAGCTTGATTTTATCACAATTATATATATGCTTATGTATATGTATATATGATTTTTTAGTTATCCTCATTAATTTTCACAAAACACTTTTTTCCATATGTCAGTTGGAATCCAATGCCAGTTATAAATATCTCTACCTTTCATCTTCACCATCCTATAAGATAGCATCTCAGCCATTGCACAGAAGGTTGTGTTAGGTTCTGATTAATTTTACTGATATGTTTTGAAATTCTTTAAAAGTTTCTTTTTGTGTCTGTGTATGTGTGTGTCTAAGATGTAGTCTCCTGATGAGTGCTGAGGCTCCAGGTGAAGCAGCTGGGAAGGTTTCATATGCCACTTTCCTTCGACTGCTCCACTACGGCTGCTGTGCTCTGCTTGTGTGTTCATAGTTTTCTGACATCTGAAATCATGACCCTGTTTGAGCCACGTGGTGTATTTTTACCTCAGAGGGAGGACTCAGACTTAAATACAGATGAGCTTGTCAGCGTGGTCTAGATGACATTTTTATAACCTGTAATGTTCTTCAGCAAGATGTGGTTAATGGTCCTTCAAGCTATCCAACCAGAGAGCGCTGGATTCCTGGTGGAAGGCTGCATTAACACCACAGCTTCTGAGCCTCCCCAATGCAAAGTTATTATTGTCGGGACTGGCTGATGAAAATTTAGGTATTGCTACATTCTTCACTTGATCATGATTGGTATTAATATAGTCTCCTGTTTGTGCGCTTGTCATGCTACTTTAATTTAGACCAGTTTTACCTTTTGCTTTTGGACCGTCATTCTTCTCAGGCTTAGAGGGAAAGCAATGACCACTGTCCGTGCCTCTTCTTGCTGGCCTATAACTGCAAAATGAGTTAGTCCTTCTGGAGACTGACTTCCAGAAAGTTTATGGACCCCCTGCTAATGTAATGAGACTATTAGAAAACGATTGCAGAAGGTATTATGCATCTGAGAGATAAGCTGACAGAATACCTGTGACTCTTTATCTCTAAGTTCCTCCTATTTGCCCCCTCACTCTTTCCAGATTAGTATTCTGTGGGCTTTTGGACCCTACACTGATGGAAATGAGTTCAATAAATGGCCATTAAGCATCTGCTTCATGTAAGGCACCATGCCACACGGTGAGGGGATGTATCCTTACTTCATACAGTTCATAGTGTGTGAGATAGTAGATGTACTACATGCTCAGTAGATGTACTCCCACATAAAATGAAATTGGCACAACAATGATGCAAACAAAATGCTCACATTATTTCCGTATAGCAGGAAAGAAAGGAAGCACCGAGGAGGTGTCATTTGGAAAAGACTTGAAAGGGGATTAGAAGTTTGATAGCAGAAAAAAAACCTGGCAAACATTTCAAGGTGTTCGAAGAACATGAGCTATTTTGAGAGAGTAGAGGCTGTGCCTGGGGCATCTGTGTGTAGCTTGAGGAGACAGGACGGCCCAAGTGAATTGTGTGGTGAGACTCAGTGGCAAGTGAGGCAGAAACGTCAGAGAGGCCAGACTAGAGTACGAGGTGGCTGGGAGGTTTTTGTAAGGGCAGCTAAACAAAACTGATCTTTATCCTTTGGGCAGTAGGGAGACGTCAGAGAACTTTGAGTAAAATGATTAGGCTCTTGTTTCAGAACCATCCTTCTGGTCGATAGAGGACCAAAGGGGTCAGTTAGAAAGCTTAGGTGCTAGGTCAGGTTTCAAAGACTACAGTCATGGGGTTGGAAAGATATGTGGTAGAATTTTCAGAAGTTGAAGTTCATACTTGGTAAAGAAACTCAGATGAATATTCAGAAGAAGAATGAGAACATCTCCAGAGTGTTTAGTCTGGAATGTTGCTGACTTATTCTGTAGTAGACTAATAAACACCACAAAGAAGCAAGTTAGAATAGGTTACGAAGCAGGTAAATGTCATCTTAGGCACAAGCTAGTGATCAATACGTGACAGTCACTTTTGGATCCTCCTGCTGGCACTACGTGTGACTCTCCATTTTGTTCTGTAGGTCATTCCCACTGTCTTTCTGTACTGGTCCACCCAGGATTCCCTTCCAATTCTCTGAACTGCCTGTTTCTAAAAAAACCTGCTTGCCCATATGCAGCGTGCCCTCAGAATCTTACACTGAGTAATTAACACATGAAATTGTGTGTACATATATAGTAATAAGTTAGTGGTTTGACCTCCCAGACCAATCCTGTTGCATTTTACACATAACCTTCTGTTTAATCCAAATAGTTATGCTAATAGTGGTTAATTCTTTGCCTTATGTCAGGGTAGTGAGGAGATATCTGTAAGTATATAAGGTACATCTCTTGTACTTGTGGGTGGAGTTGGCTCTTAATAGAGATATAATGGGGGTGGATGGGGAAGGAAAGTATTAAAATCAAAGAATTTATTTGAGCAATCCAAAGTTTCAAAACAAAAATATATTTTAATACCTGAGAAATGTATATTTTTAAAATACAAATATCATTTCTTTAAAACATAAGACTAAACTCACTTGTTATTTTTATTTTTTTAGAGAGAGGGGAGGAGAGAGAGAGGGAGAGAAACATTCATACGAGAAAGAAAGAAATATCAATTAGTTGCCTCTTGCACACCCCCAGGTGAGGGCCCAGCCTACAACTCAGGCATGTGCCCTAACTGATTCGATTCCCAAATCAAACTGGTGATCTTTCTGTTTGCAGGGCAGTGTTTAACCCACTGAGCCACATCAGCCAGGGCTAAACATACGTATGTCATGAAAAAATGTGGTATAAAATGCTTTCATTTTATTTTTTCAAAGTATACTTCCATCATGAAAAAGTGTTGAATGAAACTTCGGGAGATATGAGGGGGCTAATATAACTGCTATCAGTGACCTGTCTTGGAAGAAATTTTCCATTTCTTTCACAGGTGCTTCCAGGTAAATTTGCTTCATCAACCTTCAGGGGAATAGTTGTTTACCTTAGGCATGTCTGTAATATGGGAATACTGTCCCCTCCTGCTGAAATGCAGCCTCCTTAAAGGCACATGGTAATGACCACTTCAAAGAGCAAAGTCTACAGTAAACAGATTAAGTGTGGAAGTGTCAGGGATTATAAGAGACTTTAGGGGACTTCAAGGCAGCTGGAACATAATTACCCACATTAAACTTGGCCTAAACAACAGACTAATGCTTATTTCCTAGCTGCATGTTTCAGGAAGACAATGTTCTAAATGCTGTAATTTTCTGTAGAAGGAAAAACAGGCATTTTTTAAACAAAGCAAGTTTCTAGGACATTTTATATTTGCTTTTTGGTTGTTGGTACCTGGAAATGCCCAGAGTCCTTATATATTTATTTTTAAAATTCATTTATTTGCTTGCTTGTTTATTTATTTGTTTAAAACAGTGATAAAATGTACATAACAAAATTTAATATTTTAATCATTTTAAGCGAACATTGGTATTAAGCATATTTGCATAATTGTTCAACCATTACCACCATCCATCTCCAGAAAAGTCCTTATTTTTATTTTATAGTTATTTTTATGATGATAGGCACTTAAAGAACAATGGTTTTCTTTTTTCTTTCTTCTTTTTTTTCAGTTATCACAGTTTTTTCCACAAAACGTTTATGACTATTTCAAAAATAGGCTTTCAATTCAAAGAGTGTGTTTCACTTAGGAAGACAAATTGGACATTCAGCTATTCTCAATAGCACTAACATCCTAATTTGAAAAACGCGGTGATGCTTGGCCTCTCCAGGACCCTGTTGCTAATGCTTTAACTATCAGTCAGTTAAACTGTGCCAATTTCTGGTGAACAGTATCGAGGTGACATCCACACGCTTCACAGCAGCTTCAGAGGGGGCTGCTTTAAGAGTAATTTTAATTCTTGCACGTTTAGAAGATTTTTTTATTCCTTTGGCCAATAAATACTTATCATTAGATTATCTGTATTGTGCTATACATATGCATAGGAGACAAGACTATATGTAGTGAGCGTGGGCTGGGGCACTGAGTCAACTACCGTGGTGTTTCTTTGGGAAAGACTTTTGGAGGAGGGGCCTAGCACTTAGATGGGAAAATGGAGCACAAGTTGGTCAATCTTTCTATTCATTCTATAAGGTACAGCAAAATATGCTCAACAAGCCTTTTGGTGTCATGACACCTTTGACTTTTGGGGTAAAGTTGTTGTTCTCTCCAGAAAGCATCTCCATAGTCATGCTATTTACGAACCATTACACGTGTTGTAAAAATTTCCCAGAGCTCATTCACAGACTCTTCAGGGATCCATGGTTTGTAGACGAACTATCAGTAATTTGCAAATGTGGAGGAAAAAATTCCCATAACAATTGTATAAACACCATGCTGTTGGACATGTGGCTTTGTTACTCAAAGCATGGTCCCCTGATCAGCAAAATTGGCATCATGTGGGAGCTTGTTAGAAATGCAGTGACTCTACCTCAGACCCACTGTGGTTCAATCTGCCTTTTCAAAGCAACCCAAGGGCTTTATGTGCACATAATGGACTGCATACAAACAAAATGTGTGTTTCTGTAGATTTTTTTGTGTTGTATAAATATTACTAGTTATTCATGAATACTGCTGTTTGAATGGGAAATTCCTAAAGTGATGTTATTTGCAACAGAATTTGAAATATTTGTGCATTTTGACACAGAAATTCCAGAAAAAGGCATTTTAATAAACAGACTGTAGTACAAAGACAACAGCATGAAATTTTTGGCAATATTGTTATATGGCCAAATAACTGGCAATGACATAAGTATCCATTACTTGAGATTGGTTAAGTAAATTATGGAACATATGTAAACAGAATAAATGAATAGCCACTAAAGTTATATTAGTGATCTTTATTGATATGCAGTTTTCCATAATTAGTGTCAATTGAAAAACAAAGGGTTTAAAATTGCATAAATATATTATCTCATTGTTTTTTAAATAGATAGCTGTGGATATAATGAGAAAAAATATAGTTCAAATGAGAACGATAGTTTTCAGTAAATGATAATAACATGGTAGACAAATGTTCTCTTTAATTTCCTTTCTTTCTCTCTGTCTTTCTTTACACATATAAAGAGAGACTTCTCAGAGCATATCTAGTATAAAAATTCTTTCCATTTGGAAAGAATATATCTGTAATATGCTGAAATCTTCATTTTATTCATAGGAATAAATAATTGCATTAAATTTCTATTAAACTTGGGCCTCATAAGGCAGTAAAGCTCAAAGTAAAGGGTCAGGTGAGTTTAATGCTTTTGATTATTTCCTTCTCTTAAATGTGATGAGATTCAACAGATCAATTTCTCAATTAGCTTTAAATATAGAGTGAATATGGAAATTTGATATTAATCATCAAGATGAACATAAATAGCTACAAGGCATTAACTCTTTCCAAATGGGAATTCATATTGACAAAAATGAAATGTCAGCTTAGTAAGTTTTTTTTTTACATTTCTAATTCAATCAATTGAAAAAAGTTTTTTTAGTTAATTAGTTATTTGGCTAAATAAAATTATTGATTTATTTTACATTCATAGGCATGGCGCTGAGGGACGGGGACTATATGATTATTGGCAACATATGTTTTTTCAAATGTTATGCATTTTATTGTGTAGGTGATATTCACCTCATTCAGAAGAGGGGACAAGCATAGCAATAGTTTCTCAGAGATCTGATAGCCATGGCAGGTTTGATTCTAAAACTTTGCCCATTCTGTCCCTAGACTCTTCTCTTTTTGGAGAAATGTCTGGCAATGACCCTCATGTTCATCATTTAAGAATCCATCATTCAAGTCAACTCTAACACCTCTGCTTTGAAGATAACATTGCTAAGAGCTCCTAGATCATCTTAAGGACAACCTAATGTTTGTATACATCTCCAATGTCCAGCAAATAATAAGGGCTCAGGACTGGTTTGATAACATTGGCGATGATGTCAGTGGAGATGATGACAATATACAACCTCCCTGCAAGGAAAGGAAAGCCAGGGTTCCCAGGGGTAGGCTCACAGAGGACGAGGCTAGGATAGAGAGCACTGTGCTGCACTAATTTTTGCTTGTAGTCAACAGCAAATATGAGGGGCAGCTCCCTAAAGAGGTTTAAGTCAACACTGAGATTAAATAGTCTAGAGCTGAGTTTTGAAATGCAAAGAAAACAGGAAGATGATACACCAAGATTGATAACTTCTGGGGTAGGAAACCCATTCAGTTGATGAATGAGAAGGAGAAAATAGGCAAAGCCCAGAGAAATTCCCGAGATGGGGTCAGATATTCCTCATGACTTATTTTTTGTGCTGCTGTTGACTTGGATATGGGAATACAAGGAGCAGTTCAAAAGAGGCAGCTGATTATGGCCTGGGCATAGAACTGACGTTTTATTTTCACAGACATTTTTAGAACCACTTGAAAACACTTCTATTTACTTTTAATTCCTTAATTAGTTTTTTAATCCTATGTGTTTCCATAAAACATAACTTTAAAATCACAACAGATTATTTCTTTAATAACCATGAATAGTATACCCACTTCTCTTCTTAAAAAAATATTTATGAATTATAGACAGAGAGAGAAAGGAAGAAAGAGAGAGAGAAATATCCATTTGTTGTTCCACTTATTTATTCATTCATGGGTGACATTTGTTTGTGTCCTGATCAGAAATCAAACCTGTGGTCTTCCTGTATCAAGATGACTCTCCAGCCAACTGAGCTACCCAGCCAGGACCCACCCACTTCTCTTTTCAAATGAAGCCAAGACATTTATTACTAACTAAAACTAATTTCTATATAGCATTACATCAAAATGCTATAATAAATAATAATCTGGGGAAATTCTGTAAATGTAGATGTAAAACATATAGCTCCATCTTAAGATAAAAGAAGTATTCCTTCCTATACCTGTGATAAACATAATAGAAAAATATGAGATGTAGTCCCATTTGTTTATTTTTTCTTTTGTTTCCCTTGCCTGGCAGATATATCTGATAAAATATTGCTATGAGTGATGTCTAAGATTTGCTATGTATGTTTTCTTCTATGATTTTTATAATTTTGGGCCTATAATTTAAGTTTTTAATCCATTTTTTAAATTTATTTTTTTAAATTGTTGTTCAAGTACACTTTTCTGTCTTTTACTCCCATCCCTCCAGTACTCCCTCCAGCCTATTCCTCTGGTGCTCCCCACCTCCCTCCCAATTCCACCCTCCCTAGTTTTTGTCCATGTGTTTTTTATACTTGTTCCTGTAAACCCTTCCCCTTTTCCCCTGAAATTTCCTCCCCTCTCCCATCTGGTCCCTGTCAGCCTGTTCTCTTTTTCAGTGTCTTTGGTTATATTTTGCTTGTTTGGTTGTTTTTTGTTTAGGTTCCTGTTAAAAGTGAGATCATGTGGTATTTGTCTTTCACTGCTTGACTTATTTCATTTAGCATAGTGTTTTCCAGTTCCATCCATGCTGTTGCAAAGGGTAGGAGCTCCTTCTTTCTTTCTGCTGTATAGAATTCCATTGCATAAACGTACCATAGTTTTTGGATCCTTTCATTTACTGATGGGCACTTAGGTTGCTTCCAGCATTTGGCTGTTGTAAATTGTGCTGCTATGAACATTGGGGTGCATAGGTTCTTTTAGATTGGTGTTTCAGGTCTCTTAGGGTATAATCCTAGTAGTGGAATTTCCAGGTCAAAAGGCAAATCCATTTTTAGTTTTCTGAGATAATTCCATACTGTTTTCCATAGTGGTTGTATCAGTCTGCAATCCCACCAACAGTTCACTAAGGTCCCCTTTTCTCCACAACCTCTCCAACATTTGTTGTTTGTTGCTTTGTTTATGATGGCCATTCTGACTGGTGTAAGGTGGTATCTCATTGTGGTTTTTTAATTTGTATCTTTCTGATAGCTAGTGATTTTGAGCATCTTTTCATGTGTCTCTGGATCCTCTGTATGTCCTCCTTGGAGAAGTGTCTGTTCAAGTCCTTTGCCCATTTTTTAGTTGGGTTGCTTATCTTCTTAGAGTGGAGTCATGTAAGTTCTTTACATATTTTGGAGATTAACCCCTTGTCTGAGGTATCATTGGCAAATATGTTTTCCCATACAGTTGGTTTTCTTTTTATTTTAATACTGTTTTCTTTATCCATGGAGAAGCTTTTAATTTTGATGAGATCCCATTTGTTTATTCTTTCCTTTATGTCCCTTGCTTTAGGGGACATATCAGTAAAAATGTTGCTGTATGAAATATCTGAAATTTTGGCCCTATGTTCTCCTCTAGGAATTTAATGGTTTCACAGCTTATATTTAAGTCTTTTATCCACCTTGAGTTTATTTTAGTGTATGGTGTAAGTTGGTGCTTGAGTTTCATTTTTTTTTGCATGTAGCTGTCCAGTTCTCCCAACACCATTTGTTGAAGAGGCTATCTTTATTCTATGTTGCTGCCCCCTTTGTTGAATATTAATTGACTGTAGAGACTTGGGTTTATATCTGGGCTCTCTGTTCTGCACCACTGGTCCATGTGCCTGTTTTTATGCCAGTACCAGGCTGTTTTGATTACAATGACCTTGTAATACAGTTTGGTATCAGGTATTGTGATCCCTCCTACTTTTCTCTTCTTTCTCAAAATTGCAGCAGATATTTGGGGTCGTTTATGGTTCCAAATTTTTGAAGTGTTTGTTCTATGTCTGTGAAATATGCCATTGGTACTTTAATAGGTATTGCATTGAATCTGTAAATTGCTTTGGGTAGTATGGACATTTTGATGATATTAACTCTTCCAATCTGTGAACACAGTATATGTTTCCATTTGTTTGTGTCTTTCTTGATTTCTTTCTTCAATGTTGTGTAGTTTTCTGTACACAGGTCTTTTACGAGTTTGGTTAGGTTTATTCCTTGGTATTTTATTTTTCTTTTTGCTATGTCGAATGGGATTTTTTTTTCTGATTTCTGCTTCTGCTGTTTCATTGTTGGTATACAAAAATGCCTTTGATTTCTGGATATTGATTTTGTATTCTGCTGTTTTCCTGATTTCATTTATTAGGTTGAGAAGTTTTGGGGTGGAGTCTATAGGATTTTTTATGTACACTCTCATGTCATCTGCAAACAATGACAGTTTTATTTCCTCCTTTCTGATTTGAATGCCTTTTATTTCCTTTTCTTGTCTGATTACTGTGACTAAAACTTCCAATACTATATTGAATAGAAGTGGTGAAAGTGGACAACCTTGTCTTGTTCCTGATCTTAGTGGAAAAGCTTTTAGTTTTTGCCCATTGAGTATGATGTTGGCTGTAGGTGTCTCATATATGGCCTTTATTATGTTGAGGAATGCTCCCTCTATTCCCACTTGGCTGAGTGTTTTTATAATAAATGGGTGCTGTACCTTATCAAATGCTTTTTCCACATCTCTTGATATGATCACGTGGTTTTTGTCTTTGCTTTTGTTTATGTGGTGTATTACATTTACTGATTCGCAAATGTTGAACCATCCTTCCATTCCTGGGCTGAATCTCACTTGCTCATGGTGTATGATCTTTTTAATATATTTGTGGATGCAGTTTGCCAATATTTTATTGAGGATTTTAGTGTGTATGTTCATCAGTGATATTGGCTTGAAGTTTTCTTTTTTGTTGTGTCTTCATCTGGTTTTCAGATTAGGATGATATTGGCTTCATAAAAAGAGTTTTGGAGTCTTCCATCATTTTGAGTTTTTTTGAATAGTCTGTGAAGGATAGGGATTAGCCCTTTCTGAAATGTTTTGTAGAATTCTGCTGTGAAATCATCTGGTCCAGGGCTTTGATTTGCTCTGATCTTGGTTATTTCCTTCCTTCTACTTGCTCTGGGCTGTCTTTGTTGTTTTTCCTCAAGTTCTTGTAGGTGTAGGGTTAGGTTGTTTGTTTGGAATGTTCCTATCTTTTTTAGATAGGCCTGTATTACTATGAACTTCCTTCTCAGGACTTCTTTCACTGTATCCCATAAATTTTGAGTTGTTGTGAGTTCATTTTCATTTGTTTCCAGAAACTTTTTGATTTCTTCTCTAATTTCATTCTTGACCCATTCATTGTTTAATAGCATGCTATTCAATCTCCATGATTTTGAGTGTTTTGTGTTTTTTTCTTTGGGGTCGGCTTCAAGTTTCAGTCAGTTGTGTTTGGAGAAAATGCTTGGTATGATTTCAATTTTCTTGAATTTGTTAAGGCTTGTTTTGTGTCCTATCATATGGTCTATCTTTGAAAATGTGCAATGTGCATTTGAAAGGAATGTGTATTTAGCTTCTTTGGGATAAAGGGCTCTGTATATATCAGTTAAGTCCATTTCATCTCGGGCTTTGTTCAATGCCACAATATCTTTGTTTATATTTCATTTGGAAGATCTGTCCATTTTTGACAGTGGGGTGTTAAAATCCCCTACTATAATTGTGTTGCTGTCAATATCTTTGTTGAGGTCCTCTAGGATTTTCTTTATATATTTGGGTGCTCCTGTGTTGGGTGCATATATATTTATGATGTTAATGTCTTCTTGGTGGATTCTTCCCTTGAGTATTATTCTGGGTCTCTCTTTATAGCCTTTTTTTTGAAGTCTATTTTGTCTAATATGAGGATTGCTACCCCGGCTTTTTTTTCATGTCCATTTGCTTGGAAAATTTGTTTCCATCCTTTCACTTTCAGTCTGTGGTGGTCTTTTGTCCTCAGGTGAGTCTCTTGTAGACAGCATATGTGTGGGTCATGCTTTCTTATCCATTCAGCTATTCTATGTCTTTTAATTAGAGTATTTATTCCATGCACATTTATGGTTATTATTGATAGGTACTTATTCATTGCCATTTTTGTACCCGAGTTCCTCTCTGTCTCTCTCTTTTCCTTCCTTTTGTTAAAGCAGTCCATTTAGTATTTCTTGTAGAGCTTGTTTGGTGGAGGCATATTCTTTTAGACTTCTTTTGTCTTGGAAGCTCTTTATTTGGCCTTCTATCTTGATTGAGAGCCTGGCTGGGTAAAGTAGCCGTAGTTGTAGGCTTCTTGTTCTCACTACTTGGCATATTTCTTGCCATTCTCTTCTTGCTTGGAATGTTTTCATTGAGAAGTCAGTAGGCAACCTTATTGGGGCTCCCTTGTATGTTACTTCCTTTATCTCCCTTGCTGCCTTTAAGATTCTCTCTTTGTCTTGGAATTTTGCCATTTTTATTATGATGTGTCTTGAAGTAGGCCTCTTTGGGTTCTTCTTGATTGGGACTTTCTGTGTTTCCTGGATTTGTGTGATTTTTTTCTGTCATCAAATTAGGGAAGTTTCCATCATTACTTTTGAAATAGGTTTTCTATCCGTTGTTCTTCTTCTTCTCCTTCTGGTATTTCTATTATTTGGATATTATTACGTTTCATATTTTCTTATATTACTCTTAATCCCTCTTCATTCTTTCTGAATGTCTTTTCCTTTTCTTGCTCTTTTTGCGTGTTTTTTCTACATTGTCCTCCAGCTCATTGACCTGATCTTCTGCTTCATCTATCCTGTTTTTGATTCCTTCTACTGTGTTCTTCAGTTCTGATATCGTATTCTTCATTTCCTCTTGATCCTTGTTGATAGTTTCTACTTTCTTTTTCATGTTTATATAGTTTTCAGCGAGTTCATTGTAGTTTCCCTGTAGTTTCTTGTAATTCGCTGTGAGCTCATGGAGCTTCCTGATAACCATTGCTTTGAACTTAATATCTGATATTTGAGTTTCCTCTATTTCATTTAGTATTTTTTCTGAGGCTTCCTCCTTTTCTTTCATTTGTGGATTGTTTCTTTGTCTTCTCATTGTTTGTGAGACTCTTCTTCTTAGCCTCAGCTTCTTAAATTGATCTGTTCTGACTCCCTGGGTTCATGGTGTGAATGTCTGTGGTAGAATATCTATGAGATTCAGTGGTGCAGTCTCCTATGGTTATCCTGGTGTTCAACACTTCCACCTTCTCTTTTTTCGTGATCACTTGGAGGGGTAAGGCAAAGTGGTTTATGACAGCAGGAGAGTGTTCTATGCTATTTACAGTAGCAGCAAGTAAAGAAGAGTTAGAAGATTCTTTGGCTATGTATAGTGTTAACCGTTATATCCCACCCAACTAGCCACTTTTTAGAAAGCATGGAAAGAAGATAAGACTCTTTTGGGGGAAGGAAGGATTGTGCATTGGATCTAGAAAGCAGTGAGGTTGTGGGAGGTCAGATTCTGCGGTAAGGTGAGAATAAAGGATAGTATGTAGGTTTAGTTTGTGAGAGAATAGAGTTGACCATTACAGTAATAGAGTTCAGGAAACCACGAAGTGGGCTAAGATCTGGGAGGGGGATTGTATAGTATTTGCAATAGTATGGGACAGATATTATTTATAATAATATTAGAGCAACAATCTTATGACAGAATCTGTGAGATCTAGATACCAAGAATAGGGAGTATCAGACCTTCAGTAGTGTGCTAATGGAACACAGGTGAAGTGAAGGACAGTAAATTAGCAATACACTGTGAATGAGAGGACAGGGGAATCCTATGAAATGGTAAAATAAAACCAGCCAAGTAAAGAAGACTAAACAGAAAGAAGAATACCAAAACATTATTCAATTAAAAGATATAAGATATTGAAAATATAATAATAGAAATATGGAATATCTTGTAGGTTCTCTGTAATAGCAAAGTGAAATTTGTCTCTGTGACTCAGCTGTTGGGATACCCCCTGTTTGGGTCCAACTCTGGTATTTTCACAGTCCAGGTTTTTTGGTCTCATTTGTGAGTATTTCAAAAATAAAAAAAAAAGTGTACTAAAGAAGGTAGAAGATATAAAATTGGAAAGAAAGGAAGAAGGAATAAAATAAAAGAGAAGGAAAGAAGCAAAATGAATTGAGAGATAAACATAATAAAAATTAAAAAATAAAAAATAAAACAAACAAACAAACAAAAAATAAACACACACACACACACACACACAAACAACAAAAAACAACCCCTCTTGTTGGTTTCTTTCAAGCTGGCCTAATGGGTTTTTCTGTTCTTGCTGGCAGCCGCAGGCTGAGGGGCGGGTTTACAGATGTCGGCGGGTCTCTTGAGGTGCACTCACTCTGAGTTTACCAATGTGTAAACTCACACATTGGTAAACTGTTTCTCATTGGTCTCTGTTTCTCAGGAGGTGCCCTGGATCACTCCTGATTTACTGGTGTAGTTTCTGGGTCTCTGGAGGGGGGCCCCCTCAAGCCATGTTTCTGGAGGCACGGGTGATCACTCACTGTTTACCGGTGTGGTCTCCTTGTCTCAGTGTCTCCGGAGGCACTTGCGCTCTCTCTAGTCTTCTGGTGTGGTTCCCGGGTGTTCCACAAAGCTCTCTCTCCCCAGGTTGCAGGCACGCTTGCTCGGCCAGGCCACCTCCAATCACATGGGCTTCTCAGGGCTATGTGTGGGTGCTCACAGCCCCTGTGAGTTTGCCACTCAATCCTTACTTTCCTGTCTGCAACTTCAAGCAACCAGGTCTGTCCAGGTGCTGCTCAAACCCTGCTTGGCTGGGGAGGGAGCACAGACCCAGGTCTCTCCCAACAGCCCTGTGGCCAGCCCAGTGGGCCCTGGGCCTGGGCCTGGGCCTGCAGCCTCCCTGGTCCCCTCGCTGATCCCTGGACCCTTATTGTCCTGAGGCACTCTCCTTACTGTCTGGTTTTTCAATGTCTGCTACAATTTTTGATCTCCTATTTTCATATATGCTGTGGTATCTTTGGCTTTCTGCTCTGTTCCTCTGTAGATCAGCCAGGTTTCTCTCCCGTGTGTAGGGGAAAGTGGAATTTGCTCCCTCTTTCCTAGCCTCCATCTTCTCAGTCTTTAGTCCATTTTGAATTTATTCTTTGTTGTGGTGTAAGAAGTTGGTCTAGTTTCACTTTTCTGCCCATATATGTCCCCAACACTATTTATTTACTGATTAAAGTCTTTTTAGCCCACTATATGTGCTTGACTCCTCTGTCAAATTTTAATTGACTACAAAGGTGTGAGTTTATTTCTGGGCTTTCTATTCTGTTTTCTTGATCAATGTGTCTATTTTTATGCCAGTACCAGACATTTTGATTACTATGGCCTTATAGTATAGTTTCACATTAGGTAACTTTATTCCTCCAACTTTGTTCTCCTTTCTCAGGATCACTGTTGCTATGCAGGGCCTTCTAAGGTTCCATATAACCTTTTGAAATATTTGTTCTAGTTCTGTGAAATATGTCATTGGGATCTTGGTGGGAATTGCACTGAATCTATAGATTGCTTTGGGTAATATGGATGTTTTCATTATGTTAATTCTTCCTATCCATGGAGACGACATATGCTTCCACTTATTTGTATCTTTTTCAATTTCTTTCTTCAGTGTCTTATAATTTTCTGAGTATAGGTGTTTTACATCCTTGGTGAGATTTATTCTGAAGTATTTTGTTTTTTTTGAAGCAATTGTGAATGGGATTGTTTTGTTAAGTTCCCATTATGTTAGTTCATTACTGGCATATAAAAATGCAACTTATTTCTGGATATTAATTTTGTATCCTGCTACTTTGCTGAATTCATTTTTCAGATCTAATAGTTTCTTGGTAGACTCTTTTAGGTTCTCTATATACAGTATTATATCATTTGCAAATAAAGAGATTTTTACTTCTTCCTTTCCAATTTAAATGCCTTTTATTTCTTCTTCTTGTCTGATTGCTGTAGCTAGGACTTCCAGTACTATCTTGAATAAGAGAGGTGAGACTGAATATCCATGTCTTGCTCCTAATCTCAGAGGGAATGCTTGCAGTGTTCTTCTATTGAGTATGATGCTGGCAGTGGGTTTTCCATTATGTTTAGGTATGTTCCCTCTATCCCCACTTTGATGAGAGTTTTCATCATAAGTAGGTACTGAATTTTATTAAATGCTTTTTCTGTATCAAACTAAAAAGGTTTTGCACAACAAAGGTAAACATCAACAAAATAAAAAAGCTACCCACAGGATGGAAGAACATATTTGCCAATACATCTTATAAGGAGTTAATATCCAAAATTTATACAGAACTTATAAAAGTCAACGCCAAAAAAACAAACAACCCAATGTGAAAAATGGGCAAAGACCCTGAATACTTACTTCTCCAAAAAGGACATGCAGATGGCCAATAGACATATAAAAAGATGCCCAACTTCACTAATCACTAGAGAATGCAAATTAAAACCACAATGAGATAGCATCTCACACTTGTCAGGATGGCTATCAACAATAAGGCAACAAACAACAAGTTCTGGTAAGGATGTGGAGAAAGGAGAAACCTTTGCCTTGTTGGTGGGAATGCAGATTGGTTCAGCCACTGTGGAAAGCATTATGGAGATACCTCAAAATATTAAAAATGGATCTGCCTTTTGACTCAGTGACCACACTTCTGGGAATATATTCAAAGGAAGAAAAAACAGTAATTTTAGAGAACATAATCACCCCTGTATTCATTGCAACATTATTTGCAACTGCTAAGATATGGAAATAGCCCAAGTATTCCCTCAGTAGAAAAGTGGATAAAACAAGTCTGGGATATTTACACAATTGAATACTACTCAACCATATAAAAGAAGAAAATTTTATCCTTTGTGCGAGTTCCAGACATTTCCAAACTTTTGGTGTCTCTGCACCACACTGGAAGAAGAGTTGTCTTGGGCCACACCTTAAATGTATTGTGACATATAATCACAAAAAATATCATAATGTTTTAAGTAAATTCACTATTTGTTTTGGGCTGCATTCACAGCTATCCTGAGTTGCACTGGGGCCTGCAGGCCACAGACTGGCCACCCCTGGCTAGATGGGAGAATATTATTCTGAGTGAAATAAGCCAGTCAAAGAAGGACAGATACTGTATGATTTGACTCACATGTGGAATGTAATGAACAAACCAAACTGACAAGTAAAGCAGAGACAGACTCGTAGATGGAGAGCAGGATGACAGCTAAGGTGGGAGTGAGGTTAGTGGGTGGAGGGACTGAGCACAAGGAAAAAGGAGCCGGGGACATGGACAACAGTGTGACAATTGTGAGGAGAGGCGTTATAAGGGGACTAAATGGTAATGGAAAAAATATAATAAAAAAGAAAATATGAGAAATTGATTGTTCTTTTGTTAATTGACACAAGAGTAAAATGAACTAATTGGAAAATGGAGACAAAGTTTTGGTTAATATTGATACATAATATTTTATCATGTAGTTATTAAAAGAGGTTATTTTAATATTCATTGTTTTTGGATATAAAACTTAAGAATCCTAATGTTTTTTGAAAATATGTTTTTTAGCTATATACAGGTTTTTAATACTTAAGAGTAAATAAAACAAGAGTATCAGTGTTAGGAATCCTGTTTTAACCATTTGTTTTAACACAAAAGTCATTTTCATTTGAATCAAAAAATATTTTGTCATGTAAGTGCTCCAAAAAGCTAATATTTGCAGATGCAGGCCCAGAGTATGTACTACCATTGCCTTCAGGATCTTCAGTGCTAGCTATTATCAATAATTGAACATACACCTCCTTTTTTTTTCAGATGCTAGGTTTTTTTAGATAAAGACAGAAGAATACTAGTGGGGGTCTTAAAGATAAAGCTACCTGTCTCACATGAATGAAACTCATTTGTGAATTAAAATTTCTTTTTTCACATAACCAGAGTAATTAAATAATACTTTCCTATATTGTCTCTCAGCTTTGTAGCGGAGAATATTGCTGTCAGCAAGCTCCGAGAGGCACTTGTCTCTGCTAACATCTGTGTGTATTACCATCGATATGCTCTGCAGTCTTACCAATACACGCTTTCATTCCCATTCCTTCCCTCCAGGTCTTGTCTTTCCTATATTTTAAAGAAAACTCATTTTTGTTTGTTTCTTTATTTTTGGTAAAAAGTAAACATTTATTGCAGGAAATAAGATAATAAAAAAGAAAATGTAGATCAGTTTTCATTTCACTAACCAAAGATAACTGTTTTGAGTGTTCCTCCTTCAAAACATGCATGCGTATCCTATTCTTTTATTCTCTTACCTATCTATCATCTATTATCTATCTTCTCTTCATCATGCATCGATCTACCCCTATTACACATCTATAGTATAGAATGAGATGTGTAATTTTTAGAGACTTAACTAAAAAACCCGCAAAATTCACTATTTTAAACTATACAATTTAGAAGTTTTTATAATAGTTGGTCCATAGGTTTTTGTATTTATCATCAATATTTAATACCAGAATATTATTATCACCTCCAAAAGAAATTCCAAGCCTTGACCTTCCCCATTCTCCTCCCCACCCACTTTAGTCCTTAACAAATCTGCTTTCTGACTCTAGGGATTTACCCATTGTGGGTGTTTCATATAAATGGAATCATACACTGCTTGGCCTCTTGTGACAGGCTGCTTCGCTTAACAAAATGATTCCAAGGTTTATGTACACCATAGGCTGTATCAATTTTTGTCACTGAATATTGTAAGAATATATCACATTTCTGTTTCCATTCATCATTTAATGACCATTTTGGTTGTTTCCACTCTATTATAAATAATGCTGCTATAAACATGTGTGTACAAAATTTGTGTGAATAAATGTTTCTAGTGCTCTTGGGTATATACTTAGAAGTAGAATTGATAGATCATATGCTAAGTTTTGATTAACTTGTTGAAGAATCATCAAACCGTTTTCCACAGCAGCTATGCCACTTTACATTCTCACCAGCAAAGTATACAGATTCCAATTTCCACATCCTCAGAGGCCTGGGATGCCCTGTGGCATCTGTCTTCTGGGATCTCTGCATGGAGGATTCTCTGCAGAGGCCCAGACTGGGGTGTGAAGGAAGGGAGGTCTCCCTGGACCCCACAGGGGTCTACTGTGCTTCCCCAGAGCCATCAGGGCCCCTTCCCTGATCAGCCTGCCTCTTTGGGACTGTGGGGTCTTCTGCCTGCTTGGCCATTTCTCTCCTGCTTTCCCCACTGAACCTTGGATGGCACCACCCTTAGATTGAGGAATGTTTCCTCAGGAAAAAGTGCAGGGTCTGCGGGATCCTGAAACACAGTTTCCAGGACACTGGGACACAGCATGGTGGCTAAATAGGCAGATATTTGCTGATGGCTTTGGAGTAGATGGAGGCACATGGACAACTGGGTGCATGGCACCACCCCCGTGCCCAACAGAAAATGGTAGGCATGGAAACCAGCTGAGTGAAGGAAACTCCCAGGCCTACTCCCAAGACTGTATGTTACAACAATTTTCAGTGGGGAAGAACCTTTTTAAAAATTAATTTCCAATGTGTTGCAGACCTTTTGTAAAGTAAAATAAAAATGAATTATGAGAGAGACCTAAGATGGTAGAAGAGCACATGGAAGTTACACTAACCTTCTCCCAGGGCCAATCTGGAATGACAACTAAATTGTAGAGAAATCGTCCTCAATAATCACTCAACACTAACTGGAAAGAAGCTTTACAACCACGGACAGATGGGAGAAACCACTTCACCAAAAAGAGACTGGCCCAGCAGAGGGAGTCACATGCTGTGGATTGCTGATAGCTCCAAACAAGTTGCCCAGGGCCAGTAACAAGCAGCGTCTGACAAAGGACTGCACCAGAGTCTTTGCTGACCTACCTGCTACATAGAAACAAATGCAAAGAAGCAGCCATAATTGGAATACAAAGAAATACATCCTTACCAATACTTGTTATTTTTCATTTTAAAATATGATCATCATAAGTGGGTATAATTGTTTTTAAAGTAAAAACATATCCTGAAATGTCTTGATATTAATATGTATTTATATTATAATTTTAATTGCTACATTGTATTCCTTTGTATGGATGTGTCATTTTTTAACCATGCCCTGACTGATATATTTGTATTGATTCTATTTTTCTTGTATTGTAATAAAGAACACTTGACTAAAGATTCATATATGTGTGTCCATTTAGATTGTCAACTTTTCTTCATTATCTCAGTACAAAAACAATACTACAGTCAACATGTTTATACATATGTCTTTGTACAGTCATCTGCCCATTTTTATACCATAAATCTCTACTATTGGATCTAAGAATAAGGGTGTTTTAAATCTTGAAAATTTGCTGTGAGAATGATTGTATCAATTCAAATTATTATATGCACAGCATGAAAGTATTTATATCTCACTTTAACCTATAACATTTATTCTTGAATCAAATGTGAACATTCATATATCATGAGCTTTTTACTCTTAGCTAGATGTTATATTATATATGCTTACTGTAATTGTTTATATTTTATTTTCAGAATGTTCTCTTTATTTTACCAGTTTTATGTTTTTCTTATTATTTGTAAGAGGTCCTTGCATATTAATAATATTAATCCCTTGTTACATTTCTATAGGTTGATTCTCAAAAATTTTTTAAATTGTTTGAAACTCAAAATTTTTATGTTGTTAAAGTGATCAATATTATTTTCTTAATATTTTGAGTTTATATCATGTTTAAGCTATTTATCATTTCAAGAGTATGAACATAATTTTCTGTAAGTATATGTGGGGCTTTTCTAACAGTAAAAACTTTTATCCTCTAAACTTCCCTCTGAAGGCATATCCTTGGGGCATTTCCCCCTTGGCCAAATCTGCTGGCTGTGAAATACACTGTACCTGTTAAGTTTCTACTCCATAATTTTAGTTTTAGTTTTCTCTTTGACTCAAGCATTAATTAACAAGAGTGCTTAATTGTTTTTCTAAGTCATTGGGTGGTTTAGATATTTTTTATGTACATTTGTGTTGTTTTAACTTACAGTCTTTTTAAATCTTTCATTAAAAATTTCAAGTTTTATTAAATAGTGGTCAAAGACTATAAGTCAAAAATTATACTTTATGATAATTATTCATATTTTTGACAGAAAATGATTTTTATAAATGTTTTATATATTTGAAAATAAAAAGTATTATTTAATTATTGTTATTGTCTGTGTGATAGGTCAGCTACTAAAAAGGATATGTTAAAGTTATAGTATAATTTTTTAATTTTTGATAGTATTTTTATTTATATATTTCCCTGTTTCTGTTTTTAATTATATTTTATTGATTATGCTATTACGCTTGTCCTGATTTTCTTTCTCTGCCTCCCTCCACCCAGCTCCCCCCACTCCCTCAGGCAATCCCCCCCACCATTGTTCATGTCCATGTGTCATGCATGTAAGGGCTTTGCTTACTGCACTTCCTATACTTTATACTGTACTTTATATCCCGGTGGCTATTCCATAACTACCTTTTTGCACTTCTTAATCCCCTCAATATATATTTCCCTGTTTCTTTTAATTATGCTCCAAATTGTTTTGCACTCAGCATAGAATGGAAACACCTCAAGTCACCATGGTAACATAGACAGTTCACATTTATCATAGTGACCTAATATACATTGACAGTTTGTGTCATTATAGAAAATTAGGTCCATTATAAATAAATTGTTTGGTATCCTTTTCTAATTTCAGTATATTAATGATTGCCAAAAATGAGTAGACCTCTCCTAATTTGATATTATATCCATTTCATTAGATGCTATGACATCTGTTTCTCTCTGTATTTAATTGGCTCACAATAATTCTGCAAATAGTAACAAAATATTAATTCTGAAATATGTTGAAAACTGTACTTATGATATTTCAAACAATGAATTATTGCAAAGGCATGCATACCCAAGAGAAAAGAACAATTTGACATTCAGCAAGAAATGAAGTGATGACTCAACTGGTAAGAAGTGAATTTTAGCCTTATTTTACTCTTCAGAAAAAATGTTCATAAGAAAAAAGTGAATTAAGCTTTCAGCTTACAAACATAATGTGATTCTAACTCCAGAGGGTTATATTTTCTAAAGTGGGAATTCTGACAGAAGATTGACTAATAAAATCTAAAAATACACAGAAAATCTGTAGTAGAGAAGTGGGTGAAGGCAATTCTGTATGTGACCTGTTTTGTTTGGGTTCATGGACCTACAAGGAGGATTCATATTCTCCAAGGGCATAATATCAAGACTAAGTATAGCATTCAGATAATTCACAGAATTGTACAACAATCTGTCTTCAAATGTACCCTTCCTTTTGTATAGTTTTTAAAGTGGCTCTCTTTCCTTTTTCTTATTATTTTCTTCACCAGTTCATTATGCTCTCTTACTCCCTTTCTTCTCCCTTCTTGCTCTTCTCTCTGTGTCTTTTCTTATTTCTTTCTTCCTTTTGGCTACTTGGCTGATGGCACAGGCTCATCATTGATCTATGTATGCAAAGGCCACTTTAATTTGTTTATTTATGTATTGATTTGTATATTTGTTTATTTCAAAGAGTGTAGTAAACACCTATTAAAAAATTTCCCTGGCCCCAAAAGCTAGGATTTTGACAAAAAGCTATGTTCAAACACATACAGGTATACCTCGTGTTATTGCATTTTGCTTTGGGGTGTGTGTGTTTTTTTTTTTTTTCACAAATTGAAAGTTTTGGCAATCTTGCATTGAACAAGTCTATCAGAGCCATTTCTCTAGTAGGCTCAGATGACCATTAGCATTTTTCAGCAAGAAAGTATACTTGAATTAAGGTATGTACATTATTTTTTAACACAATTCTTTCAAACACTTAATAGACTACACTGTAGGTAAACATAACTTTTACATGCACTGGGAAACCAAGAATTTCATGTGACTCACTTTATTGTGACATTCACTTCATTGTGGTGATCTGGAACCCAGCCCAGAATATCTCTGAGGTATGACTGTGTCCCTGTCCTATCTCCAGCCTATCTCCCATCCCTCCTGATCAATCAATATTTCTACCTTTCAAAATACCTTTTCTGCATATGTATTATGGAAACACAAAAATTTTTAAATTTTAGTCTTTTATATTAAATGTATTTTGGTTCTTAGTTTTTCTACTTAATATTGTATTGCTAAGATTCATACATATTTATGGCTGTCTTTGTAGTCACTCATTTTGACTGCAGTATTTCATATACCACAACTGATTTATTCACTCTTTTGAGGGTGTCTGGGATAATTTCAGGTGAATTCTATAAAACTTTTCAGGAAGATATTATCATAATTTTATACAAAATCTTGCAGAGACTGGAAAAAGAGGGAAGATCTTCCAATTTATTCTCTGTGACCAGTATAACCCTGAAACTAATACCACAGGATGCTATAAGAAAGAAAAATTATAGATCCACCTCACTCATGGGTATGAATGTAAAGATTCTAAACAAAATATGAGCTGATTAAATCCAACCATGCAAAAGAAATCGATCCATCCCAAGCTCCAATGATGTAATACTTCAAAATGTATAAATATACCTCCCTATAGTAATGGATTAAATGAAAAAAATTACATCAAAAGATGCATACATGACATTGCTAACATTAAACATGTATTCATGATAAAATATTAGTACATTTAGGATGAAAGGGGCTTTCTTAAACTGATTAGAAATACCTATAAAATGCTTAAGGCAAACATAATCTGAAGTGAATATTGTAGGAGATACTCTTTGAAGCTTAAGTATAAGGATGTGCACTATCATTACTTCATGTCAAAGTTTTACTAAAGATCTTAGTGTAATAAGAAAATGAGAAAAAAGGCTGAAGGCATAAGAAAATGAAATTATACTCATTTTCAGATAATATGATTCTTTATATAAAATTAAAAAATTTAGATACAAATGCTTATGTATAACAAGCAAGTTTTGCAAGGGCTTTTTCAACCTCAAAACTATTGACATTTTGAACTGCATAATTCTTGATTGTAAGTTGCTGTTCTGTGCCTTGTAAGATGTTTAGTAGCACCTCTTGCCTCTGCCACCAGCAACAGAGACACCACTCCCCCAGATGCAGTGCCAAAAATGTCTCCAGACATTGCCAAATATCCCTTGGGGTACAGAATCATCTCTAGTCAAGAACCCATGGGCTAGGTGTAAGAGTAATACAGAAAAAAAGCTGCATTCTGTACACTAGCAGTAAAGTGGTAGATAATAAAGACACAATTAATTATAGAGCATATTAATTACATAGGGGTAAGTTTAGAAAAATGGGTAAGTGCTGTGAAAAAATTAGAAAACTACATTGACTTAGAAAAGAAGATTTAAACAACTAAGAGACACCTCATGCTCATGGAAAGATATAAAGATATCAAATCTCCCCTAAGAATTTGTGGGTTCCATATATTTTCTTGTTATAATCTACACAAGATGGTCCATGGAACTTAACAGGATGGTTGTAAATTGCATATGGAAGTGTAGAAAGCAAAGAGAAGTCAGAATAATTCTGAGAAAAAAGAATAGGGAGTGGGGACTTGCCATACAAGTACATATTATTGTGAAACATTGACAATGTATACAGCATGATATTGGGCCAAATTGAGACAATGAATTCATGGAAAAAAAGGAAAAGTCCAGAAAAAGACCCAAATTTCTATGTAATTATAATTTGTTTTAAAAAGGGAGGCATCTATCCAGTCATTTGGGAAAAATGGGAGGAAGGTATTGCTGAAAAAACAGTTATCAATACCGAAAAAAGGTCAAATTATATCCCAACCTCACACCATAAATCAACAGTGGGTGGATTAAAATTGCAAATGTAAAAAGCAAAACTTAAAAACTTTTAGTAATCATTCATTATAAAAACTGATAAATGTGATGATTTTATTTGTTTTTTTTTGTTCTTTATTATTTCATGTCCATGGGTCATACATATAAGTTCTTTGGCTTCTACATTTCCTATACTATTCTTAACTTCCCCTTGTCTATTTTGTACCTACTATTTATGCTACTTATTCGCTATACTTTTTCCCCCATTCCCCACCTGCTCCATGCTGATAGCCCTCCATGTGATTTCCATTTCTGTGATTCTGTTCTAGTTGTTTTCTTAGTTTGGTTTTGTTTTAGGTTCAGTTATTAATAGTTGTAAGCTTGTTGTCATTTTAATGTTTCATAGTTTTGATCGTTTTCTTTTTCTTAGCTAAGTCCCTATAACATTTCATATAATAAGGGTTTGGTGATGATGAACTTCTTGAACTTGACCTTATCTGGGAAGCATTTTATCTGCCCTTCTATTCTAAATGATAGCTTTGCTGGATATAGTAATCTTGGATGCAGGTCCTTGCTTTTCAGGACTTGGATTACTTCTTTCCAGCCCCTTCTTGCCTGTAAGGTCTCTTGAGAAATAAGCTGACAGTCTGATGGGAACTCCTTTGTAGGTGACTGTCCCCTTATCTCTTGCTGCTTCTAGGATTCTCTCCTTCATTTTAATCTTGGCTAATGTAATTACAATGTGCCTGGTGTATTCCTTCTTGAGTCCAACTTCTTTGGGACTCTCTGAGCTTCCTGGACTTCCTGGAAGTCTGTTTCCTTAGCCAGATTGGGGAAGTTCTTCATTATTTGTTCAAATAAGTTTGAACAAACTTATTTCTCTTCTCTTTCTGGCACCCCTATGTTTAAAGTTGTCCTAGAGGTTCCTAAGCTACTCCTCATTATTTTGAATTCTTGTTTCTTCATTCTGTTCTGTTCAAATGTTTATTTCTTCCTTCTGGTCTACACCATTGATTTGAAGGAAACAATGCCCAGTTTCCTTCCCTTCACTGTTGGTTCCCTGTACATTTTCCTTTATATTACTTTTCATAGCCTTAATTTTTTCTTCTAATTTGCAACGTTTTCCAACCAATTCTTTGAGCATCCTGATTACCAGTGTTTTGAACTGTGCATCTGATAGGTTGGCTATGCTTTCATTGCTTTGTTGTATTTTTTCTGGAGCATTTATTCTGGTTGTTTATTTGGGTCATATTTTTGCCTTGGCATGCCTGTTATGTAGTAAGTGACAGAACCTTAGGTATTTGCCAGTGTGGGGCTCTAATGATTTTAAATCCAGATGGCAACAGCATTTTTGGGGGGCAATATATTGGACTAGTCAGAAACTTCTCAGAACAGCACATTTGAAAAGACAGGGATATCTGAACATACACTTGAACACACATGCATATCTCTTTCATAAATGTACTCATCACTGTTAGATATTCAGTTATTAACAAAACAGCATTAGAAATACAATGATTAATTAATAATTTGTAATGGAAGTCATGTACATAAATAAATATATAAGTTATTAAATGCCCCCCCAAAAGAAACAATAGAGGACTTAAGTTGCTGAAGAAAGAGGTTTTCTGTTAGGGAATAAAAATTTTCATGCTTGGATTTTTATCCAAATTGTCCCTAAGATACATTAATTAATCTTTCCTAATTATTACTTATTCTTTTCTATTCTTTCCTTTAACTGAATATTTGATATTTAAGAGTATTACTTGTTACTCTTATAAGAGATTTTATTTAGTCTTCCTAATGGATCTTTTTTTATTTTAAAAGTTCAATCAGCTTATTTGAGTACAGTAGCTTCCCCTTATGTGTGATTTCACTTTCTGCTGTTTTAGTTACCTGCTGTCATCCATGGTCTGAAAATATTAAATGAAAATTTTCAGAAATAAGCAATTCATAAGTTTTAAATTATGCACCATTCTGATTACCATGATGAAATCCTCTATTGTTGTGATCTGTCTCACCCAGAATGTGAATCATTCCTTTGTCTAGATTACCCCATAGTATATGCTACCTGCCCATTAGTCACTTAGTAGCCATCTGGACTTTCATGGTATCCCAGTGTTTGCATTCAAGTAACCCTTATGTCACTTAATAATGGCCCCAATGCACAAGAGTAGTGATGCTGGCAATGCAGAGATGCCAAAGAGAAGCCATTTAAGCGCACCCTTTAAGTGAAATGGTGAAAGTTCTCAACTGAATAAGAAAAAAATCATATTCTAAGGTTGCTAAGATGTACAGTAAGAATAAGTCTTTTGTCCATGAAATTAAATAGAAGGAAAAAATAAATACTGCTAGGTTTGCCATTGTAGCTCAAACTATAAAAGTTATGGCCACAGTGTGTATTAGGTACTTAGTTAAGATGAATAAGGTTATGCTTGCATATGAGACTAATGCAAAATAATATTGAATGTAGACTGTAACTGAAAAGTAAAATTAAAAGAAGGCAATCAGAAGAAAAATACTTTTAAAAAAGGATGGAACATGCATTCAATTTGTGGGTGGAAGACATGAACAAAAAACATGTTATGATGGGAAGAAACATGTTTTACCAGTAAGTACTGAGAGTATAGGAAGACTTTAGCAAGGATCCTCCAAAATGAGTGACACCAAGCAGTTAGCACAAGTAAAGGACAGATAGACAGATTCAGGGATAGGTTTGGAGTGAAAAAAATAAAAAAAATTGCTGGAAAGGCTTATGTCTGCCATTGAGGAAGTTACTGCCACATTGATTCAGGGAAAAGGATACCATCCAAAGCAAGTCTTCAACTGCAATGAAACTGGGCTCTTCTGGGAGAAGATGTCCAATAGAACCTGCATTCATGAAATGTGAAGAGGGCACCATGGCATGAAACACTGAAGGACAGATCAACTCTGGTGCTGTATGGCAACATCACAGGGAATACGATAAAGCCAGACATAGTTTATGGAGAGAATAAACCATTGGCTCTCAAAAACAAAAATTATCTTCCTATTTGCTAGCAACACAATCAGAAAGTGTGGGCGACAGACAACTTATTTACAGAACAGTTCCACCTATGATTCTTCCCAGAAGTGTAGAAATACTGTGAAGAGAGAGGGTTGGAATTTAAAGTCCTATTAACAATAGGCAATGCATCTGGACATCCTGAATTTGTTTGCTATGATGAAGAAAATGTCGAGGTAGCATTTTTACCTCCAAATATCACCTTAATGCTTCAACCCCTTGACTGGGGCATTATTTGGTTTGTCGAAGTCATATACATCCACCTGGCATTTGATCACATTTAATCAGTAATTGAGGCAGACCTTAATCTGGACATGATGTAGTGCTGGAAATCATTCACTATTTCTGACACAGTAACATTCATAAAATCTGCAATGGATGAATTAAAACCAGTAACTGTAAATGCCTGCTAGAAGAATTTATGGAGTAAAGTTTTGAATGATTTTAAAGACTACTTGGGGATCAATGGGAAAGTTAGGAAAATCATCCACATAGCAAGAAAAGTTGCTAGAGCAGGATTTTCCAACATACTTAATAAAGGAGTTGAAGAACATATTGAAATGAGGAACTGGAATAACTTGTTGACTCATTTACAGAGGAAGAGGAAGAAGACATTGAAGCAGAACAAGTAATGTAGACATTACTGAAATTTGCTGAAGTGTTTCAGATTGACATTTGAATTGACAGATGTTTAAGCACAAAATTATAGAATACAATCCTTGAATGGAACATGGCATTAATCATATGGTGTGTGTACATCAAAGGATCACAACCTCTGCAACAACACTTTGATAAGTTAAAAGGAGACAACTTCCAGTTACAACATCCTTCCAAAAGGTTTTGACAAAAAAAAACCCCATCAACTATATAGGGTACCCAGTCATCCTCATCCACCCACCAACACCATCATGGCTCTATGATTTGAGATCACCAATACAGATGATCCCCCTTCTCACATGTCATAGGAAGATCAATAGTATCCTGACACTAGTGTCACCACAATGCCTACACCATTCACTGCACTGCATCTCATCATGTAGACATTTTTTTTATTTCACATTATTGCAAGAAGAAGGTCAAATATGAGACAATAAGATATTTTGAGAGAATGAGAGGAAAAAAGAGGCCACAGTCACATAACTTTTAGTACGATGTATCATTTGACTTGTTCTCTTTTATTATTATTTATTGTTAACTTTTTACTGTGCCTAACTTATACACCAAACTTTACTTATCATAGGGGTGCATATATAGAAATAAACATAGTATATATAGCATTCATTACAATCTATGGTTTCAGGGATCCACTGGGGCCATGAAATGTATCCCCCATGGATAAGGGGGAACTACTATACTATCCATGCAATGATAAGTTGCATTTCTACTTCTCAACCAGTGTTGTTCATTAATGATAATGACAGTTTGCATTCTTAAAGAACCTTAAATGCAAGGATCATACAGACATTTCCACAAGAGAGAGTACTATTGTCCACTCAGTTTCATGATGGAAAATTCACAAGGAGGGTTGTCTCAGAGAATTAGAAATGCCATTTGACTACATTTCTTATTTATTTAATATACATAAATAGTCAGTTAAAGGAAAGCATTTTCAACCCCCAAAAAGAAAACCAAAACCAAATTTTCTAAAAGTAGACATATTTTTAATGCTTTTATAGTTTTTATGAAAACATCCAATTGAGTGAACAATTCAGCCAGAGTAAATGAACATGGAAAAGATACAGTGAATTCTGGAGTGTGGTTACACGTTATAGATTACACTTTTATATTCCATGTATCCACATTACAGTCATCACTGCTGACTTTAAAGGAAAATCTGAGAGAAATTAATTGATCCATGCTAATGTTTTTGATACTGAGTTCTAAAACTCTATTATTCGTAATGCTTTATACTGTGATATGAAGTGAAGCATTCATTTCCACATTTAAAACAATTTTATTTATTTATTTAATAAGTATTCTTTGATAATATACTTTTCTAGATACTGATGTTAATATACAATTCTGGATACTGGTGTATTATGATTGTCTACTATAAGCACTAGCTAACAACCTATAATGGATTTAAAGGGCTAGAAACTCATTTTTTATTCAGATAATAGTATGAACAGATGAACAGGTTACTAACATAGACTTTCTTTTGTAGCTGAACACAGGTCTGGCCACCTGCCACTACAAAAGTCAATACTTGAGAGGCAGGTGCTGATATAAAGGAAAGCCGTTTATTTTCAGATGCTAGCCACCTAGAAGATGGGAGACTCCTGTCACAACCCCCATCTCCACTTCTCAGTAGTGATGGAGGTTTTTATAAAGAGGAAGAAAACAGAACAAAGAGATCAAGAAAGGAGGTTATAGTTCTCCTCATGCGGGTGAGCACAGTGCATTCCAATAAGGCAAGTGATGGTCTGGTGGGCATCATTGTGGTTTAGTCATCCCAGCTTCATGCCATTCTGGCTCCACAGTTGAAGGTCAGCAAACCTCCCGGAGCTGGGATTCCTGAAGGTTGAAGTCTGTATCTTTTGAAGTTAGTTCCTAGGATTCTTATACAAACATGCTGTTTATCTATAAGCCACATGTTAGTCAGAGTCAGCACTTACAGAAATAATGTAAAAAGAATGAGGGGGGTGGGGCAAATTTCTCACCATTACACTCTGAGCACTTACACAGGGCTCTAGGCTGGTGAAAGCCCTCCCATCTGTAATGTGTGGCTCTCCAGATGCCCAGCATGTCATTTTCATTCTAGCTGGCCAAGGAAGAAAAGATCATCGAAGATCCCTCAGGAAGCTTTTAATGACCAAGGCCCAGAGTAGTCCATCTTTCTTCTGTTCCCACTTTGTTGGCTGGAGCTAATCATTTGGCTGCACAATTAACTATAGGGAGGCTAGAAATGTAGCCTAGTTATGTTTCCAGGAAAAAGAGAATGTGGACTTGAGGGCTCAGACCAGGTCTGTGCTGCACATATGGTGCTGAACATAATGAAAAAGGTGCTACGATCACGGAGCTAATAAACTGTACAGCAACCAGTTAAGTAAACCATGCATTTTGAACACTTGTGTTACTGGAAAGAGGACCTGGCCCTTAGCAGGTCTGCCTCAGGCTGGCCTATCGTGTGTGGGTTTTGGACTTACACAGAAGGATTCCACAACGCGAGTCCAGGTGACTATGAGGGTACATTTATTAAAGCTGGGGACGGTGAGACAAGGGCTTAGGATATTAGAAGCAACAGGAGAGCCTAAGCAGCACTGCCTTAGCTCTCTGGAAATGTTATAGAAAGGGAACAAGCCTAGGCAGGCTGCTTTAGCTCACTGGGAAGTGAGAGAAAAGGGGAACTTGGGGACAGGTTCAGAGATTTTCCCTGGGACAAACTGCCACTGCCCATTACTACTCTAGCCTACAAGTCTCATAGGGTCCTGTAGAGTTTAAGAGATGCATGTCTGTTGGAGAAGAAGAAGGGAGAGGAGGAGAGAAAAGGCACCAGTGTGCTCCTAGGGGGGGAGAGGGGGAGCTTGCCCTTTGTCTTTGTCCAAAAAGTTTTTAAGAGTGGGATTTTAGGGGAGGTCCCAGGGACGGATCTCATTAGAGTATTCATCAGCCTTCTAGGCGTGTCTTCTGAGAGTTGTGGCCTCCACGGGTTGGTCAGGAAAAGGGCCATTGTTCAAAGCAGTTGGTCCCAAGGTCCGCCATGGCATCCTTTGTCTGGTTTGCTACTTTTCTTGGCCTGACACTGAAATGCAACTGAGGCCTAGATGTTATTTCTGAAAAGGAAAGGTCAGGGGAGGAGTGTTTACCCTGATGGCAAGGTTCTTATTTTTCCAGTTTTGCCCCCTGCCAGGCACCCTGGCCCTCTGCCCTGGCCCTGCTGGCCCTCTGTACTTGGCTTTAAATTTCTCAGACTTTTTTAGCTCTCTGTCTCAGTTTCCCTATTCCACTTGCCAAGGACTTTCCTTAGTTTTTTAGTAACATTTCTGATTTGTAAGTGCCATGAAGGAAATAAATAATGTGTGTAAGAGTAAGTGTTAGTGAGAGAAATGGGCTAATTTAGGTATGGTGATTTGACAAGACCTCTGTCTGTGATAGATAGTTGAACTGGGATATCAATGATGGGAAGGAGCCAGTGTCATGTAAAGAACCAAGTGGGAAAATGAGGAAAGAGAGAGAGAGAGAGAGAGAGAGAGAATGAGAGAGAGAGAGAGAGAAAGAGATCCTGAAATATAGCAAACTTGTAGAGTGAACTCATGTGTTTGAGGAACAGGAAGAAGCCCAGAGTGGATAGACTATAGAAATGAGTAAGACTGAACAAATAACAATATATTAAAGGTAGTGATAAATAAACATTTTGTGTTATATTCTAAGTGAAATGGAAGCCACTCTATGGTTTTAAGGAGAAGAGCCATATGATTTGATTTATGTTTCGAAGTATCATCTACAGAACTGAGAGTGGGGTGTCATTGCTCAGTGTGAATATAGGGTACTGGCTAGGAGTTCAAGGAGAGAACACAGTAGCTTGGACCAGCATAGAAGAAGAGAAAATAGAAAAAATGGGAAAATTCTAGATATGTTTTACAGCTAGAAATTTTAATGCCTTGAAGGTGGGCTTTGTCTTTTTGTTTGTTTGTTTTGTTTCTACCACTGGAGCAGTTTGGATTTAACTTTAGGGTCTTATTTACAGATCTGGCATCCACTGAGCCTCAGGTGTGACACCTCTTTAAAGCAGAAACTAGTGAAGAGAGTTCAGTCCAAATGAAGTAGAGGCTGAATCCAAAAGGTGAAGTGGTGGACTCCTTCCCCAGTGAGTGAAGTGTTGGAGCTAGAGCTGCCAGAATGTTTTGTCTTTTAGTCCTGTGCTATTTAATACAGATTGCTATTGAGCACTTGAAATAATGTCTGGTCTGAATAATGTCTGGAGATTCTGGTCTGAATCTTTTGTGTGTGTGTGCGCGCGTGTGTGTGTTTACCATCTCATTTGTTTAATTCTTGTTCAAGTACAGTTTTCTGTCTTATATTCCCAGCTCTGCCCCCTGCCAGTGCTCCCCACCTCCCTCCCATTTCCACCCCCCACCTTAGTTATTGTCCATGTGTCCTTTATACTTGTTCATGTGAGTCCTTCCCCTTTTCCCCTGATTCCCCTCTCCCCTCTGGACCCTGTCAGCCTGTTCTGTATTTGAGTGTCATTGGTCATATTTTGCTTGCTTGTTTGTTTTGTTGTTTAGATTCCTGTTAATGGTGATATCAGATGGTATTTGTCTTTCACCACCTGGCTTACTTCGCTCGGCATAATGCTTTCCAGTTCCATCCATGATGTTGCAAAGGGTAGGAACTCCTTCTTCCTTTCTGCAGCATAGAATTCCATTGTGTAAATGTACCATAGTTTTTTGATCCAGTCATTTACTGATGGGCATCTAGGTTGCTTCCAACTCTTGGCTATTGTAAATTGTGCTGCTATGAACATCAGGGTGCATAGGTTCTTTTGGATTGGTGTTTCAGGATTCTTAGGATATACTCCTAACAGTGGATTTGCTGGGTCAAAAGGCACATTCATTTTTAGTTTTCATAGAAAATTCCATACTGTTTTCCATAGTGGTTGTACCAATCTGCAATCCCACCAACAGTGGATTAGGATCCCCTCTTCTCCACAACCTCTCCAACACTTGTTTGTTGCTTTGTTTATGATGGCCATTCTGACTGGTATAAAGTGGTATCTCATTGTGGTTTTAATTTGCATCTCTCTGATAGCTAGTGATATCGAGCATCTTTTCATGTGTCTCTGGATCCTCTGTATGTCCTCCTTGGAGAAGTGTCTGTTCAAGTCCTTTGCCCATTTTTTAATTGGGTTGCTTGTCTTCTTTGAGTGGAGTCGAGTGAGTTCTTTGTATATTGTGGAGATTAAACCTTTGTCTGAGGTATCATTGGCAAATATGTTTTCCCAAACTGTTGCTTCTCTTTTTATCTTGAAACTATTTTCCTTAGCCATGCAGAAGCTTTTAATTTTGATGAGATCCATTTGTTTATTCTTTTCTTTATGTCCCTTGCTCTAGAGGACATATCAGTAAAAATACTGCTGCATGGAATATCTGAGATTTTCCTGCCAGTGCTCTCCTTTAGGGCTTTCATGGTTTCACGGCTTATATTTAAGTCTTTTATCCACCTTGAATTTATTTTGATGTATGGTGTAAGTTGCTGCTTGAGTTTCATTTTTTTTGCATGTAGCTGCCCAGTTCTCCCAACACCATTTGTTGAAGAGGCTATCTTTACTCCATTTTATGTTACTGCCCCCTTTGTCGAATATTAATTGACTGTAGAGAGTTGGGCTTATTTCTGGGCTCTCTGTTCTATTCCATTAGTCTATGTGCCTGTTTTTATGCCAGTACCAGGCTGTTTTGATTACAGTGCCCTTGTAATACAGTTTGATATTAGGTATTGTGATCTCTCCTACTTTGTTCTTCTTTCTCAACATTGCAGCTACTATTCAGGGTCTTTTATGGTTCCATACAAATTTTTGAAGTGTTTGTTCTATGTCTGTGAAATATGCCATTGGTACTTTAATAGGTATCACATTGAATCTGGAAATTGTTTTGGATAGTATGGACATTTTGATGATGTAAATTCTTGCAATCCATGAACACGGTATATGTTTCCATTTTTTGTGTCTTCCTTGATTTCTTTCTTCAATGTTGTGTAGTTTTCTGCATACAGGTCTTTTACCTCCTTGATTAGGTTTATTCCCAGATATTTTATTTTTGTTTTTGCTATATGGAATGGGATTTTTTTTATTTCTGCTTCTGTTGTTTCATTGTTGGTATACAAAAATGCCTTTGATTTCTGAATATTGACTTTGTATCCCGCTGTTTTGCCAAATTCATTTATTAGTTCAAGCAGTTTTTTGGTAGAGGCTATAGGATTTTCCATGTACACTATCATATCATCTGCAAACAATGGCAGTTTTGTTTCCTCCTTTCCAATTTGGATGCCTTTTATTTCCTTTTCTTGTCTGATCACTGTGGCTAGAACTTCCAATACTATATAGAAGTGGTGAAAGTGGACAACCTTGTTTTGTTCCTGATCTTAGTGGAAAAGCTTCTAGGTTTTGCCCATTGAGTATGATGTTGGCTGTAGGTCTTTCATATATGGCCTTTATTATATTGAGGAATGCTCCCTCTATTCCCATTTTTCTGAGTACCTTTATCATAAATAGGTGTTGTACCCTATCAAAAGCTTTTTCTGTGTCTATTGATATGATCACGTGGTTTTTGTGTTTGCTTTTGTTTATGTGATGTATTACATTTACTGATTTACGAATATTGAACCATCCTTGCATCCCTGGGATGAATCCCACTTGGTCATGGTGCATGATCTTTTTGATGCATTGTTGGATGCGATTTACCAATATTTTATTGAGGATTTTAGCGTCTATGTTCATCAGTGATATTGGCCTGAAGTTTTCTTTCTTTGATGTGTCTCTATCTGGCTTTGGAATTAGGATGATGCTGGCTTCATAAAAAGAGTTGGAGAGTTTTAAGTATAGAATATACACAGCATTTTGAAGACTCGGTATGTAAAAATAAGCATAAAATATATCATTAATATTTTTAAAGGTTTTATTAATTTATTTTTAGAGAGAGGGGAAGGGAAGGAGCAAGAGAGGGAGAGAAACATCAGTGTGTGGTTGCCCCTCATGTGCCTTGCTCTGGGGACCTGACCCGCAATCCAGGCATGTGCCCTGATTGGGAATCGAACTGGCAACCCTTTGGTTCACAGGCCCACACTCAATCCACTGAGCTATACCAGCAAGGGCTAAATATCTCATTAATATTTTTATATTGGTTACATATTGATATCATAATACATTGCATATATTGGGTTATACAAAATGTATTACTGAAAATAATCTTATCTATTCTCTTTTACTGTTTTTGGAGTTCTTTAAAAATAACTTTAGATTTACAGAAAAATTAATTTAATACAGACAGTTCCCATTTTTCACCCACTGACACACACAGTTTTCCCAAGTATTAATATTTCGTGTTAGTGTAGTACATTTGTTACAATTAATGAACTAAAGTTCTTAGCTTATATTTACTGTTAATATAACAGTAAATTTTTACAGTTAGATGTGGGGTTTTAACTTAGGTTTTGACTTCATTGAATGGATGGACAGTCCTCATCTACTCACTAAGGGGGGAAAGAACTGTGAGGAATGTATTTGGAAATGGAAAAGAATCATGTTTTGTCTGATGTATAAAATTTAAGATATCAAACAACCAAGAAGAGATACAGGTAATTGGGTAAGTCTGCAATCAGGGCTAGATGTTTAAATTTGAGACTTATCAGTGGACGTATGAGGTTAACTTTCACATTCAGGTGGTGTGAAGTGTTAATGGAAAATAAGAAAATGGAGGGAGAGAGGACAGCTCACTAAAAAAGTTATTTTTTCACTCTTGAGAATGTATAAAATAGGCAATGTGGTTAGTAAAGGGATTTATTGGCTAGAGTTTTTAAAGATGAGAACTATTAGAACTCATTTGTAAACTAAAGAGAGTACTGCAGTTAGTCTAGGTTTCCTGATGTAAAACTAAAGTTAACTGTGAAACTGAAAGGGTGTGGAGAGTGGGAGTTAATGGGTTCCTAGCACTGGAGGAGGAGGGTGCCTTTGCCTGGATCGGGAACAGGAGGAAGAGATAACATGGCAGTGTAGATGCGGGTAGATTACGTTTTGCATGATGAGGGAGTTTTTGTCTTAATTGCTTTTTTCCTCAATGAAAAAGCGTGAGACAAATGGAAATGACAGGTGAATGAAGATGCTGGATATGAGAGGCATGAAATAGTCAGTCATTTCAAAGAGGGAAAGTGTAGTAGAATTGAGGAGCAGTGTTGACTAAATATATGAAATCTGAAGTCCTGAATTTAAAGTAAAACCAGACAGCAGGGTCAGACTAAATGAAGCAAGCAAGGCACAAATGTGCAGAATTTAGGGAGGTGCTCTCTCTTGGAATTGCCTGAGGCACCTGATGTGCCTAAGTCTCATGCTGACCTTGCCACACAGTAAAATTTTATGGCTTTCTCAAACAATATTGAGGTACTAGAATGTGGGCAAAGAATATGTTTAATCATGATTGTGATTTGGCAGTAAAACTGGACAGAGGGAGATATACAAGAGAAAAGAGGGTATTTGCAGGGAAGATCATAGAACCTACACAAGAATAGGAGGGAAGAGAAGCTACATGGGGGTGAAGTCTAATGACAAACTGGGTGGTAATTAATCAGTACATGTAGGGGCTTATGAAATCATTGTGGGGTTCAGGGTGAAAGTTGGTATCCATAGAGGTGATGTAGTTCCTGGACAGGACAATTTTTAGAGGGTGATCATAATGGTGGGTGGTGAGATGCATGAAAGGAATGATCACTGGAAGTGAGGCAGTCAGCTAATGTAGAGGCCAGAATGCTGTGTCAACCAGGTGGATGATGAGGTCTCTGGAAGTGATAACAGGAGTGAAGAGGGAGATGAATACAGTGTGTCAAATGCTCAAGTCTTCAATAAATGAAGGCTGAGTAACTGATATATTAGAATAATTTGACTTGTTTCTAAATAATTACACTATAATATGATTATAACTCACATATATCGTTCTCTTTATTGATTGTAATGAATACCTGCTAAAATAAACTGGATAAGAAGAGGGAGAACATGAATAATTGAGGTTCTGTTGAAAACTCCCATTTCCTATGGCATTTTGGTCAATGACTTGAATCTCATATATTCATTTTTCTTTTGAGGGCACTAAAAATTGCTAAATTAACTGGTTTCATTTTTAGCTTTGTTATTTTTTTTCTGCTTATCCAATAGTGTAGGCGGTTATGAAAAGAAAAATAGATAATGTTTTGTAGCAAGAGGGAGGAAGGTAAGTAATAAACATGACAATACTGAGTGGTTTATGCTTATAAATATATTTAAAATATTTGTACATAAAGATGGGTGAATTATTCTCCCCTTGGTTTTTGTTTTGTGAAAACAATGCAATATAGGTCAGGGGAGCATACATGTAGGCAAAGGAACAGGTAACGATGATGATAGTTTCCCTTTACTGCACAGTTCTTGTGTGCCGGTCACCCACTAAGTTCTTACCTGTATCAGCCCCAGGATGTTGGGGTTATTGTGCTCCCCTGATAGTGAGGTAAACAGGTTTGGTGAGGGTAACTTGCCCCATCACACAGGTAATCGGTGGAGCCAGAAATCAAAAACTCTAGTCCCTGAGTTCCAAGGCCATACTCACTGTTCCCCAGAACACTGTTGAACAGAGCCAGCGTTGGTACATAAAATCTTCATTGAAGGTATCATTTTTCCTACAAAAGCACATTGAAGTGCTTGATGTGCCCAGTAATAAAAATATAGTTTTCCACACACTTCTTATTGAAAAGAAATTATTCAAAGAGATGTTTAGACTATGAGAGCAGAACCAGACTAGTAAAAGCTGCCTCCCAGCTCCACATCCTTATTTCCATTTCTCCTCTAGTGCACACTGACTAAAAGTAGTATTTAAAAATTAATTGACTTCAAAGTTCCTGAAATAACTAACTGTAGGATGGAATAAAAATAAGAATTATATAATAAGAATTATATGCACCCCAATGTTCAAAGCAGCACAATTTCCAATGGCCAAGTGCTGGAAGCAACCTAAGTGCCCATCAGCAAATGAGTAGATCAAAAAACTGTGGTACATTTACACAATGGAACTTTATTTAGCAGAAAGAAAGAAGGAGCTTATACCCTTTGTGACAGCATAGATGGAAATGGGGAGCATTATGCTAAGTGAAATAAGCCAGGTGGTGAGGGACAAATAGCATATGATCTGACCTTTAACTGGAACGTAATCAACAAAAGAAAAAACAGATCCATTTTTAGTTTTCTGAGAAAATTTCATACTGTTTTCCACAGTGGCTGCATCAGTCTACAATCCCACTAACAATGCACTAGGGTTTCCTATTCTCCACAACCTCTCCAACACTTGTTGTTTGTTGCTTTGTTTATGATGGCCATTCTGACCAGTGTGAAGTGGTATCTCATTGTGGTTTTAATTTGCATCTCTCTGACACTGTGTGATCTCACCTTTAACAGGAACCTAATCAACAAAACAAACAAACAAGCAAAATATAACCAAAGACACTGAAATAGAGAACAGGCTGACAGTGACCAGAGGGGAGAGGGAAGGGAATTTCAGGGGAAAAGGGGAAGGGTTTACAGGAACAAGTATAAAGGACACATGGGCAAAAACTGTGTGTGGGGGGGTGGAATTGGGAGGGAGGAGGGGAGCACTGGAAGGATGGACTGGGATGGGAGTAAAAGACAGAAAACTGTACTTGAACAATAATTAAAATTTAAAAAAGAAAACAAAATATAACCAGAGTCATTGAAATTAAGAACAATCTAATAATAGCGAGAGGGGAGTGGGGAGGGGACAGTGGGAAGAGGGGTTTTTAGGAACTACTAGAAAGGACACATGGTCAAAACCAAGGGGGAAGGTGGAAGCAAGGGAGAGAGGTGGGTTTGGAGGAGGGGAGCAAAAGGGGTGGGGAGAAAATATGGACAACTGTAATTGAATAACAATAAAATAATTTAAATAAAAAATACAATAAAATAAATTTGAAAAGAAGATATAGTGATAAAAATATATGCACCTAACAATATAGTCTCACTATATATATAACAATTAAAAGAATTCTAGAGAAAAGATATAATAATATATATTATTTTTACATATAATATAAAATTTTTAGCTAATTATATATGACAAAATTATTAGTACATACATGTATATATACACACACACATTAGCTCAACCAAATATATTTGTTTTATATTTTATCTGTGTTTTTACTAAACCATAATGAAGTGATGGATATATTGAGACATTTGTCATTTAGAATTATTTTTTTCTGTACAAAATGCTATTTAATTCTGTTTTCCAGGGTGGACAGGTTCAATAAAAGGATGATCTTTCAAATTTCTATTTGTAGAAGTAGGTAAGAAAGCCTGACCCCTCATGACTATTCAAGAGTGTTCTTTGTTACACTGACCACAGGACGCCAAGGCAATCCTTCGAGAGAAGCCAATATGCCATTGGAGTCAGTTTTTTTATGTGAAAGGTTTGAAATAAATCTACTACTGCCTTGGCCAATGTGGCTTAGTTGGTTGAAGCATCAACCAGTAGCCCAAAGGTTGCAGGTTTGATTCCCTGTCAGGGCACATGGCTGGTTGCAGTTTGATTCCTGGTCCGGGTACAGTAGAGAGAGACAACCAATCAATGCTTCTCTCTCACACTGACAGTTTTTCTCTCTTCCTGCCTCTCTACCTCCCTCTCTACCTCCCTCTCTCTCTCTAAAAGGAATTTTAAAAATTCCTCAGGTGTGGATAAAAATACATTAATAATAAATAAATAATATTTCAACTGCAAGCCTAGCTCAGGAGCTGAAATTAGATTAGTAAAACAAGTTATAAGAGTCGTTGCTGGCATCACACTGATAACAGTGTGAAAGGCTGTTCACAGTGATTTGGCTCCTTCATTAGTTACTATAAAAGGTGAGAGGTAATACAGATGAAGTTCATAAACTTTTGAAGATGGTATGTATAGTTTTTCTTTAGATCAATAGTGTGTGTTTTTCATCCTTTATGACAATTAATTAATTGCTGCCCAGTAAGGAGCAGTCTTTGGTGCAGTGCCCACAAAGAAGAGATACACTCCGCCTTTATTAAGGAGGTCATAGTTTTGTGAGAGTGGCCAAAGGTCCACCCAGTGTTGAACATATAATAGGTTCTCAATAAGTAACCGTTGAATAAACGTGTTGATTAGGTATGGGGATGGATAGTAAAAGTGTGCAGAGTGTAGCGAGTGCTATGATAGAGTGCTATGATAGCAGGATAGTACATGAAGTGTCGCTTGGCCTCCTGTTCAAGGTTTCTGGAAGTGTGACATTTAAGCCACATTTGAAGGAACTACATAGAGAAGAAAGGTTAGGAGGTAGGAGGAAGGGAACTTACAGAATATAACATGTGCAGAGACAGGATGGTGAAGAAGAGCATGGTGAATTTAGAGAACTGGACTTTCAGGATGCATGGCATTGTGTTAAAGAGAAACACAGATGCATAAGTGTAACTTCAGGAAAGCCATATATGCTCAGTGAGAAATTCTTAAGTTCTTATATAGACGCTGGATCTCAAACACAGCATCGTCATAAGACAGGAAGGAAAATAATAGTTAATACTAATTAAATGCTTACTATATACTACATAGTTTACATATATTCATTCTTTTAATCTTCATATATCCTTTTGAGATGGGAGCTACTATTAGCCCATTTTAAGAATGAGACAGGTGAAATGAAGTCACTTACTTGAGATCATACCTCTGTGGCAGAGCCGGATGTGAACCCAACGATCTGGCTCCAAAGGAAAGCCTACTCTCTTGCCACTTTACTATTAATATAGTGCCTCTTAATACAGTGTCAAATTTCATGTAACTTGCTATTAATGATGATATTTGAAGGATCTAAGTCAGAAGTTCCCAACCCTTTCGGCTCCAGGGGCTGGTTTCATGGAAGACAATTTTTCCATGGATGGGATGGGTTGCAGGGCAGACAGGAGACAGAGCTCAGGAGGCAATGGGGGTCATGTACATGGACCAGGAGGGGAGACGTTGGGGACCCCTGATCCAAGTTGAACAATGATTATTTCTGTGACAATGTAGCTGCCATTCACTTGCTTTCCAATGTACTTTCTCGAGTTTGAGAAAAGAGGTGTAGAGATGGGGGTACACTGGGAATTCCATATCATTTGGGGCATATTTATGAGAATGTGTTACACAAGCAGCGTTCTTCAATCTTGGGCACCATTAGGGTGAAAAAGGTTGGGGTGGCTGTTGTAGAAGATGGTCATTCAATGAAGAATGTGACAATATTGGGGACTTCAGGTAGCGAAAATAAAATGTCCCTTTATTGACAGAGAATATGACAGCAGGACTTTTTGAAATAAGATATAAATGCCTGGAATTGATGATATTAATGCAAATTTCATAACTGATAGGTGTTTTTCCTTTCAGGAATACCTTTCCCATTTGAATTTCCATACTATTTTGTCTAGATGCCACTTTATGAACTTTCAACATCCTGTCTCTTACTGTGGGTTGGTGTGAACTGAAAATACATGGCGGGTGAATGTTGATCACATCTAAATACACCATCTATTGCTCAATGTGCTTGATAAGCACTTGTTCATTTAATTCTCATACCGAACCTGGAGAAAAGGGTCTAAAGTGTCTTTATCACCTCAGTTTTACAGATAAGGAAATTAAGGATTTAAAGGATAAAGGTGCTTGAGGTCACCATGAGTGAAAAAGGTTTTGGTCAGGTACAGGCAAATGGGTTTCCACTTGAGTGTCTAAGGGGTAGCTGAGACAGTGCTGATTGCTTGGAGGGCTCCTATTGTACTCCCCAATTCCTCATTTCTCTCTTGATTTATATATAAAGTAGTTTACCTTATGAATGATCAATAAGAATAACTTAAATGCATACGGCTCCTTTAGGACTTCAAAATGTGTTCATATTCATTTTTAAGTCTCTATGTGATAAGTGAAAAACACAAATATGCACAAGTTATGAAAATAAATGGGGAAGCAACACCTGCGCAGACCCGCTGCTCTTGACTCTCAGACCAGTGCTCTGTCTTCCATGCTGTGATGTATACTGTGCTCCGTGGCAGTTTCACCCATACCAGTACCCACAGTCTCATCAGACACTTCACACTGTTTAAATTTTAGGAAGATTCCAGGCAACAGAGGATATGAGGTATCTCGCCATTAAACACCAGGAAAGTACCCTAAATGCTGGTGTGTGACTCTGATTGTATTTATTTGAAAGTCACTGTCTTTTTAAAAAATGTATTTAATTATTTTTCAAGTACAGTTTTCTGTCTATTTACTCCCATCCCATCTCACCCCCCTGTGATCTCCCCTCCCTCCCATTTCCACCCTTCTTAGTTGTTGTCCATGTATCCTTTATATTTGTTCCTCTAAATCCCTCCCCTATTTCCCATGAAATTCACTGTCTTAAGTCATCCATTTTGTTTGATAAGTTAAATGTAGAATTTTGTGTGTTCATTTTAATTAAAAGCTCTTGAATAAGAAAAAGCAGATTGAATAAGGAACTCATTCTAAGATGGAAATATATACAGAACAATTAGTAGTATCTATTTTTTGAGAAACCAATATGGAAGAGAAATAGCAAGAAAATGACACTTTCTTGTACAGTACAGAACTTAAATCCATTATGCTGTGAGAAGAAATTCAGGTAATAGGGCCTGCAGAGAGAAGATAGATGCAAAGAGAAGGGAATAGTGTTAGGTGAGTTTGTCTAGATAGCAAAGAGTCATCTGGAGAGAACAAGATGGGGAGGGTCTCTAAAGACTGTTAAAGAAAAGAAAGGTTTATGTAGACAGCGAGGGTCCATGGTACATGAAAGCATTGGGGATAGGGATCCCAACTTGTGATTATATAAAAGTTAATGAGAGGGGAAGTAAAAATGGACAGAAGCTATTAAGAGAAAAGATTAAAGCTTTCGAGAGAAATGGGAGTCTAGCAAAGACTACATTCCTTGCATTCTGCTGCCCAGCCACTATTACCCTTGTCACAGTGAACTAGGGGGACTTCTGTCATCTGACTGGAGTTGAGACTTCCCAACGATACCTTCCTCACTCACTGAGAGGTTCCCAACAGCAGCCCACATTGATGTACCCTTGGGCAAAGGTAGCAGAGGCAGAGGCTTAGAAGAGAAATTGAATAGGGCAACTGCTTCAGAACCCAGCTCGAGTCAGAATACAGTAAAACTCCAGGGAATCTCGCCGGGTTGTTCTCTTGCCACGTTTGAGTTGCTGTTTGTAGTTCCTATTATACAGTTGTCGTTATGCTTCAAGACATTTACAGGCTTTTCTATTAACTGTCATTCTCTGTAACCAGTATTGAATATTCAGCCCACCAACTTTTATTTATTTAACTGTTATGCCTAACGTGGATACTCATCATTTACTTTATAATGAGTACTATAAAGCATGTCTTCCTCTGATACATACGTCTGGGTCTCTTTTCATGTAAAAGATAGGCTCTCAAGAATGACCTTGTATGGATTACAATCTTCATATCTTTTACCATGCACAATATATTTTTATCTACAGTTCTTTCTTAGAGAAAAATGAGCCCAATGGGCTATCTTACTAAGACTTTACTGACATTGTTTTCTAAACATTTATAGGTAGTGCTGGAACACCCGTCACTTTCAATGAAAATGGAGATGCCCCTGGACGCTATGATATCTTCCAGTATCAAATAACCAACAGAAGTACAGAATACAAAGTCATCGGGCACTGGACCAACCAGCTCCATCTCAAAGCAAGTATTGATATAAATGTGCACTAACAGATACTCTTCTGTTAAAGAGTGGATAAAATAAAAAAGAACACTTTATTTTTAAGTATATAACTTTTGTTAGAGTACACTTCCTTATAAATAAGTTTTTCAAAAATGTGTGATTTGATCCTAATGTCTGTACAGAAATCTGATATTCATAGGGATCTAATGGAAGATTTTTTCTTTTGCTGGACTATCCATACACTTTGGGAAATTTTGTCCTGCTCTGGAAGACTGGCTTGTTCAAGTCTTTATATGCTGTATGTGTGTGTGTGTGTGTGTGTGTGTGTGTGTGTGTGTGTGTGTGTTGGGGGATGGGTCACAGAGTCTGCATGTGTGTATAGACCAACCTGAAGCAGGGTCCTAGGTCCTGGGGCTGTTGTCAAACACAGCTGGGTGTTTGCCTGACTGGGTGCCATGTTGCCCCGGGGATCTGTCTACTCCTACTGGGGTCTGGTGGGGAGCAGGTGGGGGTGGCATGAGGGATGGTAGAGGGCAGAGGAACCTCTTCAGATGTGCCTGGTTGGCGAGCAGCCCTCCGAGGGGCTGTCCTAGGGAAGGAGTCTTTGGAGGCTCCGAGAGAGCTGCTTCTGGCTGCACACACCAGTCATAAGGTGTGTGGAGTAGAAAGCCATCCTGAACTCGATGGATAAGGGAGGCCCAGGAAGTCACAGGGCACAGGGCTGGCAGTGGCGTCATGGGGAGGGTGCAGAGGTGGTAGGGGTAGTATCTGTTTACCACTGGACAAGGAATTATTTCACATTTGAATAGCCCTTGGCACCATACCAGTGTTTACTGGCTTCTTTGACTATAAAGTAAGGGAGCTGCCTTCTAGTTTCAGTTAAGGATGGGTGTTCTTCCATTCCGTATCTCTTCTATATCTATAATATAGGACTATTTTCAGAAACTGAGTGGCTGAGGAATTGCTACAATAGTAGCATTTCCTCTATAGGCAACAAGATGCTTTTAAAATGCTTTAAATGTACTAGAAACATATTCTTTTACTGTTCTATTGTTTTAATTTGTATTCCACTCTCTTCTTCAATGAAAGTATCTCCTCTTCTTGATTCTCAAAGCTACCATAACACTGTGAGAGCTTTAGTTCATTTCCTAAATAAATGATGAAGTTCATTTCCTAGCTATGGCTTATCCTAGCTGAAAGGTAAAAGCTGATGATATACATGAGGGCAGGAGAGGAATTGACCTTGTCTCTGTGTGTGACACGCACATGTGTGCTTTCATGTGTTTGAACTCACTCAGAAGACATAAATTTAGCATTTTAGTACATTTTCACTTCCATATGCCCCAGCACATCCCCTGCAGTGGCATGTGTACGCAGCTCCAGTCACCAGAGTTCTCAGAAGAGAAGCAGACAATAGTAATGAAACTGGGTATTTACGATTTATTGTCTCCACAATGACTCTCTGATAATTAGCACAGTTCTGCATCGAATAATGAACAAAGGTAACTTCTATTCTGACTTTGTTGTATGATGTATAACCATGTATCTATAGTTTACTACATGTAGAAGCCTCATGAAATCTTACCCGTTGTTCTGGAACTCATACTGACAGTTATCCACACAAAGCTTTATTAACTATTTGGGTTTTTAATATTAATCTAAAAACCAATAATTTTTGGGCAAAAGCACTTTTGAAAGTGGAACTATGTGAAATAGACTAAACATGACAAAGAAAATTTGGTAAGGACTCGGATGGAAAGCTACTTTTAACCTGACTTTTATTAATGCCAGCCTGCTTCCTATAGTCTTATGATTAGGGATTTGCATAACAAAATTAAATGGCTGGAAAATACGTGTACTAATACTATACCATGATACTTAAAATAACCATACACTCAAGTACACATACACATCTCTCCATATGTGCATGATATATTTATTATAAAACTTTATATTCAATCACAAGCTGATCTTTTATGTACATTTAATGATGCCTGAAAGTTTTATGTTTATTATTGTGTTATTGTTCATCAAATACATCAAACTGTTTATGAGAATTATTTCTCAAGCATGATTATGATCATTCATGACTGGATAGCAGTGAAACAGGAAGAGGGGATATCTGAGAAGGAAAGAGTGAATCAGACTCTGGGGAGAAGTTATGTCAATTCCCTTTCATTCTGGAATCTCAAGATAAACTAAATGACTGATTTTTCTTGGGTGTTGGATCAATCACCTGCTTGAAGGTGGAGTAGGAAGTTCTTGGAAAATGACCAGTTTATTAAAATTCTGCTTACAACTTGGGCAAGACACCAAACAAAGTCTTTGCTTCCGTTTCATCATATGTAAAATGGAAACATTAGTTGCACCTACTCTGCTTGGTGGTAATAAGAATTAAAAAAAATAATAACATTCAGCACTTCATCCAGTGCCCAGCACACATAAAACCCATAAATATTACCTGTTCTGAATTCAGTATTTCATGATTCTGTGTGGGCGGTGGGAGGTCTGCTAATGTGTGTGGGGAGGGCAGAATGACGGTCTTTGTTAGAAGAGGCTCCTGCTTTTAGAAAGTCTGTTATTAGAAAGTTCTAAGTGAATCTCCACACTCCATATGCTGACTATTTGTCCCCACAGCTCATTGTCTCTGCCTGTCTTTAATGTTGCCCTTGATGCTTAAGAAAATCTACCTTCATTTAAGAAGTAAACTTTACGTAAGATAAATACATAGTTTTTATAGTAGCACGTGGCTACTAAGTGTCACCTCTGTAGTGAATTTTGAGTGGATTTGATAATGTCCTTCTGTGCATGTATTCTCTGCTAAGTCTTGAGACTGGAGTCTGTACGTGGTCCCTGCTCTCAGGGAGCTCAGACAATAATTCTAGCACAATGAGGCAGTTGCACTGATGAAGGAGCGTGCTTGGATTTTTAAGGACAGCGTACAGAGAGGTTGCTAATCTGGCCGGGCCGCTGGTGGGGTTGTTGAAGGTCAGGGAAGGGTACTTCTCCCTATATACTCCATCTCTCCTTATTCTGTTAAACCAAATTGGCAACAGATCTCACACTCTCAATGGTAGACATTTATCAGCCAGTTATTTGACTAAATTCTGCTTATTTTCAAAGAGCCAATTTTTCTGGCTGAATTCAAGCATAAGATAATTTTTTGTACACAGAGTGTATAATTAATCATATATGAGTGCAACAAATTTGCCCTGAATATATCTCAGTGGGGTGAAGGAATTTTTAATACAAATAGGTTATTTCTTTCTAAAGATTTATATTTATTTATTTTTAGAGAGAGGGGAGAGGAGGGAGAAAGAGAGAAAGATCAATGTGTGGTTGCCTCTTATGTGCCACCCACCTTGGACCTGACCTGCAACCCAGGCATGCGCCTTGGCTGAGAATCGAACCAGCAACCCGTTGCTTCGCAGGCTGGCACTCCATCTACCGAGCCACACCAGTCAGGTCTCGTCTTTTCTGTTATGAGGTGTTTCAGTTTCTCAAGAGCATTGTCTTTATTATCTCAAATATTATTGTTCCTTTTTCTTTTTTATGGAACTAACACATGTTCTCCATTGAATGATTAGCATCCATTAATATAAATTGTTTATATCAATTTTGGGTTTTTATTCAGTAATCTCAGTCCATGCGTGAAAGGCCTATTGTCTACTCCAGAGTGAATTTGAACAATTAGGTCTCTCCATTTTATTAGGCTGATCTTCTCAAGAGACAGGTGGTCCTTATTCGTGATTACAAAACATATTGTAATCTAAAGGTTCAGAGTAAACATCGAAGTCCCATCTGAAGAAGAACAGCCATATGCTGCTTCGAGTCCACAGGGAGAGGGCGAATGAGGTTACTGGGGGGACCTAAAATAACTCAGGGCTCACATTTTTATTCATCCAACAAGAGAGCCACTTTTTTTTGCATTATTGTAGGAATGAGACATATGTTTTGTTTTCTTATCTTTTTATTCAAGTAAATAATTTGTAGATACATAAAAATATTAAACAACAGTGATTTCACCAGTGCCTCAACCATAATTAGGACTGGCATGGTGTCAATCGCAAAGGTTGGTTTGAAGAAGAAAGTCTTCAGTGTCCCTGATTTAACTTATCAGTGGGCCATTCCAGAGACTAGCGTAACTCTTGATAAGGTACTGAATTCTGAGCTCAGTTTTCTCATCTGTAAAATGGGGATAATGAATGGACTTACTTTGAAGACTAAATGCATTATAATATACTGGTCATGAATAAGACCTCAAAGTCAGAAAGATGATGTTTGAATACCAACTTCCCATAGCCTTGGCCACATTATTTTTACCTCTCTTGGTCTCAGGTTCTTCATCTACGTGAAAACAATCATAACTACTTCATAGAATTTGGGGGGAAATTAAAGAAAATTGTGTGTATAAATATCCTAGAGCATTCACTGACATGTGTTCAGTGTTAAAAGCACATGGTAATAATAGTTTTAATAGTTTTGTTTTGTTTTGCCAGTATAACCAGGTTAGGCAAAGAATCTATAATGGCTTTTTTTAGAAATGGACTTATGGATGCAGAGAACCAATTGACAGCTGTTAAGGGGGTGGGGGTTGGAGACTAGGTGAGAAGCACAAATGGATAAGAAAGAAAGAAAAGGAAGGAAGGAAGGAAGGCAGACAGACAGACAGGCTCATGGACACTGACAACATATGGGGATTGCAAGAAGGAAGTGGGTAGTGGGAGGAAGAAGAGGGTAAAGGGTGATAAATGGTGATGGAACGAGACTTGACTTGGGGTGGTGAGCACACGGTACAATATACTGATGATGTGTTTTAGAATTGTGTACCAAAAGCCTATATGATTTCATGAACCAGTATCACCCCAGTAATTTACATAAAATTAAATGGGCATTTCACTCGGAAATACCATATATATGAAATCTTTTCTACACTCATCTTGATGATCTGAGTTTAAAAAGGTAAACCTGCATGCATGTACTGTGACAAATTGTGCATATACAATAAGCTAAAATGTTTATTTTGGTATGAAAAGAAAATGAACTTCATGATTCCATGAGCAAATTTTTGGTGGAATTCAGCTCCATCAAATCTGTCTTTCCTATGTGCCTGTAGTATAGTATTTATAACATGATATTTTAACCGAATATATTTGTTTACCTCTATATGGCCAGTCAGATACATGCTATACTGGGATTTCCTCAACTTGCTTGGAATACAAAAGGGAAAATTTCTGAGTTTTCTCATTTGCCTTATGTGTTCACTATTTTGGATAAACATCAAAAGTTCTTAAACAAAATAATTAGGTTCATTCTTTTCACAGAGGAACAGTTTTCCTATAGTGAAGAATAGAGCAATAGTCTTGAAGTAGGAGTGAATTGAAAGGAATCAAAACCATGCCTAAGGGGTGACGACCTTTTATTAGCTTTGACTCTTAGGTCTTGTGCATTTTTTCTTTTGCTCTGTTTCTCCATTTCCAAAGGTGGCTGCATTTGAAAATGTTGTTTTATATTTACATCAGTGCCTATAAGACAGTCAACCCTCTGAGACAAGCATTATGTATAGGGCTCCCTTCCCTACAAAACATGAAGTTAATTCCCTGAAACCTTTTGCTACATTCCAATAGAACTTGAAATGTCACTATAAATGCCTTTATTCTGAAAATAATTTGTTCTATTCCCTTTCCTTGTTACAAGATGATTCATTGTCAAAGCTATATATTTTTATTAGATAGAAGTTTATTATTTTCAAAAATGTTAGTGTGGGTACTCTTATTAATGCTTATAAGAAAACAAGCATTTGGTAAATTCATGTTTTAGACATAATGAGCAAATGTCAAAGTGATTAACTTTTAACTACATTCTTACCAAGCCAAAAGTAGGTGTTCAATAAGTATTTGTTGAGTATGTGATTAATATTATTCTAGTTTCTGAATGCTGACTGAATGTGGATAATCAATGATCCAAGATTATTGATTAGAAAGTGAACTGTTTGTATGCAGATCATTTATTCAGTGACTTCTCAGTGCCAGGCAGGAGGCTAAACCTTTGAGGAGTGCAAGGTTCAATAAAATAAACTTCCAGATATCAAAGGATTTACAGTCTATTAAAGGCAATGCTATACTTGACTTTAACTGTAATAAAAAAGCATAATCAGACAAGTACAGACTAAAGAATAAACTATAAATTCAGAAGATGTAATGGTTACTTCCCACTGGGGGACTGGAAAATGTTTCTTGACACATGAAATTCAAACTAGATTTTAAATTACTTTGGTGGCCAGAAATGGTTGAAAGAGTATATAACCCATGATAAAAGCATCCAGTCCAACATCTGTCTATCCATTTATTCCAGAATAAAGTTCCTCCAATGGGCCTTTGCTGTGATAGGTGCTGGAAGGGTTAAGACGAATTTCAGATTCAGTCCCTAGTGTCACTCCTGACAGGAGCAGAATCTCATATCTTTTTTATGAACCCTAATTCATCTGGCTATGTCTTAATCTTAGACACGCATTCTTGTTAGCAGAGTAGGATCAGTGTCTCCAAGGAAGCATATTCTATCTTGGTCTGGAAGCCAGAAAATTAGGGAACTATTCTGATCTGTTTTTTATCCCCAAGGAGATAGGTTAGGAACACCCTAATATTTGGATGCCTTATAGGAGAGGTCTGACATTCAGAAGTCCTGTACCATTCATATTCTTGCCCATGACATTTGCAGAGCTTCCTACCTTCTGTAAGGCTTTATAAGTGCTGAGTGGCTTCTGATGCCTACCTTTGAGAAGCAATATTCATTGGGTGAGTTGGCCAACCCTGCTTACACATGGACTTCATAATGCCAATTGGAAGAGCATTGATAAAGATGAGGACTGTTACCCATGTTTTCATAGTGAGAGAGAAAAGGGCAGTTGATTTGTGGGATGAGTATGATGCTGAGTAGCCAGAAGAGAGGATGATCTGAGCAGAACACATCATGGGGCATAAAGAGAAATGACTTGAAGCTAAATTTTATAGGATCTCAAATACTAAAAGATTACGTGTTTGTACTCTTTAGGCTACAGTGAGCTTTCCAGTGGAGATATGTACAGCTAAATGTAGACTGGTTGGAGAAGAAGTTGTTCCTTTACTTAGTAGAGGCCATAATTAAAAATAAATTTATTTCCTATGTTGTCTAATTGTCTGACAGGTTCTCTCTGCCTGATCTATTCATCTCCTTGGTTTGTGACTTATTTTTGTAAGATATTTAAAAGGACTCACTAAGATACATTCATCATAAGTAAGATAACCAACCGAACAATTGAGGTAATTAAGAAGAAGGAATAGAATTATAATAATATAATATAATATATTTTAGTTAACATTCAAGTGTTATTTTATAATCAGTAATTATAGCAAATAGATTCCTCTAGACTGTTCAATAGAGTAAGAAATAATTACAGTACTATTTTAAGAACATACACAATTATGTTATATAAAATATTATTTAATCTGATTAGGAACTGAGAAGCAGATTGTGTCATCTGGGTCTATTCCAGCATAGGCTCTTGGGGTAATTTAATAGCATCCAGAGAATCCAGTAAAGCATTAGCATCAAGGAAAATATAATATAAACTTAATTAATTTTGTTAATAAAAATAATGAAAGAAACAGAAAAGGGAAAGAAAGCTAAAAAATAATAAAGCTCAAATTAGAAAAGGCAAATCAAAGAATGTGATATAGCTTAAGGAAGAACATAACATAAAGTAGAAAATGCCTCTTTATACAAATACCAAAGAGTGGCAAAGGAAGATAGAGACTCTAGACTTTTGTAGAGATAATAAAATCATAAAAATTATAATAAATGATATATTAAGTCTCATTTTAACCTCAGGATGAGTAAAGTAAGTGCAATTTTAACATGATGAGCAGAATAAGTAAGCTTAAAGTAAAGTTATAAATATAAGATTATAATATAGAAGAGAAGAATACCATAGCTGGTAAAAAATGACTTCCTTATGGTAGGTATACTAACATAAATGTGAGCCCTGTATCCTAGGGTACTTTTGCAAAGCTCAGTGGGGCCCTGGCTGGTGTGGCTCAGTGACTTGAGTGCTGGCCTACAAACCAAAAGGTTGCCAGTTTGATCCCTCTCTAACTCTCTCCCTTCCCCTCTTTCTAAAAGTAAATAAATAAAATTCTTTAAAATATTTTTAAAAAGCTCAATGGACACATCAGCATGCTCTAAAATCTACAATAGACAAGAGAATGAATAAGATTAAAAAGCATTATATGCAAATATAATATGTAGCCCTCTGTTATAGATACAGGTCAGTACCTGATAACAGCATGAAACTAAAGTTAATGGGTCTTTGACTGAATCAGAAGTTTAACATGCCATCTTTCCTCAAAGCTTCCACTATTTAAGGAAAAAAGACTAGAGCCAAAAGCAGGAATTTTTTCCATGTCCTTATACATTTTACTGAGGTTATGTATCTTTATCTTCAAGTGAATAGGTAATTATGTGTAAAGTCAGCAGTGGAGGCATAAAATAATGTTCTTTCATTAAACTCATAAATAAATGACAGAGGGATATAACAAGGTCACAATGACACAACAAGGACATAGAAAAGTACAAAAATTTACTGGTATTTCATTGGTTTTATTTTTTGTAAAATCATTTTAAATTAAACTTACTATTTTGAGATAATTATACTCACATGCAGTTGTAAGAAATAATAAAGAACTCATGTTCCCTTTACTCAGTTCCCCCCTGATAACAACTTTAAAAACTAAATAGGTACTTTTCCAAGGAGGACATATACGTGGCTAACACATGTGGAAACAGATGTTCAACATCACTAGGTATAGGGAAATGCAAACCAAAATCACAATGAGGTCCTGCATCACGTCTGTTGGAATGGCTATTATCAGTGAGACAAAAAGTAGCAAATGCCAGAGAGACATGGAAGTTGGTGCAGTCACTATGAAAAACAGTATGGAGGTTATTCAAAAAACTAAGAATAGAGTTACCATATGACCCAGCAATTCCTCTTCTGGGAATCTATCCAAAATTTTGAAAACATTTATTCATAAAGATATACATAGCCCTATGTTCATTGCAGCATTATTCACCAGAACCAAGTGTCCTTGGACAGATTGGATAAAGAAGTGCAGTACATACACACAATGGAATATTTGCCAGCCACCAAAAAGATGAAATATTGCTATTTTGTGATAATATGGATCCACCTGAAAAGTATTATGCTAAGTGAAATAAGTCAAATGGAAGAGGACAAGACTGTATACTTTCACATGTGCGTGGGATGTAAAACGTAAAACAATAAATGAACAAATGAAACAAGCAAACAAAAACGAACTCATGGATATAGACAACAGGATGATGGTCACCAGAGGGGAAGCCGTGGGGGGAGAAGGAAGAGAATACAGGGGTCAAACAGAGACTAGTCTCATTCCTAGTCTGATGGAATGAGACCAGGCTTGGGGTAGTGAATACATCATAGAGTGTGAAGATGCTGTGTTATAAATTTGTACACCTGAAATTTATAAAATGTTTTTAAATAATGTTACCTCAATAAGTTTAATTTTTAAAAATGCGAAAAATAAAATAGGCAGAGAAAAATCTATGGTGTATTGCACTATCACAGCCAGGAAACTGACATTTATGCATTCCACCAATGTTATTCAAATCTCCCCAGTTTTACTTTATTCATTTATGTGTGTGTTTTTTTGTATATTTAGTCCTATCTACACAATTTGGTTACATGTGTATCTTCCAGTATAACCAAGTGGAACATCCCCATCACCACAAGGACCCCACATGTTGCCCTTACATAGCCACACTTACTTCCCTTCCTTATCTACCCCACTCAGTGTCTGGCAAAAGCTATGTTCTCTGTTTCAATAAATTTGTCATTGCAAGAATGCTATGTAAATATAATCATACTATATGTAAACCTTGGGGTTTGCCTTTTTCACTCAGCACAATTCCCTCAAAATTTATCAAAGTTGTCTTCCTTTTAATTGCCCAGTGTTCTATGGTATAACCATTCATTCTCTGGAAGACACCTGCTAAATAATTATGAAGAAAACTGCTATGAGTACGTATATTTGTTGAGTACCTATATGTAGCAAGAAAAAACAGGGAAGAGTATTGTCTTGCCTCAGAAATCACCTTAATATAACAGTTTTAAAAGTTATATTTAACCTTCTAATATAGAATATTGTAAAAAAATAAGAAAGGGAAACTTGATTGCTATAGTATATACCTTGATCACTCATAGCCTCACATAGAAACCCCTTGGCCATGGTACACTTAATATAGTTGCAGCAAAGGTACCCAAGTGAAAAAATTTTTATTGAAAAATAATACTACCTTCTAACATTGTAGACCATGAAAATAGACCTACGTTCTCTCCTTTTGTGCTTCACCTTTCTATCTTTTCTACCAATATTACACTAAAATTGCTGTGTGTGGCACTAAAACCAAACTGTTACTGTGTTTCTGAGACTTCCTAAATGTTGTTCCTGATCTGTAATTAAGTTGTTCAAACACTCTTCTAGGCTTTCTGTAACTAGCTCCCATTTGACTTAGTGTTGTAGCTGTCAGTTCATTGATGCATATATTTTTTATTTTTATTTATTTATTTATTTATTTATTTATTTGCCTTCAGGACATTTCTTTTTTTAAAATTCAGTGACATTTGAACTTTGTCTTTTTTTAAATTTATTTAATTATTTTTCAAGTACAGCTTTCTATTACTCCCATCCCATCCCACCCCCTGTGCTCCCCCCTCCCTCCCATTTCCACCCTTCTCAGTTGCCAGGCCATTTCTTTAGATTCCAAAATTTATATATGACTCCCAAATGAAGACACTATATACTTTTTTAGACTAATGATCTAACTTTTGTAAGTTTTTTTCTATAGAAAATAGCAAGGGACACTGGGGTTGGCATATGCTTTCTACATCTCTTAGTAAGAATATACTTTAAGCTTGACAATATAAATTAATTCACTTAAACTTGGGCAACTAGTAATTCAATCCTTGAATTTGGTTTGTCAAAGAGTCAAATGATTTTAAAAAATAGTTTCCTTAGAATGTTTGATAGGGTGTGATTTCATTTTAAGGAACAAAACAACTTGAAGGACAGACCTTAGGAAGTTGTGTGATGATTTAAAAGCATAATAACAAGTTAGGATTTAGCCTGATTTTTAGCCTGAGCTCTCAGTAATCTTCAGATTTGTATTTTATTACTTAATATTTGTGGCTTCAATTTCCATGTTTACAAAACTGGGAATTTAACATAGTCACTAGAATTTCTTCCAAATCTGTTATTGTCTAACTGGATACTTCAGATAGTAAAAGTTATGTTAAAATGTGTTTTCACATTTGTTTATTGATTGACTTTTTTTTTTAACTTTTTTTTAAAATTTTATTTATTTATTTATCTTTAGAGGGGAAGGAGAGGGAGAGAAACATCAATGTATGGTTGCCTTTCATGCATCCCCTGCTGGGGGTTGGCCTGCAGGGAACCAGCCTGCAACCCAGGCATGTGCCCTGACTGGGAATCGAACCGCGGTCCTATGGTTCGCAGGCCCGTGCTCAATCCACTGAGCTACACCAGCCAGGGCCAAACTGTTTTTATGTATATATTTTTATTATCTTTTTCCATTACCACTATTTCTCTTATGCCCTCTTCCACCTCCACCAAATCCCCTCAACCCCATGATCACCACACTTTGTCTGTGTCAATGAGTCCTTTGTCTTCTTCTCTTGATCCCTCTACCCCTTGACTCCAGAGCTGTCAGCCTGCTCTTTACCTGTCAGTCTGTCTCTGTTGTGCTTATTAGTTCAGTGTGTTCATTAGATTCCACACGTGAGTGAAGTCATATGTATTTGCTGTGTAAATGTACCATGGTTGTTTTATCCACTCCTCTATCAAGAAAACTTTGGCTGCTTCCAAATTTTGGTTATTGTAAATAATGCTGCAATAAACATAGGGGTGCTTATATTCTTTCAAATTAGTGTTTTGGGTTTTGTCAGATATATTCCCAGGAGCAGAATCACTGGGTCATAAGGCAGTCCATAGATTCAATGCACATCCTATCAAGATACCAATAACATATTTCATAGAACTAGAACAAATACTTCAAAAATGTACATGAAAACATAGAAGAACCCTGATAGTCTCACAAATCTTGGGAAAGAAGAACAAATTTGGGGGAATCACGCTATCTGATATCAAATTATACTTTAAGAACATAGTAATCAAAACAACATGGCACTGGCATAAAATCAGACATATAGATCAAGGGAACAGAATAGAGAGGCCAGAAATAAACCCATGCCTTAATAGTCAATTATTATTTGACAGAAGAAACAAACACCAATTCCAAAGAACATATGCACCCCAATGTTCACAGCAGCACAATTTACAATAGCCAAGAGTTGAAAGCAACCTAGGTGCCCGTCAGTAAATGAATGGATCAAAAAACTATGGTACATATACACAATAGAATTCTATGCTGTAGAAAGAAAGAAGGAGCTCCTACCTTTTGCAACAACATGGATGGAACTGGAAAGCATTATGCTGAGTGAAATAAGCCAGGTGTTGAAGGACAAATACCATATGGTTTCACCTTTAACAGGAAGCTAAACAACAAAACAACAAAGCAAGCAAAATATAACCAAAGACATTGAAATAGAGAACAGGCTGACAGTGACCAGAGGGAAGAGGAAAGGGAATTTCGAGGGAAATAGGGGAAGGATTTAGAGGAACATATATAAAGGATACATGGACAACAACTGAGAAGGGTGGAAATGGGAGGGAGGGGGAAGCACGGGGGGTGGGATGGGATGGGAGTAATAGACAGAAAACTGTACTTGAAAAATAAATTTAAAAAGGAAGAAACAAACATATACAATGAAATAAAGATGGCTTATTCAATAAATGGTGTTGGGAAAACTGTACAGATATGTGTAGAAAAATGAAACTAGACCACCTTCTTACACCACACACAAGAATAAATTCAAAATGGAAATGTTATATATGAAACCATAAAAACTGAGAAGAAATCATGAGCAATAAAATCTTGGACATTGCTTATAGCAATATTTTTTTTCTGAAATATCTCTTCAGGTGAGAGAAATGAAAGAAAAAATAAACAAAGGGGACTACATCATAATAAAACATTTTTGCATAGCAAAGGAAACCATCAACAAAATAAAAAGACAACTCATAGAATGGGAGAACATATTAAATGATACATTTGATGAAGAGTTAATATCCAAAATTCATAAAGAACTCATACAACTCAGCTAAGTGGGGGAGGTAGGTGGTGGAGGGATTGAGCAAAAAGGAAAAGGACTCATGGACATGGACAACAGTGTGGTGATTGCTGTGGGGAGAGGGGAATAAGGGACTAAATGGTAACGGGAAAACATACAATAAGATTAAATTAAAAAATTATATAAAACTCAACACTAAAAAATATTCTAATCAAAAATTGGCAAAGGACCTGAATAGACACTTCTCCATGGCCAAATGGCCAATAGACATATGAAAAGATGCTCAATGACACCAATCATCAGAGAAATGCAAATTAAAACCACAGTGAATTATCATGTCCCATGGGTCAGAATAGCTATCACCAATAAATCGACAAACAAGTGCTGATGAAGATGTGGAGAAAAGGGAACCCTAGTGCACTGTTGGTAGGAATGCAGACTGGTGCAACTACTGTGGAAAACAGAATAGAGTTACATCACTGTTAAAATTAAAAATTGTAATTTCTTTTTAGATTTAAAAGATAGTTTAATAAGTTTATGGCCCCAGTCATTCATCTATAATAAAATGATGGTACAGGTAAACCTCACTGGTGTTAAAAAATCAAAAGTCTTTCTCATATGATTAATAATGCAGCTTATTTATTGTTTTTTATTTTATTGTTCTGTTACAGTTATCCAGATTTTCCTCCTGTTGTTCTCCACTGCCCCACCCACCCTTACTTCCACAGGCAACCCCCACCCTGTTGTCCATGTCTGTGCGTCATTTACACCGGTTCCCTGACTAGACCCTTTGCTTCTTTCCTTCCTTCTTCTCCCCCTTTTCCTCTGGTCACTGTCAGGTTGCTCCTTGTTTCCATGCCTCTGGTTCTGTTTTTGCTCATTTGTTCATTTTGTTCATTAGGTTCCTCTTACAGGTGAGATCATGTTGTATTTGTCTTTAGCCACTTGGCTTATTTCACTCAGCGTAATACTCTCCAGTTCCATGTATATTGTTGCAAAAGGTAGGAGTTCCTTCTTTTTTTCTGCTTTGTAATATTCTGTTGTGTAAATGTACCACAGTTTTGATCCCCCCGTTTATTATTGGGCACTTTGGCTGTTTCCATCACATGGCTGTTATAAACTATGCTCCTATGAACATTGCAGTGCATAGCTTCTTTTGAATTGGTGTTTCAGTATTCTTAGGGTATAACCCCAGCAGTGGAATTGCTGGGTGAAAAAAGCAGTTCCATTTTTAGTTTTTTTTAGGAAATTCCATAATGTTTTCCATAGTGGCAGCTCCAATCTGCATTCCCACCAACAATGCAATACCATTCCTTTTCTCCACATCCTCTCCAACATTTATTGTTTATTGATTTGTTAGTGATGGTTATTCTGACGGATATGAGGTAGTATCTCATTGTTATAATTTGCATCTCTCTGATGGCTAGTGATGTTGAGCTTCCTTTCCTGTGTCATATGGGCCATCCATATGCCCTACTTGGAGAAGTGTTTGTTGAGGTTCTTTGCTTATTTTTTAGTTGGATTGTTTGTCTTCCTGGTGCTGTTGTATGAGTTCTTTATATATTTTAGAAATCAAACCCATTCTGAGGTATCATTGGCAAATATGTTTTCCCATACCATTGGTACTCTTTGCATTTTGATGATGTTTTCTTTAACTATGCAGAAGCTTTGTAGTTTGATGTAATCCCATTTGTTTATTCTTTCTTTTACTTCCCTTGCCCTAGAAGATATATCAGAAAAAAATATTGATGTGTGTGATATCTGTAATTTTACTGCCTATGTTTTCCTCTGGGACTTTTATGGTGTCATGGTTTATATTTAAGTCTTTTATTCACCTTGAGTTTGTTCTGGTGTGGTATAAATTGGTGGTCTAGTTTCATTTTTTTGCACATAGCTGTCCAGGTCTCCCAACACCACTGAAGAGGCTATTTTAACTCTATTTTATGCTCTTACCCCCTTTGTGAAATATTAATTGACCATAGAGATTTGGGTTTATTTCTGGACTCTCTATTCTGTTCCATTAATCTATGTATATGTTCTTATATCAGTACCAGCCTGTTTTTTAAAATTTTTAAAATTTAATTATTGTTCAAGTACAGTTTCCTGTCTTTTACTTCCATCCCAGCCTACCCTCCCCCCAGTGCTCCCCATTTCCACCTCTGTTAGTTTTTGTCCATGCATCCTTTATACTTGTTCCTGTGAATCCTTCCCCTTTTCCCCTGAAATTCCCTGCCCCTCCCTTCCGGACACTGTTGGCCTGTTCTCTGTTTTAGTGTCTTTGGTTATATTTTGCTTGTTTGTTTGTTTTGTTGTTTAGCTTCCTGTTAAAGGTGAGATCATATGGTATTTGTTTTTTACTGCCTGGCTTCTTTCACTCAGCATAATGCTTTCCAGTTCCATCGATGCCGTTGCAAAGGGTAGGAGCTCCTTCTTTCTTCCTGCTGCATAGAATTCCATTGTATAAATGTACCATAGTTTTTGGATCCCTTCATTTACTGATGGGCACCTAGGTTGCTTCCATCTCTTGGCTATTGTAAATTGTGCTGCTATAAACATTGGGGTTCATAGGTTCTTTTGGATTAGTGTTTTAGGGTTCTTAGGGTATAATCCTAGCAGTGGAATTGCTGGGTCAAAAGGCAGATTCATTTTTAGTTTTCTGAGAAAATTCCATACTGTTTTCCATAGTGGTTGTACCAGTCTGCAATTCCACCAACAGTGAATTAGGGTCCCCTTTTCCCCACAACCTCTCCAACATTTGTTAGGTGTTGCTTTGTTTATGTTATATCAGTACCAGACTGTTTTGATTACAGTGGCCTTGTAATATATTTTGATATCAGGTATTGTGATCTCTCCTACTTTGTTCTTATTTCTCAAGAATTCTGAGGCTTTTTTTAGTCTTTTTTGGTTCCTTATAAATTTTTGAAATATTTGTTTTAAATCTGTGAAATATGTCATTGGTATTTTAATAAGTATTACATTAAATCTATAGATTTCTTTGGGTAGTATGGACATTTTAATGACGTTAATTTCTCCAGTCTGTGAACATGGTGTATGTTTCCATTTATTTGTATCTTCCTTAATTTCTTTCTTCAGTGTTCTGTAGTTTTCTGAGTGCAGGTCTTTTACCTCCTTGGTTAAATTTATTCTTAGGTACTTTATTTTTCTTGTTGCTTTATTTTTCTTGGAAACACATGGGACTTTTTCCTAGTTTCTGTTTCTGATACTTCATTGTTGGTATAAAAGTACCTTCAATTCCTAGATATTGATTTTGTAACCTGCTATTTTGCCAGATTAATGTATTAGGTTAAGTTGAGTAGTTTTTGGTGGAGGTTATTCCTAGATATTGATTTTGTAACCTGCTATTTTGCCAGATTAATGTATTAGGTTAAGTTGAGTAGTTTTTGGTGGAGGTTATAGAGTTTTCTGTGTATACCAGGGATGTCCAAACTTTTGTCATATCTGTGCCACACTGGAAGAAGAGTTCTTCTAATGTCTTGGGCCACACATTAAGTACACAAACACTAATGAAAACTGATGAGCAAAATAAAAAGATTTTAAGTAAATCCATGACTTTGTGTTGGGTCATGCTCATAGATAACCTGGGCTGCAACCAGCCTGTGGGCAGTGGGTTGGATACCCCTGACACTATCATGTTATCTGAAAATACTGACAATTTTTTCCTTTTCTATTTGGATGCTTCTTATTTCTTTTACTTGTATGATCACTGTGGCTAAAACTTCCAATACTACTTGAATAAAAGTGGTGAAAGTGGACATCCTTGTCTTGTTCCTAATCTTAGTGAGGAAGCTCTAAGTTTTTGCGCATTGAGTATGCTGTTGGCTGTAGGTTTCTCATATATGGCCTTTATTATGTTGATGTATGCTCCCTTTAATCCCACTTTGTTGAGAGGTTTTATTATAAATGGATGCTTATATTATCAAATGCTTTTCAGCATCTATTAATGTGATCATGTTATTTTTGTCTTCATTTTTATGTGGTGTATTATGTTTATTGATTTTGAATATTATACCATGTTTGCATCCCTAGGATGAATCCCACCTGATCATCATTTTTTAATGCATTGCTAGGTCTGGTTTGCCAATATTTTGTTGAAGATTTTCACATCTATGCTCATCAGAGGTAATACCTCTGTAGAGGTATTAGAGGCTTGTAGTTTTCTTTCTTTGTTGTGTCTTTACCTGGTTTGGGAATTTGGATAACACTGGCCTGATAGAAAGAGTTCTGGAGATTTTCTTCTTGAATTTTTTGGAATAGTTTGAGAAGAATAGGAGTTGGTTCTTCCCTAAATGTTTGGTAAAATTTGCCTGTGAAACTATCTAGTCCTGGGATTTTGTGTGCCAGGAGTTTTTGGATTATTGCTTCAATTTCACTAGTTGTTAGTGTATTCGGGCTTTTGGCTTTTTCTTGATTCAGTTTTGGAAGATTATATGTTTCTATAAATTTGTCTATTTCACCCCAGTTGTCAAATTTCTTGGCATACACTTGTTTGTAGTAATTTCTTATGATCCTTTAAAATTCTGTGGTATTGGTTTTAACTTCTCTTTCATTTCTGATTTCAGTTTTTTGGGTTCTCTATCTTTTTTCTAGATGAGTCTGGTTAAAGGCTTGTCAATTTTCAAAGAACCAGCTCCTGGATTTATTGATCCTTTGAATCATTCTTTTAGTTTCTATGTCATTTAATTCTGCCCTGCCCTTGATTATTACTTTTCTTCTACTTACTCTGGACTTTGTTGTTGTTCCACCAGTTCTTGTCGATATAGGGTTAGGTTGTTTATTTGAGATTTTTAAATTTTTTTAAGTAAGCTTGTATTGTTAAGGACTTCCCTCTCAGGACTCCCTTTGCTGTGTCCCATAGGTTTTGGACTGTTGTGTGTTCATTTCCATTTGTTTCCAGAAACTTTTTTATTTCTTCCTTGATTTCATTGTTCACCCATTCACTATTTAATAGCATGTCATTCAGTCTCCATGTATTTGAATGTTTTTGAGTTTTTCCTTTGAGGTTTGTTTCTAGTTTCCATCTAATGGCTTGGATCAAGTAATTGTGATCCAACATGCTTGATGTGATTTCGAGTTTCTTGAATTTTTTGAGGCTTGTTTTGTGTCCTACTATATGGTCTATCTTTGAAAATGATCCATATGCATTTGAAAAGAATGTGTATTTTGCTTCTTTGGGGTCAAGTTTCTGTATATATCAATTAAGTTTACTTGATCTAGAGTGTTGTTCAATGCCACAATATGCTGGTTGGTATTTACTTTGGAAGATCTCTCCATTGTTGACAATGGGGTGTTAAAATCCCCTATGATGAGTGTGTTACTGTGGATAGCTTTCTCAAAGTCCTCCAAAATTTTCCCAATTTACTTGAGTGCTCCTATGTTGGGTACATATATGTTTTCAAGTGTTATATCTTCTTGATGGATTATTCCCTTAAGTTCTTTGAGGTATCCTTCTTTGTCTCTTTTTATGGGCTTTGTTTGAAATATATTTTGTCTAATACAAGTATTGCTACCCTATCTTTTTTCCAGGTTCATTTGCTTATGTTATTTTTTACCAGTACTTCACTTTTAGTATGTGTAGGTATTTTGTTGAGGTGGGTCTCTTGTAAAAAGCATATATGTGAGTAATGTTTTTTTATTCATTCAGCTACCCTATGTCTTTGATTGGAGCATTTAATGCATTTCCATTTAGGGTTATTATTGATAGGTACTTATTCATTGCCATTTTTTCCCTTGTACCTGTGTTCTTATGTCTCTCTCTCTTTTTTTCACATTTTTAAAGCAGTCCCTCTAGCATGTCTTGCAATGCTGGTTTGATGGAGATGTATTCTTTTAGCCTTTTCTTTGTTTGTTTGGGAAACTCCACATTCCACCTTTCATTTTAAGTGAGAGTCTTGCTGGGTAGAGAAGTCTTGGTTGCAGGCCTTTGCTGTTCATTACTTGGAATATTTCTTGCCATTCCCTTCTGGCTTATAGTTTTTATGTTGACAAATCAGCTGCTAACCTTATTGAGCTCCCCTGTATGCTACTAGCTGTTTCTCCCTTGCTGCCTTTAAGATTCTCTGTTTGTCTTTAAATTTTGCCATTTAAATTATGATGTGTCTTGGAGTGGGACTCTTTGGGTTCATCTTGTTTGGGATCCTCTGTTTTCTGGACTTATGTGACTTTTTCTTTCATCAAGTTAGGGAAGTTTTCTGTTATAAAAATATGGGATGCTTGATGAATTTGCATGTATGTCATCCTTGCACAGGGGCCATGCTAATCTTTTCTGTATCACTCTAGTTTTAGTATATGTGTTGCTGAAGAAAACACACATCTTATTTTTAATTTGGGGTACTTATATTAAAATAAATTTGGATGTTTATTTTTATAGCCTATGAAAACTAAAACTGAAATAGGGGTGGCTGGTAATGATAGGCTATTTTGCTTACTTTTTAAAAAATAAAACTGTGAACATTGTTAAAGAAGTGATCACGATAGTAATTTTTTTAATCTCACAACAACATCTTTTTATAATGTGCTTTTAAAAATAAGGCTCTGATATAGGGAAGCTAAGTTTATTCTGTTTAATAGATGGACTTCAAACATGAATAAATAGAAATGACTAATGTGATTTTAGGAATGCTAGTTTATTTGAAAAGCACTTTCTGATGAAGATGTTTGTGAAGAATTAAGGATGTCATGGTAGAGAAGAAAAGGCCAATAAATGAGCAGTAAATGTGAGCAATACTGATTTTCACTCCCATTTAAAGGAGAGAAATTAGATTACTGTGAAATTCCTACTGTGCCATCTAAAATTTGGTGGCCTTCAGTTTGTGACATTGAGATAATCGCTCCATGTGTCATTATTGCCCTTTACCCCTGTACATGGTAAACAGTTTGCTTTTGGTGGTGAATATATTAGGGCTCACAGATAGTAACCACATCTCCATCCTTCCTTCACCATAGACAGGGGCCTATCCATTTCCCAAGTCTCCCCTGAGATCTTCCCACTCTTTATCAGATTTTCACATATTATGTTAAACTTTTCTCCTGGGATGAAGTTTCACATCTGCTGCTGTCTGGATAAGCAATTACTGGGCATCACATGAAAAATAGAAATTTTTCATATACTTTAAGAGATTTTCAAAAAATAATTGGCCTTGGAAAGTTAATATCGTGGTACTACCCTTCTGGCACAGCTTCCCACAGGGCAATGTGGTTCATTTTTCTGAGGGATTGTGATGGCTCTGAACATTAGGAGGAAGTCTCTTTCACAGTTTTTTTTTTTAAAACTGTTGGAAACCTGAGGCTGAAATAACTTTTAAAATGATAACTGGTTCTTGTCCAAGTCAGCATTTTCTCAAACGCTTTCCTCAGAACACTGGTTCTTCAGGATTTTAAATAGCTCCTACACACACAAAGGCTCTCTGGTGAAGTCCATGTAGAGAATGTTAGGCCAACTTTTTGTTCTGTTTTGTTTTCTTACAAGCCTTTGTAGAGCTTTTGATGTGTTAATGTACATATGGCTGACTGAGAAGTTAGCATCGGATGTTCTGTTTAGTAAACTGATTTAACCATGTTATCCCCTTTGACTAAAGAACATTTTGTGGAATTAATATTTCTTGAAACTCCCTTTAAGAAATATTGCTTAAGTTGAATTTTTCACTTAAGTTGAATTTTACATTCATTAACTCATTTATTTCATTTTTATTATCATAATTCTGTGAGTTAATTATGGAATTGCCATTCTATAGAAGAAAAACTAAGATTAATAGTAAGTTTCATTTAAGTTCACTCAGCTAGTGGAAACAGATGAAGTTCATGGACATATATATTTAGTGCATATATTTTCAGGAACACTGTAAAAACAGAATCAAGAAGTTAGTAAATGGTTGAATAAGGAGAACTAGGTTTTAGGGAAAATATTATTATAGGAGAAATCTTCTTGAGGGTTTTTGAAAACAGACATAAAAGCAAAGCATACATGAGTAGAGAGTGAACTGCACAGAGTCAGGGTAAGAAGTCCTGGAATTTTCATGAAGCACAGAGGGGTGCATGCATAAGGAGGGAATAATAGAAGACCTATATACAAGGTAAATCTTTGAATTTAGATCTCAGCGTTGAGAGTGGATATCATCCTATGATTAGTGTCAGAAATGACCTGGTGACAAGCAGGAATTAGAAAGATTAACTGCCATCTGTCTACTAAAAAGATGGCTTTCATAGACATAATTTAGCAGTGCTACCCCACCATTTAAATTCTTAATAGGCATGGGTTTACTTAAAAATATGATTCTTAATTCTAACTACAAGTTTTTCTTAGTTTTTCAATTGAGACAAGCAGTTTTTCTTTTTACAAATCACCTCAGCCTATTCTGTATATTTTGAACTTAATATTAACCTAATCTAATTTTTTAATTTTTAAAGTATTTTTATTGACTATGCTATTAAATTTGTCCCACTCCTCCTTTATTCCCCTCTACACTGCACACCCTCCCCCACCCTAGTTCATGTCCATGGGTCATACATATAAATTCTTTAGCTTCTCCATTTCCTGTACTAATCTTAATCTCCCCCTGTCTATTTTCTACCTACCATTTATGCTAGTTATTCCTTGTACCTTTTCCCCCGTTTTCCCCCACCCCCTTCCCTGCTGATAACTCTCCAGTTGCTCTCTTTTTTAAAATTTTTATTTTTATTTAATTCTTGTTCAAGTACAGTTTTCTGTCTTATATTCCCAGCCCTGCCCCCCCAAGCGCTCCCCACCTCTCTCCCATTTCCGCCCCCCACCTTAGTTATTGTCCATGTGTCCTTTATACTTGTTCATGTGAGTCCATTCCCTTTTCCCCTATGATTCTCTCCCTTCTCCCCTCTCGACCCTGTCAGCCTGTTCTGTATTTGAGTGTCATTGGTCATATTTTGCTTGTTTGTTTGTTTTGTTGTTTAGATTCCTGTTAATAGTGAGATCGTATGGTATTTGTCTTTCACTGCCTGGCTTATTTTGCTCAGTATAATGCTTTCCAGTTCCATCCATGATGTTGCAAAGGGTAGTAGTTCCTTCTTCCTTTCTGCAGCATAGAATTCCATTGTATGAATGTACCATAGCTTTTTGATCCAGTCATTTACCGATGGGCATCTAGGTTGCTTCCAACTCTTGGCTATCGTAAATTGTGCTGCTATGAACATTGGGGTGCATAGGTTCTTTTGGATTGGTGTTTCAGGGTTCTTAGGATATACTCCCAAGAGTGGAATTGCTGGGTCAAAAGGCACGTTCATTTTTAGTTTTCTTAGAAAATTCCATACTGTTTGCTCTCCATTACTGTGAATTCTGTTCCTGATCTAGTTGTTTGCTTAATTCATTTTTGTTTTTGTTTTTGTTTTAGGCTCAGTTGTTGATAGTTGGGAATTTGTTATCATTTTAGTGTTCATAGTTTTGATCATCTTCTTTTTCTTAGATAAGTTCCTTTAACATTTCATATAAGGGTTTGGTGATGATGAACTCCGTTAACTTGACTTTATCTGGGAAGCACTTTATGTGCCCTTCCATTCTAAATGATAGCTTTGCTGGATAGAGTAATCTTGGATGTAGGTCCTTGCCTTTCACGACTTTGAATACTTTTTTCCAGCCCCTTCTTGCCTGAAAGGTTTCTTTTGAGAAATCAGCTGAGGGTCTAATGGGAACTCCTGTGTAGGTAACTACTTGTTTTTCTCTTGCTGCTTTTAAGAGTATCTTCTTCTCTTTAATCTTGGGTAATGTAATTATGATGTGGCTTGGTGTGTGCTTCCTTGGTCTAGCTTCTCTGGTAGTTTTGAGCTTCCTGGATTTCCTGGAAGTCTATTTCTCTTTCCAGAGTGGGGAGTGTTCCTTCATTATTTCCGTCATTAATTGTCAAATAAGTTTTCAATTTCTTACTCTTCCTCTTTTACTTCTGGCACCCCTATGATTGGGATGTTGGAACATTTAAAGATGTCCTGGAGGTTCCTAAGCTTCTCCTCATTTTTTTAAATTCTTCATTCTCTTCTGGTGAAATGTTTCTATCTTCTTTCTGCTCTAAACCATTGAGCTGAGTTTTGGTTTCCTTCCCTTCATTGTTGATTCCCTGTACATTTTATTTTATTTCACTTTTCATAGTCTTCACTTTTTCTTCTATTTTTTTGACCATACTCAGTCATTTTTGTGAGCATCCTGAGAACCAGTGTTTTGAACTGTGCATCTGATAGGTTGGCTCTCTCTTTGTCTCTTAGTTGTACTTTTTCTGGAGCTTTGATCTCTTTTTTCATTTGGGCCATTAATTTTTTTGTCTCAGTGAGGCTGTATAGGTAAGGGGCAGAGCCTTAGGTAAGGGGCAGAGCCGTAGCAACCCAGGTCCCTGTATGATGCTGTATATGGGGAAGGGGTTGGAGAGGTTTTCAGCTCTCTGCCAGCATTTAGTCCTTTTTCCCACTACCCTCAAGCAAATTGGGCCCTTGTGGTGCTGATTCCTGGTTGGGTGTTTTTGTGTTCTAGAACCCCGTGGATCTCTCCAACACACTCTCCTGTGAGGCTGGGAATTTCTTCCACTGACTCAGCCCCCAAAGAATTTTCCAGTCAGAGGTTTTGAGGCTTTATTTACCTGCACTGGAATCTTGGGTTTTGAGGTCTGTCTTGCTCCCTAGTTTTTCCTTCTGGTTTATCTGCACACAAATATGGAACTGCCCACTCCACCAGCAGCTGTCTTGCTGTGACTCCTTTCCTCCTAGCTTCCTGTCTCTGTCCATCCCACAGGTCTGGATGAATGTTTCTTCTTTAACTCCTTGGTTGCCAAACTTCCATACAGTTCAATTTTCTGTCAGTTCTGATTGTTTTTTATTCTTAAATTTGTTGTTGTCCTTCTTTTGGTTGTGAGAGAAGGCACAGTGTATCTACCTATGCTTCTATCTTGGCCAGGGGTATCCAACCTAAACTAATCTCATTTTAAGGTATTTAGGGACCTTTCAGGGAAGGGTAATAGCAAGTTAATTTTATTTAATAGCCATTTATATAACACTGGTTAATAACAGAATACTAATTTTTTGTATCTATGCATTTGTTTTTGTTCTTCTTATTAGTTTATTCTGTTTTTTTTTAGATTCAGTTGTCAATATATATTTGTTGGCATTGTATTCATATTTTTTATTATTTTCTTCTTAAAGAAGACCTTTTATCATTTCATATAATACTGATTTGGTGGTGATGAATTCTTTTACGTTTTTCTTGTCTGGGAAGCTCCCTATCTGTCCTTTGACTCTAAAGGATAGGTTCATTGGGTAGGCCATTTTGGTTGTAGATTTTTTTCTTTTCATTGCTTTGAATATTTCTTGCCACTGTCTTCTGTCCTGAAAAGAAAAAAACAGCTGACAGTCTTATGGGAGCTCCTGTGTAGGCAAGTAATTGCTTTTCTCTTGCTGCTTTTAATATATTGTTTTTGTCTTTAACCTTTTGCCTTTTGATTATGATGTGTCTTCGTGTGTGCCAGTTTGGGTTCATCTTGTTTGGGGATCTCTATATTTCCTGGACTTGTATGTCTATTTGCTTCACCAAGTTAGGGAAGTTTACCGATATTTATTTTTTTAAATAAGTTTTCAATTTCTGGATCTATTGCTCTCCTTCTGGAACCTCCATGTTACAAATATTGGTAGACTTGTAGTTGCCCCAGTGGCTTCTCACAGTATCTTCAATTTTTTTATTCATATTTTTGGAATTCCTGTATTCCAAAAAATTACAGGAATTTTTGTATTCTTTTTTATATTCCAAATCACTGTTTATTCTTGGCTTCATCTACTCTACTGTTGATTCTCTGTAAATTATTCTTCATTTCAATTAGTGTACCCTTGATTTCTGACTAGTTCTTTTTTTTATGGTTGGCTTCTATGGGGTTTTTTTTTCCATGCTGTTAAATTCCCACTCAATTTCTTGAGTGGTTTACAATTATTGTTCAAAACTCTGTATCTGGTAGTTTGCTTGCCACTGTTTCATTTAGTTTGTTTCTGGGGATTTTTCCTATTCTTTCATTTGGGACCTGTTTGTTTCTGCATTTTGACTGCTTCCCCAGGTTTCTTTCTATGTATTATATAAAGCTGCTATGTCTCCTAACTTGGTAGAGTAGCCTTATATGGTAGGTGTCTTGTAGGGCTCAGTGGTGCAGCCTTCCTTGTTACCAGATCTAGGCATTCCAGGTGTACTTCTGTGTGGACTATGCTCACTTTCCTGTTGTAGCCAAGCCTTGATCACTGTTGGCATCACTCAAGGAAATGACCCCCAGGCTGATCGATATGAGGACTGACTGCAACTACAGTGGAGAAGCTGCTGTGTATAAGTTGACCCTAATGAGCAGGACTTGCTTCAGTGGGACTCTGGTGCTCACCAAGTCTGCTCCTTTAGTGTATCACTCATGGACGTGGTAGAGTTGTATGTAATCTGACGTGGGAATCTCCCTATCAGGTGCACTGGCTCTGGGTGTCTCAGAAGATGCAAAGTCAGCCATTGTCTTTGCCCTGCCTGGGGCCGCCTGGCTCAAGCTACAGAGTGATCTACAGATAGCTGCTATTTGTGCTGAGCCTAGAGATGCCCAGGAGAGTCCAAGCTGCACATCAAGGCCACCTGCTGCTAGTGCCAGGACTGGGCTCATTTTGTGAGAGCTACATGGCATGCTGAGACCTGATGCTGCTTGTTTGCAATTTGTGAAACTCGAAAAGATTTTAAGAAAGTCTCACCAGGAGCCAATATAGTCAGTTTGTACAGAAAAGCCACTGGAAATGGCTTGGGAGGGCCCCAAAATTGGGTAGAGCAAGATCTTAGGAAATCACTAGAATGGGTGTGAGCCAGGTTGATGGAGACTCAGATATTGCATCTACCTGCTGGCTATATGGTTGGGGTGTCTCAGAAAAGGGAAAATGACCTCTCTCAGTTCTGTCTGGCAAAAAGCTGCCCCCCACCCCTCAGCTCTTTCCCTGATGCCAGGTAATTCAGGTCCTCCCTGTAGGTCCCTGGTGGCTCTAGAGCTGCTGCCACAGTGTTGGGGCTCAGAAGGAGTGAGTTCATGTGAGTCTGTGCACCAACCCTTTAGGAGGAACCGCCTGGGACTCCAGAGGCCTCCGTCTCACTTACCACACTCCCTGATGGTTTTTACAGTGAGGAGTTATGGACTCTTCTCTATCTGGCATTGGAATCCTGAGCTGAAGGGGCTGGTGTGGGGAGAGAACCCCTTGCTCCTCATGGGGTCCTCTGCAACTGAGATACCTCTCCTGATTTTTATCCCGCACACTTGCATGTGGGACCAACCCATTCCACATTTCCACCCCACCTACCAGTCTTGATGTGGCTTCTCCTTTAAATCCCTAGTTGAAGGACTTATATTTAGCTGGATTTCCAGCTGTTCTGATGATGGGTATCCTATAGTTTAGTTCTAATTTTGATGTCTCATCTTTGCTAATTTCTTAAATGTCACAATTTTGCATATGATTTGGTGAACAACTTCATGAGGCAATCCATGCTGAGCCTTTTAGTTCAATCAGCTATGGACCCTCTTTGTGCACCTCAGAAATCAGAAAAGTAAAATTTCTTTTCCTAGGATATAAACTGCTTTTGCTCTTTTCATAAAATTCCATAAAACTAGTTGGCCAGTGACACATGTTCTACCATCATTGGAACAGGCCTTGTTGTTGTATCCCTTGCCTGACATGGGCTTATTGAAATGTCACTGCTCCAGAATTGAGGCCATTTCCAGTCATCCCACTACAGTTGTGAAGTCTTTTCTCATCTAGAAACTGAAGACTCCTAATATGTAAGTGTTCTTATTTTATAGTATCTTCTTTACAATAATGAGTTTTGTGTGTAAAAATACTTTGTAAACTTCAAAACACTGTAGAATTGTTAGCTTTTATTTGAGATGGTCAAAATCATTTTGTATAAAGAGTAATGACTACACAAAGTCATATTTAAAAAAACTCACCTTTGGGAGAATTTTTGGCATATTTTGAGATATGTATGAATTTAGTCAGAATTAAATTTTCACACATTTCAACAGAACTAAATTTCTAGTATACATTTGTCTTCTCTGATTTTTTGTTTCTGTGTGTGTGTGTGAAGTAGAATCTTTTTCTCTTACTTAGAATAAGAATTTTTTATATGTACCTCGCTTAAGACAAAGCCTATAGAAAATTATTGTACTATAATTGGTACACAGAGTAGATGCTTGGTAAATATGAGTTGAAGCTGAGAATTTCCCTTACAGGTTTGGCACATGACCATTTCTCCTTACCTTCACATGGCTAATGCCAGATGGGAAGAAAAAAAAATATGTTTTTAAAAGTTTTTTCTTTAAATGTAATTAGTTGCCCTGTAGTTGATATATAAAAAATATTACTAAAATTAGAGAACTAAATAAAGACCAAATTCAAAAATGATAATTTTCCATGAATGTACAATTTTGCAGTCTTTTAGAAGATCATATTTATTGTCACGTAAAAGAGAGCTGCTTTTTTGTGACAGGAGCCCTCACCTTCAAGAGTGCACACACCTCCGGAGCATGGCGCCATCTGCTGCTGCTCCCTAATGGCAGCCCTCAAATTGCCCAGAGTCTCTCAGTGTTGAGTGGTAGGAGAGATGGGGAAGCAGCTGTTTGGGAGCTTTGTGGCTGCTTCTGCCCTCCTCACCACCTGGCAGATGTACAGCTGGGCTTGCGGAGTAGCACACACACTAAGCCACTGTATTCCTCTCCATACCAGTTGCTCATTTCTCACATAAACCACTAATCCTTTTCCTGGCATTGTTTACCCATCTCTTTTCTCTATTCCCATTTTTTTCTCCAGAATGCTAAGGGGGGAATGGGATGGGGAGACTGAGAAGCTGTTTGCAGAAAGAAGGGTGCGAGATTCTGGCCAAACTATATCTGGCCAAAACCATATAACCATCTTCCATTTCTTTAACCAAAATTCGTAAAAACCTATGTCAGGAATATATGCAAATACATCATTTAGCTTCAAATCAACCCTCTATGAGGTTATTACTGTTTATATGACAGGAATGATATGAATATGATTATTAAAAGTTTTTCACTCTAGATTTCTTTTGGAGGAGAAACGTCTTTGCTGTCCGTAATCAAGTCTATGAATGAGGGGAGAATCAGGAGTCATTGAAATAAGCTTGGTTAATTTACACTGAGAAGTTCAGCGAAAGAAATGAATATATCTAGTAGTTGTGGGGTATGGGAATGCAAAAAGGACTGGGTTGCTTTGGTGAGAGATTTTGAGAGGTAAGAAAGAAGACAAAAATAGTCTTTTTACAGAGAAAGAGAGAGAGGCAGAGAGGCAGGTAATAAGAGAGAGAGGATGCTTGAGATCAGAAGTGCTTCCTCCCTTCCAGATCAGGAAGAAAGCATGTTCAAGAGAGATACAAAATACTTTTAAGGCATCGTGCTTGGTTTTCCTTGGCTGGCGTGGCTCACTAGGTTGGAGTGTTGTCCTGTAAACCAAGAGGTTGTGGGTTCAATTTCCAGTCAGAGCACATGCCTAAATTGCCAGTTTGGTCCCTGGTGGAGGCACATACAATCTATCCCTGGTCTGCGTGTGTACCAGAGGCAATTGACCAGTGTTTCCTTCTCACATCAATACTTCTCTCCCTCTCTCTCTCTTTCCCCCTCTCTCTTAAATCAGTAAGTGTGAAATCAGAGCATTTTAATGCTCTCCGGTGAGCATTTAAAATAATGTGCTTTGTTGGATCTGTTACATACAGATTCACCTTTTGGAACTTCTGAGAAACCTCAGTGGATATATATTTTTAATATAATTTTTTAAATTTAATTCTTGTTCAAGTACAGGTTTCTGTCTTATATTCCCAACCCTGCCCGCCCCCCACCCCATGCTCCCCGCCTCCCTCCCCTTTCTGCCCCCCACCCTTAGTTATTGTCCATGTGTCCTTTATACTTGTTCATGTGAGTCCATCCCCTTTTCCCCTATGATTCTCGCCCCTCTCCCCTCTGGACCCTGTCAGCCTGTTCCATATTTGAGTGTCATTGGTCATATTTTGCTTGCTTGTTTGTTTTGTTGTTTAGATTCCTGTTAACGGTGATATCATATGGTATTTGTCTTTCATCGCCTGGCTTATTTCGCTCAGTATAATGCTTTCCAGTTCCATCCATGATGTTGCAAAGGGTAGTAGTTCCTTCTTCCTTTCTGCAGCATAGAATTCCATTGTGTAAATGTACCATAGTTTTTTGATCCAGTCATTTACCGATGGGCATCTAGGTTGCTTCCAACTCTTGGCTATCGTAAATTGTGCTGCTATGAACATCGGGGTGCATAGGTTCTTTTGGATTGGTGTTTCAGGGTTCTTAGGATATACTCCCAAGAGTGGAATTGCTGGGTCAAAAGGTACGTTCATTTTTAGTTTTCTTAGAAAGTTCCATACTATTTTCCATAGTGGTTGTACCAGTCTGCAATCCCACCAACAGTGAACTAAGGTCCCCCTCAGTGGATATTAAAGTTGCTTACAAATTGTTTTGGGGTATTTGGACACTATACTATAGTGTCTTGGTATAAATCTTCACCTAGACCATGGATTAAAGTGAAATGTTTTACAGCTTTGAAAATTCACAGAAATTTCCACATGCTTAGATGTTACCTGTGGTTGTCCTGAGAACACTACACCAAAACTGGAGGGATCTTTACTACTTCAAGATTAAAATAATGCATCAGGGTGATAATATAGTGTTTGGCATGGGATTGCTGTATGTAGTACTTTTTAAAAATTTAGTATTGGATGAATTGGGACAGCCCAGGATGTTCCCCTAAGTAACTGAAGATTGGAAATGAGCTTTTAAATCTTACATCCTAAGATACCAACTATCTAGGAAATGAGAAACTATTCAGAATGGAGGGATGAAGCACAGCACCCACACCTGAGTTGGTTTAGGGCTTAAAGCCTTATCCCACCAATGGAGACTCAACTCTAAGGTGTTAGATTTGGAAACCAACAGTGATACTAGAAATTTAAAGAAGTTATGGCCAAAACCAGAAAAAATATGTCTGGGAATTATAAAGAGGGTTCTCTACTTGAAAAGGGGCAGCTATGATCAGCCTTGAGGGCCATGGGTCAGTGACTACAGGATTTGACCCTAGGATGCTTTCCTGGATTCAAAGACTGCTCAAGCTGTGCTTCTGAAGAAGATGGCCTTACTGAACTAGAAAGGAACTGCAGAGTTGGGGGAGGCTAGGAGTGCAAGTTTATCTACAATTAGGCTTTGATAATAAGAAAAGAGGTATCTGCTACACATTCAGATTAAAGGGAATTTATACCCTGAGCCTGTGAGATTAGAATTTTCAATGAGCTTTTGGAATAGGAAATGAAAATATCAAAAATATGGGAGATAAGAAAATGAGACAAGAAACAGTGTGGGCTGATTTTAGATGAATTTCTGTAGAATTTTGAAAGAAGGAAGAGACCTGGAGACAGTTGTAAGTATTAGAGACATTAAAAATGAGGAAAGATGACTTTTCATAAAATTTTCTCTGTCTGAATTGAGATGAATTCCCTTAGTATTTGTGATTGGCATCAATAAATATTCAAATCATCTTTCAAATTTTTACTGGCAATTTAGTTTTTAAATATTAAATAACACTGCTCTCAATTACAAGGTGCATTCACTTTGCAAATATTAAGCATATTTACAATGAGGAAACCAAGGCTCAGAAAATAGGAATGGTTTACTCATGACTGTCCAATCATAGCACTTGAACAAGGTTCAAGCTACTTGCATTATACAGTGGTTGCCTCCGTCGACCTCCATCGTGTTTCTTATTATTAACCACTCTGGGAGGAGACTGGGTGGAGGCCTGGGACTGAGGGCTAATAATGGGGCAATGAGAGAAATATATTTGGGTATAAGACCTCAAATCCTACTTGGAATTTTAGTGGCAGAAAGAGAGACGCACATACAAGGGAAAAAAAGTAAAACATAATAGTGCCTTTGGTCATAGAATCGTGTTCTTTTAAAAGTGTTGGTACCTTATAAATGTAGGAGTGTCATAGTCTTACAAAGTCAAAAATATGGTGTATGTAAACAAATATAATGTTACTGAGTCCCACTTTGACATCTGTTTATTCAGTCATGGTAGTTTGGTTAGTATTTTCTTTTTAAATTCATGACTGAAGACAAGACTCATGGATCAAGTGGCAGATTTTATTTCACTCACTAAAGATCTGTTGTCTACCCTTATAGTGCATGGTAGCTCAAAGCTAACTGGGGAAAAAGGAAACACCAGATAATTTAAGTGGCTAGCAAGTAAGTTGTTGAGACAAAGCTTGGAATTCGATAGGATTAATAGAAGACTGTGAGTCATGTTATGCTATCCTTGCTTAATAGAGTCCATATTCATCAAGGAACCTCTGCACAGGAAGTGCCGATCCCAGGCCTTAACAGCCAAGTCAATTGATAGCATCAGACAATAGCTGTTGTCTCTAGGCCAGTCTGCAAAGTAGTCCAATAAAAAAAAAAAAAAGAAAAGAAGCTTGTTTTTAAAAAAACAGTTCACTGCACTTTGTGAGTGTCTAATTAAACACAAATTAGAAAAGAAAGTGAAAAGAAATAGGACTCCAGTTGCCTTAGGGAATTTTAGATCATAAAGCACTTAAAAACTTAACTTTGTACAGAAAAGTGCAAAGTAAAAACAGAGCTGGGAAAAAAAAAACATCTGGAGACTCAGGCAGTTAAGCTTTCATAGTCCTAGAGATGTAGCTCTATTATTGACTATAGGATGGGTGAGGAAATCCTTCCTTCCTAAGAAAAGATAGTTTTACATTTAGCATCAGAGTGTGTTTATAATTTGGGGGTACATATTTGAGGTTTTTCAAATTCATTACATCTTTTTCTTACATGCCCTCAGTCTATGCTCAGATTTACTTGACTGCTTTACTTGACTGAGGTATCTTGAACTTCTAACTTCTAGTTGGCTATTGCAGCTGGAGTGGCTTAATGCTTTGAACCCTGACATCGTAATTTAAGGGATATCCTCCCTGACGATATCTAGGACCCGTATCCTACTTCATGCTCAGTGATGCAAGGATTTTTCACCCAACTCCATTCTATACTGTCTCCAAGTGGGAGAGTTTGGGTGAACCAAAATCAAAATAAAACGACTGAAGGCCAGGAAATGTGAATATATGATGTAGGGAGTGGGCACGTGGCAAAGTACAGGTTGCGAAGAAATGAGGTGAGAAAGAGGCAGCTGGAGGGCAAGAAAGCCAATAGAAACCAAAAGAAAATATCGAGTTAACTTTAGGAATCAAGGAGATTGGAAAAGGTGATGAAACCTGGAGTCAGGGAAAGGTTATGAGGAAAATCAGCATATTCTGGTTATGGAATCCAAGTGAATAAGCAATAAACTCACATTTCAAGTGACTGCAGAGAGAGAAAGTTTATCTTATGGGGATAAGTTTTTCTAGGAGCCCTGATGGAAAACTCAAAGCAATTTTAAGGATTGGAATTCAAAAAAGTATAACTTCTAAAGTCGGTATTTTTTAGATTTGAAAAATTGGCCGACCTGGGATTGACTTGGATGCCTATAATTTGCTGTTCTGCATTCAGTTTCGAGTCCAAACACTTTGCAGCCAATAATAAGATAATTTTTTTCTAAATGGATGACACTGTGTTTTCAATAATGTATGTTATCGGAGGGTGTAGGAGAAGACACACTTTACCTCACCTTACTTGGAGAAATCACCTGGCCCACTTCATCATCGTGGCAAACCTGACAGGTACTAGCTAAGGAGGGCTTCCTCCTCAAGACTTCTCCACCTGGCTTCATTCAAATTTTATTTTTTTTCAAAGATTTTATTTATTTATCTTTAGAGAGGAAGGGAAGGAGAGAAACATCAATGTATGGTTGCCTCTCAAGAGTCCCCTGTTGGGAACTGGCCCGCAACCCAGGCATGTGCCCTGACTGGGAATCGAACCATGATCGTGTGGTTCGCAGGCCCGTGCTCAATCCACTGAGCTACACCAGCCAGGACCTTCATTCAAATCTTAGTGACAACACATTAACACTGCCTGGGAAATACTGGTCTGTCAGTATTTGACTGGTAGCTCTGATTGGAATACAAAATGTTTCTTTCTTTTTGTGGTAGAATGAAATGAAAAATAAAATTCAGTCTCAGCATTTTGCTCTCTTTTTGAAGAAGTTCAGTATACCTTGGGAGAAAAAAATTTTGTTACATAGAGCCTGTCATAATTTGTTAAATACCCAAGTTGGAAAGTAATTCTTTGCAAACAACCGTTACTTGGTATTTTTGCCAATTTGATTATAGGAAGAAAATTAGAGAAACAATGGTTTGTGACTACATTATGTGATACACAAAACAAAACTAAATTATGAAACTAAGTCTTTAGATGGCCCATTTTTTTTGAGAAAAGAAACACTTACCTTAATTAATACTTGTGAATCGTTTCTGTGTTTATTTGGAGAAGTTCAAGTTTGAGGCATAAATTTTAAAAGAATAATTTTAAGATATATGATAGAGTGAAATTTTGAAGAATTATGAGTACGGAGCTGAATCATTGCTGTTTAGCAGTTAATTTGCAGAGGTATTGTTCTTCCCTGATTTATTTTCAGGGATTGCATCTTGATTTGCTCTTATTTGTTGACTTTCCTTCTAATACCATCAACCTTGATAGTGATTTGCTTAGTTGTTTTAGCCTAGCTAGCTCCAAATTCCTTCATCATGATTTCTAACTGATTAAAAAGCTACAAACAAATGCCACGATAATGAAGCCACTAGGTAGGCTCTAATATCACCTTTTTAAAATTTAATTGCAATGTAATAAAAATCCTATGGAAGAATGGTTTCATTTATATTTTAACCCAGTCAACATTTTTAACTTTATTGTAAGCATTATTAACTGAAATGAGGGAAAGCATTGCACATTTTTATAATATTTTCAGCAGACAACAGATTAATGATCAGGATATAAATTTAGAGGCAATCCTTAACCCCAAAGTCAATCATTTAAAAAATCTTGTAAAATTTGCAATTATACAAAGTTACAATAATAGTCCAAAAAGGGATGAGAGACAGAGAGAGATAGCCATGCAGTTTTTGTGGAGAAATATAATCCAAGAAGGCAGGGAAGCAAGTGTAAGTTACACTGACCTCCACCCAGGACAAAACTGGAATTACAACTAAATTAAAGAAAAATCATCTTGAATAAGCACCAACTGAACATTGGCCGGAATAAAGCCTTATAACCAAGGACAGATGAAAGAAGCCACATCAGAACAACAAAACTGATGGGGAGAGTGGAGGAGGGGCAAGAGGGCTGGCTGGGCTCCCATGGCAGGGGAGCTGAAGTTACAGAGGGATATTTCAGTGGCTGGGGGGGTCCTTCAGAGAAGTGTTAGGTCTAAACCACAATCTGGGCACCCCAGCCTATAGCACCAGAACTGCGAAAGGAATTCAAGTAACATCTGGCTAAGAAAAGCAGCAGTTTCCGTCTTCCAAAGCAGACAGCTAAAGATATAGAAAACCTCTTAAAGGGCCAATGCACAAAATCTCGCAGCCACTTACCCTGAGCACTGGAAGAAGAAGGGCAAAGTGAACTGGAGATGCATGAGTAGTGTCTGGCTGTGGCTCTGGGGAGAGAACTTAAGGAACAGCCACAAGGATTTCTATGCTTACACATTCCCCAGAATGCAGAAACAGTCTTTCTGGGGCAGAACACTCCTCTTTCTCCAAATGGCATCAGCTGGGGGAAGTAATATCCCCACACCCCAGAATCCCTCTTAACACAACCTGTGGAGCTTAGGCCAGGCTGCTCAGTACAGCTGGAGGTGATCTCATTGATTAAATTTAACAACTAAGGCAAATCTCTCTGAGCACTGAGCCTTTAGCTTACCCTCCACCAGGCCTGATGCTGGTAAAAGCTGGCCTTAGTGTGCAGCTTGGTTCTTTCTGTGTACACCAAGACCCAGTGAAAGGAGACACAAGCTGTGGAGTGCTGATAGCTCCAAAGAGGTTGCCCAGGGCCAGTCACAGGCAGCAACGGGCACTGGACTGCACCAGTGCCTTTGTATATCTACCCAACACATAGAAACAAATACAGAGAGGCGGCCCAAATGGGAAAATAAAGAAACAGTCCCCAGAGGAAAGAACAATAGAATTCTTTGAAAGAAGAACTAGGTGAAATGGAGGCAAGCAATTTATCAGTAAAGAGTTTAGAGTAATGATTATAAGGATAGTCAGCAACATGAAACAGGGCATAAAAACAATTAAAAAGGACTAGTCAGAAACAACTAATGCAATATCTGAAATAAATAATACACTGGAAAGAATAAACAGCTGGTTAGATGAAACAGAGGATTGAATCAGTGATTTGGAAGACAAGGTAAAAATAAATACCCAAGTGAAGCAACAAAAAGAAAAAAGAATTTAAAAAAATAAGGAAAGCTTAAGAAACCTTTGGGACAACATGAAGCATGACAACATCCACATCATGGAAACACCAGAAGGAGTAGAGAGTAAGCAAGGGATTGAGAACCTATTTGAAAAAATAATGACTGAAAACATCCCTCATCTGGTGAAAAGAAAAGACAAGGCCAGGAAGTGCAGAGAGTCCCAAACAAGTTGGACCCAACAATGCCTATACCAAGTCACATTATAATTAAAATGACAGAGCTTAAAGAAAAAGAGAAAATCCCAAAGCTGCAAGAGAAAAGCCGAGAGTTACCTACAAGAGAGTTATGATTAGACTGTCATCTGATGTCTAAACAGAATCATTTCAGGCCAGAAGGGATTGTCATGAAGTATTAAAGGTGATGAAAAGCTAGGAACTACAACCAAAACTACATTACTCAGCAAGACTATCATTTAAAATTGAAGGAGAAATAAAAAGCTTCCCAGAAAAGAAAAAGCTAAAGGAGTTTGTTAACACCAAACCAGTGCTATAACAAATGTTAAAGGGCTTGCTTTCCAAAGAAGGAAGAGAAGGAGAAGGAGAGAAGAAGAAGAAAAGAGAAAAGTAGTTTAAAACTAAAATGACAATCAGTACATATCGATCCGTAATCACCTTAAATGTAAATGGCTTAAATGCTCCAATCAAAAGTCATAGGGTAGTCTAATGGATAAGAAAACAAGACCTATACATACTGTCTCCAAAAGACCACACTCCTGGACATGGGCAACAGTGTGGTGACTGCAGGGGTGGAGTGGAGTATAAGGGGGGTAAATGGTAATGAAAAAAAATACAATATTTTTTTCCAAAATGAAAACCAGAGAAACACATGGTTTTATGTTTTTTATGCTAATCAGGTAGCAGCTGTTTAGTTTTTAAGACTGGAACTCATACAAATCCACTCTAAGACAAGCAATCCAATAAAAAATGGGCAAAAAACTTGAACAGACACTTCTCCAAGGAGGACATACAGAAGATCCAAAGACACATGAAAAGATGCTCAACATTGCTAGCTATCAGAGAGATGCAAATTAAAATCACAATGACATATCACTTCACACTGGTCAGAATGGCCATCATAAACAAAGCAACAAACAACAAGTGTTGGAGAGGTTGTGGGGAAAAGGAAACCTTAGTGCACCGTTGGTGGGATTGCAGACTGGTACAACCACTATGGAAAACAGTATGGAATTTTCTCAGAAAACTAAAAATGGATCTGCCTATTGACCTGGCAATTCCACTGCTAGGATTATATCCTTAGAACCCTGAAACACCAGTCTAAAAGAACCTATGCACCACAATGTTCATAGCAGCACAATTTACAATAACCAAGCGTTGGAAGCAACCTAAGTGCCCATCAGTAAATGAATGGATCAAAAAACTTTAGTACATTTACATAATGTGATTCTATGGAGCAGAAAGAAAGAAAGAAGGAGCTACTACCCTTTGCAACAACATGGATGGAACTGGAAAGCATTATGCTAAGTGAAAGAGGCAAAGTGGTTAAAGACAAATACCATATGATCTCACCTTTAACAGAAAGCTAAACAACAAAACAAACAAACAAGCAAAATATGACAAAGACACTGAGATAGAGAACAAGTGGACAGTGACCAGAGGAGAGAGGGGAGGCAATTTCAGGGGAAAAGGGAAAGGGACACATGGACAAAAACTAGCGAGGCATTGGAAATGGGAGGAAGGTAGGGAGGGCTAGGGAGGTTGGGCTGGGATGGAAGTAAAAGACAGAAAACTGTACTTGAGCAACAATTAAAATTTTTAAAAAAGACCAGCACTAACTCTGAATCATTTATGGTAATAGAAGAGAATTTTAAAGTTAAAAAAATTATGTTATATTAAGACTACACCATTCTTTGAATAAATAATTTTGTAGTTAATAAAAGGAAATGAATTATTTAAAATATAATTTTTGGAATATATCTCTTTTTGGTTACTTTTAACATAAATGTGAGTCTATTAGATATCATAGTAATTCACAAAACTTTAAACATACTGATGAATTCATGTTGGGAAGGTCTAAGTCAAGAAGAGGAGGACAAGTGCCATATGATCTCACCTATAAGTGGAACCTAATCAACAAAACAAACAAGCAAACAAAATGTATTCAGAAACATTGAAATAAAGAACACACTGATAGCAACAAGAGGGGAGGTGGGAAAGGGATAATAGGGTAAAATAGGGGAAGGCCCTTCAAGGAACATGTATAAAGAACACATGGGCAAAGCCAAAGGGAGGTAGGTTCAAGGGTGGGAGGTAGACATGGGTGGGGCAAGGGGGCATGAAGGGGTGAAAACAGGGACAGTTGTACTTGAACAACAGTAAAAAAGAGAAAAGAGATACAGTTTTGAAGCTTCCCTCCTTTTTTGTCTTCTCACTCTTCTCTCCTTTGTCTTCATTCCAATTTTGAGACCCTTAGATGGATACAGAACAGCAGCCATTAATGCCTTTCATTATTGTTATTATAACTGATACATTAAATCCTTTTGATTATTGGGGGTTTAAATAAAACAATTTTCATTCTGCCCTTTAGAAAAGTCCAGTACAGATTCCATAGTTTTCTGATCAGTTTTGGCTATCAAAATGAGTTCTGCATCATTAGGACATAGCAATCATATCTTATTCAGAGCTCGACCACTTATATCCCATTTTGGACTAGAGCTGTTATTTTGGCCAACTGAAGTGTCAGTGAGGGGCTGTGGTCAGAGATGGTTCGGGAGTGAGGGAGAGGTTTCCAGGGTTGGTATTCTCTTTTGGGACATATATTTTCCTCTCTCTACAGCTAGTTGGGGACAAAGGAGCAGTAGGTGAGATAAATTCATCTTACCTGCCTAGAGGTTTGTAGTTGTGGGGTACACCTTTCACCTCACTCTGATTCAGTCTGGTTCCATCTGCTGGTGACCGTGCTGACAGGTAGTTTCCAAATCAGTACATGTGATTTCTTTTAGTTCAGCTTCAACCCCACAACTTCTCTGATGAGAAACCCTTGAGAAAACAGGAAAAGTTTCGCCCCAAATATACCCAGATAAAGCTTTGAGCTGTGAGACATTTGACCTCTCTCATCCTCAGTTCAATTCTTTTAATAACCCATTCAGCTCTGTGGTTTGATTTTGTTATCTCTAACTTTTTTTCTACATAACCTCCAGGCTGTACTGCCAAATTTTGGGGCATTGGGGAATATCTTTTTCTAAGGTGAACTCAATGAGATACTTACTTTAAAGAGTAAATGACAATGCCTTGTCCATCACATGCCCATTTTAAAGAATAATGAAAGTTTATGCTTCGATGAGGGAGACTCTGTAGACCAGGTATTTTGCTGATTAGAACATTATATGATCATTTTGGCAATAATATGGTATAGCATCCTGAACTGTTTTTATTTTGTAATTTTTATCCTAAGGAAGTACAAGATAGACGTTGCTGATAATAGTAATTATGGTGGACCATGTGAAATATTGGAATACCCTCTAGTGTGTGGACAACCAGTGGGATTAGGAGATCAGGTAGTGAGTCTGTCACAGAGAGGACGAGTTGACTGATGATAAGTTCATGTTAAGGAGAGAACTTGAGGAAGCTCATATTATGTCACAGGTCATAGTAATAATTAAATTAAACATAAGATTATCATTTGTTGGTGTAGTTTATTAACATCCTTATTTAGTCAACTTGGTCAATATACATCCGATATATCTTTTTTTTTAGCAACAGACTTTACTTTTTAGAGCAGTTTAAGGTTCACAGCAAAACTGAGTAGAAGATACAGAGATTCCCTATGTCTTATACCCACCGCCCCTCCACGCGCATAGCTTCTCCCATTACCAACAGCCCCCACCAGGGCAGTATGTTTGCTGCAAGTGATGCACCTGCTTTGACACATCACTGTTACCCAGAGTTCATACTTTACATTCAGATTCACTCCTGTTCCACAGTCTGTGGATTAGTACAAATGTCTAATGGGATGTATCCACCATAGCAGTAGCATAAATTTACTGCCTTAAAAATCCCCTCGTCCATCCTCCCTCCTAGTCCCTGGATTTTTTAGTTTCCACAGTATTGCCTTTTCCAGAGTGCCATGTAGTTGGAATTATAGAGTATGTAGCATTTTCAGATTGGCTTCTTTCATCTATCTGATACATCTTCACTGAGTAACATTACTATCCTCACCCTATTCTTAGATGTCATCAGTCCCAGAATTGTTTAATTCTATCTTTAATACTGGAATGCTAATAGCTCAAAATGGTACTCATAGAATTGCTGCAGCATTTACTGAAAGTAGTTTTGGTCTCCTTGAAGAAACCTGTTATATAAATTAAAGTATTTTCTTTATAAGATCTAACTACTCATGCTGTGTTCTTATCCAAAAAGGACAAAGTTTGTACAGTAAATCTTATCTGTAGTTTTATATTTTTATCATCATACTCTTTGGTATTTTGCTGGATATTTCATCTCTATACCAAGATTGCCGCTTACTTATTGACTCGTTTATAAGTCACAGTGGAAGGCTGACTGAAAGCACTTGCCCTAGCTGTTTGAAATCTCAAGATATGAACATTTTTCTAAAATTTATGAAGCAGAACTGCATTAATTTATATATTTTTTCTTTATTTCTTTCTACCATTCTATTCAATAGATGAATGTTATTTTTGGATTGTTTAAACCAGGTGGAATATTAGCAATTCACTATAATTACAAGCATTGCTACTAAGTTGGCTTTTAGTTAAAAATTAATGACTTATATAATTACTAATATAGAGCAAAAATTATGGGTTTGAAAACTTCACTGCCTAACATCTTTATGTTCTTTCCACTGAAAAAGAAGTTCAGTCATGCTTTTAAAGAGTGAAGCAAATGCAGCACAGGGTGGACGTGTCGCTGCTATGTACGTGCAGATCAACCTGCCTTTCTGTCTTTCTGCAGCTCTCTGTCTTTGGCTTAGATTTCAAGTGACATTGCATTTGTTGTTCCAGCTTTCTCAGATTATAAAGTGATCATGTCTGTTGACACAACTACAGATGAAGCTATTTAAGATGAGAGAGTGACTGAAGAGAATTTCAAAGGGAAAATATAACATATCCAGTTGCAAATGGAGGCACATGTCATTTTTCAGTAGCATTAAGCTCACTGCTGTTAAACTGAGACTATAAAACAGAAAAAAAATAAAATTAAAAATTTTGGTTCCAATTTAAAATCATGGTTTACATCGGTACCATGTGGGGCCTTGGGAATTACAATTTAGCCTCAAATATTCCTGTAGAATATTTGATGTCATCGTAAGATGACCTCTCACTGTATTTACCCACATTTCTGTGTATGCATAATATCCACAGGCACAAATAACCTCCAATATTCTTCCTTTTCTTCCTTCCTTCCTTCCTCCCTCTCTCCCTCCCTCCCTCCCTCCCTCTCTCACACACACACACACACACACACACACACACACACACAGTTAGGAGAATTCACCAAATCAATTGAGCATCTTTTTAGTTCTGATTATAAACACATTTTCTCCCACTCTTATCTCATTATAAGTTGTTAAGCCATTTAAATGGCATTTTAGAGGGAACTGAAATGGCATTGAGGCACAACAAGACAATTTGATTCATTTAAGAATTATCCAGCATGACAGTAATTGAGATGGGGGTTTGAGTCTTGTTCAAGTTGAAACTCTTCAACTGGTGTTGAGATTACTAGTAGCTGACACTTCCTTCAAGGTCAGTGATTGGTACTGGACTCATTTTGCCTGTCCACCTATCTGTAGCCTTTCCTTGTGCACATTTACTCATACCACTTACACACCACGGTTTGCTCTGGCAAATGCATGTAAGGATTCTTGCACCAGAACCAGTCCCTCTTCACTGAGGGGGCAACAGAGTATCTGAGCCTGGGTTTGTCACATGTGAGTGTTGGATTTTTGATACATTTACTGTCCTGATGGCATCAGATCATGAACGTTGCCCAGTCTTACCCTAATGCAGCTGTCTCGGCTCTGTCTTGAGACTTCAGAGGTTTCTTCTTTAAAATGTCCTAATGAGGAAGAAGTTACCAGGGAGGACTTCTGAGGTCTACTGTGCTTCCCAGTCTGTCAGGAAACTGCTCCAGAAAATCCCTGATCCCTTTAGGAAGAAGCCACCCTGCAGGTGGCTCATTTATGAGGGCTCTATTTTGTCTGTTTCTTTATATTTCTTCCTTATGCTGTCCTCTAACCCCTCTCATCAAAAATACATCTGGTTATATCCATATTTTTTCATGTATCTTTTTAAAAGATTTTATTTATTTATCTTTAGAAGGGAAAGGAAGGAGAGAAGGAGAGAAGGAGAGAAATATCAATGTATGGTTGCCTCTCATGGGTCCCCTGCTGGGAACTGGCCTGCAACCCAGACATGTGCCTTGACTGGGAATCGAACCACGATCATCTGGTTTGCAGGCCCACGCTCAACCCACTGAGCTACACCAGCCAGGGTACCATAGCTTTTTGATCCAGTCATTTACTGATGGGCATCTAGGTTGCTTCCAACTCTTGGCTATCGTAAATTGTGCTGCTATGAACATCGGGGTGCATAGGTTCTTTTGGATTGGTGTTTCACGGTTCTTAGGATATACTCCTAATAGTGAAATTGCTGGGTCAAAAGGCACGTTCATTTTTAGTTTTCTTAGAAAATTTCATACTGTTTGAAGCTTTATAATAGAGGCGCCTTCTAGAAACTGTGCAGCAATAACTTAGTTTTTAGCCACTTGCTTCTCCTTGAGAACTGAAATTATTCAAACATGCATCTGCTCTCATGAGTCATTTTATTTCATTGATACAAAGCACTTTATGTCTCATTCAACTAATTTTAACAAAGGGGTATATTTTTCCAATTCCATGTATCTAACCCCCAAATAATTTGTTATTTGGGGAATTAATGGAAAGAAAGCTCACTCTTTTTCTTTCCTTCCTTCCTCCCTCCCTCCCTTCTTCTCTCTCTCTCTTCTTTCTTTCTTTCTTTCTTTCTTTCTTTCTTTCTTTCTTTCTTTCTTTCTTCTCTCTCTCTCTCTCTTTCTTTCTTTCTTTTTTTCATTGGAGATGAGAGTATTTTTAATTTCCAACTAGATGTGTTGGTTTTTTCTAGCCAGAGTCATTGCCCTTTATTTTAGTAATCTGAGATACGACTCTTCCTTAGCATGTCCTTTCATAGCAAATCCAATTGTTTTTCATGGCATTACCAAATTTTAAGCAGGCAAGACTCAAATCTAGTGTTCCAAGTAGAATTTGTTCTGAAAGCATCTACGTTCCACCCCTATTTTACTCTAGGGGAAATAAATAAAATATCTGGGCATTTGCAGGTACACAAGAAAACAAACACAAAACATAAAAACAAAATAAAAGCTGAAAAGTATTAACGAAATGCTAGTAAGGTCTTCATTTAATAATCTGATGTTTCAAATATCCGAAACCCTCAGAATAAATTATTTGCCTTCAATGTAGTGTAACTATCAATTATAATAATAATTAGAAAAACAATTGTTATAAACAATTAATATATTGATAATTGAACAATGACAAGAATATGGAAATAGTAAATATAGTGAATGCTGATGTTTGTAACAATTGTGCGTTTCCCATAATTAATGGATATAATTCTAAAGGGTGGTTTATGTGTGACAAGGCTAGGATTCTTGTTCATAGTTATTGCCAGGATTGCATTAGGTAAATGTGGCCAGACCCTGTTATATTCTGTCTAGTTCTTAACCCAGGCTGTGAAGATTGTCTGTTGATCTGAGTAATTCATCTGAAACTCCTTTCGTTATTTACATGCTTTGTTTCTTCACATCTAACTATGGATACTCTGTTTGCAACTTGGCACAGTGTCATGGATTAGGCTATAAATAGTACCTTACCCTATGCTATTCACAAAGACCAGATTACATTTTCCGTTAACCTATTAAGAAGATAAATTGCACCTGTTTTGCTCTATTGGTATTTCTCTTACAAATAATTTCATTTCTGTTCTTTCTGTTTGTTTTTTTTTAAAGTGTTTCCTTCAGTTGTGGGATAATGATGTATTCTAACCACTCCCACCCCCTTGTTTTGAGTTGTTCTTCATTTCCACGAAGCTCTTCTAAACATGACTCATCTATACCCACAAATATTTTTCTTACATTTGTTCTATTATTCCTCAAACAAGAAATAGAGAATTCCTTAAGCATGTCAAATATTAACCATGTGATGTTCTTAAAGTTCTCAACAAAATTATATAATGTAGTGCCTTAGAAAATAAGACATCTAACAATAAAGAGAAAAGCTGAAAAAGAAGCAGAAAAGAAAAAAAATTAAAAGATTACTTCTAATGACTTATAAAGTAATTTTGATTAATTATATTTTCCATTCTTATTTCTCCTTAAAATCAGAAAACTATTTCTTTTTTTTCAATTTTAAATTATTTTATTTGGACAGAAAACTGTTTCTTACTTAAGTTACACCAATGGGCTTTGTTTATTTTCTTGTTCTTTCCTCACATGCCACTTTTTATTTAATTTATTCTTTGATGGTTTCTCCAAAACTTGACTTTATGTTTTGATTTTTAAACTAGAAAATTTTTTATATTCTTAAGTCTGCACTCATACATTTACTGATTACAAAAAAGCAACTCTCTATTTCTTCAAACTAAAACCAAAAATTTAAGCATTCTTACAAAGCTCTACTTACTTCAACTCATTTTAAATTTTATTTATTTGAGAAAAAATTGATATATAGAGTGCTTTTAGAAACATAAAAGTGGTAAATTATTATATATGTTCATGCAGAAGATAAGATTTGAAACTGGAAAATATCAATAAGAAAATGGTATCGTGAGATTTGGAAGCGAGAAGGTAGTGCCTCTTTCACAGCATGTGCTCTGGTGAGTAATGATACTAACTGCCCTGCCACGGGGAATCCAAAACGCACTTGGGATAGGTCCAAGATGACACAGGAATGAGTAGAAGAAGCAACACTAACTTCCTCCCAGGACCAATCTTCATTTACAACTAAATTTTAGAGAAACCATCCAGAGTAACCAACTGAACACTCATGGTAGAGAAGCCTCATAACTACAGACAGAAGAGACCACTTCACCACAACAGGGCTGGTAGGGAGTGCCAAGGATAGATGAGGGGACTGGCTCGGCTCCCGTGCGGCGCAGCTGAAGGGGCAGAGGGATATTTCAGTGACCAGGGTATTCCCCCTGAGAAGTGTGGTGTCTGAATCCCCAGCTGGACTCCCCAGCCTGCAGCACCAGAGCTGGAAAGGAACCCAGATAGCATCCAGCTGTGAAAAGCAGCAGGCTCTCTGTCTTCCAGAGAGAGACAGCTGGTGATTCAGAGAGCCTCTTAAAGGGGCAAAGCACAAAATTTTCTTGTAGCCAATTACCCTGGGTTCCTGCAAAGCGAGGGCAGAGTGGACTAAACATGCTTGAGGAGAGTCTGGGTTTGGTGGCTCTGGGGAGAAAACTGAAGAAACAGCCACCAGATCCTTGTGCTGAATTATTCTCAGTCCTGCAGGAGCCATTACTCTCAGGTGGAGCACTGTTCTCTGAGTGGCATCAGCCTGAGGGGAAGCAATACGTCACCTGCAGGAATCACTCTGCCCCACCATGTGGTGCTTAAACCAGGCTTCTTTTTATAGCTGGATTATATTTTCAACTGACTGGTTTAATGATTGACTAATTTAACACCTAAGGCAGAAGGCACAAAGCAGCAAAAATGGGAAGACAAAGAAACAGACACCAAATGAAAGAACAAGTGAATTTTGTAGAAGAACTACATGAACTGGAGGCAAACAATTTAGCAGACAAAGAGTTCAGAGTAATGATTATAAGGCTACTTAGCAGCATGAAAGAAGGCATAGAAACCATAAAAAGTACCAGTCAGAAATAAAGAATGGAATATCTGAGTTAAATAATGCACTAGAAAGAATAAACAGTAGGTTAGATGAAAGAATAAACAGCAGGAAGCAGGCTCAGTATTTTTGGGAGACAAGGTAGAAAAAAACACCCAGGGAGAGCAGCAGAAGGAAAAATAATTTTAAAAATGAGGAGAGCTTAAGAAACATTTTGGATAGCATGAAGTGTAACAACATTCGCACCATGGGAATACCAGAAGGGGAAAACAGCAAGCAAGGATCAAAAACCTATTTAAAGAAACAATGAACAAACATGTCCAGATATGGTGAAGGAGAAACTCACATGAATCCAGGAAGCTCAGAGAGTCCCAAGCAAGTTGGACCCAAAGACGCCTACACTGAGACACATCATAATTGAAATGAGAAGGCTTAAAGACAAGGAGAGAATCCTAAAAGCTGCAAGAGAAAAGCAGGGAGTTACCTACAAGGGAGCACCAATTAGACTGGCACCTGATTACTTGACAGAAACATTTCAGGCCAGAAGGGAGTGGCATGATCTATTCAAGGTGTTGAAAAGCAAGGACCTACAACCAAAGCTACTTTAACCAGCAAGGCTATCATTTAAAATTGAAGGAGAAATAAGGAGCTTCCCAGACAAGAAAAAGCTAAAGGAGTTTGTTACCACTGAACAAGTGCTGCAACAAATAGTAAAGGGATTGCTTTACGAAGAAGAAACAGAGAAAGAAAAAACCCATGAAAACAGGGTAATGATAAAATGGCACCACATACTCGTCTATCAGTAATCACCTTAAAAATAAAATGGGTTTTCCCTGGCTGGTGTAGCTCAGTGGATTGAGCCCCGGCCTGCAAAACAGAGGATCGCAGTTCAATTCCCAGTCAGGGCACATGCCTGGGTTGCAGGCCAGTTCCCAGCAGGGACCAGTTCCCAGCAAGGGCTGATGAGAAGCAACCATACATTGATATTTCTCTCCCTTTCTCCTTCTCTTCCCTTCTAAAGATAAATAAATAAAATATTTGAAAAATGGGTTAGAGGCCATGACCAAAAGACAGATGGTAGCTGAGTGGATAAGAAAATGAGACCCATATATATGCTGTCTCCAGGAGAGCCTCCTCAGATCAAAAGATAAACACAAACTAAAAGTAAAGAGTTAGAAAAAGATATTTCATGCAAATGGAAAACAAAGAAAAGCTGAGGTAGAAGTACTTATTACAACTTACAAACTAGACTTTAAAACCAAGGCTGTAGTAAGAGTCAAAGATGGACATTATATAATGATAAAGGGAACAATTCAACAAGAGGATATAATCCTAGTAAACCTTTATACACCAAACATAAAAGCACCTAGATAAGGGAGAGATCAACAGAAATACAGTTACAGTAGTGAATTTTAACACCCCATTGACTTCATTAGATAGATTGTCCAGGAAGAAAATCAACAAGGAGGCAACAGCCTTAAATGAGGCTAAATCCTAGATCAAATGGATTTAATTGATATCTTCAGAGCATGTCACCCAAAGCTGCAGAATATACACACTTTTCAAGTACATGTGGAATGTTTTCTAGACCACATGTTAGGACACAAAACACGTCTCCATAAATTTATGAAGATTGAAATCATATCATACATCTTCTCTGAACACAATACAATGAAACTACAAGATGAACTACAATGCAATCAATCACAAGACAAACACTGAAAAACATGCAAAAACATGGAGCTAAATAATATGTTATTAAACAAAGAATGGGTTAACAATGAAATTAAGGAAAAATGAAAAGATACCTAGAAACAAGTTAAAATGAGGACACAATAATCCAAAATCTATGGGACACTGAGAAAGCAATCTTAAGAGGGAAATTCATAGCATTACATGCCTATCTCAAAAAAGACATGAAAAAAATCAAATAAATGATCTTACTTCACACCTAAAGGAACTTGAAAAAGAACAACAAAGTCAAAAGTGAGTAGAAGAATGTAAATAATGAAGATTGCAGCAAAAATAAATAAAATACAATTTAAAAAAAACAATACAAAAGATCAATGAATCCAAGAGCTGGTTCTTTGAAAACGTAAGTAAGATTGACAAAAATTTAACCAGACACATGGAGAAAAAAGAGAAACAAGCCAAATAAATAAAATCAGAAAGGAAAGATGAGAAATAACAACTGACACCAAAGATACAAAGGATTGGAAGAAAATATTATGAGCTGGACAACCTGGATGTAATGGATAAATTCCTAGAAACATACTTTCTTTCAAGTATAAATCAGAAAGAATCAGAGAATCTGTATAGACAGATTGTATCTAGTAAAATTTAAACAGTAAACAAAAAAACTCTCAATAAACAAGAGCCCTGAACCACAAGTGAATTTTATCAAACATTCCAAGAAGAAATAACACCTCTCCTTATCAAGCTATTTCATAAAATTCAAGATGATAGGAAGCTTCTGAAGTAATTTTACAAAGCCAGAACCATCTTAATTCCAAAACCAGGTAAAGACACCACAAAGGAAGGAAATTATAGGCCAGTATCCCTAATGAATCTAGATGCTTAAGTCTTCAAAAAAATATTAGCAAATCAAATACAGCAATGCATCAAAAAGATTATACATTATGATCAAGTGGGATTGATTTTGGGATTGCAAAGTCGGTACAACATTGGCAAATCACTAAATGTATTTCACCACATAAAGAACATAAAAGATAAAAACCACATGATTCTCTCAATAGATGCAGAAAAAACTTTTGATAAAACCTAGGTTCCATTTATGACCTAGACTCTGAGCAAAGTGGGAATAGAGGGAATATACCTAAACATAACAAGGGCCATATATGAAAAATCCACTGCCAGTATCATACTCAATGGGCAAAAATAATAAGCATTCCCCTTAAGATTGGGAACAAGGCAGGGATCTCCACTTTCACCTCTCTTATTCAACACAGTACTGAAAACCTTAGCCACAGCAATCACACAAGAAGAAGAAATAGGTATCCAAATAGGAAAGGAAGAAATAAAACTGTCTTTATTTGTAGATGGCATGACACTGTGCATAGAGAACCCCAAAGATTCCACCAAGAAACTATTAGAACTGATAAGTGAAGTCAACAAAGAAGCAGGATACAAAATTAATATCCTGAAATCAGTTGCATTTTTATTTGCCAATAAAGAACTAACAGAAAGTGAAATTAAGAAAGCATGGGGCAGGGGGTGGGCAGGGTTGGGAATATAAGACAGACAGCTGTACTTGAACAAGAATTAAATTTAAAAAAATTTAAAATTAAAAAAACATTGGATACAGATATTCTGAAACAGATTTGTTGACTGACTGATACAAAGCTTGAGCTTTGTGAATTTATTGAAGAATAAATTGCTATCAATTTGCTATCAAAAAAAAAAGCATAAAACAGTATGAAATTTTCTAAGAAAACTAAAAATGAATGTGCCTTTTGACCCAGCAATTCCACTGTTAGGAGTATATCCTAAGAACCCTGAAGCACCAATCCAAAAGAACCTATGCACCCCGATGTTCATAGTAACACAATTTACAATAGCCAAGAGTTGGAAGCAAGATGCCCATCGGTAAATGACTGGATCAGAAAACTATGGTACATTTACACAATGGAATTCTATGCTGCAGAAAGGAAGAAGGCGCTCCTACCCTTTGCAATATCATAGATGGAACTGGAAAGCATTATGCTGAGCAAAATAAGCCAGGCAGTGAAAGACAAATACCATATGATATCACCATTAACAGGAATCTAAATAACAAAACAAACAAGCAAGCAAAATATGACCAAAGACACTCAAATACAGAACAGGCCAACAGGGACCAGAGTGGAGAGTGGAGAGAATCACAGGGGAAAAGGGGATGGACTCACATGAACAAGTATAAAGGACACATGGAGAATAACTAAGGTGGGGGGTGGAAGTGGGAGGGAGGTGGGGAGCACTGGGGGGGCAGGGCTGGGAATATAAAACAGAAAACTGTACATGAACAAGAATTAAATTTTAAAAAAATTAAAAAAGGAATCACATTCACAATTGCCTCAAAAAGAATAAAATACCTAGGAATAAAACAAACGAAAGAGTTTGAAGGCCTGTGCTTGGAAAATTATAAGACACCGAAGAAAGAAATTGAAGATATATAAATAAGTGGAAGCACATACCGTGTTCATGAGTAAGAAGAATTAACATCATTAAAATGTCCATACTACTCAAAGCCATCTATAGATTCAATGCAATTCCTATCAAGATTTTAAGGATGTATTTCATAGAACTAGGACAAGTATTTCAGAAATGTATATGGAACCATGAAAGGGCCTGCATAGCAGCAGCAATCCTGAGAAAGGAGAACAAAAGTTGGAGGAACCATGTTACCTAATGCAAAACTATACTATAAGGCCAAAGTAATCAAAACAGCGTGGTACTGGCATAAAAACAGACACATAGATCAAGGGAACAGGACAGAAAGCCCAGAAATAAACCCACATCTTTACAGTCAATTGATATTTGAAAGAGGAAACAAGTGCACACAATGTGCTAAAGATAGTTTACTCAATAAATGGTGTTGGGGTAAATTGGACAGATACATGAAGAAAAATGAAACTAGACCATCTTCTTACACCACACATTAGAATAAATTCAAAATGGATCGAAGTCTTAAACATTAGATCAAAAACCATAAAAATCTTAGAACAAACATACAAAAATCTCATATATTGCTGGTAGACATTTTTTAATTTTCTTTTTTAATACATTTTATTGATTATGCTATTACAGTTGTCCCATTTTCCTCCCTTCACTCCCCTCCATCCTACACACCCTCTCCCATCCACATTCCCCCTATTTAGTTTATGTCTATGTGTCATACTTATAAGTTCTTGGCTTCTACATTTTCCATACTATTTTTACCCTCCCCCTGTCTGTTTTCTACCTACCATCTCTGCTACTTATTCTCTGTACCTTTTCCCCCTGTCTGCCACTCCTCTGTTGATAACCCTCCAGGTGTTCTCAATTTCTGTGGTTCTCTTCCTGCTAGTTGTTTGTTCAGTTTGCTTTTGTTTTTGTTTTAGGTGTGGTTGTTAATAATTGTGAGTTTGCTGTCATTTTACTGTACATGTTTTTATCTTCTTTTTCTTAGATGAGCTCCCTTTAACATTCCATATAATGAGGGCTTGGTGATGATGAACTCCTTTATCTTGACCTTATCTGGAAAGCACTTTGTCTGTCCTTTCATTCTAAATGAATGCTTTCATTTAGAACCTACAAGATTGGATAAAGCAATCTTGGATGTAGTTCCTTGCTTTTCATGACTTGGAATATTTCTTTCCAGCCCTTTCTTGCCTGTAAGGTCTCTTTTGAGAAATTAGCTGGCAGTCTGATGGGAACTCCTTTGTAGGTAACTCTCTCATTTTGTCTTGCTGCTTTAAAGATTCTCTCCTGTTTAATTTTGGGTAATTTAATTATGATGTGCCTTGGTGTGTTCCTCCTTGGGTCCAACTTCTCTGGGATTCTCTGAGCTTCCTAGACTTCCTGGAAGTCTATTTTTTTTTTTTGTTTTGCCAGGTTGGAGTTCTCCTTTATTATTTGTTCAAATAACTTTCCCACTTGTTGCTCTTCTTCTTCTCTTTCTGGTACCCCTATAATTCAGATGTTAAAATGTTTGAAGATGTCCTGGAGGTTCGTAAGCCTCTCCTCATGTTTTTGAATTCTTGTTTCTTCATTCTTTTCTGTTTGGTTGTTTCTTTCTTCTTTCTGGTCCACTCCATTGATTTGAGTCCCAGTTTTGTTTCCATCACTATTGGTTCCCTGTACATTTTCCTTTATTTCACTTAGCATAGCCTTCATTTTTTCATCTAATTTGTGACCAGATTTAACCAATTCTGTGAGCATTCTGATTACCAGTATTTTGAACTGTGCATCTGATAGGTTGGCTACCTCTTTGTTACTTAGTTGTATTTTTTTCTGGAGCTTTGATCTGTTCTTTCATTTGGGCAATTTTTTTGTCTTGACATGCCTGTTATGTAGTGAGGGGTGGAGCCTCAGGTGTTCACCAGGGTAGGGCAACCCAGGTGCTGGGTTGTGACTCTGTATGTGGGGGAGGGGTCCAAGAGAGAACAATGGTGCTTCTCCACTCTCTGCCAGATTTCAGTCACTTCCCCTGCTTCCCACAAGCAAACTGGGCCCTTCTGGTGCTGCTTCCCGGGAGGGTGGGTTTGTGTACATTCTAGGACACTGTGGGTCTCTCCAATGAACTCTCCTGTGAGGCTAGGAGTTTCTCCCAGTACCTCAACCCCCACAGGTGTTTTCAGTCAATGTTTTGAGGCTATATTTCCCTGCAATGGGACCCTGGGTTGTGCGATCTGTCTCGCTCCCCAGTTTTGCCTGGTTTATCTGTGTGCAAATGTGGGACCACCTGGTCTGCATGTCCACAATCTGCTGCCTCAGTGGGTCTGGAGTCTGCCAGCTACCCTGCCACAAGCCCTCTTTGCCTGGCCTCCAGACTCTGCTCCTCCTACCGGTATGGATGACTGTGTCTAATTTAACTCCTTGGTTGTTGGACTTCTGTACAGTTCCATTTTCTGTCAGTACTGGTTGTTTTGGGTTTTTAAATTGTTGTTGTCCTTCTTTTGGTTGTACAAAGAGGGGCAGAGTGTCTTCCTATGCCTCCATCTTGGCTAGAAGTCTGGTAGAAGGTTTTTATCAGATATACCTTCCCAGGTGAGAAAAACAAAATAAGAAATAAACAAATGGGACTGTATCAAACTAAAAAGTTTTTGCACAGCAAAGGAAATCATCAACAAAATAAAAAGACACCCACAGAATGGGAGAACATATTTGCTGATACATCTTATAATGGGTTAATATCCAAAATTTATAAAGTATGTACAAAATTCAACGCCAAAAAAACAAACAACTCAATTTAAAAATGGGGAAAGGACCCGAATAGACACTTCTCCAAAGAGGAGATATGAATGGCCAATAGACATGTGAAAAGATGCTCAACGTCACTCACTAATCACCAGAGAAATGCATATTAAAACCACAATGATATATCATCTCACGTCTGTCAGAATGACTATCATCAATGAATCAACAAACAAGTGCTGGCAATGATATGGAGAAAAGGGACCCCTTTTGTCCTGTTGATATGAATGCAGACTGGTGCAGCCACTGTGGAAAGCAGTATGAAAGTGCCTCAGAAAATGAAAAATGAGTCTGCCTTTTGACCCAGTGATCCTACTTCTGGGAATATATCCAAAAGAGCCCCAAAACACTAATTATAAAGAACATAAGCACCCATATGTTCATTGCAGTGTTATTTATAATCGCTAAAATCTGGAAGCAGCCCAAGTATCCAGCAATAAATGAGCAGATAAAACAACTATGGGACATTTTCACAATAGAATTCTACTTGGCTGTAAGAAAGAATATTTTACCTTTCACAACAGTACGGATGGACCTGGAGAACATTATACTAAGTGAAATAAGCTAGTCATAGAAAGACAAATACCATCTGGTTTCACTCATATGTAGAATCTAATGAACAAATTGAGCTAACAAGCAAAACAGAGACTAATGGAAGCAGAGCAAATGACAGCTGGTAGGGGGAGGGTTAGGAGGTGGAGGGATTGAGCAAAAAGGAAAAAGAACTCATGGATATGGACAACAGTGTGGTGATTGCTGGGGGGATTGGGGTATAAGGGGACTAAATGATAATTGAAAAAATACAGTAAAGAATAAAGATTAAGTCCTGGCTGGTGTAGCTCAGTAGATTGAGCAAGGGCCTGCGAACCAAAGGATCATGGTTTGATTCCCAGTCAGGGCACATGCCTGGGTTCCAGGTCAGTTCCCAACAGGGGACCCACAAGAGGCAACCATACACTGATATTTCTCTCCCTCTCTCCTTCCCTTCCCCTCTAAAGATAAATAAATAAAATCTTAAAAAAGAATAAAGATTAAATAAAAATGCATTCAGCTTTTATCTTGACTTTGCGTGTACTCATATTGTGGTTGATATAGTTACATGTGTGGAATTTCACTAACATTATCACCTAACAAACTTCTGGAGATAGTAAAACAGGCCTGTGTACTGAAATGCAATGGAGTCATATTTCATATTCTAATTAATACAACTGTGTTAATATCTGAGTGAAGTTCAGATTACTAGGCAGATTGGATGTATTAGAGTTAATGTCATGCTTTGGGAGATAGAGACACATTCTAATCCATGTGAAAGCAAAGTATTTTATTGAGATTTATTCATTCATATGATAAATTCACTTTGAAAAATACTTTTAGGCAAAGAAAATAATTAGAGAACACAAAGTAACAGAGGTGACATTTTAATATTCTATATCCAGTTTTGAAATGACCAAAATAGATATTTTTAGAGCTGCATCATGAAATTAATGGGTGTACAGAGATCTCTGAACAATTGAAGTCATTTCACCTTAAGGAGAGCTATCACTGTGGTTGTTTAATTGATATCACCAATAATAAGAAAACAGCACACAGAATATGCCAATCACCCATTAATGAAACCATAGCAATAGTATATCAAAGCTACACATTTTCTGGAATAAATTTTTTACGGAGAATAGAAAATGTGAGGGTTTTTTTCAAGTAGTCTGTTGTTCATTATAGTTATTTTAGAGTAGGAAATAGAAAATAGACTATATCATACAAGCAAGAAGTAGGGAAGATGTCAAATGTATTTTGGGAAGAGAAATAACAGCAGTCACAATGGCAGGCAGTCCGTGGATGCATGGTGGGGGCATTGGGGGGTTGGTGCTGATGCTGCTAGCTGTGCCTGCTAGACTGTGTTCTGGGACTCTCTCATGGATTTATCCTCCAATTCTCAAAAACCCATTTGAAGTAAGATAGTAGTGGCCTATTTTCACAGGAGGGGAAACTGAAGCTCAAAGAAATATTTTTAGGAAGTTACAAAGCAGAGATTTAAATCTTGGTCTGATCCCAAACCCTAATATTCATTTAAAAATACAAATTTTTTAAATACCCAAGTAAAATGTGGCTTTTAAGCTACGTAGGATGATTTTGTTATTGGAAACTAGAAAGTTATAACAACATAAAAACAGATACATTTACATATTTAAATGTAAACCAAACCAACATATATATAACTTTAAAATATATACAATCAGCTAGAATGCTTTGAACAACAATTAACATATAGAAAGTACTCACTAATGTGGTCATTACACATTTTCTTTTACATTTCAGAGTGTGGTTAACTGGAAAGTCAAACCTGGAGAGTTTATGTGATGAAGAAGAAGTCTATGTAGGTTTTGATTCTTGGAGTAATGGTATACAGAGCCTATTTGCTTTATTAAATTTATACTTTTGTTTCCTAATGCCTATAAAAATTGGCAGTTAGGTTAGATTATTTTAAGATTTTATATTTAAAATATTACTGGTGCCCAATTTTTGTGGAATATGGGTTAAATAATGCAAAATATATCTAAAGTGTAAGGCATATTTAAGGTATGTATTATATTACATCCTGATACAATGGGTACTAAAAGCTAAGAAAAGAGTCAACCATAATTTATGAGCATAATGAAATTATCATAAAATTATGTAATATACATAAAATACCACATAATATTGTATAAATAAACAAAGTATATGCAAATATAAACACAATTACATGTGGTGAGAGCAAGGATGGGTTATTCATGGTTCAAGAGAATGGAGAAGGCATTGGAAATCATTCTTAAAGGAAAAGTATTATTTTAAAAGACATTTTAGAGCATTTGGGTTCTATTGAAAGTGCAATAGAAACAGATTTTCCTCATACTCCCAAGCCCCCACGTGCATAGCCTCTGCCATTATCAAAACCCTCACCAGAATGGAACACTTGTTAAACTGTTAAACCTACACTGACATGTCATAGTCCCCCCAAGTCCTCAGTGTACCTTAGAGTTCACTCTTGGTGCTCTGCATTCTGAGTTGGGGCAATGTATGACATATATCGACCACTGTAGTATCATACAGAGTATTTTCTCTGCCCTAAAAATCCTCAGTGCTCCTACCCACCTCATGACAACTGCTGATATTTTATTGTCTCCATAGTTTTGCCTTTTCCAGAAGGGCACATAGTTGGAATTATACAGTCTGTAGCCTTTTCAGATCAACTTCTTTCATTTAAGGTCATCCTATGGCTTTTTGAAGGTTAATAGTTCATTTCCTTTTTATACCGTATAGCATTCCATTATCTGGATGTATCACAGTTTGTCCATTTAACTCCTGGGGGATATCTTGGTTGCTTCTACACTATAGCAATTATGAAAAGCGGCTATAAACATTTGTGTGCAGGTTTCTGTGTGCACATAAGTTTTCAACTCCTTTGGATCAACACCAAAGAGTGCAATTGTTGGATCATATGGTTAGAATATATTTAGTTTTGTAAGATATCTCCAGACTGTCTCCACAAGTATTGAATGAGAATTCCTGTTGCTCCAAATCCTCAGCAGCGTTTTCTGTCCTTAATAATCCAGAGTTTGACTCTCCTAACAGGTGTGTGGTGGTATCTCATTATTGTTTTAACTTGCATTTCCCCAATGATTTATGATGTGGAGCACATTTTTATATACTTATTTATACCCTCATTTGATGAGGTATGCACTAAAGTCTCTGGCCTATTTCTTAATTGGGTTATTTGATTATTTATTGTAAATTTTTAAGAGTATATTTTGTATAACAGTTCTGCATTAGATGTGTCATTTGCAAATATTTCCTCCCAGTCTATGGCTTATCTTTTCATTCTATTGACACTGTCTTTCACAGAGAAGAATTTAAAAAATTCATGAAGTATATCTTATCCATTTTAGGGGTTTTATAGTTTTGCATTTTACATTAGGCCTATGACCCATTTGAGTTTATTTTCTTATGAAGGATGTAAGGTCTATGGGTAGATTCTTTTTTTTTGGAGGGGGGCATGTTGATGTCCAACCCTATTTTTTTATCCTGATCTGAGGAGATTTTTTTCATTGCTTTTAGTAAAAGAAAGAAGAGGGAAGGGGAGAGAGACAGAGGAACACTAACATGAGACAGAAACATCAATTTGTTGTCTCTATATGCATCCCAGGGTCAGGGTCAAACCTGCAACCTAAATATGTGCTCTGACTGAGGATTGAACTTTCAACCTTTTGGTTTATGAAACTGCACTCCAAACAGTTGGCCACACAGGTGTGGGCTCAAACTATTTTTTGAAAAAACTATATTTGCTCCATTGTGTTGCCTTTACCTCTTTGTCAACAATCAGTTCACTATATTTATGGTATGTCTATATTTATGGATCTATTTTTGAACTTTTCTATTCCATTCATCTTTGTCTGTTCTTTCACCAACACCACATTGTCTTGTTACTGTTGTTTTACATTAAGTTTTGAAGTCAGATGGTGTCAGTCTTCCAACTCTGTTCTTCTTCTTTAATATTGTGTTGGCTATTTTGGGTCTTTTGGTAAATCTTTTATTGAGAATTTTTGTATATTTGTTAATGACAGATATTAGTCTGTAGTTTTCTTGTAATATCTTGTCTGGTTTTGGTATTAAAATAATTATGGTCTCATAGAATAAGTTAAGAAGTATTCTCTCTGCTTCTGTACTCTGAAATAGAATCTTCCAGAAATGTATTTTAGAATTTATAGGAAAATCATCTGGGACTTGTGCTTTCTGTTTTGGACAGTTATCAATTGTTGATTCAATTTCTTTAATAAATGGAAGTTTATTAAGATTGTCTATTTCTTCTAGTGTGAGTATTTTCACATTGTGTCATTCATGGAATTAGTCCATTTTATCTAGGTTATCAAATGGGTGGTCATAGAATTGTTCATAATATTCCTTTGTTATCATTTTAATGTTCAGGAGCTCTGTAGTGATGTCCCTGTTTTTTTTAAGTATATTTTATTGATTATGCCATTACAGTTGTCCCATTTTCCCCCTTCATTCCCCTCCACCCTGCACACCCCCCCACCCCCCTTTAGTTCATGTCCATGTGTCACAAGTTCTTTAGATTCTATATTTCCCCTACTATTCTTGCCCTCCCCCCTGTCTATTTTCTACCTACCATTTTTGCTATTTATGTCCCTGTTTTATTGCAGATGGTGATTTGTGTCATATCTTTCTCTCTCTTTTTTGTTCTTAGTTAGTCTGGCTACAACCTTAAAGATTTTATTGTTCTTTTTAAAGAACCAAGTTTTGATTTTATTGAATGTCTATGTTGATTTCCTCTTTTCATTTTAATTGATTTCTATTCTAAATTTTATAATTGATTGAAAGTAATTTTTCTTCTATTTACTTTGAATTTAATTTGATCCTTTAATTTTGATTTCAATTTTTGGTTATTATAATCAAATTTATTGGCATAACATTGGTTAGTAACCTTGCATAAACTTCAATATTCTTTGTAATACAATATCTGTATACTTCAGTATGTGTTCACCACCCAAATTCTACTTTTTTCATCATCATATATTTGACTTCATTTGTCTTCTCCAGCCTCTCCCTAACCAACCTTCCCCTCTAGTAACCACCACTTTGTTCTATGTATTTGAGTTTGTTAATTTGTTATTTTTTTGTTTCATAAAGTACATACTTTTTAATAATTTTCTAAGATGTAAATTTAGATAATAATTTTAGATATTTTGAAATATGCTAAAATATTCCCATATACACTGTTTTTGCTGCATGCAATAGATTTTGGTAATGCGTTATTCATTTCATAATATTATTTATTTTTTTCTTGATATTTCTTTCTTTACCTATATGTTATTTAGAAGTCTGTTGTTTAATATCCATGCATTTTAGGATTTTATAGTTATCTCGTTGTTATTGACTTCTAGTTTAACTCCATGGTGGTCTAAAAGTAGATATTGTATGGTTTCTATTCTTTCTAGTTTGTTAAGGTGTATTTATTGCCCAGAATGTGGTCTATTTTTGTCAATATTACATGTGAACCTGACAAAATTATGTATTCTTTCAATGTTGGGTAAAATAATCTATAGATCTCCACTATATTCAGTTGATTCATGGTGTCATTGAGTTCAACTATGTCCTTACTGATTTTCTGCCTACTTGGTCTGTCCACTTCTAATAGTGGGTTGTCGATGTCTCCAATTATGACATTGGATTCACCTATTTCTACTTGCAGTTATATCAGTTTCTGCCTCACATAGTTTTATGCTCTGTTGTTAGTCTCAGACACATTAAGAATTTTTATGTCTTCTTGGAGAAATGGCCCCTTTATCATTATATAATTATCTTCTTTATCCCTGATAATTTTCCTTGCTTTGAAGTCTGCTACCTGAAATGATTATAGTGCACTGCTGCTTTTTTTCTGATTAGTGTGAGTATGTCATATTTTTCTCCATTTTTAAAAAGGTGTTTTTGTATTTAAAGTAGATTTCTTGTAGACAATATATAGGTGGGTCTTATCTTTAGTCCACTCTGACCATTTCTGTCCTTTAATCGGCACATTTGTACCATTGATATTAAAAGTGATAATTGATATAATTGGATTAATATATTCTGTTACTTCCTATTTGTTGCCCTGTACTACTCTGTTCCCACTTTGGTGTTACACTCTTTTTCTGCCTTCTGTAGTTTTACCTGAGCATTTTTTCAGACTCCATTTTCTCTCCTTTCTTGGCTATCATTATCTTTCTATTTTTTTACTGTTTTTAGTGGTTTCCCTAGAAATTTGCAATACACATTTACAACTAATCCAAGTCTGCCTTCAAATAACAATGCTACTTCAAAGGTAATGTCGGTAACTTATTTTTTAATTAAAGTACATTCCTTATTAATTCTTGATGAAATGCAATGGCATTTAGTTCAAAGAACAATCAAGAGGCTAAAAACATCAGTGTGATAAACAGCTGTTATCAAAAACCTCAGAATCAGGTGGAAACCAAATAACCAAAGACTTAGCATCAAGGGAGTAAGAGGTTTCTGCCTCAGCGCAAAGACCGAAAGACCAAGAGAAGAGAGCTGAGGGCAAGCTGTAGTGATTATTGTCTCCAGAACCTGGAGGCTGCTTTGTCCAATCATTTAGCAGACCTCAACTCCCACTATTTCTGCTCAAAGCCTGCAGTGGAGGGCATGATTTTAAGGAAGGATGCTTTGTGGGTTTGTTCCTTTGTTTTGTTACATTAACCATACAGGTCCTTTTAAAAAGCTTTATGTCAGGCTTTAAAGACTCCTAAACTATTATCACATGCTGTGCAATTAATCTATTGGAGTTTTTAAAAGACTTTAAGGCCCTAACAAAAGTAGATTTGCAGCTGTAAATGCTAAGGACCTTTGGATAGGCTTTGGATGGGCTACTACCATTGAAAATCTCAACGTGTGTGCTCAGATTAAAACCAGAGCCTCAGGAATCAGATTAAACCAGAGCCTTAGCATAATGCCCCCCAACTCCAGGGCAATGCTGCTGCTCCCAATGGCGTTCCTGGGAACCCACGTGGTGTTGGCAGCCAGCTACTGTAAAACACTGGGCAATCATGTCACATCCACAAACCCAAGAAGCATACTGAACATTTAATAACAATGATACAAGGAACGAGTATAAGTTATTTAGAAAAATCATAAATTATTTAGAAAACCAAACGACTCTGCAGTAGCTTTTAAAATAAGTGCTTCTAGAAAAATAGTAAACCTCTGGTTACTACTAGAGATACGCTGCAACACCTTTGAAGTCTAAATTATTCAGTGTGCCCCAGGTTTTTTTCATTTGCATTTGCATTAAATATCTTTTTCCACCTCTTTATGGTCAGGCAGTGTGTGTATATTTTTATCTGAAGTGGGTCTCTTGTATACAGCATATGTATGAATTTGCTTTCTTATCCATTCAGCCACTCTGTCTTTTGATTGGAGCATTTAATCTATTTCATTTAAGTAATCGTTGATATGCCTGTATTTATTTGCCACTTTATTATTTATATTTCAAATCTTTTCTTTCTTTTTCTTAAAATAGACATTTTGCCATTTCTTGTAACACTGCACTAATGGTGATAAACTACTTTAGCTTTTTTCTGTTGGGGGAACTTTTTATCTCTCCTTTGATTTTAAATGATAGCATTGCTGGGTAGAGTAATCTTAGTTGTAAGTCCTTGCTTTTCTTCATTTTTAATATTTCATGACAGTCTTTTTTGGCCAGCAAAGTTTCTGTTGAGAAATCAGCTGACAGTCTTATTGAAGCTCCCTTGTAGGTAACTAATTGCTTTTCTCTTGCTGCTTTTAAGATTTTCTCTTTATTTTTAACATTTGCCATTTTAAATATGATGTGTCTTCATATGTGACTCTTTGACTTAATCTTGTTTTGAACTCTGCTTTCTGGACTTGTATGCTTATTTCCTTCACTAGATTAGGAAAGTTTTCAGTCATATTTCTTCAAACAGGGTTTTAATTCCTTGATCTCTCTCTTTTCCTTCAGGAACCCCTATGATGTGAATGTTACTATGCTTTGTGTTATCCCAGAGGTCCCTTAAACTATTTTTGTATGCATATGTTACACTTTTTATAGTTGTGCCCTTGGATATTCTGTTATGTTTCCTTGGTATTTGTTCTCTTTGCTTTTCATATGCATAATGATTCCTTGAACTCAGTAATTTTTTCCTCAGTCATGTAAGCCTTTGAGTCCATCAAAAGTATCTTTATTTCTGTTATAATGTTTTTTATCTCTAGCATGTTTTAGTTCCTTCTTAAGATTTCCATCTCTCTGCTTACATTGCCCATCTGTTGTTGCATGCTGTCTTCTCTAATCACTAGATCACCCTTAGCATACTAATCAGATTGTTTCAAATTCTCAGCCTGATAATTTCAACATCCCTGCCATGTCTGGTTCTGATGCTTGCTCTGTCTCTTCAAGTTGTGTGTGTGTGTTTACTTTTAGTAGGCCTGGTAATTTTTCCCTGATAACTGGGCTGTGTTGGGTTAAAGGGACTGCTGTGAATAGGCCTTTAATATTGTGGTGGTAAAGTGTTGGAGGCAGAGAAATGTATAGTTCTGAGTTAGGTGTCAGCCTTCTAATGAGTGATGCCTCTGGACTGTGAAATCCATAACTGTTTCTCAGTTTTTTCTTTCCCCTTCAGTGGGACAAAATAGCTAGCCTGGACTGCAGTTGGGTATCCTTCTTCCCTGGGTCAAATAAGATCTGATAATACCCCAGCAGGTTAGCTGTTTTCCCTTCTGAAAGAGGCAGAGTGATCTGGCATATTTCAAAAATGGCTCCTTTCCCTTTCTCCCTGCAGGAAACATAAGATTTTTCTCTTCTATTTACTATGAGCGCCAAATTGGGATCCTAGAAATAAACCTTACAAAATTATGGAATCTCCTATGACTGAGTCCCACTGGAGATTTAACTCAAGAGTTATCCACACTGAGCCTCCAGCAATTACAGCTCAGGTCTTCCAACTCCTACTCTGGTTCCCTAGGTCATTCCTGCTGGGGTTTCTCTGCTTACAGTAGCAGAGACTCCTGCTATTTTCCAATATTGGGAGCAGTAGTATGCCTTGTGTCTTTAACTCTGATTGGGTCTTTGAAACATAATTGATTTCTCAATCTGTTCAGTTCTTTACTTGATGTAAGGATATAATGGCAACATCCAAGCTCCTTAAATGAGTAAATGAATGGTTATATTTTATAGCCAAAAAAGAAAATATGGTATTGTAGGCAGAAAAAAAATGGGAGTAAATAGAAAAAGAAAGCCAAAAATATATTTTACAAAGATGAATACAAACATTGAGTGTGGCCCTGGATAGTGTGACTCAGTTGGTTGGAATGTCATTTAGTAACCAAAGGTTGTGGGTCCAATTCCCAGTCAGGCAGATACCTAGGTTGTCAGTTTGGTCCGTAGTTCAGATGTGTATGATTCTGGTCTGGGCGCATACAATCTCCAGTCCAAGTGTGTTCAGTCCCTGGTACCAGTACTTACAGGAGACAATCGATTGATATTCTGTCTTGCATCAATGCTTCTCTCTCTCATTTTGTTTCTATCTAAACAGCAATGAAAAAACAAAATTGAGTATGGCATATACTTCCTGAATAGACATTTTATGTACTACTCAAAAGGCAAATTGAGGTCAAGAGATGAGGGCTTAAAGTCAAGTTACCGATTTTATTTTTTGCTTTGTATCAGTAAGAAGTCATTGTAATTTTCTATCAGGGAAGGAAGCATTAAAATATATTTATAATATTTTATCTAGTCCTGATTTATATGTACAAGATGGCTTCAAAAGAGAGGAAGGCCAGTTGCAAGCCCATTATGGTGGTCAAGAAATGGCATTATGCTGAATAACTTTAGTAGAGCCATACAAAACAATGGATTGATGAAAGAAAAAAATTATATAGTGGTTGAGACTGGGTATGAAGTCCAATTGAACAGAATTAGATAAATCAAGAAGAAAACTCCTTAGCCAGTAGTGAATACATTTTTTAGACATGATGAGCTTTATTGCTCAAACTTTGGCTTTATTTCTCAGTGTTTGGTCAGCAGTTTATTGGAAATGTTGTACTAGTTGTCAAGGAACAAAATGAGGATTGAAGTGGAGCAATGACATTTGAAGCCAGGGAGTAGGAGGGATGTCTGATAGATAAAGTTAAGTTAGAAAACATTAGGGACAGAGTTCAGAGAACCAAAAAAGAATGCCTACTGGCATTCATGACAGCAGGAGAGAGACAATAGTCATAGTTCTTCCAGATGTTAAGAAAGGAGTGTTTCCAAAAAAGATGAATTGAGGAGAGGCCACTGGATTTTAATACTGATGATTTTCTTGTAGAATGTCTAGGATGAGTACATTGGAAAAACTAGTTTGTGTGAGGATGATGGTGCAGAGGGCAGAGAGAGAAAGAATGGAGAGAATACAGTAGCTGAAGAATATAGTAGCTATGACACAGACTATTTTCAAGGTTTGAGATATCAGGATATGTTTATAAGACAATACATTATATTATATTATATCACATTGCATTATATTATGTTATGGAATCATATAGGTATATATTATATTTTATATTAAATATAGTTTTTCTAATTACCATCCCCTTTTTGTATCTATGGTTACATCTATAATTTCAGAATTAAGGCTGTGTGTTTGAGTTTTTTCTCCCTCCTCTACAATTTAGACTTGTCAGCTATCTGTAAATTGTATTGTCTATTCCATAAAAACTATTCTAGAACAGTGTTTGTAACTCACCACTATTCTGTCTTCTTAATATTTAATATATGTCTTTATTGTTATTAATTCTTTCCTGTACTTTTCTTAGTTTTATGTTATATATTTGCTTCACTTCTAGAGTTAACTAATAATTTCCTTTATTTTTATTATTTCTTTTTTTTAAAGATTTTATTTATTTATTTATCTTTAGAGGGGAAGGAGAGAGGGAGAGAAACATCAATGTATGGTTGCCTTTCATGCATCCCCTGCTGGGAGCTGGCCTGCAGGGAACTGGCCTGCAACCCAGGCATGTGCCCTGACTGGGAATCGAACCACGATCCTCTGGTTCGAAAGCCTGTGCTCAATCCACTGAGCTACGCCAGCCAGGGCTTCTTATTTTATAATATATACTTGTCCTAAGTACAGAACAAGTGTGCAGTGTTCTCAGTTTTTAAAATTTCTATGACACTAATTTCAGTGTTGGCTTACTTTTTTTACTGAATTTATTGGAGTGACACCAATTAACAAAATTATACAGGTTTCAGGTGCACAATTCCATAATACATCATCTGTGCACTATTGTTGTTCACCACCCCAAGTCCAGTCTCTGTCCACCACCATTTATTTCCCATACCCTTCTGCCCATCCCCCACTCAATGCTCCCCCTATAATCACAACACTGTGGTCCCTGTCCGTGAGATTTTTCTCTTTACTGTTTTTTTTTTTTTGCTCAATACCAGCCCCCACTCCTAGCCTCCCAACACCTCCCCCCATGATAGCTGTCAGCCTGCTCTCTGAGTCTGTCTCTATTTCTATTTTGATTGTTAGTTCATTTTTTTCATTAGATTTCACATATAAGTGAAATCATATGGTACTCAGCTTTTGACTGGATTATTTCACTTAGCATAATGCTTTCTAGGTCCATCCATGCTGCTGCAAAGATTAGGATTTCCATTTTTAAGGCTGAGTAATAGTTCACTGTGTAAATGTACCACATCTTTTTATCTTCACCTACTGACAGACAGACACATGGGCTGATTCCAAATTTTGGCTATTATAAATAACACTACAATGAACATATGGGTGGATATATTCAATCAAATTCATGCTTTAGGTTTCTTCAGATATATTCTCAGATGGGAAATCACTGGTTAATAAGGCAGTTCCATTGAGGTAACTTCATACTTTCCACAGTGGCTGTACCAGTCTGTGTTTCCACCAATAGTGCATGAGGGTTCCCTTTTTACCATACCCTCTCCAACACTTGTTGTTTGTTGATTTATTCGTGATAGCCATTGTAACAGATGTAAAGTGATATCTGATTGTGGTTTTAATTTGCATTTCTTTGATGATTAATGATGTTAAGCATCTTTTCATATATCTATTGGCCATCTGTATGTCCTCTTTGGAGAAGTGTCTATTCAGGACCTTTTTTCATTCTTACTTGGATTGATTTTTTGTATGTGTTGAGTTTTATAAGTTTTTTAAAAATAAATTTTGAACACCATTAGATGTATCAGCAAATATGTTCCTCCATTCATTGGCTTATCTTTTCATTTTGGTGATAATTTCCCTGGCTGTGTAACAACTTTTTTAGTTTGATGTAATCTCATTTGTATATTTTTGTTTCCTTCTCCTGAGGATATAATATAAAAATTATTGCCATAATAAATATGTAAGAATTTACTGCCTATGTTTTCTTGTAGGATGTTTATGGTTTTGAGTCTAATATTTGTTTTAATTCCTTTTGAGTTTATTCTTGTATATGGAGTAAAAAGGTTTAGTTTCACCTTTTTCGCATGTATCTGTCCAGTTTTCCCAATAGCATTTATTGAATAGACAGTCTTCACCCTATTGTATGTTTTTGTTTCCTTTGCCATATATTAACTGAACATGAAGGTGTGGGTTTATTTCTTGGGTCTTTATTCTGTTCCATTTATTGATATTTCTGTTTTTCTGGTAATACCATGCTATTTTGATTACTATGGCCTTGACATATAGTTTGACATCAGGCAGCATTGTTACTCTAGCTTTGTTCTTCTTTCTCAAGCTTGTTGTGGCAATTTGGATTCTTTTGTGGTTCCATACAAACTTTTGGAATATTTTTCCAGTTTTGTGAGTTACACCATTGTTTATCTTGATAGGAATTGCATTGGACCTATAGATTACTTTGTAGTATGGGCCTTTTACTGATATTAATTCTTTCTATCTATGAACAAAATATATGCTTTCACTTGTTTGTATCTTCTTTGATTTATTTCTTCAGTGCTTTATAATTTTCAAGACCAGGTCTTTTATATCCATGGCTAAATTTACTCATATGCATGTTGGCCATTCATACACATTCTTTGGAAAAATTTTTCTTGAATTCTTTTGCTCACTTTAATTGAATTATTAGTCTTTTAACTGTTTAATTCTAATTTAATTTAATTTGAAAAATGAATCCTGGATACAAGTGTCTTAATCAGATATATTATTTAAAAATATTTTTGCCCATTCAGTGGTTTTTTTTTACTTTCTTAATGACATCTGTTGGAAAACAAAAGTGTTTGATATTGTCCTGGTTTGTGTAACTCAGTGGATTGAGTGTGGGTCTGCAAACCAAAGGGTTGCCGGTTTGATTCCCACTCAGAGCACACATCTGGGTTATGGGCTAGATCCACAGTTGGGGGCATGTGAGAGGCAACCACACATGGATGTTTCTCTCCCTCTCTTTCTCCTCCCCTTCCCCCTCTCTCTAAAAAAAGAAATAAAATATTTTTAAAAAGTATTTAATAATTGATGAAGTTTAATTTTTTAATTTCAATTTTGTTACTTATGCTTTTGGAGTCATGTCTTGCCCTGGCACCATTTGTTGACTAGATTATTCTATCTTCATTGAATTTACTTGGCATCTTTATCAAAAATCAATTGACTATACATGTAGGGTTCTCAATTTTATTTCATTGGTTTGTCTATCTTAATGCCAGTAGCATTCTGTCTTGATTACAGTATATTTGTACTATGTTTTAAAATCAGAAACGGTGCCCTGGCTGGAATAGCTCAGTGGATTGAGTGTGGGCCTGTGAACCAAAGGGTCACTGTTTTGATTCCCAGTCAGGGCACATGCCTGGGTTACAGGCCAGGTCCCCAGTTGGGGGCATGTGAGAGGCAACCACACATTGATGTTTCTCTCCCTCTCTCTCTTCCTTCCTCTCTCTCTAAAAATAAATAAATAAAAATCTTTAAAAAATTAAAAAATAAAATCAGAAACTGTGAATTCTTCATCCTTGTTTTTTACTTTCAAGTTTATTCTGAGTCCCTAATTTTTGTATAAATTTTAGGATCAGTGTGTCAATTTCTGTAAAGAAAGCACATGGAATTTTCATAGAGATATGTTAACTCTGTCAATCAATTTAGAGTATTTCCATTTTAGCAATATTAAACCTTCTGATGCATGAACTTGGTATTTCTTTTTCATTTATTTAGGCTTTTTATTTTTTAAATGATATGTGCAATTTTTAGTGAAAAAATACTTGTATTGCATGTGTTAAGTTTATTCTTAAGTGTTCTAGTTTTTGAACTATTACAAATAAGATTTTCTTAATCTTGTTTAAAATTTTTTCAAATACAAGTGTTTGTAGTTTTAAAGGTTATATAGATCTGTGATATCACATAAAACCAGAGTTTCAATTTGAAGATCATCTCATATATATTAGATTTGAGTGAAATAAGTCAGATGATGAAAGACAAATACCATATAATCTCATTTATGAGTGGAATCTAATAAACAAAGCAAACAAGTGGGAAAAATAGAATCAGAAACATGGAAGTAAAGAACAAACTGACAGTGAACAAAGGGGTGGGGGTGAGAGGGATTACAGGGGAAAGAAAGGGAAGGGGCAAGCCAATGAACATGAATAAAGGACTAATGGGCACGGACAATAGGAGGGGACTGACTGTGGAAGGAGGGGCAGTGGGGCAAGGGAGAGCAATGGGGAAAAGGGAAGACAACTGTAACTGAACCATAATAAAAGTAAAAATTTATTAATATAAAAATTAAACCTGCTTACCACTTTGAACAGGAGTATAAAGCTGTATATGGCCCAGAGAAATTGGATGAATATTATTAAGGAAGCAATATACATATTAAGAAACTTTATTTTCAGTTACATTATCAAATTAACTGGGCAATATATACTCATTCATATATGAATCATATGATTCACAAAATATGATGCCAAACTTCAAAATTTTAAATACTCAAACTAATTAAGTGCATTTGTTAAGTCTACTGATTATTCTGAAATTAATAAGTAAAGCTTTATAAAAATACCCAGTTCAACTGTAAATGTTTGCATATGATCTGCCGTCACAAAGGTCAGATGAAGACTTGGGTTTTGAATACTGGGGTGGCAAACTAATCACCAAAATGGTTATTAATAATATGCTTACTTATAGAGTGAGATGAGAACTAATAAAGAATGATATGGCTAGGTATCAATTATCTGTATTCCACTTAAAGTTTTCCCACATGTATAGTAATCATATTAATGAATCACATTAATATGTGAGAAAAACACTGTAATAGAGTATTTTATTGAGTGAGAATTTTAAAATGAATACTGGAAATGAATAATTATAATGGGTCTTTTAATTGGAAAATATCCTTGTAGTACTGTTTTTCAGGAGTTATTAAAACTACACAGAATAAAATGATTCTATAAAATAACATCTATTTAAAGACTCTAGGAAGCATTCTCTAGGTTGATTGGTCTGGAAAGGAGTAAAAAGTGTAAGCACACTTGGAAATTTTTTTGTTTTGTGGTTATAATAATAACAATTTGACAGCTTACAGGATGAATCACTGTTGGCAATCACTGTCAAGATAGTAGTGGGCTATGGTTTTGTCCCTGGAAGACCTGTCTATATAACTATCATCCATTTCTTGGGCTATGTATTTTAGATAGAAAACATCCTAATCAGAACAATGTCAAAACTAGGATGACACATTTTAAATATTTGTTGATATTATGAAACTATTGTTAAAATTTTAAGTACTTTTAGAGATACATACTGATCCATGTACAGATAAATTATATGATGTCTGTAACTTTCTTCAAAATAATACTAAAACAGATGAAACAAGATTAGTCATGCATTGACAAACATTGACATGGATGATGGATATATGTGGATTCACAGTATTATTTTCTCTCCATGTTTACGTGTTTAAAATTTTCCATAATAAAATATTTTTAATTGCATGGATAAGGCTTTTCTTTGTACTCATTATGAAAGATGGTATAATTTATACATAGCAGTGCAAAATCACTGGATGATCCTTGTTTATGCTTTGCAACAGTCATGAAAGTTAGTTTAATTTACTCTCAAGCAATATTATTTTAAATCAACATTTAACAACATATATAAAATAAATTATTTGTCTCAAATATTAATGTACTTACAAGATCCTGATTCAAATATGTGCTAATTCCCTTTTTTGCAATGGATATTGATTAGTTATCAATGTTTGACTTTGACATCAAAATATAGTATAGTTATAGATAAATAGATTCCTTGATGAAAATGGAGTTATATAGATTTAAAATATATATATTTAACATTTTTACTAAAATATGCTTAGTGTCCTTATTATATTTAAAAAGCCACATGTATTACTTGAACATACTGGATTTTACTTAAAGAAAATTGACAACTATTTAAAAATTGTGATATTTTCCACTATCTTATAATTTTATTTTTTAATTATAAAAATTATTTTTCTTTAGCTTAGTACACAGAAAACTGGTAAAGAAAAATTTAACATTTAGCTAATAATGCTAAATATTCTATGTGATAAGGCTTATCTAGTATATGTATATTTATTTGTTAACAAGTTAACTGGAAAATAAAGTATATAGGGAATTAAGAAATTTAAAATGTGGATAGACCAGCTCACCTTTAAGATCTTTACCAATCTTGAAGTTTAACATTTCTGAAGTATTTTTTAGTTGCCTTTTTTTTACAGTAACATCATAAATCTAGAGAAGCCCCAAATAAAATGCAATTTTTGTTTTACAATAATTAGCTTTGAAACATAACCTTCAAAAAAGTATTTTATTATCTTATATGAGTCCATTATGCTGTAAAATCAATAATTTAGCTACTCACTGGAGCTTTTTATTTTTCTTAGTATTTTTTAGAGAAGTCACTATATGCTTCCCATTTGACTTTTTTTCTTTCCTACTGGGATCCTATAAGAAAATATAATAACTTTCTAAATCATTAAAACCTAATAGAAAATTAGGGTTATGACAGATTGCTTTTCCTCTGTGGTAACAGACAGGGTAGATATAATGGTCTTGAGCTCCCGTAAGGCACATGAAGTAGCATCTACTTTCTCAAGGGAGGATGTTTGAAATTAAACATGAATGAATTCACTACTCCACGAAGGGGAGGTTTGACAGCCCTCTGCAAGTATTGAGCTTAGAGACTATAATTCTCTGCCCTTAACCATTGACTTCAAATTCAAGAAAGGAAAGCATTTCTGAGTAGTAGGTATATCTATTCATGAGAACAATCTCAGTTACATAGTTCCCAAAGAGAGGCAATCTCAAGAGTGATGACAGGATAGTACTGACAGGGGACACTTTGGGGCATTATTCTGGTGTACGATAGCTGTCACTGGATGTGCCTTCTTGATAGATTCTCAATACCTTCCTACACTGGTGGTGGTCACACAGTAGGTAAGCTTAATTTGAACTCTATTCATTTTCTATTGCTGCATAACACATAACCCCAAAATTTAGCAGTTTAAAACAATGAACTTAAAAAAAAATTGGACATGGTTTCTGTAGATCAGAAATTTAGGGTCAGATTAGCTGGGTTATTCTGGCTCAGGGTCTCTCAAGAGGTTGTAGTTAAGGTAACAGCTGGGCAATCATCTCAAGGCTTGAATGGACTCAGACATTCACTTTGCAGGTGGCTTCCTCCTTTGCGTGGTCAGTTGGTGTTGGTTGTCAGCAGGAGGCCTCAGTTCCTTTCCATGGGGATACTTGAGAGTTCTCATGGAGTGAGGGATCCAAGAGAGCAAGTCAGAAGCCAAAATTTCTTTTATGACTTAGCTTCAGAAATCACATACGAGCACTTCTGGAATATATTGTTGTTTACACTAGTCAGCCCTATGGAAGGTGGGAGAGGACTACATGAGTGCCGGAATTCTAGGAGATGAGGTTACTGGGGTCATCTTGGAGCCAGACTACCACAGAGTATGGTAATTCCTCTTTAAGGTGGTTGATAGAGCTGGTCTTGAGAAAAGAAGTTGTTTTGTTGTTATTGTTTTGGTTTTTAAAAAATCTTTTAGCTCCCCATTTACGTGCATCTTCACGCAACCCTCTACTTCCAGCTTGCAGTACTTTCAGGTTGGCTTCTGAGTCCTCAGGGCTGTGCTGGGGCAGCCTCCCTATCACAAATTCAACAGATCTTTGGGGGCAAGTTGTGTGTCAGTCACTGTTTGTTCACTTCAGTGAAAAAAAATCACTCCTGTCATAGAGTTTACCTTTTCTAGCAGCTTCTTTCCTTATCTCCTATGATCCATAATTTCCAGTTCTCTCCTATTAGCATTCTGTCAAAATTACTATGTAACTGATAAAGCAAATATGATATTATGGTTTTTAATACGAAATATATATTTTGTCTTTACCCCCATTCCTGGTACTGAGCGCCTAAAACACTTGGAATTTTCTGTGATTAGAGCATTAAATGTATCTTTTGTTATGTTAATAAGGTGACTTTTGGAAAGTCCCTAGGTAACTAAGTCCCTATGTAACTAAGGATGAGGGCTGGTTTCCAGGGTGTCCAACCATGTGATTAGAGGATTGGAATTCATAATCCTATCCCAGACCTTTCTCCTCTCCTCTGGAGAGGGACAGGGACTGAAGGTTGACTCACTCTCCAATGGCTAATGATTTAATGAATCATTAATCAGTATGTAATGAAACCCCCATCAATACCAAGAAAGACAGGTTGAGAGATCTCCTGGGTTGGAGAAGAGGTGCAGATTTAGGGAGAGTGGTATGCTCGGAGAGTATGGAAGTTACTTGTAATTTCCACATACCTTGCCTATTCATTGCTTCTGTCTGGCTGTTCCTGGGTTATATCCTTTTATAATAAACCAGTGATCTCATAAGTAAAATATTTCTCTGAGTTCTGTGAGTGACTTTTGCAAAATAATTGAACACACAGTAGGGGTTGTTGGAAACTCTAATTTATAATAGGTTGGACAGAAACACAGGTGACTGACTGGATTTACAATTGTTCCCTAAAATTGAAGGGATATAATCCTATAGGACTGAGTTCTTCACTTGTGGAATCTGATGCTATTTCCAGGTAGATAATGTTGGAATTGAGCTGACTTGTAGGACATGAGGCTGGGGTCCAAGAATTGCTTGGTGGTGTGGGAAACTCCTCCCTCCACCCCACAAACATTGGAATTGGGTCCAGAAATTTTAGTAAACAAATGAAAGGTAAGAAACTGAGTGGCAGAATCATCTCAAAATAGCATTTTAATTTAATAGAGGTATTTTGTGATTTAACCAAAAAGAGGCCCTGAGGCAGATACTAAGCACAAATGGGGGACTATCTCATTTGTATCAGTTTCACTTCTTTCTGCCACCCATACGACTACTCTTGTTCAGTGGAGAACGTTACCATCCAGCTATTTCATACAGCATGGTATCTTCACAGTGCAGAGATGCAAGACTGAGAAATACATGTATTTCAAGCTTAAACAGAGGCAAAAACATTAATATAGTTATCACTCTAAAGATATGAGAAGTATCAGAGATTAAAGTAGCTAGTTTTGCCATTTCCTTTCAAAACTGACACTGTGGTTTGAATTTCTGCAAAAATAGTATAAAAACAGTATGGAAGTGTATCTATATATACATATATGTACATATGTATATATATTTGGATATATATATGTGTGTATATATATGTATATATGTATATATATGTATATTTGGATATATATATATATATATATCCAAAGCCAACGTTTGAGGAATTCTGGAATTTATACCTGTGATTAGCCCTAAAACATCTTTCCGTGGGACTTTTTCTTTTTTTGAGCTTTAACTCTCTTCGGGCCAATAAATCTTTCTGTGAATGTCAGATTCGTCAACATGGAGGAGGTAAATGGAAACTAATGACACTCATCAAGTTGATGATGTGAATGATTTATTGGACCTAATCATTGAACACTTTCATAAAGTCAATATCAGGGAAAGACACTGGGCTCTTACTATGGTGAACTGTATGGGTACTGTCAACACTCAGTGATTTATTACAAACCTGGAGCTGGGATTAAGATATTATAAATGGGGGGAAATGGAAGATTCATTAATTTTTTACACCCACAGGTGGAAGACATGCAGTGGGCTAAAGGAGAACACGTTCAGCCAGCGTCTGTCTGCAGCCTGCCATGTAAGCCTGGGGAGAGGAAGAAAACGGTGAAAGGAGTCCCTTGCTGCTGGCACTGTGAGCGCTGCGAAGGTTACAACTACCAGGTGGATGAGCTCTCCTGCGAACTTTGCCCTTTGGACCAGAGACCAAACATCAACCGCACAGGCTGCCAGCTTATCCCCATCATCAAACTCGAGTGGCATTCTCCCTGGGCTGCGGTGCCTGTGTTTGTTGCAATACTGGGGATCATCGCCACCACCTTTGTGATCGTGACCTTTGTCCGCTACAATGATACTCCTATTGTGAGGGCTTCGGGACGCGAACTTAGTTATGTGCTCCTAACAGGGATTTTCCTCTGTTATTCGATCACCTTTTTAATGATCGCAGCACCAGATACAATCATATGTTCCTTCCGACGGATCTTCCTAGGACTGGGCATGTGTTTCAGCTATGCAGCCCTTCTTACCAAAACAAACCGAATCCACCGAATATTTGAGCAGGGGAAGAAGTCTGTCACGGCACCCAAGTTTATTAGCCCAGCCTCCCAGCTGGTGATCACCTTCAGCCTCATCTCCATCCAGCTCCTGGGAGTGTGTGTCTGGTTTGCTGTGGACCCTCCACACATCATCATCGACTACGGAGAACAGCGGACTCTGGACCCAGAGAAGGCCAGGGGAGTGCTCAAGTGTGACATTTCTGACCTCTCGCTCATTTGCTCACTGGGATACAGTATCCTCTTGATGGTCACTTGCACTGTTTATGCCATTAAAACAAGAGGAGTTCCAGAGACTTTCAACGAAGCCAAACCCATCGGATTTACCATGTATACCACCTGCATCATTTGGTTAGCCTTCATTCCCATCTTTTTTGGTACAGCCCAGTCAGCGGAAAAGGTAAGTGCAAGAAAAGTATTTGTCAACCCTTTCCTGGGATTTAGCTTTTTCTTCAAGATGCTTACTTGCCTTTCTTTTTGGTTCACTTATGTTCTTTCAAGATGATTCAATCTCTGTTATTCTTATTTAGGAATACACACACACACACACACACACACACACACACACACACACACTATATTACTCAGGGTCACTTCGCTTTGATGTGTGTTGACTGAGGCCGATTTCCCAGGAAGAGACTTCCTTATGTCCTCAGCAAGACTGGAGATGGTCAGAGATCACATCGCTTTCTGAGTCTCCCTTCCCAGCTCTCTTCTCTACTAACATAACTGTTGTTTCCAAATGTTGATTAAAAGAGGAAGGAAGGAAGAAAGGGCAAACATGATTCACAGGTGAGAGCTGTCCCAGAGATATTTCAATTCCTGACAAATGCCTCTACTTCTGCATCTAATTTGATGTTTTTAGTCACCGAAGGAAGTGTTATCGTAAAACAACAACAAAAAGAAATTGAAACCATTTTACTATTTCTCCTCAAACTCCAGTTTTATTGCTTTTCCACTTGTGGAGGGTGATGATAAGGTATTGAAGACAACACTGGGCAATTATACAGAGCAGTTTATAATGTTTTAGAAGCTAGGGATCAATGGAATCTCCCCAAAGAATTTTCATTTGTCACTATTAACCTTTTCCACATAAACCACGGTGAGTAAAGAACATCTCTCTGTGAAAGACAGTGTGAATGGAAGTGGATGTATGCGGCTCAATGTACAGAAAAGCAAAGAACCAATGTTAACCATGAATTCCAAGGTTTGGGCAGCACGCTAAGGAAACATTGGTTTGTGAAGCAAAAGCAAACCTATATATAATGGATAGTCCTTCAGCTCAATGTGTGTATGAGAAGGTTCTTTTCTCAGAGGGAGGACTTCAAGATTGTTCCATCTTCCATCATCAAAAGTCATGAGGAAATCAAGCATCTTGGGGGCAATTCCATTCCCTAGTCTCTAACATTCCAGAGGAGGTCATGCATGACTCTAAAAATCCCCACAAATTCAGAGGAAAAAGTATTCAATAAGAGCATGGAGAGCTCATTAGTATGAACATTCATCCCTTGCTAGATCGATGTAGCCTGCAACTATGTTTGGATGGAAATGCACTTCAGCAAACTAGTTGTTGAGTAGAGAGAACTCTCGTGGGTTCCAGACCTGTGCCCTTTTCTGACTGGTATGGCCGATAGAGGTCCATGAATATTTGATGTAGGACCAAGCGTATGGCAGAAAAGGAAGTAAGATAGTTTGGGGCTCTAAACCTAAAAACTAGAAACCATTATATTTTGACATATTCAGATGAGAATTTATTAGCATCAAATGTGTAAATTGAACTTAGGAAATAATGTGTGAGTTGGAAAATAAGTTTCTCAATACTTATTGGGTCAGTTTTGATATGGTTAATTGTTCTAATCAAGACAAAACAAAGACTGCATTATGTGACTGCATTATAGTAACATAAACTTAATTGGTATTTGTGTTTGAACCTGGGACTGCCTTTTTTCTATATTCTGTTTTGTCTGTAGTAGGCCCCTACAAAAACTACAAAATAAATCAAGTAGTTTATTTTGTTTTTGTGGACAATAAATATTTAGCTAAACAAAGACTTCTGAGTTCTGACATCTAACTCTCTCCTTTTTTTCTATCTCTTTCTTTATACTTGATAAATTACAACCTACTCCAATTTTTCATATTGTGACTTCCAATGTTGTAGGGAGGGGTAGACACAATGCTAGTAAGATTTTTTCTATTCATATAAGTATTTCAGTGCCTAGATTTTTAGTATAAATAAAATCCTAGTCCTACATCAGAACAAAAACTCTACAGTTGCAGCTGCCTCCGAGGAGCAGTAACAGAGAAAGTAAGAGTTTGAGGATGAAATGGACTCATGTGTGTGCCAGCGGATGGAGGCTGCCGGTGCTGCTGAGCCTGCAGGAACTGTACATCCTTCTAGAAACTTGAGTTCAGTGTGTATATTCATAGGGGGAGGTAAATCCATGCCTATAGAGAGATGACTGAGTGTGGCTAGACAAAATTTCTTTTTATTTCTTAACTTTGTGGGATCAAAACAAGTAAGAGAAACATAGTATAAGGCACATTATAATGTTAATTGGAATTTATTTTGTATTTATTATATGATGCAACATGGGAAGGACTAAATAAGTCAATAAGAAACACTAATTCTAGAAATTTTCAGAATATTACAGTCCGGAGTTGCTGAGTTTTGAGCAGCTCTACATTGAGACAGATTATAAGTAGCTAAGATTTTGCTACTGAAGCGCTTTTTATAACACACTTATGCGTCATCCTAACACTGCACATTTGCTACCTGCTATTCTCTGTCAAAGCATTATTTATAACAATACACAAAATGTTTTAGAATGATTATTTTTTTCACATTGCTAAAATTACTGCCACGTATATTAAAAGTGCATAAAACTTTAATATCACTGAAAGAAGACTCTAAATAGGTTTTATTGACTTTGGAGGACCAAAGAGCTGGTCAGTCCTCCATGCTCACTTATAATACTTAGCCGATTAACCTCACCATTGTCAACTTGAGGTGTTTACAACAGCTAGGCAGCCCACATATCCATTAATTCAGCAGATCCTTATTGAGCATCGTGTCCAGCATTGTGCTAATTATTGAGCCTGTGTCAGTCTGCTTTTCCTGAGTCTTTCTTGTAAGGCTCAGTCTGGCTCCCAGCCGATGCTGCCTGATGTCTGCCAGCACCAGCAAGGTGCCAGCGTCAAGGGCAAGAGAGGATCTGGCTCAAGGGCAAGGGAAGATAGTGAGGAGTCAGATCTGAGATGAAAAAGCACAGATGGGAACTATGAATGCTATAACTATACATCAGTGACATCAAATTTATAGCATGGAAGACAGCAGAAGAGCAAATTTTCTTCTAGAATGTATTTAATTATGCTTTTTAGAGTAATGTGTACAGAAGAAAACTTATCTAACCACATACGTCTCATTGAAATTATGAGGGAACTAGGAATAAAAAGTAAAATTAATTGAATAATTTTGACAGATGATTCAGAAAACCTCTATGTGTAGCATCAAGTTATAAAGGGGCATTAGTCACATTCCCAAAGATAGACAGCTCTCTCTCTCCAATGATAAAACTTTTAAAAATTATTGACAATATTACAGATATCCCCTGCCCCCCTTCGCCATCCTCCACCCAATCCCTGCCCTCCCTCTTAGCCACATTGTTTCTGTGTCCATGGGTTACGAATACATGTTCTTTGGTTAATCTCTTGCAGTTCTCCTCACCTCCCACCTATTTCCCTTCTGAGATCTGTCAATCTGTTCCATGTTTCCATGCCTCTGGTTTTATTTTGTTCATCAGTTTGTTTTGCTCATTAAGTTCCACACATAAGTGAGACCATATGGTATTTGTCTTTCTCTGACTGGCTTATCTCACTCAGCATAATACTCTCCAGACCCATTCATACCATTGCAAAAGGCAAGAGTTCCTTCTTTTTCACAGCCAGGGAGTATTCCATTGTATAAATGTACCACAATTTTTTTACCCACTCATCTACTGATGGGCACTTGGGCTATTGTAGGTAACACTGCCATGAACAGGGGGGCTCATATATTCTTTCTGATTAGTGTTTCTGGAATCTTGGGATGTATTCCCAGGAGTAGAATTGCTCGGTCAAAGAGAAGTGTCATTTTTTAAATTCTTTGAGGAAATCGCATACTGTTTTCCACAGTGACTGTGCCAGTCTGCATTCCTACCAACAGTGCACTAGGGCCCCCTTTCTCCACATCCTTGCCAAACTTGTTTGTTGATTTATTGATGGTAGCCATTCTGACATGTGTAAGATGATATCTGATTGTGGTTTTAATTTGCATCTCTCTGATGATTAGTGATGTTGAGCATTTTTTCATATGTCTATTGGCCATCTGTGTGTCCTCTTTAAAGAAATGTCTATTCAAGTCCTTTGCCATTTTCAAATTAGATTGTTTTTAATTTCTGCATCTTCCTTTTTCCCAGAATTTGAAATCAAGATGAATCATATATATTTCAATAGATATTAATGACATCATTTATTAACACTGTGCTTACTGCTACATTCTACTAGGTGATCATTTAAATGCACTTTTTCTTTTCATGTAAAAAAAATAGTGTGAAGGAAGGGTGGGCTTCTGAAGCATGGGAATTGACTAACACTCTCATAATTGTGCCGAAAAGACAAGATTAAAATTTAATTAATATAATAGCCAGAAAATGAATCATCAGGGATGGTTGGAGGTTTTTGTGATGATAAAAAATCTCTTAAACGCATATTTTACCATCTATAATTGGTCTCATAGAACCAAGCTTGTCAGACAAGGGTTATGCCACTGCCAGGCTCCGATGAGCATGCTGCTTCAGATGCAGTGTCAGATGGAAACAAACTCCAACACCCTCGAAGTGGAAACAATGTTGACACCCTGGAATGTGCCAGCCAGCCTTTCTTCCTCACCCTCTGGGTGCCTCATCCAGCCTCTATCCAGTAGTTCAAGTCAGAAACCTGGGAGTCATCTTTGACTCCTCCCCTTGCTCAGTCCCAGCACTTTATTTCCTCCTCTAATTGTAAAATGGAATCTTTTATAAATTCGTGGAGGGTAAGCAGTGTCTGATGTACAAGTATATCTGAATGGATATGTCTCTTAACACAAGTCCTTTTATGTTACTATACTCTGAATAAGTGCCCATTGAGTAAGTGAATAGAGTGCCTTGTACAATAACCATATACTAATATAAATGCTTATTTATAACTTAAATTAGACTATAGTGTATGGGAATGTTATATATGCATCTTATAGCGACCCTCATTACATATTTTTCAAAAAAAACAGTATCTCATTTAAATAATGGGCCGTGGACACTTATTTTTGAAATTTTGTCATCATCACTTATTCTGAAATAGACTGCTAAATATTTAGGGAGAAATGCAAAAAGGAACTGTTATAGTTGTCCTTAATTCTATAAGGACAAAAATACATGAAGTAAAGGGGTTAATCCTATTATCTAAATAATTTTACAATGTCATTCCTTCCTTGCTCTTTTGCTGCATCTGAACCTTGAAGGCCAGCAGAGCCTAGGAATGCAGAAATGGGTGAGTGGAGTTCGGAGGAGCATGAGCTATAGAGTGGAAGGGCTTGGAGGCAAATGCTGGCTCTGCTAGACAAGCTGAGAAGTAACCGAAGTAAAGCAGTCACCTTCAACTGCACTCAGCCCTGTTCTCAAACTAGAGCAGATTTGAGTTCATATCATGTAGGAAAGGGCAAGAAGATGATTGACTTTAAATTAAAAAGAAGCTAAAAAACCAACAAATAAATCCCTCTCCTCTTGTCTCATTATGGTGTATTTGTATAATAGACCCCAGGTAAGTTTACATACATACTAGTCTTGAGACCTGTTTAGCACATAATAGGCAATCAATAAATGTAGACTATTCCCGGAAGACTGTTTTTCATGAGAGCAGAGACCTTATTTGGTTTGCTCACCACTTTGGTTTTGGCACCTGGTGTAAAGCCAGGCCAGAATATGTTCTCAAAATACATTTGTTTAATCACTGAATACATTCAAATTTACCACACAATTCCCTCAATTTCTTCAGCCATTTAACCCATGCTTGTGCAGCACCCCACTGGAAGGGTTATTGCAAGTGAAGGGGCTTCCCTGAGAGTGTAGATCATATAGATGTTACAGCAGTTCAAGAGGGAGGCAGAGCTGCAGGAGTAGGCGAGAGAGAGAGGAGAGTTCTTCCTAAGTATATGTAACTGCCTTCATATATTTAGCAGAAAATACTGGAAGAGGCAAAGTGTCGTCAGCAAGCAGTTGCTGAAATATTTAAGTTAAAATTTCAAAATCGAATAACTCTAACAGGATTTGTAAAAGAGATAGTTTTGAAAATAATAAATACAATTTCCGCTTTTCAAGTAATAGCCCAGGTAAGAAAAGCACAGCCTGAGCAAACTGGAGTGAGAGTGTCAACATGACCCAGACAACAATGGAAGTGATTTTCAGAACAGGTCAGCCTAGAGGTGGTTTCTAGCCACTCCTGCCCCCTAACACATCTTTCCTTCTTCAGAATGGTGGGAAGTAGAGATGATTATTAATAGCCATCTCGTGTGTTTGCAATTGTTATAAACTGTAGAGCATTTTCTTTTGTTGCCAGCTTATTGTCATTTGAAGCTTATCTTTTTGAAGGTTTCATGATGTCCCATTATAGTTATAGAACTATTTTCAATATTGGGGTAGGTAGTGTACTGGGCATGAATCATCATACCAGACAGTTGCAATCAACTCTGGAAGGGAAAAAAACCAAATTTAAAAAAGAGAAAAGAAAAAACAACAGGAAAAGATAAAAGTCTCATTTGTACACTCAGTTAAAATCACATGCTTCTAAAGATATGGAAGAAAAAGGTGAAATAAAGGGACTTTAAGGCACAATGTAAGCAAGCCTGTTAATTAGCTCTCATAGGGAATGTTGCTTTAGCCAGGCTTATTTTGTTTTCAGTTGTGATTTATGTTACCACTATAGAAAATTACCTACTTACACATTTAGGGCAGTTCTTTCGGGGGATACCTATTCTATTTGACAACACAAAGAAATATTTGCCCAGTGAGATTTGCTAGGACTCTGTGATTCTTCATTCAGGGGCTCTGAGGAATCCGTGGGGCCTAGAACTACCTAAACAGTTAGTGAGACTGTGGTATTTTCATATTCATCTTCTTAAAATTAAAATTGAGTTTATAGAGTTTTAAGGGTTTATGCCCAAATTACAATAAGTTAATTTACTAGACAATCAATCAATCTGGGAACTAAGTCCTAAAACTAAATGGCTTAGCTTTCTTAATATGATTGAAAATGTTAAAATACTGGACTTGGTTAAGATTAAAATATGAATGTTTTCAGGGTGAGTAATGACCATGACTATTTCAAAATGTTTAGGAGAATGTCATACAAATAGACTTATTTTCTACATAGACAGAACATTAGGACACCTCTGACTGCAGATTATGTAGAATGATGTAGTAACTAATTTCCTTACATAACTTCAAATCACATTTTCCATGATTCAACGATGCTTATATCTCATGGAGCACACAGGGTGCCAGCAAGAGCAGATTGCATGTAAATAGTTTCTTCTGGTTGTTACCAAAACATATTTTTATGTTGGGAATTAAAAAAAAACCTCAGTGCTAAATCACATTGATTAGCACCACACATCCCAAAATGTAGAACAATATTTAACAAAAAATTAGTACAAATTTGAGGCTATTTAAAATCAATGCAAGCATATTTCTTTGCATCATTAAAAGATTATGTATAAAACTTAGCCTGGCTTTTGGTTCAAGATATGGCCTGGCTTTTATTTCAAGATATCGGACAATATCTATATTGTCACATATGTCTCCTCACTCTAAGGTGACAATACAATATTTTAAAAAGAAAGATAAAGAAGAAATAAAGGAAAAGGAAAAAAATGGAAGAAAAGAATGATGGAGAGGTGAAGAAAGAAAGAGTGAGAGAGAGAGAGAGAGATTCTATTATTTTCAGACCCAACTTTGGTAAAACAATTTGAGACAATCCCTAAGAATAAGTTGAATGGATCTGCTTTATGGGGAAATTAAAAGTGGGAAAGCACAGCCCAAGACATGTAAGTGTTTCTTGCCATGGAAGTCACAAATAATTTCTAACCCTAAAGCCAACATGAATACCTGAAGCAGGCATTGAGGGACAGTCAAGAACATTATTTAAGGAGCCACATTTCAAAATAGCTGGGCCAGTTAAGCACCTCACTTCCCCTCTCTGCTCTGACTTTACGTGTGGAAAGAGTACAGGTTAAATTTAGAGCTCTATTCTAAATAATGGGAATCATCTGAGGGTAGAATTATCTTATACTTCTAGTGTGGGAAATAAATAAGGCACTGAGAGAAACACAGCAGAGTTTGAAGTAATTTTATTTCAGACAGGTACAGACAGATGGGAAATAGAAAATACAGAATCTACACAGGAGAGAAATACGATCAATTTCTCAACTCTGAAAATAAGTTCCTCCAGCGGTGGATCCCCAGCCACTTGTCTGTATCAATGCATCTTTTAAGAGAAGCCACTCAGGTATTATAATCACTGACTTAACACAAACCCATCATCTTTTTTCCTGTCCTTATCAATAAACTTGGTCCTTCAATTATAATTATACATTAATAGCCAAAATGTCATGATAACTGTAGAAAACCAATAGCATAATTTTTAAAAGCCAGAAACTCCACTAAAAGCTAAACCAGAGGTAATTCAGAAGAACACAAGATCATTTTTAAAAAGCAGAATTTTAATTACCACTTCAAGAGAGAATCAAGATACTATTGAACATACACACGTATACAGATTGCTATGGGAAACATTAACCAAAGAATAAAAATATGATCCTGGAAATTAAAAGTATGGATGTGAAAATGAAAAACTGAACAGAGAAACTGAAACATAGGGTGGCCACGGTTAAAGAGCAGAACTCTGACGGATAAAAGAGAAGGTAGAACCAAAATGAAAAGAAGAAAAAGGAAAAAAGAAAAATACGAGGAAAAGTTAGAACACATTGACTATTGATGCAGGATCTCAGTGTATATCTAACAAACATCTGAGAAGAAACAGAGAAAAAAGAAGAGGAAGAAAATATGTAAAAAATAAAAGAAGAAAGATTTCACACATTAAAGAAAGATAGCTGACAATTCAAAGGGCTACACATCTAGTAACATTTCACTAATTGAGTGAAAATTCTAAGGCTTTAAGAGGGAAAGAGGAATGATAATCAAACCTGATATACAACACTGGATTCTAGAAAGCAAAGAGCAAAAACTTTTTAAGGGAAAAGTAGTTTAAACTTAAAATTGTGTAGCCAGCCAAACTATCAATGGCTGTGAGATTAAAAATGTATGTGACTCAGAAAATCTGATGCCTACATATCTTATACATGAATTATTCTAGATGTAGTCCAACAATAACAAAAAAGTATATCTACTGAGATATGTGTAGACACAAAATGGGCTTATCAAAAATTCTTGTGTAGTGGATAAAAACTCAGGGTGATATCTCAGGAGTGAGGTGTACCAGCCCCACACCAGATGCCCTAAACTAGGATTCTAGTAGCAGAAAGACAGTCCTCATAACTTCTGGCTCCAAAATCTAGTGGGGATAGAGTTGGTGGAAGAAACTTCTGGAGTCCCAGACAGGTCCCCTTAAAAGACCCACATGCAGACTTATTCAGACTCACTCCTTCTGAGCTCCATAACTGAGGTAGCAGCTTTAAAGGCACTGAAGGCATACAGGGAGGAACTGAAGTGTCCAGCATCAAGGCAGGAGCTGGCAGACAGCTTTCTCCCAAACAGAAAGGCAGACAGAAACCATTGTTCCTTTTCTGAGCTCTTCCCCATACAGAAGCCCAGAGCTGGCAGATGTCCTACCTGAGACTCCATCAATATGGTTTGCCCTTCCCTGGAGATCCCCCAAGACTATCTCTCACCCAACTGATGGGCCCTCCCAAACTGTTAATCATGACTTTTCTGTATGAATGGCTGATCTTGGCTCATTTTTCACAACTCCCTAAACCCTACCAAATAAGCAACAAATAACCTCAGTAAACCTGTAGGTCCCTCTACCTTTTGCTAAGTGGCCCCCAGCCTGGCACTAGCAATAGGCAGCCTAGATTCACAACTTGGCTTCTTCACATGGGAACCTCCAAGCTCAGCAAAAATAGCAGTCATCTCCCAAGCCCAACAAAAGTAACAGTCATTTCAGATTGCTTTATAGCTCATGCAGGGTGGCCCTGGGCAAAACATAAGAGGGGGCTGACCTTGGCCTGCACCATGCACCACCCAGGAAACCCCAGGACCTATGTACCCAGTGGACAACTATTCACCACATCAGAGCACAACTAATTGTCCACAGAGGGAGGAGGTTGATGGTCAGTGGTCACAGCAAGTTCTTGCAGCTGACTGACCTGGGTAAATGGCCTTTCCTCCCACTGACCTGCCAACAGCAATCAAGTCTCACCTACAAGAGAAAGGATTACTCAGCCCACGTGAAAGGCACACCTTGAGTACCCAGCTTAGGTGATAGGGGAGGCTGTATTAACAAATACAGGAAGGATACCAAAGGGAGGAGACAAAGAAACATGGCCAAATGAAAGAACAGATTAAAACTCCAGAAAAAGAGCTAAACAAAATGGAGATAAACAACCTATCAGATGCAGAGTTCAAAACACTGGTTATAAGGATTCTCAAGGAACTTAGTGTGGATCTCAACAGCAGAAAAAATATACAGTCAGAAATGAAAGATATACTAATTGACATAAAGAACAATTTACAGGGAAACAACAGTAGAGTGGATGAAGCTGAAAATCAAATCAATGATTTGGAACATAAGGAAGAAAAAACAACCAATCAGAACAAGGAAAGAGAATCCAAAAACAAGAAGAAACACAAGGATAGTGTATAAAACTTCAGGGGCAACTTCAAGCATTTTAACATTTTAACAGGGGTTCCAGAAAAAGTGAAAGCAAGAAATTAGAAAATTATTTGAAAAAATAATTTTAAAAAAACTTCCCTAATTTGATGAAGGAAGTAGACATGCAACTCCAAGAAGTACAGAGAATCCCAAACAAGGGATTCAAAGAGGTCTACTCCAAGGTACATCCTAATTAAAATGCCAAAGGTTAAAGATTAAAGAGACAATTTTAAAAGCAGCAAGAGAAAAGCAGTTAGTTATCTGCAAGGGAGTTCCCATAAGACTGACAGCTGATTTCTCTAAAGAAACTTGGTAGGCTAGAAGGGACTATCAAAAAATATTCAAGGTCATGAAAGGCAAGGACCTACAGCCAAGATTGTTCTACCCAGCAAAGCCATCATTTAGAATTGGAAGGCAGATAAAGAGCTTTCCAGACAAGAAAAAAATTAAAGGAGCTCATCATCACCAAATCATTATTATATGAAATGTTAAAGGGGCTTATAAAAGAAAAATAAAATCAAAACTATGCACAATAAAATGGCAACAAATACACACCTATCAACAATTGAATCTAAAAAACAAACAGCAAACAAGAACAGAGACAAAATCGTGGATACAGAGAGCATTTTCATGGTTGCCAAATGGGAGGGTGCTGTATGGGAATGGACAATGACGTGAGGGTACTAAGAAGTGCAAATAGTTACAGAATAACTATGGGGATGCAAAATACAGTATAGGAAATGGAATGGGCAGGTAACTTATATGCATGACCATAGACACGAACTGTGATGTGGGGACTGCCTGAGGTTGTGGTGGGTGCTGGGTGTGGGGGCCAATGGGGGAAATGTTGAGATAACTGTTATATCATAATTAATAAAATATAATTTTAAAAATGTGGCAATTACATGACTTTGAAAAGTGAAGAAATTTAAAAACAAATTGTAAAAGAATATATTAGACCCTAGTGTCTAATCGCCCCTTAAAATATAGAGTTTTAATAATTATATTTTTTCTAGCCCTAGCTGGTGTGGCTCAGTGGATTCAGTGCCAGTCTGAGAACCAAAGGGTCACTGGTTCAATTCCCAGGCCACATGCCTGGGTTGCAGGCCAGGTCCCCAGTCAGGGGTGTGCAAGAGGCCACCACACATTGATGTTTCTCTCCCTCTCTTTCTCATTCTCTTTCCCTCTCTCTAAAAATAAGTAAATATACTCTTAAAATAGTTAATTCATTTCTTTGTAAGTCCAGTCATGTTCTTAGATGAATCTGAAGGGAATAGTATTTAGTAGCCATAATACAATATTGCTTTTGTTTTGGTCTTACACTGTTAAAAGGAATTTAGAAACAAAATACAGAAATGTTAACTTTGCTACTGAGGTAAAAGTGAATATACTGTTAAATTAATATTCATGTACCAAATAATCAGGAGGTGCCTAAGGAGGATCAACAGAAATAGGAGTTGTACAAACACACTGAAGTGGTCACCTTTTATTGAATAGTCAACAGATACAATCTGAAGTTGCTAACTCTAGAGGTATAAATATGGTAAAGGACAGTAAAAATGAAAAAGCAAAAACTCTGCTCAAACCTGTTAATTCTATAGAACAGCACTGGGATATGGAGAATGGTTGATAGAGGATTTCATTTTATTTAATAAGTGCTTAGAATTTATTTTATTTAATACATAAATCTATAAAATAAACCAGAAATCATTGCATACAGAAAGGTTTAAGTGAAAGTTTTAAGAAAAAACTTTTCTCAGAGAACATGAATGTACATTTTCATGTTAGGAACTTTTGATGTGTAAGATGTATTTGGAGAAAACCTTTAGATGCAGTAGTGTGTGAGTGGTTTTGAATTTGTATAATGACTCAAGATCTTTGATCATCACAAATGATTTATGAATTTTCTCCTTTTTATAGTTAACATCATTTCTAAGTAAATATTTTAAGGGCCAACAATTTAAGTATCAGCTTATAACTGATGATAACACTTCATCAAAAATATTTACTAAATGTTTGCTATATGCAAGGACCCTTACTTGATGTTTAGGAAAATGCAATTATGAGTGAGAAATTTGCTGTCAAATTGTTTGGCATCAGTTAGTGGGGTGAACCAATAACTGATACAAGGAAGAGTAACAATATGGAGGCCAAATGCCTACTACTAATGTTAGGTCTTGGGGTCAGTGATAAAAAAAAGGTCTTGAGGGATCAAGAAAGTCTCTATGAAGGAGATGGGAATTAAACAGACCTCAAGGGTGGAGAGAAATGGATGAGAGCATCTGTTTGCCCTTCATCGGGGCATTGTGTATAAAACCTGTGGTGGAAGAACTGTTTTGAGTTTAGCAGTCACAAGGAGAGCTGGGTGACCACATGTCCCAATTCCCCTTGTTTCTTAATAGCACTCCTTTTATTCTGGGGAAGTATTTCCCAGGGTAGGCAATAAAATGTAGGGTCACCCATACAAAATAAGGCTCATCCGATCATTGACAGCCATTCTGTGGTATTATGCTAAGTTTGTACTTTAATTTGCCGGGGGCATGAGCATATTTGAATCTTTCTGAGCATGTATTCTGAATACCATGACATTTTCTGAGATTTCTTTGCTGGTGGTGATTCAGATGAATTGGAGTGTGCAAGGATAAGAAAAGGCAGAACCAAGATGATTGAAGAAATCCAGGCAAGAAATATTGGGGGCTTGACATGTGGTGGTGGAAGTGTAAAGAAGAAACCCAGTTCCAATTGAATTGGGAACAAGGGAAGACACAGTGGGAAGCGGGGTGCTGGCACTGTGTGGTCTGTGGCTGTGTGTGTGATTCTGAGCCCTCTCTGTGGCTGCCTCGAGGGCTCGAGCTAATTGGACTTCAAGAAAGAGCCTGTAGCTTTCCATCTGATCTAGGCTAAAGGAGAAAAAGAGAAAAAAGTTAGTTTCTGATGCCTGCATCTAGCCAAGTATGGAGAAGGATTTGGGGGTCCCAAAATAGAGAAGTTGGGTAAAATCAGATGGTGTAGATGAAAGCAAAATTCAGGATACAGGGACAGAAATACCTGGTAAGTTATAATTTTCAGTAAATAAATTTGCCAAATAATATTCAAATAAAGTTTGATAGTTGAAATAAAAAGGCAGGCACTTTAGAAATAAAGTCAAATCATTTTGTTTCCTTCTTTTTTTACAATTAACTTTTAATAAAATAGTGCTTAAAATTTTCAGGAAAATTTAATAAAGAAGTGAAGTTCCAATTTATATTATATTCATCATATAGGATTTTCCATTGAGGATGGAGTATAACTTTATGACAGAATGCTTCCTGTAGCTGAAATTAACTTGTTTTTTAAAAATCATTTTTATTTATTTATTTATTTTATTTTATTGTTGTTCAAGTACAGTTGTCTGCCTTTTCCTCCTACCAACCCCAACCATTCCACCTCCCCGCCGTGATTCCATCCCCCCTTGGTTTTGTCCATGTGTTCTTATAGATGTTCCTGAGAACCCTTCACCATTTTTCCCCCATTACCTCCTCCCACCTCCCCTCTGGTTACTGTCTGTTCTTAATTTCAATGTCTCTGGTTATGTTTGCTTGCTTGTTTGTTTTGTTGATTTGAGTTTATTGAGGTTACACTGGTTAATAAAATCATATAGGTTTAATGTATACAATTCTATAATACATCATCTGTATATTTTTAAGTGATTATGAATCCAATTTAAATATATAAAATATATAAATTATATAAATCTGAATGTTAAATAGGTTTTATATTCCATTAATTTGGGCAGATTTTAAGGTTATCCTAATTGTCTCTGCTTGTCATGTTCATGACCAAATTCATTTAGTATCTTTTTCCTTACTATATATCTCATTTTTGTGTAACTTTGGGCCCCTCGTGTGGAAAATATCAATCAATCAGTTTTTTATTATATTATTGTTGTTGCTCTTCAAAATTACTTCTAAACAAGTCATGCATTGAGTCCATCAGGTGATCTGCAGAGTGACCTAAATCTTGTTCACAGAAAGGAGATTAAACCAATCCAAACCCACAGCACTAATTACAGGCCTTTTTTTCTGTTTGTTTTTGTTTAAGAATGATATGTTTATTCTCATTTTGAAAAAAATCCTTTTTGGTTCAAAAATTGCAATCAGTTGAATGTTTTCATCAGAACTTTATATTCACTGTTTGTTCAGTCACATGTAACTCTGGAAAAATACCCAGGAATGTCATGTTTTCTGCTGTTGGCCCAAACCCTGTAGAACACAGTTTTTCTACAAAACTTCTGTGAGTATAAACACACACATACATTTCACACACACATGTACATAGAGCTGCCATTGATTTCATGGTCTCAGGCATTTTAGATGTCATGTTTCTCCCACCAGCTGTTTTCTCTGAGGCATTCACACACACGGATTGAATTGAATTGAAACGAGCACTGGTAGCCTGTGAGCCTGTTATAAAACTGTGGAGTGTTTATACCAGCAGGCAGCCTGTCACTGCCACACTGCCCTTTCTTCCACAAAACACTTTCCATGCTAAAATGCCCAACCAAACCACACCTTATTGAACATTTGGGATTTTTGCCATCTATTGTTAAGAACTGACAGTGATATTCATTAAATAAAAAAATACACTTGCAATGAAACATGTGAAGAAGGTTGCACAAAAAAAAAAAAACCCCAGCAATGAAGGGAAACAGTGGGTACCGTAGGGTTATAAAGTATGTCTCCAAATAAGGCCCTAAACTAACTTACTTTTACATCAGTTGTTTTTTAAATATATTTTATCGATTATGTTGTTACAGTTGTCCCACTTCCCCCCTTTATTCCCCTCCACACTGCACACCCTCTCCCTCCCACATCCCCCCTTTAGTTCATGTCTGTGTGTCTTAATTTCTTTAGCTTTTACATTTCCCATACTATTCTTGCCCTCCCCCTGTCTATTTTCTGCCTGCCATCTATGCTACTAATTCTTTGTACCTTCCCCCCCTCCTCCCACTCCTCTGTTGCTAACCCTCCATGTGATCTCCATTTCTGTGGTTTTATTTCTGTTCTAGTTGTTTCCGTAGTTTGTTTTTATTTTAGGTGTGGTTGTTAGTAATTGTGAGTTTGCTGTCATTTTACTACACATGTTTTTTATCTTCTTTTTCTTAGATAAGTCCCTTTAACTTTTCATAAAATAAGGGCTTGGTGATGATGAACTCCTTGAACTTGACCTTATCAGAGAAGCACTTTATCTGTCCTTCCATTCTAAATGAAAGCTTTGCTGGATAGAGCAATCTTGGATGTGGGTCCTTGTCTTTCTTATTTATAGTATATTTTACATACAGAACACACATACGTTTGTGATTGCTAACGACAATGCCCCATCTTATATTTTCTGCTCCCCTACATGCCGGGAAACCATATTGCTTTGAATCTCTTTTTCTTTCTTTGTCTCCTTGATCTCATCTTCCTTCTGCTTAACTTCTCATCTTCCTGATTTTGGCCTTACTCCCAGGCACCATTCCCTTGAAGCCCTCATCATTCACGCAGCTTCTGCTGTAAAAGCTACACTCATGCTTTGTGAACTGATTTCTTAATCTCTGCTCTTTCACGAGTACAAAAATGTGAAGTTAAATAGTCCAAAACCAAAATATGAAAGGAATCTAAAACCCAGATTGTAAGATTAAGATATCTAAAACCCAAATTTATCACATTTGAAATACACACTACATGTTGAATGACTTTTATATTCCAAACAGCAGGCTAAGGTCTTCATGTCTAAACAATCTTCTTTCATCTCTAAGGGATGAATTTTACAGATGCAGGAAAGTCAAGTCAAGGATTTTTACATTCATTCTGCTACGATGAGGTGTACAGGGGACTGAACCTATCATTTGACTATAGGTGTCGTGCTTTTAGCTGCTATTTTGTATTTTTTCATTATGCTTAATCTTTTTAAAAAGTCTTCCTTTCTATCAGTTATCTCTATTTTTCAGAAGTCTGAACTTAAGAGTTAATACAGACTTCCTCTTCCCTTTCTCCTCTATTTATATACTGCCAACAAATTACACTATTCATTTGAAACTGTTTCTATATACAAGGTTAAATCTCTTCCTGTTTCCAAGGTCAAATTCCTTGTCTTACGTGTAAGCTTCTGTAGTGATCTCCTGGAATTTGTTCCTTGAGAGTGACTTTCGGATTTCTGCCATAAAAGTTATCCCATATACTTTTTCTGCTTTCTTACTTCAATATTTATTTAATGCATTCACTCTGCATGATACTGACAGTGTTGATTGACCTAGATGTGGCCTGCCTTCATGGAGGCTGAATTCTAGTAGAAGGAACTGATTTTAAACACATAATTCCAGAAAAATTGATAAAAATTTGTATGGGTGTTATAAAGCTGGTATGAAGAGTTTTCAAACAAAAATACTTTCTTATTAACCATTAGCTCAAATCTAAATTTTGAAAATTTTGTTTTTTCATAGCCCTTCATTTTAGTGAACCAAATTTTCTTACTAAAATCAACTAACCCTTGAATTCTTCTCTAACTTATAAGACATTACAGATTCTGAATGTATCTGGACATTCATTACTTCACATTTCCAGGTTTGTGTTCTGTGTTTTTGGTGGGGCATTTATGAGCTTATGCCTCTATAGCTGTATATATGGTAGGTTCTCCATTCAGAAACTCTTCAGGAAAATAAAATAATTGTAATTCTTTTGTGTTCTCAAACTCTCACTTCTCACTAGTCCTACAATACCTGTCAAAGTATATTGAAAATAGTTTACTAAACATTTTCAATCCAAGTATGAGTCAGAAAGTGTGCCAGAAAGTTAGTTCAAGACAAAAGAAAAAAAAAGGTCTGGTCTGAATGGTTCTTGTCTCATGAACATCTCTCTACCTTGAGAAAACAAGTGAACTTCTCTGAGTCTCAGTCTCCTTACCTGTGAAAGAAGACTCTGCCAGGTAGTCTCCCTTCCAGCCTCTCTTGGAATATTAGAACCTAGGGGATGTAATTGCCCCAGGATGTTTGACTTCCTCAGAATTCTCTAAGGCCCTGTTTACTTTTTAGATGCTCTTATTATAGAAATATTGCCAGTTACTTAGGAAATGGTCATCCACTCAGAGGCATGACCTAGTTTTTAAGTAAAAGCACAGGAAGAATATTGTGCATATGTAGTGAAGGATGCAAATGAATGCACAAAATATTTTAGAAGATAAATGTGCTTGAATGAGTCATTAGTCCCATTAACCTTCATCAAGTGCATTCACGTCCACATAGCAAGACACAAACATATGACCCAGAGTACGAATTGCTTTTCTAAAAGCCCCGTGGGACATAAACTCACACCATATGTTTCTTTCAGTTTTACTGAGGTATCTTAGGCAGGGAAATGAAAAAGCCCCTTGGTACTTTACATTAATTTGTAATTATTTTGCTCTCTCATTGAAAAAACAAAGGTGTGATATAAAGTATAGCTGACAGTAGACATCTCCTAGTTCATCAGATTTAGCTAGTTTAGCATCACCTAGCTTTACTTTGGCACTTTCTACTCATTATTACTTCTTGCTTATCATTCAAATCATTTATCCCTGTGAAAAAGATACAAGCACTGGCTGTAAAACTTTGATGTGACTCCAGAGAAGTTAATGTGGAAAGTAATCTCTTGTTAGAGATTGATTTTGATTTCACCTCACATTAGTGAGTTCCTTGTCCCCCTCTACTACATTTGCTGTGTACTTCCAGGTAATGCAGTATCATAAATCGTTCTGCCGCCATGCCTTAGGAAGACAGAAGGGAATTACATCTACCAAACAGTACTCTCATGACAAATTATAGAGTGTTGGTAGTAAGAACCAGTTAAGTTTCCTCATATACCTCTGCTTTTCTTTCAGTTGATTTTTTTCCTTATTTCACTTGTCCTGTGGACCCTGAGAGAAAACTAAGCTGGTGTTTTAAAGTCCTTTTTTAATGGGACAAGAGAAAAGCTATTATTTTCTTGAATTGAAATTCCTGATAGTTCATTTATCAGGAATTTGTATTCAAGAAAAGGAGTGGAGAAAAATATACTGGAAACCAACAGTGAAGGGAGGGAGTCTAGGTTTTAAATGAACAATTTGGAACAAAGGGAAGAAATAAACATTCGCCCAGAAAAGAAAGAGGAAATAAGAATTTTAAAACAAGAGGAGAAGCCTTGATACCTCTGGTTAAGTTAACTATAACTTAACCAGGTTACATCCAAAACTTGGGCATGCCAGTGGGGAAAAGGCAGAGCAAGAAATTGAAAATACTTGAAAAAGATAATGAAGAAAAACTTCCCCAGTTTGGTGAAGGAAATAGATATATAAGTCCAGGAAGCACAGGCAGTCCCAAACAAGTTGGAGCCAAAGAGGGCCACACCAAGGCAAACCATAATTAAAATGCCAAAGGTAAAAGATTAAGAGAGAGAGTCTTGAAAGCACCAAGAAAAGAATAGAATTACCTGCAGGGGAGTTCCCATAAGACTATCAGCTGATTTCTCAAAAGAAACTTTGCAGGCAAGAAGGAACTGGAAAGAAGTATTCAAAGTGATGAAAAGCAAGGACATACAACCAAGATTACTCTATCAGCAAAGCTATTATTTAGAATGAAAGGGCAGATTAAGTGCTTCCCAGACAAGCACAGAGTTCACTGTCACTAAGCCCTTATTATATGAAATGTTAAAGTGACTTACTTAGAAAAAAGAAGAGGATTGAAACTATGAGTAGTAAAATAACAAACTCACAATTATCAAAAGCTGAACCTAAAAAAATAAGTAAATAAAAATAAAACTGGGCAAACAACTACAGCAGGAACAGAATTGTAAAAATTGAGATCACATGGAAGGGCATCAGTGGGGAGGGAGAAGGAGGTGAATGGGGGAAAAGGCACAGGGAATAAGAAGCATAATTGGTAGGTAGAGAAGAGACGGGGTGATGTTAAGAATGGTACGGGAAGTGGAGAAGAATGTATATGCACAACTCATGGACAAGAACTAAGGAGTAGGTTGCTGGAGGGATGGGGGTACCAGGCCAGGGTGGCAAAGGGGAAAATTGGGACAAGTGTAATAGCATACTTAATAAAATATACTTTAAAAAGGAAATTTCAATAGTTTGACTTAATTCAAGCATGGAAATCATGTGGGTGAAAGGGGTTTTCTTTCTGTAGGTTACAAACCGTATAGGGCTAACAGAAATACATATTTATTTTGAAAAAATAAAGCACATACGAGGTCTATCTGGGAAAAAATCCAGCCATTGTTAATATAATGAGAATGGTTTGTGCAACATCAGTGTAACCTGGCAGCCAAAGAGAGTGGACGGGATTGCACATGTGTGAACAACAATTACTTCACTAGTCAGTGGGGGTGGTAGATGTCATTGAGTGAGCATGTGTACTGTGTGGCATGACATTCAAAATGACTGAGCAAGTAGAGCAATGAAGCTGCCTCAAATTTTGCATTGCGCTTGAACATTCCTCTGCAGAAACAATTTGGGTGATTCAGAAGCCTGCAGCTCTGGGCAACTGGTGATTGGCAGCTTCATCACTACAATGTGCCCACTCACGCATCATGACTTGTGTAGTTTTTTGGTGAAACATCAAATCACCCAGGTGACTCAGCCCCTCTACAGCCTAGATTCAGCACCCTGCAATTTCTGGCTTTTCCTAAAGCTAAAATCACTTTCAAAAGGAAAGAGATTTCAGACTGTTGATGAAATTCAGGAAAATGTGATGGAGCTGCTGATGGCAACTGAGAGAACTGTGTGAGGTCCCTTACTTTGAAGGGACTGAGGTATCATTGTCCTATGTACAATGTTCCTTAAACTTGTATCTTCTTCAATAAATATTTCTGTGTTTCATATTACGTGGCTGGATACTTTCTGTACAGACCTTGTATTTCTAACATAAAATAGTTTAAGGTCCATTCTAATTGATCAAAATGTGCAACAGTTATAAACTGTACATTATTTTAAATAACACACTGAGCAATTAAATTGAATTCAATCCTATTACATGGAGGCAGCATGGTGACCAAGCCGTTGTTCACAGTCAGTGGCTGCAAACAGGATGTTGAACCTGGCTGCCTGATTGCAAACCCTGGTTCCACCATGCCCTGTATACTGTGTGCCGCAGGTGTTACTACTCCATGACTCAGCTCTCATCTGTAAAATAGGGATAACAACAGTATTTAGCAGACAAGATTGGTTAGAATATTAAATAAGATTACTCCTGCCCTGGCAGGTGTGGCTCAGTGGGTTGAGCGCCAGCCTGTGAAGCAAAGGGTCCCTGATTCGATCCCTAGTCAAGGCACAGGCCTGGGTTGTGGAATAGGTCCCCAATAGGGGGCACACAAGAGGCAACCAGGCATTGATGTTCCTCTCCCTCTCTTTCTCCCTCCCTTCCCCATGTCTTAAATAAATAAAGAAAATCTTAAAAAAAATAAGACTACTCCTTGCTATTCCAATGTTGGTGATGGTGAAATAAGGAGACTTTATTTCCCAGGGCCAATGACCAACCTACCTGAATCATTTTGACATTTCCATCTGCTTTCTCCCCTACTTTTTATTCTGATGCATTTGGTAATGAGACATTTTACGTTTATATTCTTATTAATTAAATCTGCCCTAAATATAGTTCCCCAGTATTTTAATATAGACCTATCCACAGATAAACACCAAATGTTTCACATTTTCATCTGTTAAATAGAGTACAGATGAAATTTATTATCAATTATTACATGATTGTGAGTTATAAAGTAATTTTTGCAATTACTTTTATTACTGTAATATGACTCTAAATTGAAGAGGTGGCATTATAACACATTTTGCTTATAAGTTTTTTCCTTATTTCTCACACTCTAATTATGTATTTTCTCAGAAAATGATCTTCATTCAACCTTGTGATTCTTAAAAGATTGCTATATTTGCAATGTGATTTAAAGCATAGACAATATATTTTCTAGAAGAAAATAGCCTCAATTTAATGCCAATCAAATATAGTTCTATATAGCAAAATTTGCTTTAATATATTTCTGCATCATATCTTAAAGGTGTATATAGGTTACATTTTTTTTTCAATTTGAACTGCTCATATTATAAATTCCTAAAACACAGCTTCTTTTTCAAAATGTTTTACATATTGTCTTTCTCAGAATATTACAATAATTTAAAGCTATTCTATACAATCTGGTATTTTAACAAAGGGTTCTTTTTTTGCCACTCCACTGCTGATCTCCCACTCTATGTGGTACGTTTGGTCCCATGTGCCAATACCATGCTTCCTTTCAAATCCTGTTAACCAAATATGTATTTTTAGCCATTTAAAAATCTGAGCAAACTTTACTTTCTGTTTGAAATAGTTCTGATTGCATTCATATTTGGTTTGTAGTTTCCCATAAGAGGTCTTACCAGATGATCCTACGAATTCTCCTTGAGTCCTCCAGAGGAACTGTGTTCAGAGTTTCCTCTGTTAGAGTATGTTTTTGGGAGGAGCAGCTTACAAAAGGACTTCACTGCACATTTTCTCAGTAGCTTACATCCCTCTTTTCATATCTTATTCCACAATTTCAGTACTTTACCTTTATTTTGGAATAGTTGGTGCATTTCAAGTCATCTCTCCTATTACTGAATAAAGTACTACACATATCAAAACATCAAACAGAGCTATATAATTATTTTAACATCTAATTTTATCATAATATCCTGAAATGTCAATGTCCTTGGATAGTATAGCAAATTTGGAATTGTTAATATGTGTAGAATGGAAATAATTATTTACAATGTTAAAGTATTCTACTTCTGTATGGAATGCTGAAACAAAACAAAAACAAAAAATTAAAAAAATATATATCCACTTTATATTTCAACTTAATACATATTGTCATTATTTTACAAATGCTTTAAAAGTGATATTAGGTTAGGGTTGCTAGATTTATTGAATGAAAATAAAAATAATCAAATTTAAATTCAGATACACAATGAATGATTGTTTTGTATAAATATGTTCCATACAATATTTATGATATTGCCAAATATTAACTGTTTTTAATCTGAAATTTAAATTTAAATAGGTTTTCTGTGTTTTTTCAGGCAACTATACTAGGTTGATGAGAATATATCTATAAGAGAAATATAAATAACAAACAAAAAGTTTAAATAGTCAAATTATTTACTATAAGAATTTAATAAAATTTCATATTTAAGGCATAAAAACATGAATTAAAATTACAAATATATATTTAACATATATATATATATATATCACAGACACCTATAATGAATAATTGTGGAAAGCCTTTAGAGACTTTCATATAATGATAATAAAAGTGAATAAAATTGATTGAAAGATTGTAATGTTTGTTGCTAATATATTATCAATTAAAGTTGCTTTCTGATTTCTAAACTTAATTTTACAAGAGATACATTATCAAATGTTGGATTTCATGTAAAAAATTCTGCTTTATGGCACAGCAATTTCACTTATGGGGATATATCCAAAGACATCTGAAACACTAATTCAAAAGAATATATGCACCTCTATGTTCATTTCAGAGTTTTTTACAATAGCCAAGATTTGGAAGCAGCCAATGTGACCACCAGTATAAAAGTGGATAAAAAAAGCAGGGGTACATTTACTCAGTGGAATACTATTCCATGGTAAAAAGGGAAAATTTTACCTTGTGTGACAGCATGGATAGACCTGGAGAGTATTATGCTAAGGGAAATAGGCCAGTCAGAGAAAGACAGAACCATATGTGGAATCTAGTGAACAAAATAAGCTAACAAACAAAATAGACACAGACTCATAGGTATAGAGAACAGACTGACATCTGTCACAGGGGAGGAAGGTAGAGGGTTGGCTACAAGAAGTGGAAAGATTAAGCAAAAAAAAAAAAAAAGAAAATCTATAGACACAGATTACCAGAGGGTAAAGTGGGGGATAAATGAAGCCTTGACTTGGGGTGGTAAACAAACAATACAATGTATAGGTGATGTAGTATAGAATTGAACACCTGAAACCTATATAATTTTATTAACCAATGGCACTCCCAATAAATTCAATACAAATAAACAAAAAAGAATATTTTAATAATTTTTTGAATCTAGTTAATATAAAATATAATTTTCCCTTTTCCAGTAGTATTTAGAATTTTCATTAGTACAGTGAGAATTTAATATATAGTGGCTAAATATACAAATTTTTCTTTAAAGTTGATATCTAAATATTCTCAATTTCTTCATATACATTGTAGTTTTTAAATTTTTATTTATTTTAAACAATTTTTTTTAGATTTTTTATTTATTTATCTTTAAAGGGGAAGGGAAGGAGAGAGGGAGAAAAATATCAATGTATGGTTGCCTCTCATGTATCCCCTGCTGGGAATTGGCCTGCAACCCAGGCATGTGCCCTGACTGGGAATTGAACCGTGATCCTTTGGTTTGCAGGTCCACACTCAATCCACTGAGCTACACCAGCCAAGGCAGTGTAGTTAAAATTTTTATTGATATTTTTCCAGATCTCAAAACAATTGGCAGTCATAGTCAGTGTTTCTTTGACCATATATCCTTCTCCTGCATTTGTGATCTCATTTAACCCTGCATTCTTTATCTTCAAGGAATTGAGTAGAGGTATAAAGTGGGAGAAGAAGGAAAGTACAAATGCTTACTGGGTGCCTGCTGTGCTGAATCCAGGTCTCGTTGCTATATGTGCTTAATTGATCATAGTTTTACAATGGTCATAATCATAAATATTCCCCCATGTTACTATATTAAAACATGGTTTCACAGAACTTTATGAATTGTAAAGCTATTGTTTTGTTGTTCAAGTACAGTTGTCTCCAGTCTCCCCTACCACTCTCCCCTGCCCCATCGACCCCCACTTCCCACTCTCAATCCTACCCTTGTTTGGCTTTGTCCATGAGTCCTTTGTCCATGGGTCCTTGATGACCCTTCCACTTAAACCCAACTTTAACTTTAAAGCCTAAAGTCCCCAAACTTTGAATGTTAAACTATACTGTACATATTCATTTTATGCATTTACTACACCTTTATTGAACTAGGTTATTATAAAACCACGCAGAAACTGAAATGAACCTTATACATATGGGGTGAAATATGATTGCTTGTTGGTATTCCAATTGTAACTCTACCAGAAAAACAAAAACAGATGGACCACAACTTTAGCATCTGTTGCAGGTGATGGGGCTAAGTTACTAAATATTGGACTCCTTGTGGGCTGGATGGTATTTTCTTTATCTATGTTTTTCTTGTATCTAGGACTGTGCTTGACACATAATAAGTATGTTGGGAATTGTCAAAGGAATGAACCAACACATGAGTGCACGAGCAAGGCAACTCCGTTCTCTCCACCTTGTTTTTTTATACAACCTGATGGTTGAAATTGTATTCTTGAAACACCAAAAGACAATGTTGGAAAAAATATATACATGAGCAGTACTAATTTATAAAAATGTTACTGTATGTATTATAACTTATACTTTTGACTATGAAGAAGTCGGGACAAGTATTTAATATTAAATATTTAGGTTGAGAATAAATGTGGGCCAACAGGAGTCTAAATCGCTCTCTTCTCAGTATCCGTTTTCTCTGGGTTTCTGCTCTTTACCTTTATATCATAACCTGAAAAACAGGTTTCAGCGAGTTCAGATTCATTTACCTAAGGATAAAAGTAGGGAGAGGGAAGAGAACTGACAATGAAGGAGAAAGCAGGCTGTGACGACATGATAGTAGGAATCAAAGAGGGACTTGAGGTGAAGAATGAGTGGACATTGTGCTGACAGCGTTAGTGCAGGCTGGGAAGAGGCTTTGTGTACAAGTCACTGCCAGCTTCAGGGTTCACATTTGTTAATGTGCAACTGAGCTTTCATAAGGAATACTAATTCAAGAAATACTAAAACTGACATGCAGCAAGTAAAACTACAGATGGAAGTGAAAGATACTGAGTTTGGGTACCCTGAGTGGCATTCATGCAGTGCCTTCTCTGTTCATCCCTACACAGACTGGGGCTGGGGTTTTTAGTATAGAGAACCACCAAAGCTTCAGCATGGGAACTGCACCATTCATTCTAAACATTATAATCTTATTGTGGAAAAGAGTTTTAAAGCATATAGATTTTAGAAGTAGTTCCCCAAGTCTCCTTCTAACTTATAAGTCTATTTCTTTATTGATAGACTTAGACTCGAGTACAGAAAATTAGCCCATTTTTTGAAAACCTACAAAGAAGGAAAAAAAGATAATTTCATTGTCAGAAACACGTGAGAATCCAGAAAACTGGTAGTTACAGAAAGACTGTAAGCTTTTTGCAATTGACGTTTTGAAACAAAGTGACATTAACTCTGCCATTTGTAGCTTTTGGTGTTGTGGTTCATAAAATAATGGGTCTAGTTTCAAACCTTGAGGTAACTGGATATAAGGAATAATTTGTTTTTTTAAGCATATCTGAATTTTGTCTTGCTCAATGATGGCAGGCAGATTCCTTCCTGGTGTGATAGGCACCTTGGAATGGAGGAAAGTTCAAAATTTTTCATCTCAGCACTATTTATAAATATTCCCAGTCACCTCCAAATATGTGGTTTGAATGATCAAGATACTTTCTTTAATGTCTTTTATTTTGCTCCTTAGGAATGTGGGGTTATCGTGAAAATGGCCAAGGATTCCTATACCTGTATTTCAGGTATAGATTATGGTATCTGCAGCAGCTATATTACAAGCTGTGAGCACCAGACAGAACCACACCCTGATAATGCAGAGAACATACTGGATGGCTAAGTTCTGCACAGTCATGGGAGGAAAGAATACAAGCAATAGTAGGGAGGCCATAGAAGGTTGGATTGTCACGTGTTAAGGCTGACTGTGAAGAGATTGGGAAGTGGACCAGATGGACCAGATTGGCAGATGGCACTTTCTCAGTACCATAGGCCTCATATGAACTAACCTATTTGGTGAATAATATGGAGGTCTGTACTGACCCTGTAAATTCACCTGCCAACATAGTCACTAGCCACATATGAGAATGGAGTTGGCCAAAAAATATTTTATTACAAGACGAGATGCATATCCGGGTGGATCAGGCCAATCTTGTTCTCTAAATTCCTCTGAGGAAGGGTGTAGTACCTTGAAGACCATTATAACCCATTTTCTTTCTCTTTGCTTTTGGAGAAGAGAAGCAAATAAACCCCTGTCTTTTGCCTCTCTCATCCTCTAGTACCAGTGATTAATCCACATGGGGAAAATCCCTTTCCTAAATTTTATTTCTGTGGTGTCACAAGATTCATAATCTAGAGATTCATCTTCTTATACTGGTTAATTATCTTTCCTCTTCAGGACCTCAAATTTTTGTTTTAACTTAGTCTTCTATATGTTCAGCTTTCTTTTAGACCCAACTCCAAATAAAATTTTTCCATTGATTTCTTTTCCACTCTTTTCTTCCTTGACCTTTTTGGAATGCTTATGTGTTTTATAACCATAGTCAAAGCTGAGAAATTTTTCATTGTTTTAATGTTTAAGATTTTATTAAATTAACTGAAGAATTATTTCCAGTATTAAAATCATCCACATTTTGTCAATAGTTTTCTAAATTCACAATGGTTTGTTCCTTGGCCTTTGCCCCACATTTTATTTCCTACTCATCCTACAGTTTGAGTCTACCAACACCATTGTTCATTAAGGCACTTACTATTCATCTCATTGATAGTCTTTGTGGTAGCATTATAAGAACTTCCCTTCAACAAGATGAAAGGTATAACTCATAAAGCTATTCTCATTACAATCTACCTTGAAGGGGAAAGCGATTCTGAAAACACAAGAGGAGTTATGAAATTGCCTGATTATGGATTTATCCAGGGCATTTTCATCCTAAAATTCTTAAAACAATATCTTGCTAGCACCACATAATTAAAACCAGCTTTCCTTCAGTCATGTTAAAATCCATCATGTTTATCTCTACTGGAATTTAACATAGGTAGACACCAAGAAGTGGTGGGTTGGACTTGAATGGAGAGAACAACCCTGATGTTCTAAGCTTTCTAATGAGCTTGACCTTAGGGACAAATGAGTCTCCCACATACACAGAGACCATGGGATAGCTGCTACAGGCAATACTGATCTCCCTTCTTCCCACGCCCTGAGCAAGGGGGACTGATTATGGGTATCTTCATGCAAGGAAAAGGCAATTTTCTCAAAATACTGATGTGTATAAATTTTATGAATATCTCCATATGGCTTTTAACCTGCTTCCTTCACCAACACTTTTTGACCCTGGCTATGTTAGAGGTTCAGGTTGAGAGGATGTGGAACTAATGAGTCCAAGGAACAGGTTAAATCTCCATGTAGCCTTTATGGAAGTCTTCAAGCTATTTATGTTTTTTTTTAAGATTTTATTTATTTATTTATCTTTAGAGAGAAGGAGAGAGGGAGAGAAACATCAATGTATGGTTGCCTTTTGTGTGTCCCTTGCTGGGAGTTGGCCTGCAGGGAACCCGCCTGCAACCCAGGCATGTGCCCTGACTGGGAATCGAACCGCGATCCTCTGGTTCGCAGGCCCGTGCTCAATCCACTGAGCTACACCAGCCAGGGCTCAAGCCATTTATGTTTAAAGACTGGTTTCAAACTTCAGTAAAAATATATCACAAATATGTGTTAATGTGACAAGAAGGACTACAAAGGAATGTGTACAAATCATGGTGTCAACATTGAGAGATACTTTAAAGGTCACTGAACCAATTGCTTATCAAGAATTGATGCTAACCAGCCCTGGCCGGTATGTCTCAGTACATTGAGTGCCAGCCTGAGAACCAAAGGTCTCTGGTTTGACTCCCAGTCAGGGCACATGCCTGGGTTGTGGGCCAGGTCCCCAGTAGGGGGCGCATGAGAGGCAACCACACATTGATGTTTCTCTCCCTCTTTCTCCCTCTCTCTCTAATTAATTAATTAATTAATTAGTTAATTCTAACCAATATATATCCACATGATGTTGAACACCTCCGGTGACTAATAGCTCTTTATCTGTGAACCTAACTGAAAACATAGTTGTCAATGATGACTCTAAGTCTTTCCTTACATTGAGTTAAAATTTATCTCTATTTAACTTATATTGATTGAGCCATACAAAAAAATCAAGGCTAACCCTCTACCTTTAACATGGCAATCAATCTTTTACATATTGAGAATATCCACCATGGCTTTTTGAACCTTACGTCTACTTTGAACATGCTTATTTTCTTCAGAAGTCCTTTAAGTATTGTTTTTCTCATTTCAAATGTTTTATAAATCCTTTTTGAACTTTTTGACAAGAATAAAGCAGAGTATGCCAAGAGAGGTCGGACTAGCACTGGTCAGTTCTACTAGGTCAGTAGATTTGATAGATTTCTTAATGATACTAAGATCACATCACATTTCATTTGGAAGCAGCATCAAATCTTGAATCATATTGAGTTTATTTTCAGCTAAAACCTATGTCTTTTTTTAACTGTGTTGCTGCTGACCCGTGGATTGTGTTCAATGTCATTCGTTTAGGCCTTCACAAGCTGTAAAGTGCTGCTGTATGTCTTAGGAAAGAACCTAAAGGAGCTCCTGCTTTCTGCCCACTGAGTTGTGCAGCAGTAGATGTGTGAGCTGCTGTGGCAGCTTTGTGATTGTGTCAGAAACGTCTTATCTATTTCCTTCTTCTGACTGGGGGGACTTCAGTGCTGCTACAGTTAAATGGAATCTGAATTTACAGATGAGTTCTCCTTTCCTTTGTGTAACCAACTGTGTGTGTGTGTGTGTGTGTGTCTGTGTGTGTCTGTGTGTGTGTGTGCTTTAAAGCTTTCTCTCCTGGTATTATCCAAATGACAACAGGGGAATACCTGCCCCATTTTCCAAGTTTTATTTGAACTTACAATGAAAAATTTTTAGCTGTATTATCATGACAATTTTTTGTATTTATTACCTATATCCTATGTACAGATGTGTCTGAAGTCATTTAAGATGTTTTCTGCCAAATGTTTTCTTAAATATCTGGGTACCGTGGTGAGGCAGTACATCATGGTGGTTTATAGTATGAACTGTGCAGTTAGATGATCACAATTTCAACCACTATCTGCACCATTTAGTAGCTGTAAGATTTTTAGCAAGTGACTTAAATCAATTAGGCTTCATTTAAAACAACTTGTATATTGTAGGCAATAATTACCTACCTCAAAGGAATGTTGAAACATTGAATTAGATATCTTTCAAGTACCTGGCAAATAGTAAGCACCCAATGAATGACAATAATACTTACTATCATTACTTGGTTATATTGTGGTTTCTATAGTACATTTATCTTTATAATGTTTTCAATTTGTAATTGATTTCAAAACTTAATGTGGGCTTTTATTCATTCCTCCCCATCTTCAATTTAAATTATTTATGATCATATTAGCTGTCCTCTGGATAAATACATACTTTCTGAATCTCACAAAATGATGTACTTTGTCTCCTCAAGGAGTCTATCTTTCTGGCACCATAAGAAAAATCCCAGAATTAAAATATCCCATAATACTGCATTACCTATACAGGAAACTGTTCTTACCCAGGAGTCACATAGTTCAACATTTTAAACACAAATTAGAAGAAAAAATTATTTAAGATAACTTTTAACCTTAAATATTCGGCTTCCTTCTCCAACTTCAGAGAATCAATGTACTTCCCAGATTTATTCTGGAATCACTATTTGTTGTCCTCACCCCAACCCCAATCCCAAGGTAATTAGAGATCAGTAGCAATTATTGACTTTATTGAGTCGCCACATTCAGATTTGTATTGTGGAAAGACAACCATATGGAGATCAACTTGGTCAGATCTGTGTAGTGCCACTTCCATAGATGCTCTTCATTCATTATGATTTTGGCTCTTGCCAACAGTTATTATCTCTTCATTACTTACTAATAATCCTGATTTATTCAGTGGAACAGAGTTTCATACAATTCATGCTATCAAGGGTTACAAAATTCCATTAAACACTCTCTTGTAAATGTCACCTATTCTTTAAAACACACTAGATCTTTTATTTGAGAGGCAACCCATTTGCCTTAATCAATTCATTTCTCAGCTCTTAGTTGATGGCAGTTTTAGTAAATCTTATTCACTTATTTTTTAAATATTTTATCCTCAACCCGAGGACACTTTTATTGATTTTTAGAAAGAGAAGGAGGGAGAGAGAAAGAGAAAAACATTTATGTGAGAGAGAAATACTGATAGGTGCTTCTCATACGTGCCCCCACCCAGGATCAAATAGATGACCAAGGTGTGTGGTCTGACTGGGAATTGAACCTACAAAATTTTGGTGTGTGAGAGAATGCTCCAATCAACTGACCAACCCAGTCAGAGTGCATTCACTTATAATACCAAAAGATATATAATACACCAAGATATAATAAAGCATAAAATTTAACCCAAAAGCTCAAGTTGAAAATATAATTTTATTCCTCATTCATAATTAATACATTCTCTAAGATGAAGCTTTATTAAACATGCCCACACATTGCCATCCTGTGTCTGTCCTGCCAATACAGATACTTTTCAGTGTTCTGAGTAAAACAATGACAACACATGAAACTTCATCTTGAGGAATTAGGATGGGGAGAGGGAGAATCCAGAGCCCATACAAGATATCTTGATTGATACAAGTGGGTTATTGTTGAACAAATTGAAACCATGGAAAATTTGGGGTGGGTCATAGGAAGATGGGGTTGAAGAAGAAGAGGGTTGCTATGCAGAGCAAGGTTTCTTACAAAGAAGGGGCATGCTCCCGGATGAAGGAACTGCTAGTAAGACCAGATGCTTCATTTAGGGGACTGCCTGCCCATTGATCTGGACGCCAGTCAAAGCAAAGTTGGCACTTTATTAGTGCTAAGAGTCAAGGTAAATACAAATTAGGTTCCAGAAAACAGAAAAATCAAGGAGTCTGGGCAGAAGAAGTATGATTAAGAAGCAGTTATTGAGTCCCTACTGTTAGCATTTTGCCAACATAGAGAAGTTATCCAAAGGAAATTATAGTTTATTAAAAAGTATTGTTATACCTATAATCTCAGATTGGAGAAGAGGAAAAATTATATATATATTGATAGCCCAATATTAAATGAGTATTTACGAAGTACAAGGCATTGACCTAATAGGATGTTCTAAACATATTATCCCAATTCATCTTCACACTAATGTCATAAAATATGTGCTATTATTACTCTATTTTATAGGTAAGATGGTTGGAGAAATTGATATAAAAAAAGGTAAGTGACTTGCCTTAAATCACAAAAGTAGGTGGTCTGGCTTTGGAATCAAATTTTTAATCACAATGAGCAGTGTCATGGGACAATTAGAAGTGTTTATTTGAGGGTGATTTGGAAGACTTCGTTGAGAACCTGTGAAGGTTGGATTAGCTCCCTTTCTCCTTGCTTCTATGATATCTTTTGTGTGACATGGTCATGCAACTTTCTATACATTTTGCATATGGCTCTGCATCTGTCCTCACCACTACATTGTTATTTCCTTGAAGAAAGGAACTGGGTTTCATGCATACATCATTGTTTCTTAGCAGAGACCACACAGAAAGGCATTCAAGTTTTTTGCATAAATGGATTAGTGAGGCTTTAAATTATGACTATGGTTTTCAGAGGTGGAAATGGGATTACTGAGAATGAAGAATCAGTCCCTTCTGGGAGTTTCCAGTCAAATAGGCAGAAGATCTGAAATCCTCATTGCCAAGGCGAGAAAAGTTTTGCAAGGGACATTCGTGAAGTGGGCAGGAGACACATGAAAAGAAGACACTGGGATTGAAGCTCTTTTTACTCAATTTTTCCTGGTTTGTCTCTATCACATTCAACTATATGCAGACACACTTTGCAGAGCTGAGCAATTGCCCCCTTCTTGCTCTATTTACTTTGGGGCACAGTGGTTTTATTCCAGACTTTGAGGGATTCCCAAGCCACCCCTAGTCTAGACTGCCTTCATCAAACAAGAACCATCTTTAGAATGGAGATGTGTGGCAAAACACATAACTTTATAAATTCTATTAGGAATCTCATGAAATAACTGAAGTCTGAATGACTATTCAAGAAGATACTAAAGGTATTGAATTGGGGCCACTCTTGTCAATATTCACATTAATTAGTGGTAAGATTAATTACTAAGATTATGCAATTAAGACACTAGAGGAAATTGAGTTGACAAGAGAAGGAAAGCAGAAGGTAGTGTTTTTTATACATCTATAAGTCTGCTTATACAACAAATCAATTTTAGTCCTAATAAGGGTCCACTTGCATATATCTGTCTGAAATGCAATTGGTGACAAGGGTTCCTTTTTCTGCTCCTTATTCTACTTTAGAAACTTGAAACTGAAAAATTGCTCCAACTGCACAAGACCTCTATAATTTGGCTCCACTACTAGTTATTATTTGCTATCTTGGGAATTAGATATTTTGCACTATAGTCACAAAAACTTAGTTATTTGGAAATAAGTGGGCAAGAAGTTCTTTTCTGGCACACTTTTGTAAAGTTTCAGGTACAAAATCATGTCTCTTTTGTAAACACTTGTAAATATTTTATTGGAAAAATAGATTAGGAAAAGTTAATTGATGTCATAGACTAGTTTATATTTATTACATTTATTACTAGTTTATATTTATTTATATTGTATTTTGTGTCTATTGAGTCATAAAAAAATTAAACAACCAGTAGTTGTAAAATCATTATTATACTGAATCTGTACATAAAGACCATCATTATAAATGTAGTGAATAAAAAAATAGATCAATGGGAAAAAGTCCATGTTTCTAAGGAAGGAAAATTTTTGACTTAATGAATCACAAGATAACCTGAATTAATATGAAAATAGAAAACTTATAGTGAGCCCTGGCTGGTGTAGCTCAGTGGATTGAGCATGGCCTGCAAACCAAAAGGTCTCTGGTTGGATTCCCAGTCGGGGCACATGCCTGAGTTGTGGGTCAGGTCCCTAGTAGGGGGCGCACGAGAGGCAAGCACACATTGATGACTCTCTCCCTCCCTTTCTCCTTCCTTTCTCCGCTCTCTAAAAATAAATAAATAAAATCTTAAAAAAAAAACTTATAGTGAATGTTAAAATGTTTCATTTTCAATTTAATAAAACTGCCACTTGTCAATTATTAAATTGAAAATTATTAAATTTGACAACTGCCACTTGTCAAAATGTAGTATGTACAAATTGATCAGTAATTAATTATGAAACATTTGACAACTATAAGCATCTATATGAGTTTTTGAATATAGATATTTCCATAAATCACATTTCAAAAATAGTACTCATGTAAAAGTTTTTGGATCTTACCATTTTTGGAAATGTCTTACTCAGATATAAGTATGTCTTAGCTCAGACTAAACCCATGAGCTAAATGCAATGGGAAATAAAAAAGAAAACATTAGTGAAGGTAAACTAAGTTATGATGTAGTAATAAAATAACACTCACATTTCAAAGGCTTAGCTGAGCAAAGGTTTATTTTGCATTCATGCTAAGCCTGCCATCACTTACCTGAGTCTCTCCAGCCACTGTTCTCTACATGGTCACTCAGCAATGAAACACGCTTCCATCTGGTGGCACCCCCATCTCAATGTATGAATTCCATAATCACTGTGGCAGGAAGAAGAGCAGGGGGCTCAAGCGCTGGTCATTTTTTTCCCTTCCTGGGGAAAAAAGCACCATTATTAAATAATTATTTTTTGATGTTTTAGAATAAACTATGAGAAGACATGAGCAAAATCCAATCAGAGATTTTAAACGCTCCAGGTGAGATGTGATGCATGCCATTTCTGCCCACATGTCATGGGTCTGACCTTGTCACATCCTCCCATCTGCATGGAGCCTGCAAAAGTGGGAGGGCAAAATGCTAGTTGTAGCAGATACTAACTGTCCCTTGTCGTGGTGGTTTACTTGACAATAGTTACTTAAAGTATAGTTTCTTTTTTTAATTTAACCTTTACTTTACATTTCCGAAGTATACATCAGGCTAAAGGACTTTAGACTCTAGTTTGTAAATATGAAAGGATTGGGTTACTTAATAAATACTATCATATTTAATTTTTAAAAACAAGTCTTTTAGTAAACAACATCATGATTTGGTGATGGATTTTTGCCAACTATTTCTAGCTTTGTAGTACTGTGCCCATGTCAATATCTAATGTCCCCGAAACATAAATAATTTAGTCAACATCATTTGCTTTCTCAAAATTTTCTTATTAAGAAAATATCAAGCTGATTGTTTATATGAACGGGCTCATATTTGGTCAGCTGGGCAGAGCCACAGCTCATGTGCTTGACCTCCCTCCTCCATCTTGTCCCTCACTTTGCTCTATTCCTGCTTTCATTGTTAATGTGAGTCTTATTCTCTCAGCTGTAGATATGCCTCCTTTTCATGAAAGAAGTTAAAGGCTAAGGATTCAGATCATATCCTCTCAGCTTGCAACCCCAGCAGAAAGATGTTCTTTCTCTGAGAATAATATATCAATTCCTGGGAATCACTGAGATTGGTCCTCTTGAGCCTTACTCCCTAACTTTTAACCAATCCCACTTGTCAGAAGAATGAGGTTCTAAAGAAAGACTTCGAATCCATGATCATTCCTGTGTGAATGGCTGAGCAGGGAACTATTCTCAGAGGAATGGAAAGTTCCCTTCCTCTGCACGCATTTGCTAATTATATCTACTTTTGTAACTCTTTGCCTATGTTAGACACCTCAAACTACATGTTAATAAAGCATGCATTCAGTCAATGGCATTTTTATTTCTATAATTTTAAATGTATTAAGCATTAAGCCCTGGCTGCTGTGGCGCAGTAGACTGAGAGCATCAGTCTGTGAACCGAAGGGTTGCCGGTTGATTCCCAGTCAGAGCGCATGCCTAGGTCGTGGGCCAGGTCCAAAGTTGGGGGCATGTGAGAGGCAACCACACATTGGTGTTTTTCTCTCTCTCTCCTTCTCCCTTCCTCCATCTCTCTCTAAAATTAAATAAGTAAATTATTTTAAAAAAGAAATAATAAATGTATTAAACATTAAGTTGGAGATAAGAGCGTTCTCAAATTATTTATCAAGAATAACTCATAAGGCTTATATTTAAATCTTGTGTCTACCTTGAATTTATTTTTGTGTATGGTGTATGTTGGTGCTCAAGTTTCATTTTTTTTGCATGTAGCTGTTCAGTTCTCCCAACACCATTTGTTGAAGAGACTATTTTTACTCCATTTTATGTTGCTGACCCCTCTGTTGAATATTAATTGACTGTAGAGACTTGGGTTTATTTCTGGGCTCTCTGTTCTGTTCCATTGGTCTGTGTGCCTGTTTTTATGCCAGTACCAGGCTGTTTTGATTACAGTGGCCTTGTAATGGGCAAAAGACTTGAACAGACATTTCTCTAAGTAGGACATACAGAGGATCCAGAGACACATGAAAAGATGTTCAGACAAACACCATATGATCTCACCTTTAAAAGGAACCTAAACAACAAAATGAATGAACGAGCAAAATATAACCAAATACACTGAAGTAGAGAATAGGCTGACAGTGACCAGAGGGGTGAGGGGAGGGAATTTCAGGGGAAAAATTAAAAATGAAAAATTTTGACAGTGACCAGAGGGGTGAGGGGAGGGAATTTCAGGGGAAAAATTAAAAATGAAAAATTTTAATTCAGGGAAGGGTTTACAGGAACTAGTATAAAGGACACATGGACAAAAACTAAGGGGGGTGGAAATGGGAGGGAGGTAGGAAGCACTGGAATAGTGGGCTGGGATGGGAGTGAAAGACAGAAAAGTATGCTTGAACAACACTTACAATAAAAAAATAAATAAAGAAAAGAAAAAAAAGATGCTCAGTATCACTAACCACCAGAGAGATGCAAATTAAAACCATAATGAAATACCACTTCACACCAGTCAGAATGACCATCATAAACAAAGCAACAAACAGTAAGTGTTGGAAAGGTTGTGGAGAAAAGGGAACCTTAGTGCACTGTTGGTGGGATTGCAGACTGGTACAACCACCATGGAAAACAGTATGGAATTTTCTAAGAAAACTAAAAATGGATCTGCCTATTGACCCAGCAATTCCACTGCTAGGATTGTATCCTAAGAACTCTAAAACACCAATCCAAAAGAACCTATGCACCCCAATATTCATAGGAGCACAATTTATAATAGCCAAGTGCTGGAAGCAACCTAGGTGCCCATCAGTAAATGAATGGATCAAAAAACTCTGGTACATTTACACAGTGTAATTCTATGGAGCAGAAAGAAAGAAGGAGCTCCTACCCTTTGCAACAGCATGAATGGAACTGGAAAGCATTATGCTGAGTGAAATAAACCAGGTGATGAAAGACAAATACCATATAATCTCACCTTTAATAGGAACTTATACAACAAAACAAACAAGCAAAATATAACCAAAGACACTGAAATAGAGAACAGGCTGGCAGTGTCCAGAAGGGAGAGGGGACGGAATTTCAGGGGAAAGGGAAAGGGTTTACAGGAACAAATATAAAGGACACATGGACAAAAACAAGGGAGGGTGGAAACAGAAGGGGGGTGGGGAGGGCTTGAGGGGGTGGGCTTAAATGGGAGTAAAAGGCAGAAAACTGTACTTGAACAACAATTAAAATAAAAATAAAATAAATAAAATCAAAAAAAGAATAACTCCTAAGGGTTAAGAATCTGAAATTCTATCCCTGGTTGGGTGGCTAAGTTGGTTGAAGCATCATTCTGTACACTGAGAAGGTGAGGGTTTGACTCTCAGTCAGGGCACATGCCTAGGATTTGGGTTCAATCCCTAGTTGGAGTATGTACAGGTGGTAAGCGATCCAGGTTGCTCTCTGATCTCTCTCTCCTCCTTCCTATCTCTAAAATCAATAAAATAAAACATATCCTCAAGTGAGGATTAAAAAGGAATCTCTGAAACTTTAAGAAGATAATTTTGAAAGCTTCCTCCAGCCTCCTTCTGCAGACAGCCTATAGGAAGGCTTCTCAACCACATGTGGTCTGATGGCAGTACCCTTGCATATCATGGAGGTAAACTCTGCTTTTCAGTTATGGTCAAGGTCAGTGAGCTGTTTTCCATTTTCTCCCACTCCCCAGTGATTGCCAACTTATACATCCATTTAATTTTTTTTGATTCTTAGAATGAACACTTCCAGCCCCTGCTGCCCCCCAAAATGAGTCATTCTTATAATGGCAGCTTCTTTACCATTAAGACAAAGAGTGTCTAACTAATCACAACCAGTCGCATGGTCTTTCTAATCAACCCAGATCTGATGCTGGCCTTGCCCTAAAAAGTCAATCAGTTCTAGCCATCAACCGCTGACAATATTTTATGAGCATCTCTTATCTGCCAGGCATTGAATGCTCTCGTCACAGGCACCCAAGTCCTCCTGAGCGATTGAAGTCTATACTGTTGACTGTTGTGCTGCCAGACCTGCCATGAGGTCTTCCTGGACCCTCTGACACTGCATTCTTCCTTTTTGTAACAACTTTCATTGAATGTCACACTCTTTGACACCAACTTCCAGTCTGCTTGTACCTGCTTTCTGTCTTGGTATTGGATCTCCTGATGGATTTATCAGGTCTCCAGCACTTGTCCACCCTGATCGGATGTGGTCCAGAGTTATCCAAGCCCTGTGATGACAGTACTTGCTCTTTTATTTAACCTGTCCTTTACTCACTGTTGTTTCTAATAAATATTATCTCTGCCACTGCAGCTTACCTGTCAGCCCTCCCTCCTTCCTTTTATGTGCTGTTCTGGCTTTTTTTCCCTACTGACTGCCACATTCCCAGTGTTTCTTAAGCTCCACGTGGTTAACTAATCTGAGTGTTCCAGGAGTTACTGTTGGGGTCTTGGCCCTTCTTAGCTATGATCATATGGGTAGTGCAATGTGTGGTGGATACTTTTGTTTCCCTTAATAACTATTTCTTTGCCTGAAAATTCTGGAAATTCTAGGGCTCTGGAAGGTTCATTTCTGTATGGTGAATGTTTCAGTGCACCTCCATAGTGAAGACATGTTATCTCAACTTACCTATGAATTTCAAAACGTTACTTTCCAGCTTCATATTCACTTGAAAAAGGTAAAATTAAAATACTAGTGTTTACTTTTCTAACTGTCTATTGCAGTTAAAAATAAATAATTCACGCAGGACTTGTGGAGATCCTTTTATAAAGTATGTGATTTGAATACAAAGTCTTAGCATTGTTCAAATGAGTATATTATTACTAGTTAGATGTAAACAGAAACAGAAAGCACTTAGAAATAAATTATATGAACATAGTTCATTAGCAGAATGATTTATTTTTAAAAGAACAGAAAAATTAAACATGGTTTTATAAACAAAAACTAAGAACATAAGAGACGACAAATCACTTAATGGTCTATGAAATCAACCAACACTCACACAATGTTACCTTAATATAGTCCAATTAAAATTAAGTCTAATCCATTTGGGGTTGATATAGTATCTTATAATTTAGATTTTAATGTATTAAAGGCTATGCACAGTGCCCAGCACAAATAATGCCCCTTTCTATTAGGAAATCTTTTATTACAAAATCATAAGCATGTAATTCCATAACATAACAATATCACACTCAAGCATACTATATGACATTTTAGGTGAAATGTCCAAATTGAAAATATAAGTTATTATGCCCATATTATTACCCTACCAACCACACTCAAACAGGCCTTACTTTGACCAGACCCTGTATGTACAGAAGACCTCCTGAGATAACTAGGGAAAACTGAGCCTCTGGAATATCATTGTGGTTAATTCTTATCTGCACTTACTACCATGTGCAAATGCTGTTCTGAGTATTTTTCATATACTAACTTACTGACTCCCCACAATCTCTATATGGAAGAGTTACCATTAAACCACATTGTAGTGAGGAAGCTGAGAGCATTTGGTCCAGGGTCACAGTTTCATAGGTGGGAAAGAGTGAAGTCCAACCCAGCTTATCTTTCACCAGGATCCAAGTTCTTAATCATCCAGCCACACTACTTCCTTTCCAACCTTTGAATATTTCTTCTCTGTGACTTTGGCTGCCTCTTCTTTCTTTTCCTTAGTCTTAAATGTTGATGCTCTTTTTTTTCTTTATTTAATTATTGTTCAAGTACAGTTTTCTGTCTTATATTCCCAGCCCTGTCCCCCTCAGTGCTCCCCACCTCCCTCTCATTTCCACCCCCCACCTTAGTTATTGTCATGTGTCCTTTATACTTGTTCATGTGAGTCCTTTCCCTTTTCCCTTGTGATTCTCTCCACTCTCCCATCTGGTCCCTGTCAGCCTGTTCTGTATTTCAGTGTTTTTGGTCATATTTTGCTTGCTTGTTTGTTTTGTTGTTTAGATTCCTGTTAATGGTGAGATCATATGGTATTTGTCTTTCACCTCCTGGCTTATTTCACTCAGCATAATGCTTTTCAGTTCCATCCATGATGTTGCAAAGGGTAGGAGCTCCTTCTTTCTTTCTGCTGCATAGAATTCCATTGTGTAAATGTACCCTAGTTTTTTGATCCAGTCATTTACCAATGGGCATCTAGGTTTCTTCCAACTCTTGGCTATCGTAAATTGTGCTGCTATGAACATCAGTTCTTTTGGATTGGTGTTACAGGGTTCTTAGGATATATTCCTAACAGTGGAGTTGCTGGGTCAAAAGGCACATTCATTTTTAGTTTTCTTAGAAAATTCCACACTGTTTTCCACAGTGGTTGTACCAGTCTGCAATCCCACCAACAGTGCACTAGGGTCCCCTTTTCCCCACAACCTCTCCAGCACTTCTTGTTTGTTTCTTTGTTTATGATGACCATTCTGACTGGTGTAAAGTGGTATCTCATTGTGGTTTTAATTTGCATCTCTCTGATAACTATCAATATCAAGCATCTTTTCATGTGTCTCTGGATCCTCTGTGTGTCCTCCTTGGAGAAGTGTCTGTTCAAGATGCCCTTATTCTTAGTGCTCTATTTTTGTAACTCAGTATTCTTTCTTGGGTGAACTCCTTTATCCCCTTTCCTGATAGTGTCTTCCGGACATACTGTTTTGCTCTGTGGCCTTTCCTTTAGCACCAGACCTGCATCTCCAGTCAGTACTGAACACACCAACTTGTTTGCCTGAAAGGCGTTGCAAACAAAACAAAGCAAAAATGAAACCATCACTTTCCTTTCAGTGTCAGATCTCTTCTAGTGGCCCGTGCCCTGAGCCCAGGAGCACTTGCCTCATTTGTCTCCTTCATCCCGATGTAGATCCTATCACTAAATCTCTTGAATTTCAAAACTCTCCAGAAATTTCTTAAATCTGGCACCTTTTAAAAATCCTCACCCAAGGACATATTTATTGATTTTAGAGAGAGAGGAAGGGAGAGAAACATTGATGTGAAAGAGAAATATCAATTGGTTGCCTCTCGTACGCACCCCAACAGGAGATGGAACCTGCAACCCAGGCATGTGCCCTGACTGGGGCATAAACACACAACATTTTGGTGTATGGGATGACACTGCAACCAACCAAGGCACCTCATTTCTTCATGAGGCCAGGTGGTTCATCTTTTTTATTTCGCACCTAAACTAACAAAAAAAAGCTATCTATCTTCTAACTGTTAACTTTCTCTGCCCCCTAAAATCTATGCTCCATTTTGTACTCAGTGTTACTTTTCTAAAAATAAAAGAACAAGAATTTAAAAAACCTTCTAGATTAAAAATCTTCATGGATTTGTTTTGAGGTTCAGACTTTCTGGTATCATTGCTCCTCAATTGGCATCGCACCTTATATCTAACCATTCTAGATTCTTACTGCTCCTGGACCTGCTTTCTCTGGCAGTCATATTCTCTATTCTTTTAGAAGGGAAAAAAAACAAACCTATTAACCCATAAACCTGTCATTTATTTCCCGCTCCTTCTCTTTACCAACTTAATCTGTACCATTATTTAGATATGTATATTTGTCTCTTGAGGTTAGCTGTACTGAGTGCGAGGGCCGTGTTAGATTCATCTTTATATCCTTAAATTTTAATCTGATGCTTGGCAAAAAGGAGGAGTTTTAAAAGTTACTCCTGAGTAAAAGAATGGGTGATATTTTACAGCTTCCTTTGATGACACATTTTCATGTACCTAAACACAGTGGCTATGTGATATCAACAAAATTGTTTAACTTATAGTGGGAAGGAAGAATAGTCATGCCAATTATAATTTTTATTTAAAATGGCCAAAGGACTAGCCTTGTGTTAATACCACTAAAATACTCTGTGGTCTGTCTTGGACATCAATATGAGTTTGTTCTCCTTTGTTCTCTTCTTGTAAAGAATCATTTGATGTTGGGAGTTCTTATGAAATATGAAGGCTCTGGTGCTGAAAATGAGCTATATCTTGATCAGGTGTGTACCTATGCAAAAGTAATTGAGCCGTAAATCTAAGATGAATGTAGTCTCTCCATGATTTGGTCTGTATCTTACACATCAGTTAAAAAGTAACAAAAATAGAAGAAAGTTGAAGGCCCAGTGAGTTGAAGTCCCAGGTACCAAGGAGCAGTTGTTAAAATGACAGCCCTAGTCCTGTGCTCAGTCTGTCTGAAACAACAACAGAAGCAGCAATAATAAAGCTTTTCCACATTAGATAGATGAAAGTTGGTCATTTTGGACATTGCTTATCTAATTATCTTGCAGGGAGGTTTTAGATACAGGCCCACTGAGTTCAGTGCAGGTCTAAAACACAGTAATAACGTGAGCCTATTAAAACAAGGAACATTTTTTCAAGAGTTCATTACAAAAATGTTGGGCAATAAAAAGTTAAAGGAGAGAACTGAAATAATACAATAATAAGTTTATAAAACAGCTACTATGAGGGAAATAAACTAGGGTTCTTAGAACCTAGAGGCTGGGACCCTGGGGATCTGACTCACACTTCCAGCCTGGGAGTGTGGAAAAGGTGGTAGAGCTCGTGCCTCGGGACTCAGAGGAGGGGTCCTTCATAGGAGGGACCTCGAGCTCCTTGACAAGTGATGAGAGAAAATGGAAGCCAAAGCCAAATGTTGTCTTTGGGTTCAGGTTCATTGCCGAGCACTCCCTGGCAGCAGAAAGTTCCTTCTTCTTGCCTTGTCTTCCAGTCTCTCTCCTCTACCCCCTGTTGGCACAATGAAGCAGAAATGCAGGCAACAAGAAGAAAGAGAGTTTGCAAGGACCCTGCCCCAACATCTCAGACCACAGTCTATGTGAGAGTTTGGAGCTGGGAGACATGAACTTTATAACCCAAAAGGATAATAAATCCAAATTTTGAATTAACCTTTCATAAACATTTCCAAAAGAGGAGAGGGACACATTTGTTTTCCTAGAGACTTAAAAAAAGGGATATATGTCTAATAACAAAATAAATACACACTTATAGTTATGTCATGATATTCTATTTTATGCTAACAGTGAATGCAGAAGAAATTAACTATAGGTCAATAACTTTGATTTCTTCCAATCAGCAAGTTACTCTCATCACTTAATATAAAATAAATACATAATTTATTGCCCATAATTAGATGTCATGTAATCAAAGGCCTAATCTGCCCCTTTGGCTACATTTTGTCCATTGGAGCTTCTTTCTTGTAGGTACTGTCAAAGTGAAGCTTGTATGTATTCAGAAAAGGTCAGAGATAAGGTGGAAAAGTGAAGAACTAAATCATGCTATAAAAGACAGGAGATTAACTGCCAATTTTCTAATCACACAAATCAATAAAACCGGCCAGCGGTGCCATTTTCTCCCACTTTTCTGGAGACACAACATGTCCTGCGTGGGTGTGAGTTCTCTGCAGAGCCGTTTTTGGTTGCACGTGGTGGTGGGCCAGACAGACACTTCCACAGAGGAAGTCTAATGCAGTAGATCCCTGCAAAGCAGCACTCATGCTGGAAGCTGAATCTCCTGGGGCCCCACCAAAGCTTACACATCAAAGCGCTAATACCCTGCTTTTGTGGTCTTGACAAGGAGATGAGGATTCTCTTTGGCCCTGGACACCATCTTTCTTCTACTTTGGCCAACACAATTCAGGATGCTTCAGCGTGAACGACTATTCCTTCCTACATGCAGCTCTCCTGTGTCCTGTGGTAAATTCTGGAAATATTTATGACTTCATGGCTCACTTCTTATTGTGAAATCCTCTAACACTTGGAGAATTACGAGGCACAATGAAGGTGGTCCTGAGAGGGAAGTTCATGGCAATACAGCTTACCTAAAAAAGAGAAACATTTGTACCTAAACTAAATTGTTTCAATTTCCACAATCTGTCTTTTCCTATCTTCTCTAGAGCACATTTCAGGGTCCAGGGATTTTTTTGTCTTATTTTTTATTTCCTGGTCCTCACTTAGAAATCTATCACTTTGAACTCCAATCATTACCTTGAACTTTGTGTTCCATTCATGAAGTAGCAGATCTCCACCTAAACTCTATTGATAAATATCTTCTTGAGGCTTCTCCTTCATGGCTGAACTGATTGCCAGTTCCTCCCTTTTTTATAACAAGGCAGCATCACAGATTACAATTGCCTGTAATTTAAGACTCATACATACACTTTAGTACATACAGCTTTCACTCCCATTTTGGTGGAAACTCTGAAGTTCCATGTATACCAACTATAGAGATACCATGATTTCTTCAGAAGCAATAGAAACCATTCCACCCAGAATAATGTTAAGATATTAAGCAAATTCCTGAGTTGTCACAAGGACTGAAATGGGATAAGGACATCAGCAGACCAAGGAGACTGTTTGGGTAGGGCAACTATAACTGGGCTTGTCTAATAAAAATAGTGGCTTAATCTGTCTTTCTAAATGAGTAAATTCAGACTGGTGCAGTTTTAAAGTGACAAGTTATGCAGTCGTGTGCTAATGAAAAGAGCCTGGATGTTGGTTTGAAGGAATAGGCTTTCCATCCACACTCTTACCTTAAACAGCTCATTTATACATGCTACACCCAAATTTTATCATCTCTAAAGATTTTTACTTTAAAGACTTGAATGTGGCACATGGAACCATACACTCATAGGGAAAAAATAAGGCAAGCTCATTAGTTTTGGCTTTTTTTGGACTTAACATCAAAACAAAGGCAACAAAAGGAAAAATAAACAAGTGGGATGACAGCAAACCAAAAGCTCTGCACAATGAAAGAAACCACCAACAGAATTAAAAGGCAATCTACAGATTGGGAGTACATATTTGCAAATATATATTTTATAGTGGTTAATATCCAAAATGTATAAAGAACTCATAGAAATCAATAATAAAGTTGAATGATCCAATTAGAAATGGCAGAGAAATGAATAGACATTTGTTTTAAAGACCTACAATGGTCAAAAGGTACATGAAAACATGGTCATAGTCAATAGTCATCGGGAAATGCAAATGAAAGTCACAAGGAGATACCACCTTAAACCTGTCGGAATGGCTAGCACTAAAAAAGAAGAGATCACAAGTGTTAATGAGGCTGTGAAGAAAAAGGAACCCTTGCAAGCTTCTGGTGGGAATGTAAATTAGTGCAGCCACTATGAAAAACATTATGGAAGCTCTTCCAAAATAGAACCATCATATGATCTAGCAATTCCTCATCTGAGTATTTATGCACAGAAATAAAAACATTAACTCAAAAAATATATGCACATTCACTGCAGCATTATTTACAATAGTCAGGATATGGAAGCACCTCAGGTGCCCATCGACATTAAATGTGTGTGTGTGTGTGTGTGTGTATACACAAATGTATATATACACAAATATATATATACTCATTTTAAAGGACAACATGCGTGTCCTAGGAGGCATTATGCTAAGTAAATAAGTCATTCAGAGAAAGACAAATATATTATGATCTCAATTATATGTGGCATCTTGAAACAAAACAAAACCAATTTATAGATACAGAGAAAAGATGGTTGGTTACTAGAGGCAGTAGTAGTACTGGGTAGGCAAAATGAGTTAATGAAGAGTTTTATAAGGTTCCTATGAAGATAAATGAAAAAGTAAGTGTTAAGTTCAAGTATGGGTGCATGGTAAACAGTAGTGTAATAATTAACATTTTCCCCTTGTGCTTCTTTCTTCTTTCCATTGGTAGAACATTTTCCACTTGTTTGGGGAGGATGCTCCTGTTGGCTGCTCTTTATTTCATCCTCATGCTGAAATTGGTCCATAATCACTATTGCCATTACTTACTAAATTCTTTCTATGTACCTGGTATTTAATATTATCCCATTTCATGCATTTTTCATCTTAAGTGATAAAAATTGGTTCTGAGGGCAGCAGAAAAGAATTGTACTCTCTTTATGTATAAAGCACAGATATGCATTCAATACATATACACAAAGAGATATACAGAAAGAGATACCTGAGGTGTTAAAATTTTATTATAAAGAGATTAGAAAAATGTCAAAAACAGCTCCTTGGGGCTGACCATGTGTGAAAGTAGGTGAGAAATGCTCTTCTATCTAATTGCAGTGTCCCCATTTCTCCTACAACCACCCTACTAAGTCTGCAACAGAAAGCTTAGAGGCAAAATGACTTATCCAAGGCCATAGAGTTAGTGAGTAAAATCACATAAAGGTAGGATATTTTAATCACTAGTCACCACAGGAGCGAATTTTTACTGATACACATATATAAATCCACATGCGTATCTAATTACTATTACCTTATGAAGCAGAAAGGGCTTGCTGATATTCATTAACATAATATTTGTTAATAATTGTCACATAAATAGGCTGGGCCTGTCATCACACATTAGTTCTTCTATCATGATTTCTCTGATTGTTGCTCTCTTTGCTACAACTTTTGGTATTTTGAGACCCCTTGATGAAGAAGACTGAATGACACAGTAACTTCAAACTTTTATTACTCAGTAGGTTCTGTTACTCAGGACCTACTATTACTCACACAGTCCTTTCTTCAGTTTGGGGATATCAACTATTATTTTACTATTATTAAACTATTATAAAACTATTATTACTTTTAAGTTTCTGAATACAGTCAATGATCAAAATTAGAGTGAAAAACTATCAGGACCTTGTAATCCTTTTCAATGTGTCAAATCTATTCTAATTGCTGTACTATCATTACTGCAGTTTTAGCAGTGCCCCCAATTACCAGAGTTTAAGCTACTCAGCTCACTCAGTGAGTATTTTGGTCAAATATTTGGGTCTTCTTCATTTCTACTTATATTTCTTGTTCTGGTTTCTTAGCCACTTAGGTATGAGCAAAGTATGACTTACTAAGCTGACTCTAACCCAGTTTTCTGCTCAAACTCTCTGCTGTGGAGGCCACCTGTTTTCAGGAGTCTCTGATCCTGCTCCGGGGCTCTCATGTGCTCTCTTCTCTCCTGACCTTTGGGCTAGAGCCATAGACTGTCCAGTGCTGTAGCACAAGTTGCAAATGTTTCCATTATTTATTGGCCATGTTCGCTTGAAACAATAAACAATTGTACAATATATAAAGGTTGCATTTTCCAGTTTGTTTAATTGATTTTTAATTTTGTTATTGTAAAAAGTCCATTAGTAAATGCTCGTAGGAAATTACTTATGCTGTGAACTTAAATTGAGCGTGTTTTTCATCAGCAGTCATCTATTTTAATCAAGTATATACTATTTCCCACTTTTAAACATTGCATTTTGTGATTTTAGTAACCTGTGCCAGGCAGGTGGCAACGTGTTTTCAGAAAAGGTATGGTTTGAAACTGCATTTTCAATCAGTGGCAGTGACATTCAAATCTACAATTCCATTTTGAAGAATTTTGTTGTTTCATTTTTCTCTTTTTTCATTTTTCTTGTGATGCATGAAAAAAAATGCACCCAGGACTCATTGGAATAAAAAGAAAACAAAGTAGATTATGCATTTATTTGTCTTCCCAAGCAGTTTCTTCAGGAGGACTTATCTAAGCATTTGTAAACAATTACTAAACAATCCTTCTTCTACTACTCTTTTATATTCTACAGATTTTGTTTTAAGAGATAAAAATATAAATTATGGACACAAAAACTTGAGTATATAAGATGTGATAGATGGGACTATGAAAAGTGCTTTAAAAATTATTTGAATCAGCCCTGGCTGGTGTGGCTCAATGGATTGAGGACCAGCCTGTGAACCCATCGTCATTGGTTCGATTCCCACTCAGGGCAAATGCCTGGATTGTGGTCTGGGTTCCCCATTGAGAGTGTGCAAAAAGCAACCACACATAGATGTTTCTCACCCTTTCCCTTTTCCTCTGTCTAAAAATACATAAATGCAATTAAAAATCATTAGAATCAAGTGTATGACATTGACAATTAAGCTGCTGTGACTGAAGGCATTCTCTGAGATTCTTGGAAAGGGTGTTTAAGTTTACATAGTACTAACTCACGTATCCATCTATTTGAGCTATATTGCTCAAAATCCTTATAGTGCTTTTTTAAAAGAAAGTGATGAGCCCTGGTTCATGTGGCTCAGTTGGTTGGAGCATTGTCCTGTAACAAAGGTTGTGGACCTCCAGTCAGGGCAGGTACCTAGGTTGTGTATATTATGGTCAGGGCACATACAGGAGGCAACCAATCGATGTTTCTCTCTCTCCCTTCCTCTCTGCCTTCCTGTCTCTCTGAAAGCAATGAAAAAAATGTCCTCAGGTGAGGATGAATAAATAAATAAATAAATAAACAAACAAACAAATAAATAAATAACGATAACACACTTCTGGCATTAAAGGACTTGTTTAGTGTTTGAAAATCACAATCATGTTCCTTTCTCTGAATTCTACACCAACTGCAAGATTAATACCATTATAAATAAATAAAAAACAATCATCTTCATTACTGGTAAATACGGTTTGGAAAGTGAAGCTCAGATCCAAGAGCTGAACTCGGGCTTCCTGCCTCCCCACCTTCCTCCAGTGGCCATGAAGTCCCTGGTTCTTGAGACTCATTAAGAGAACAAGTGTGTCCACAGAGCTGAGACTTCTGCCTGCCATGCTGTGGGAAGCCATTCCTCATGACAGCAGCTGCAGAGAGAGGAATGTGCCTCCTACAGCCAGCTGATTCCAAAAAGAGAGCCTGGAAGTGGCTGAGTTGTGCATTCTTCATGCCTTTGCCTAATCTTACGGCTCAGATAAATCACTCTCCTTTGCAGAGGGAATCAACCATAGGGAGGTGTCTGGGCTAAAGATAGATTAGGAAGACCTCTGTGTAGAGTTGATAGTTGAAAACGCTAAGGTGGCCATTATTATTCTAACTTAGAAAATGAGAAAGCAGCCTGATAGGAGATTGGGGATTCAGTCAAAGTCACAGGTCTAGTAACTGATGAAGCAAGCTTTAGATGTTCTACTCGGTGAGGCTGCCTTAGCCAAAAGCAGCAGAGCTATAAACCTATGCTCATGCCCATATCTTCTCATTTTCATTTCACACAGAGCCTGCCATGGGATTTTTTCCCAACAGCTCAGACTCACTTTCTGCTCAAATCTGTTCTTCTGGGAAAGATAATCAATCTCTCAGCATATCATTATTAATTTCATTGATCTTTTGGTTCATGCTACCCTCCCCCTTGTCTGGGGGAACTCAAACTTCAGTCTCAGCCAGGGTCTCCTTGGTTTTGTGGTCGCTGTCCTCCACTCTGTCTCTGCCCTGCACCTCGGCCTCTGTCACTGTGGCTGACATTCCGTGCTCTGTCCCTGGATGTCGACTCCCTGTCTCTCCTGCTGCTAGTCCAGCAGTTACCTTTTGTAGCATAGTCCCTGATTCCTTAAAGTCAGGTGACTTAATACCCATTTTCTTCTTTAAATATATTAAGACAATTAACTTAAAATGTTTTATCTACTCCACTCCCTAAATAAATAAATAAATAAATAAATAAATAAATAAACAGACTTCCTGATGTCCCCTTCTCCCTATACATACTGGTGCCTATTTATCCTAGCAAGAATAGATGCATGGACTTTGAGAAGTATTTTAAGCACTATTCAAATCAGCTTATCACTTAAAAAGTTATTTTTGATTTCTGCTGGGCATTACTGTTTTGATGAACAGATATTCAGAATTCTAGTTTGCATATCATGTTTGCCAAGGGAAAAAGAACCATCTGACAGAAATACTCAATTTTGAGGTATATGTATAAGGAATGCTTATATCTATCTACATCTTGATCTATAAAATCAATAACTGTCATATAATAAAATTACCTAAGTGCAATATATGAGTTAAAACTATTTTTATTTAAATAATTTTATGTAGTGAATTTTACCATAAAGTTGCTAAAACCCAATCAGATTAATAAAAAAAAAAACTGGCATGAGATGAAGTAGCAGGAACAAGGCTTCAAGCAGACAGGAAACCAGACGTGGAAGTGGTTGTAAGATTTGTGGGTGACTCTTGGTTTGTGTAAGTCAGTTATACCATTTATAGCTCAACTTTCTTCATGTATAAAATGTGAATAATAGATCCTGGCTCATTGGTTGTGTTAGGATTAAATTTTAGATAATAAATGGAAAGCACCTAGGATAGTTTCTGACAGATAAAAAGGGCTTTATAAATGCTAATTATGTAATTATTATATTTTTAAGGCTTGTGGAGATCCAGCATAATTAATTCTATACAATAAAAGAAAGGATGACTTGTTTTATTATTCCTCTCTGAAGTCAACTTTCCTATTTAGACATAATTCAAAAGGACAAACAAGAGATCAGATCGTGTGGAAATGCATAGAATCTGTATGAATAATTTAAATATTCTAAATCACATGGAGGGTAGTCTGGAAACAGTGAGAATCTTTCCACACCCACTGATTTATTGTTTTCTTATATTTCTAAAGTTATTTACAACCATTATCTTACTTTAGTCTTTGTGAAATTTGTATGTTCTATACATTTACATTTTCATACTTACCAAATGCAAGCACTCTCAATTTGTGAGTAATTCTTTTCTTAAACTAAAGCTCCTCAAAGAAGCACATAAAATATTTATGAAAACTTAAATGACAAACAACAGTATCCATTTCCTTTTAGCTGCCTGTAAAATGAAGATAATAGAAACGCACTATTTTAAGAATTGTTTCATTTTGAACATTTATAATAGTGCTGGATTAAGTTTCATTAAAATAAAATGAGACGGGCTACATTAAGAAAATTGTCTAGAGTTTATGGAGAGGGAAATTAAGTTTCTGTGAAATGGTGCATAATTTCATGAAACCCATAAAATGGTACTAGTGCCTATGGAGCAATACTTATTCTGAAATCTCAAAATAAGTCAATCTGTTCAGAAACTTCCAGCTTCAAACTTCACAGTAGATTGGGTAAATACAGATTAAAAAAATTCCCCAATCCTTTGAACTAACAGTATTGAGTGTAGGAGTTATTCATTTTATGTTTGTGATGATTGGGTAAATGGCCATAGTATAGAGAAAATAGTATAACTACAGAGTCCAATGGTCCAAGGACATTATGCATTAGCTATGTGGCCTTGGGCATGTTACCTAATCTCTCTAAATCCCCATTTCCTTATCTGTAAAACAGGGACTTCCCAGCACTATTGCAGGATTATAGATCCTCTATGGGGAGTCTAGAATGCAGTGTATGTTCCAGAAAACATGGTTGTTGTCTGAGTTTGGGCTGCCCTGAAAGCAGAAGTCTGAGACAAAGACTTGAGCGCAAGGAGTTTATTGGGAGGAAATGCTAGGAAGTAAAAGTGGGGGAGTGCGTCATGGCTGAGATAGAAAAAGGAGCCAAGTTAGGTTCAGGTGTGTCTGGAGTCCATGAGGACCCCATTTCCACTATGACCTCTGAAAAAGTAAAACAGCCTCCATTCCTCTATTTATCCATCTGCATGACATGGGGAGTCAGAGCATTTGACCACTGGCATAGTTGATATTCTGCCACGATTGCTTTTTCCCAACTTTATTTTAAGAAATATCGCCTGTTTATACTTTTTTCCTCTTGAGATCCTGTGGTTCTTGACTGCAGTAGCTTTCAGAGGCTTGCATTTCCACTGTTAAGTCCTCAGGATTTTATGTATAGGATGGAAGACTTTATTCAGAAACATTGGTACCATTGTCAAGAGAATGGTAGTCATCACGGGGAGAAACCAGGGACCTGGGAGAAGTGAAGGGGTGGTCACATTAGAGAATTTGTGTAAGATGAGAAAACGGAATGAAATTGGACTAGTGTGCTGGTGAGGGTAACTTTTGGTGATGAGGCTTGCAGAGGATGATGGTACCACTTTAAAGGGAGAAAGAAAAATCTATTTTTATGAAACCTTTCTGTGTGGTGCTCTATGTGGCATATAAATCTCTATCACCTCCTCAGAGCCTTGTTATTCTTCAAGGCTTTCAAAATTAGATGGCTAATATTGGTCCATAAACCCTTCAGCTTTGTCTGGATTACCTATGAGATGTGTACACACAGAGTTCCAACTTAACCAATATTCAAGTCTGCCTCTAAGTGGACTATTGCATACCCCAGCTGTTTTTGGATTGAATGTTCAAAGATGTCTCATTTGTGTGTCTTAAGCCTTCCTGATTGTTATGGTGTGCAACTCATCATCTTATACCCAACCCTGGTTTGCAATCAATGTGCCAGCCTCAGGGTAATAGTTATATGAAATATTGCATTTGAGTACTGCTTTATTGATAAAACAACTTTCTCATAAAATCCTCACTTAAGTATCATAGTAAAGGGGAACATTTCAGTGTTACAGACACTGGCACTCAAATAAGTTTTGTGGCATCTGTAAATCCACATGGTTTTCTAAATTCGTACTGTGTGAAAACTTAAATTCAGATTTTGTATCTCCTAGTGCAATTTGCTTTCCACTCTAGATATCTACATTAATTTTGTGTGCTATAGTTTGTGCATTGTTTTATAAATTGATATTCCATATTAATTAAGTATATCTTTGGTATTTATTATCAAAGATATTTAATATTTATCTAATATTTATTTAATAATATTTATCTAATATTTATCTAATAAATATCTAATATTTATTATAAATATTAGAAAAATAATTTATAATATTACAGTGTTTTCTATATAAAGACATTTATACACATAGAAGCACGTATGTATTTGTGATCCACTCTAAAGTTATTGATTACGAGATTCAATATATTAATTTTATCATTGTATGTTACTCTGGGCAAAGTGCTATAGTAAATTCAGAAACACTATAAGACTGTTCTCACCTATGAATATTTTATAATCTAGTTTGGGAAAGTTTGGGAGATAATTCTAATTTCCAAATAAAATCATCAACAGCCTATGTGTTAGTCAAGGTTATCCAGGGGAACAGAGTCAATAGGGTATCTATATCTCTACATCTATATGTATGAAGGGATTTATTACAGGAATTCACTAACCTGATTATAGTGGCAAAGAAGTCCCATAATCTTCCATCTGCAAGTTGGAGAACCAGGAAGATCAGTGGTAATAATTCAGTTTTAGTCCAAAGGCCTAAAAACCAAGGGAGTTGATAGGAGAAGTCCTAATCCTCAGGCCCAAGAACCAGAAGCACTGATGTTCAAACAGCAGGAAAAGATGGATGTCCCAACTTAAGCAAAGAGCGGTTGTCCTTCCTTCCCATTTTTGTTCTATTTAGGCACTAAACACGTTAGATGATGCCCATGAGCGTTAGTGAGGGGGGTCAACTTTATGTGGCCTGCTGATTCAAATGCTAATATCTTACAGATACACACTCACAGACATATCTAGAAATAATGTTAAAACCAGTTACCTGGGCATCCCATAGCCAGTCAAGTTGGCACATAAAATTAACCATCGCAGCATCTAATCATTTGCCAGTAATATAAAAATATGTTCAGAAATGTGGAATGGAAATGAATTGGGCTAGACCTTGAAACATATAAAATTTTATACATGATGAAGACTGAAAAAAGATATACAATTAAGAAATGGAAATAGAGGGTTGTTTTTCAAAAGTGATAAAATTGGTTTAATTCAATAGTAGGTTAGAACCAGATTATATATGGGTGTTAGTCATAGCTGTAGTATAGCATTTTCCTGTGTGTGACTTGAGGACACCTGTGAGTTCCCCAGAAATGTTTCTGTGTCTTTAAAGTAAAAAAATATTTTCATTTTAATGAAAAGTTGAGTTTCAAATATTATATATTTGTTTCAAATATTATAAAGATTGACATGTACAGCCTGCATAAATAAAATCACTTAGGCCTCTTTAAGATTTGTAAATAAATTCTTGCTAAATATTATATAATAAAAACTAATAAGGAATGTTGATTTTACCTTCAAAATGATTGCAAGTCAAAAAGAACAGCAGTATGACTTAACAATTCTGATAAATAAATAAAATAAGTACATAAATGAAACTCACTTTAAATTTTTTTTTATTTAATTATTGTTCAAGTACAGTTTTCTGTCTTATATTCCTACCCTGCCCACCCTCCCCTCCCCAGTGCTCTCCACCTCCCTCTCATTTCTACCCCCCACCTTAGTTATTGTATGGACAAGTGTCCTTTATACTTGTCCCTGTAAATCCTTCCCATTTTCCCCTGTGATTCTCTACACTCTCCCCTCTGGTCCCTGTCAGCCTGTTCCGTATTTCAGTGTCTTTGGTCATATTTTGCTTGGTTGTTTGTTTTGTTGTTTAGATTCCTGTTAAAGGTGAAATCATATGGTATTTGTCTTTCACCGCCTGGCTTATTTCACTCAGCATAATGCTTTCCAGTTCCATCCAGGATGTTGCAAAGGGTAGGAGCTTCTTCTTCCTTTCTGCAGCATAGAATTCCATTGTGTAAATGTACCATAGTTTTCTGATCCATTCATTTACTAACGGCACCTAGGTTGCTTTCAACTCTTGGCTATTGTAAATTGTGCTGCTGTGAACATTGGTGTGCATAGGTTCTTTTGGATTGGTGTTTCAGGGTTCTTAGGATATACTCCTAACAGTGGAATTGCTGGGTCAATAGGCAGATCCATTTTTAGTTTTCTTAGAAAATTCCATACTGTTTTCCATAATGGTTGTACCAGTTTGCAATTCCACCAACAGTGAACTAGGGTCCCCTCTTCCCCACAACCATTCCAACATTTGTTGTTTTTTGCTTTGTTTATGATAGCCATTCTGACTGGTGTAACGTGGTATCTCATTGTGGTTTTAATTTGCATCTCTCTGACAGCTAGCAATATTGAGCATCTTTTCATGTGTCTCTGGATCCTCTGTATGTTCTCCTTGGAGAAGTGTCTGTTCAAGTCCCTTGACCACTTTTTAATTGGGTTGCTTGTCTTCTTAGATTGGAGCCATAAATGACCTGGAATAGCAGCTGCAATTTTGAGAAAGAAGAGCAAAGTAGGAGGGATCACAATACCTGATACAAAACTGTATTACAAGGCCATTGTAATCAAAACAGCTTGGTACTGGCATAAAAACAGGCACATAGACCAATGGACAGAACAGAGAGCCCAGAAATAAATCCAAATCTCTACAGTCAATTAATATTCAACAGAGGTGGCAGTAACATAAAATGGAGTAAAGATAGCCTCTTCAACAAATGGTGTTGGGAGAACTGGACAGCTACATGCAAAAAAATGAAATTTGAATACCAACTTACACCATACACCAAAATAAATTCAAGGTGGATAAAAGACTTAAATATAAGCCGTGACACCATTAAAGTCCTAGAGGAGAACACTGGCAGGAAAATCTCAGATATTTTCAGGAAAATATGGAAAAATGTTTTCAGGAAAAAAATCTCAGGAAAATACGCAGCAATATTTTTACTGATACGTCCCCTAGAGCAAGGGACATAAAGGAAAGAATAAACAAATGGGATCTCATCAAAATTAAAAGCTTCTGTACGGCTAAGGAAAGCAGTATTAAGAGAAAAAGAGAAACAACTGTTTGGGAAACCATATTTGTCAATGACACCTCAGACAAGGGTTTTATCTCCAAAATATACAAAGAACTCACAGGACTCCACTCTAAGAAGACAAGCAATCCAATTAAAAAATGGGCAAAGGACTTGAACATACACTTCTCCAAGGAGGATAAACCCACTTTTTTATTGTTATGTACATCAAGTGACAATAAGGTTTTGTAAAAAAATTTAACAGTAGATTCATGCAAACACAATTTACTCAGCTTTCCAAAAAGGGAGCAATAATAATATTTTTAATTACATATTTGTTTTATGAAGGGCAATCCTGACTAAGGTAATTGTTGCAATTTTGATTTCATGGATATCTGTGCAAGACTATTTAGGGTGGTAAAAATCAGATTGGTTTGGAATGGGGTTGCTATAATATTTTTAATTACAATGCAAATATTAAAGTCATGAATTAATTTAAGTTAATTTATATTTGGATTAAATATGACTTTAAATAGTAGTTACATTTAAAAATGAAGGCACTTTTAGAAGTATTTTCATGCTGCTTTCTACAGAGGTTGCAACAATCTGCACTCCCACAATCAGTGCAAAAGGGTTCCCCTTTCTCCACATCCTTGCCAGCACTTGTTTCTTTATTTATTGATGGTAGCCATTCTGACAGGAGTGAGGTGATATCTCATTGTGGTTTTAATTTGCATCTCTCAATTAGTGACATTGAGTATCTTTTCATATGTTGATTGGCCACCTGTATTTCAGCTTTGGAGAAGTGTCTATTCAGGTCCTTTGCCCATTTTAAAATAGGGTTGTTTGTTTTTTTGGTGCTGAGTCTTTTAAGTACTTTATAAATTCTGGATATTAACTCCTTGGCAGATGTATTGCCAAATATGTTCTCCCAATATGTGGGCTGTCCTTTTATTTTGTTGATGTTTTCCTTTGTTGTGAAAAAATTTTTTAGTTTGAAGTAGTCCAACTTGCTTATTTTTTCATTTGTTTTCCTCACCTGGGGCGGTATATTTGATTAAAAAAATTCTATGAGCAATGTCTGAAATTTTGCAGCCTATGTTTTCTTTTATGATTTTTATCGTTTCAGGTGAAACATTTAAGTCTTTGATCCCTTCTGAATTTATTCTTTTGTGTGGTATAAGTAAGTGGCCTAGTTTCATTTTTCTGCATGTATCTTTCCAATTTTCCCAACTCCATTTATTGAATAAACTATTTTTAGCCCATTGTATGTGTTTGCTTCCTCTGTCAAATATTAATTGACTATAACATTGTGAATTTACTTCTGGGCTCTCTGTTATGTTCCATTGATCCAAGTGGCTCCATATAAATTTTTGAAAGATTTGGTCTAGTTCTGTGAAATACATCATTGGTATCTTGATAGAAATTGCATTGAATCAACAGATTGTTCTGGGTAGTACGAGCATTTTAATGGTGTTAATTCTTCCTATCCATAAACACAGTATATGCTTCCACTTAATTTATATCTTCTTCAATTTCTTTCTTCAGTGCCTTGTATTCTGGTATAGATCTTTTACCTCCTTGGTTAGGTTTATTCCTTGTTTTTTTTTTTTTTGAGAAGGTATGAATTGTTTTCTCTTTCACATATTTTTAGATTTAAACTTTTTAAAATTGTTGTTCAAGTACAGTTGTCTCTATTTTCCCTCAGCCACTCCCCCACACCCCAGCCACATCCACCTCCTACCTTCAATCCTGCACAAGGCTTTGTCCATGGGTCCTTCATACATGTTCCTTGATAACCCTTCCCTTTTCCCCCTATTATCACCTCCCCACTCCCCTCTGGTTACTATCAGTTTGTTCTTTATTTCAATGTCTCTGGTGATATTGTGCTTGCTTATTTGTTTTGTTGATTAGGTTCCACTTATAGGTGAGATCATAGGGTATTTGTCTTTCACCATCTGGCTTATTTCACTTAGCATAATGCTCCAGTTCCATCCATGCTGCCACAAAGGGTAGGAGCTCTATCTTTCTTTGTGCTGCATAGTATTCCATCGTGTAAATATATCATAGTTTTTTGATTCACTCATTTACTCATGGGCACTTAGGTTGCTTCCAGCACTTGGCTATTGTAAATTGTGCTGCTATAAACATTGGGGTGCATAAGTTCTTTTAAATTGGTGTTTCAGGGCTCTTAGAGTATAGTCCCAGCAATGGAATTGCCAGGTAAAAAGGTAGTTTCATTTTCAGTTTTCTGAAGAAATTCATACTATATTCATACTGAATATTATATTCATACTATATTAGTATTAAATTCATACTATATTCATACTGCTGTTTTCTATAGCGTCTGCACCATTCTGCATTACCAACAACAGTGCACTAGGGTTCCTTTTTCTCCACATCCTCTCCAACATTTGTTGTTTGTTGGTTTGGTTATGATGGCCATTCTGACTGGTGTGAAGTGGTATCTCATTATGGTTTTAATTTGCATCTCTCTGATGGCTAGTGATGCCAAGCATCCTTTTATATGTCTCTGTGGGCCCTTTATGTCCTCCTTGGAGAAGTGTCTGTTCAGGTCCTTTGCTCATTTTTTAATTGGGTTGTTTATCTTCTTGGAGTGAAGTTGTATGGGTTCTTTATATATTTTAGAAATCAAACCCTTGGCCAAGGTATCATTTGCAAATATATTTTCCCATATGGTTGTTTCTCTTTTCATTTTGTTGATGTTTTCTTTAGCCATGCAGAAGCTTTTTATTTTGATGAGATCCCACTTGTTTATTCTTTCTTTTCTGTCTTTTGTTCTAGGGGACATATCAGTGAAAATATTGCGGTGTGGAATATCTGAGATTTTCATGCCTATGTTCTCTTTAGGACTTTTATGGTAGCATGATTTGTATTTATGTCTTTTATTCATCTTGAGTTTATTTTTGTGTCTGGTATTAGTTGGTGGTTGAGTTTTATTTTTTTGCCTGTAGCTGTCCATATGTCCCAACACCATTTGCTGTAAAAGCTGTTTTTAGTCCATTTTATGCTTCTGCTCCCTTTGTCAGGTCATTTAGGGGTCCATATAAATGAATTATTTTCTTAATTTCCCTTTCTTTTAGTTAATTATTGGCATATAAAATGCAACTGATTTTTGGATATTAATTTTGTATCCTTCTGCTTTGCTGGATTGCTTTATCAGATCTAGTAGTTTCTTGGTGGAATCTTTGGGGTTCTCTATGGACAGTAGCATGTCATCTGCAAATAAAGGCAGCTTTATTTCTTCCTTTCCAGTTTGGATGCCTATTATTTCTTCTTGACTGATTGCTGTGGCTAAAACTTTCAGTACTATGTTGAATAAGAGAGATGAGAGTGAACATTCTTATCTTATTCCAGATCTTAAAAGGAATACTTGTAGTTTTTGCCCATTGAATATGATGCTGGCAGTGGTTTTTTATATATGGACCTTATGATGTTTAGGTGTGTTCCCTCTAATTCTCACTTTGCTGAGAGTTTTTTTTTTATTATAACTAGCTGCTGAATTTTATCAAGTTTGTTTTCTGCATTTATTTATATGATTATGTGATTTTCATCCTTCATTTTGTTTATGTAGTAAATCACACTTATTGATTTGTGAATGTTGTACCAATCTTGCATTCCCAGAATAAATTTGAATTGATCATGGTCTGTGATCTTTCTGAAGGATGTAAGCACCCCTATGTTCATTGCAGTTTTATTTACAATCACCAAGATATAAAAGCAGGGCAAGTCTCCATCAATAGATGAGAGCATATAACAACTATGGGACATTTACACAATGGCATACTACTTGGCCATAAAAAAAAAACCAAGAACATTTTATCATTTTTTGACAGTATGGATGGACCAGGAAAACATTCTACTGAGTGAAATAGCCATTCAGAGGAGGACAAATATCATTTGATCTCACTCGTATGTGGAATCTAATGAACAAACTGAACTAACAAGGAAAATGGGAACAGACTCATAGATAGAGAGCAGGATGACAGCTAGTAAGGAGGGAGGTTAGGGCATGGAGAGACTGAAGAAAAAGAATAATGGACTCATGGACGTGGACAACAGTGCAGTGATTGCTGGTGAGGGAGGAGGGTATAGGGACTAAATGGTAATAGAAATAAAAAGATAATAAAGATTAATATAAATAAATAAGGGTACTTCTTAACAAATGTGCTCATTGCCCTACAGTGACCAACTTTAAATTTATTTAGACACATGAAACACATTTGACTACAGGAATGAGAGATAAGTACTTATTATTAATATTTCTGCATATTAACACAATTGAAATTCATGCTAGGAGCTACAGGGGCTTGTTTCATTGCTTTCCCATGTGTCCTTCCATTTCAGCTGTTTTCTTGGTCATGATGTAGATCTATTAGCATATTACATGGGTGAGTTTGCACAGCTTTCTTGCCAAGGGCTGCCCTGCAGTTGCCCCATCATTGGGTAACTTACTTAAAGCCTCCATCATTTCATATGACAGAGTAACTTAATTATGTACTGCTTTGGAGATGTTAAATGAATTTTCTTTAAGACAAGTGCACTTCATTTAATATTTTTCTCCATCAAGCACTTGAACTGTGACATTTCCATCATAAACGCTAACTGAATGCTTTATAAATGGAGGCCTTCTCTTAGGCTAATTATTGTTGAGGCTGAGCACTACTCTAAAGTCCCTGAGATAAAAAATGTGGTGGCTGATGCTCATCTTTATAATAGAGTTTTGGAATAATGAAAATTTGATAAACATAATGAGTTGTGGTTATATATGCCGTGGAGCAAATTTTGTTTCAAATTTTGAATAGGGTCTCATTAGTGGTTCTTGTAATTCCTTCACTCAATCATAAAACCTCGTTGTTGGATAATGGCCAGCCAGCATTGAAGGAGAGAGAAGAGAAGAGGAAGGGAGGAAGAGAGAGAGAGGGAGAGAGAGAATATGTAGAAGAGTGTGTAGGGCGCTAAGTCTGATTTGTTTTATGACATCCTGGATCAAATATAAATATCTTTCTAACTGCAAGACCCTGTTCAAAAACTTTGTAAAGCAAAGTCATGGAATTAATTGCCATGTAAGCCATTTATAATAGTTACAAAAAAACCCTCTATTGTGAGACTTGCAGTCTCACAAATATCTGCCCTTGTTCATGTTTTATTTACCCTCTAACTTAAAAATGTTTTTATTGTGGTAAAATACACATAACATAAAATTTATCTTTTTAACCTTTTCAAGAGTACAGTTCAGTGATATTAAGAACATTCATATTGTTGTTACCATCAACACCATTCATATCAAGAAGTCTTTTCATCTCTAGAAGGAGAAACTACCTGTTAAACACTAAATCCCCTTTTACCTCTCCCCTGGCCCTGGCAATCACCATTCCACTTTTCTAAGTTCCTCATGTAAGTGGAATTATTATATTCATATTTTTGTGGCTAGCTGACTTCAGTTAGCATAATACCCAAAGTTTTGCTATGTTGTAGCATGTGTCATAAATTCCTTCCTATTTAAGGCTGAATAATATTCCCTTGTATGAATACATCATATTTTCCTATCCATTCATCTATTGACGGACACAGTTGCTTTCATATTTTAGCTAATGTGAATGATGCCACTACAAACATGTTTTTAGAAACATCACTTTGAGACTTGCTTTTAGTTTAGCTTTTAGTTTATATAACCAGAAGGGGAATTACTGGGTCACATGGGAATTCTATTTTCAATTTCTTGTGGAACTGTCACACGTTTTCTACAATAGCTGTACTATTTTACATTCCCAACAAGAGTGATCAAGGGTTTCAATTTCTCCACATCCTCGCCAACAATTGTTTTCTGTTTTCTTGATAGTTCTTCTGATAGGTGTGAGATTGTATCTTGTTCTAGTTTTGATTTGTATTTCTGCAATAACTAGTGATATTGAACATCTTTTCATGTTTTTATTAGTCATTTGTACATCTTCTTTAAGAAAATATTCAAGTCTGTAGCTCATTTTTGGTTATTTGGGCCTTTTAAATAACTTTTCTTTCTTTAACTCTTTAATTTGGAATAATTCTATACTCATGGAAAATTATGAAAATAGTATGGAGAGTTCCCATATGCCCTATCCGTAGCTTTTCCTAATGTGAAAATCATATAAAACCATGGTAAATTTATAAAAATCAACATTATAAGTAAACTACTAACTTTATTCAGATTTCAGTAGTTTTACAAATAGTACCTTTTTCTACACATCCAGTACCCAAACCCAGATTCTACTTGGCCTTTAGTTGTCATGTTTTCTTAGTCCCTTTCAATCTGCATGAGTTTTTTTAGACTTACTTCAACTTTTGTGACCATAAGATGTTTGAATAGTACCTGTCAGTTACTATGTAAAAATATCTCTCACGTTGCTCTTTATTACTTTGAGTTAATGCATTATTGAGAACATTACATAGGTAATATGCCCACATCATGCATCACATCAGGGAAATGATGTCTTACATAATAATATGTAGCTGTAGGTCTTTTCTTGGTGAGTTAGCTTTGATCATTTGGTTGAAGTGGTTTCTTTAAGGTTTCTCCACTGTAAAGTTATGACTTTTTCCTTATTGTAATTAATTAAATATTTATTTGGGGGACATCATTCTCTTAAAAATATTATCTTCTCCAAATAAATATTTAGCATTGATAACATAGCACCCATAACTGATGTTACCTGTAGCAATCATTACTGAGATGTTTTAAAGATAATTTTCTGTTTTCCTCATTTCTTCTCTACTCTTTAAGTGGACTTCCTTAAACAAGAGCTTTTCTTTGTCCTTCATTTATCTATTTATTTGGATATTTATATCTATCTTCAGAGTTTATTCTCTTTTTTACTACACCTTACACAGTTTTCCTGGGGTGTTTCAGGGGTTGATACTGTGACTGAGAATACTTAAAATAAATGCAGCTCTTCCCCTACCCTCTCCTAGTTTGTTTTTGGTGACTCATGGTTGTTGATGTGTCATAGGTCCAAAAGGAATCAGATGAGAAGGAGGGAAGGTAATGGGGCAGAAGAGGTCTTACTTGACTTGTATTTTTATGAGCTGCTCTCTGAGCAGACGCATTTTCCCATGTAGCATTTGCATGGGACCTCCAGAGTTCCCCTTCACTGGGAGTATCTACTCTGGAGTTTTCATCATGGGAGATGCCTCTTCAGCTGACTGATATACTCCCTTGCAGATCCTATTTGTGGGTAGGCATCTTCTGTGTAGACACTGTCTCGTGGAGTCCAGTTTCTTCCCTTGGCACTTCTTTTGGACAAAATACCCTTAAGGAGGCTCCAGATACATTTTCTTTTTCCTTTCTATTGTTTACTTTTATCTTTTTCTGCCTACATCTGGCTCACAGAAAATATATCTTCTTGATTCTGGGAGTATAATAACTTTTCTAATCCCAAACTTTTTTTTTTCTGGTGTCAAAGACCAGCTCAGTCATCCTCTTGACCTGTAGGTGTGAATTAAGCACAACTGTCTGCATTCTGTACCTCCCAACTTGCAAGAGAGTCAAAGCAATATTTCTGTGTAGTCTCTTATACTAGTCTTAAAGGATGGAGGAGAGGGGGCAATGCTCTCCTGCATGGCAGGAAAAAGCTGTACAAGTTCAGTAACTTTCTCTAAAAATGGTCTCTATCCAAACTCTGGCCTAAATGGTTCCAAACTCTAGGTCTCTTTAAACTCTTTCTTGAGGGTGAAGATTGGCGGTCAGCTAAGGATTCAAAATATACCAATTTTTGGAACCCTACTTTCACAATTCCTGTTTATTTGGTGGCCTACACTTTGAAAACTTGCTGAGAGATAAATCAAGATAAGGATTGGATTTGGATTTGGCAACACAGGGTGCCCCTGACCACCTGACAAAGGGCAATTTTATATAGCCTGAATGGAGTGCGTTCTGCAGAGAATGAGAGGGAGGCAAGTGGTTTCAGAAAATGGAGGCAACGATGTCACAAAATTTTACTATAAAATGGTAAATATGAGTATTTTTTAATGTTTGAGAATCATGGAATCCAGAGTTTTTTTAAGATGAATATAATAGCTTGTTGTAGACCACTCTGCCTGGTTCTAGGAATTGTATTTTGACCCCTTGTGGCTAAGGGTGAGGACGACCTCTGGAATGCCAGCCACAGGAGACAAAGCTTGTCTCTGGTAGCAAATGTTGCCTCAGTTTCCTCTCCCTGCCCCCAAAGCTTGGTTGGAAGTCAATGACAGGTAAGACCCCTCACAGCGGGGGGCAACCTAAGCCAGACACGACCACTTGGGAGGCCTTCATGGAAGGACTCAGGGGGCTGCAACAAAGAGCAATGGACTCTCACCCCTCCCCCCTGGCTTTGACATAGCCCGAGTCCCCATGTTCTCTGGGAGAAGTGCTTCCTGGCTCTAATCCCCTTAAGTCTGAATACCTGTTGGGGAGAGGTGCAGCTCCTTGCCTTGCTAGACTGTGTCCTGGCGAAAAATCTGGCTTCACAAAGACTTGCTGATAAACCTGTGAAATCTGCTCTGCTAAGAGTGTTTTCATTCATATGTTAAGGGATCAAACAGGAAACCCTGAAACTCTGTTCCTGGCAGACTCTGACTCAGACTAAGCCCTCAGATTTCTTTGAAATGTTATCTACTGTTTGATCCTTGCTGCCCTGCATTCCTGTGTATTACAACCCAACAAAAGGCCTCAGAGGAGGGGGCTCGAGGCCTTTTTCTCCTTGGAGAAACTGGCTGCGGCTGGCCCTTTTCCACTGAGAAACTGGCCACTGGTCACAGCCTTTTTCCTCTGGGAAAATGGCCACTTTTCCTCCCCAAGCAGATTGCATCATGTCTCAGTCATGATTACTCTCATCTGTGGCAGTCGGGGAGACTTGCGAGGAAAGTTGCCCCCACAATGGCCTGTTTTCATCGCAATGAGAATAATCCAGGAGAAATGGGGAAGTTCATAATGTGGGTGGGAAGGGAGGTCATCAGAAGTGCTGTCCTTTAACAGGTAAGAGAGATGGAATTCTGTGCATGGGGGTGAGTTGGTCTTGGATAACAACAAGAGAAAAAACAGAAGTAATTATGACTGAAGTCAGCAGGTTACTAAAAGTGGTTTGATAGTGTGTGGGAGTTCTCTAATTGTCTTTACTGTTTACTGAGGGAAATAAGAACTACTTATCAGAGAGAAGTGAGGAGAAGAGTGAGCATTTCAGTTATAAAGAAAGAGATGTAAATTAGTCATGTTCTTGAAGAGTGGGATGGTGATTGAAAAGAACAATCTAACAGAATTGAGGGTTGACTGAAGTGCAATTGAGGCTTATCATTTAAAATGAGGCTAATTTACAATAAGCTTACTTTTTTGCTCTCCTGTGGGAAAGTCATTGAAGTAGAAATGAGTTAATTTGAAACAGGGTTGAAATTCTGTTTTTCTGGACCCAAGAATTACAGGAGAGAGGGATTGTGAAGGAGAGGCTATTTGGTTAGCAATGTTTTTTAATGATAGACAGTGAGATCTAAAACAGATAAGGAAGGAACAGAAGAATAGGAGGCAGCTTAAATATGGGTGTTTTGGAGCAAATTGTCAAGTTGAAATATTACTGACATTGGTACAGAAGGAAGATGCTTGAATAGTAGAGAGGTGGTCAGAACTTGGGGTTCTTGAAGAGACTTTGGCATGTATTCAGTGGTTATTAAGACAAATGAGATAAAGAACAAGATTATTGTATGCACGGAAGGCCAGAAGTCGTGAGGCCATGGAACTGAATCAGCGTATATATAGATATGGAGTCCCTGGATTCAGATCAATGTTGATGTAGATGATGATATCAGCAACAACACTGAGAGAGAAATAATTAGCCTGATAATTCATCAATATCGTATTAAAGGTAGATTATCTTTTTTCTTGTTCGGCATTTTAATTCTACTTTCAACAGTTGTCTCTTTGATTTTAGGCAAGTGACAAGGGCAGGTATTTAAATTTTTTGGTTAACAACACACATCCAAAATGCCCTACAAACCTTTATGGTCTTTATGATTTATGATGCAATTGGAGATGACGTTATAACAATTTTGTAGATGTGAAAATAGAATTTTAATGATATTAAATATAAAATATTAGCCTGACTGGTGTGGCTCAGTGGATTGAGTGCCAGCCTGTGAACCAAAGGGTCATCTGTTCTATTCCCAGTCAGAGCACATGCCTGGGTTGCAGGCCAGGTCCCAAATAGGGGGTGCTCAAGAGGCAACCACACATTAATGTTTCTTTCCTCTTTCTCTCTTCCCCTCTCTCCAAAAATAAATAAAAAAAATAAAATAATTTGCCAGTGCTGATATGGCTAGGGAATGATAGTATTTCCATGGGAACATATTCCACCAGTGTGTTTTAAGAGTGTTAAGTGGAGGAAGTTTATTAAATATCAAAACAAAATATATTTATCTAATTCTTTAGTGTTTTTATAAAAGCTTTGCCTTTTCATGAACACTTTTATGCAATGAGAATGTAATATAAGAAAGTCTTTTTTTTCTTTAAGGATTTTATTTATTTACTTTTAGAAAGGGGAAAGGAGGGAGAAAAAGAGAGAGAGAAACATCAATGTGTGGTTGCCTCTCACATGGCCCCACTGGGGGCCTGACCTGCAACACAGGCATATGCCCAGACTGGGAATCAAAATTGTGACCCTTTGGTTCACAGCCTGTGCTCAATCCACTGAGCTATACCAGCCAGGGAGAAAGTGTTATATCTAAAACAAACTTTAGTTTGATGATAAAATACACTTTCTTTTTTTCTGTCCTATCTTTAATCATTAATTGTCTTAGTTTTTAAAGAACATATAGTAATTATTAAGATGCCTATATATTATAGATAATATGGTATTCAGAATGTATATGTTATTTAAAAGGTGCTAGACTAATTGTTTTTATGAATATGTACATTTCATATATGTATTATATACATATGGTCTGTCCAGAAGGTATCCAGCCATGTAATGTGAAAAATAGAGACATTTATTGAAGAAGATATAAGATACAATGATTCTGTACCTGTTATAGTTGTTTACTTAGTTTTTGTTTTTATATTTTAGGTTCAGTTGTTGATAGATATGAGTTTGTTGTCATTATGGTTTATAGTTTTTGAAATAGAGAAGTCAAAGAATTCATATGCACAACCCATGGACATGAACTAAGGGGCTGGAATGCTGGGGGTGGTGCAAGGAGGAGTGGGGTAAAGGGGAGAAAAAAATTGGGGCAACTGTAATAGCATGATCAATAAAATAAACCTTAAAAATAAATTTTAAAAAGATACAAGATACAAGAAACATTGTACATAAGATGATGACTCTTTAGTTCCCTTCACAGTAGGCAACTTCACAGTAGGCACGCAGTTCTCTTAATGACCATCAGCTGTGCCATTGTATTTTCCTGAATCTCATTGACAGTTTGAAATCTCTTCCCTTCCAAAGATGATTTTAGTTTTGGGAAAAGGCAGAAGTCACAGGGCACCAAATTTAGGCCGTAGGAGGGCTGAGTCACTTGGGCTATTTGATGTTTTGCCAAGACCCTGTGCATGAGATGTAATACATGAGCAGGCACATTGTTGTGATGAAGCAGCCAATAACCAGTTGCCCATAGCTGCAGGCTTCTGAATCATCCAAATGTTATATGTGGAGGAATGTTCAAGCTTAATGCAAAATCTAATGCAGATTCATTGCTCTACTCTTTCAGTCATTTTGAGTGCCTCAACCACATAGTACAAGGTACTCGCTCAGCAGCATCTACTGCTTGCACTGACTACCAAGTGAAATAGTCATTGTTGATGCATGTACATTCTAGTCCACTCTCCTTGGCTGTCATGCTACATCAATGTCATGCAAGCCATTCTTGTTATATTAATAATGGCTGTAGTTTTCCCAAACAAACTCTCTCTCTCTCTCCCTCCATATATATATATATATGGATTTTATATTATTTTATATATATAATAATAAAATTGCATATCATTTTTATTATTTATATGTATTATATATAAAAAATTAAATACTAGGCAACAATTCAACAGAACAGTAATATACTTACCAAGCAAGAAGTATATGGTATGTTAAAAAACATACCAAGTTGTTTAATTAATTGGTCAAGTTATAAAAGCCTTAAGATCCTATCAATGGATTATAAAAAACCCATGAAATTTTCAATATCCATTATTTTTTAAATAATTGTGTAAAATAACAGAGAAATGCTTCTATTCTCTAATGAAGCATATATATTTTAAAGAATTAGTGTCATTTATAATTATGCAATTTTAGATACATTTTTTACAAATCAGCAATAAAATAAGGTTTATTTGAATCAATTTCATTCAGAATTTTTTCAGAAATTTAAGCCAATGCAATTAGACATGAAACAGAATTAAGTTCTAGTTCTTGACAAAGAAGAAAAAGTATCTTTTTTCAACTATTATATCTCTAGAATATCAAAAGACATGAAATAGCCCTGGCTGGTGTAGCTCAGTGGATTCAGTGTGGGCCTGAGAACCTGACTATCGAGGTTTGATTCCCAGCCAGGGCACATATCTGGGTTGCAGGCCAGTCCCCAGCAGTGGATGCATGAGAGGCAACCATACATTGATATTTCTCTCCCTCTCTCCTTCCCTTCCCTCTAAAGATAAATAAATAAAATCTTTTAAAAAAGACATCGAATAAATATTTTTATACTATAAGAAATTTTAGGGCACAAAACAATGACCAGGTATTTTATCAAAAGCAAAAGACATTAACACCTTCCTTATATCCTACCAGTAATAAGTTACAAAATGTAGTGGAATAAAAAACACCCCATTTAAATGGAACCATTTAAGAATAATTTGAACAAGGAAATATAGAACCTGTTTTAAGAAAATTAAAAGACTCTATTGAAACATTGAGATCAAGATTTGAATAAATAAAGTATGTATTATATAAGCAGGAAGACTAAAAATGTGTAAAAATTCTAATTCTTAAATTAAGTTAAATTTATTAAAATCAATATTCATTTATAACATAAAATCCATTATCAAACTAAAAATAGAAAAAAATACTTTTCTAATCTAATAAAGAGTAGCTCAAAAAGAACAAAAAGTGTACTTAATGGTAACTTAAAAAATTTTTTCTCCCTGAGTTTGAGGAGAAAAAAAACAAGACTGTCCACTATTACTATTATTTAATGCCATACCAGTGTTTCTATTAAGTGTAAGACTCAAAGAAGGGAAATAAAAGGTATAAAGTTTACAAAGGAAAAAAAACCTCATTATCTACCAATGACAATAATTCAGCATATAGATATTGGGGGTGGGTAGGGCAGGAGAAAGTGGTGGAGGGAAAATGAGTACAACTATATTTGAACAATAAAAAGCAATTAAAATTTTTTTCCAATAAGTTCTAGTCACAAAATACAAAAAAAAAGAACAGTTGAGCTGTTAGAATTGGTATGTAAATTTAATGAGGTCACTGGATATAAGGTCAATATATAAAGTTAATTGTATTTTTATAGAGAAATAATTCATAGAAAATAAAAAATTTAAAAGGCACCATTTAAAATCACATAAATATCAAGCACTTAGAAATAAATTTGACATCTGTGATAAGATCATATGACTTTTGTCTTTCTTTTTGTTTATGTGATATATTACATTTATTGATTAAAAAAAGGTCAAAGGACCTGAATGGTCAAGGAGGACATACAGAGGGCCCAGAGACATATGAAAGGATGCTTAGCATCACTAGCCACCAAGGAGATGCAAATTAAAACCACAATGAGATACTACTTCACACTGGTCAGAATGGCCATGACAAATAAATCAACAAAGAACAAATGTTGGTGAGGATGTGAAGAAAAGGAAATCTTAATACACTGTTGCTGGGAATGCAGACTGTTGCAGCCATTATGAGAAACAGAATGGGATTTCCTTAGAAAACTGTAAATGGGACTGCCTTTTGATCTGGCAATTCTATTGTTGGTATTATACACTAAGAATCCCAAAACACCAAATTCATTTATTAGGTTGAGCAGTTTTTGGGTAGAGTCTTATAGGATTTTCCATGTACACTATTAAAATAAAAAGAGAACCAACTATATTGGAAAGCATATTTGCCAATGATACCTCAGACAAGGGTTTAATCTCCAAAATATACAAAGAACTTACACGACTGCACTCTAAGAAGACAAGCAACCCAATTAAAAAGTGGGCAAAGGACTTGAACAGACACTTCTCCAAGGAGGACATACAGAAGATGCAGAGACACATGAAAAGATGCTCAATATCACTAGCTATCAGAGAGATGCAAATTAAAACCACAATAAGATACCACTTTACACCAGTCAGAATGGCTATCATAAACAAAGAAACAAACAACAAGTGCTGGAGAGGCTGTGGGGAAAAGGGGACCCTAGTTCACTGTTGGTGGGATTGCAGACTGGTACAACCACTATGGAAAACAGTATGGACCTTTCTAAGAAAACTAAAAATGAATATGCCTTTTGACCCAGCAATTCCACTCTTAGGAGTATATCCTAAGAATCCTGAAACACCAATCGAAAAGAACCTATGCACCCCGATGTTCATAGCAGCACAATTGACAACTGCCAAGAAAGAGATGGAAGCAACCTAGGTGCCCATCATTAAGTGAATGGATCAAAAAACTATGGTATATTTACACAATGGAATTCTATGCTGCAGAAAGAAAGAAGGAGCTACTACCCTTGACAACAGCATGGACGGAACTGGAAAACATTATGCTGAGTGAAATAAACCAGGTGGTGAAAGACAAATACCATATGTATGATTTCACCTTTAATAGGAAGCTAAACAACAAAACAAACAAGTGAGCAAAATATAACCAAAGACACTGAAATAGAGAATAGGCAGACAGTGACCAGAGGGGAGAAGGCAGGGAATTTCATGGGAAAAAGGGGAAGGATTTACAGGACAACAATTAAGGGGGGTGGAAGTGGGAGGGAGGTGGGGAGCACTGGGGTGGGGGGGTCTGAGATGGGAGTAAAAGACAAAAATTGTACTTGAACAACATTTAAATTAAAAAAAAAGAATCCCAAAATACCAATTCAAAAGAACCTATGCACCCCAATGTTCATAGCAGCATTATTTACAATGGCCAGATGCTGGAAGAAACCTAAATACCTATGAGTATATGAGTGGATGAAAAAACTATGGTGGTTTGATCAAAATACATTTACACAATGGAATACTACACAGCAGAAAGGAAGAAGGAGCTCCTACCCTTTGTGATGACAGCATAGATGGAACTGGAGAGCATTATGCTAAGCAAAATAAGCTAAGTGGTGAAAGACAAATACCATATAATCTCAATTATAAGTGGAACCTAATCAACCAAACAAACAAGCAACCAAATATAAACAGAGACATTGAAATAAACAAAATCTGACAATAACTGGTGGGGTTGAGGGTACCGGGGGGAAGAAAAGGAAGGATTGTCAAGCAACATATATGAAAGACCCATGGGCAAAGGCAGAGAGGAGAAGGATTCAGGGTGGGAGGTAGGGTTGGGCGGGGTAGGGGAACTAGGAGGTGGGAAAATAGAGACAATTGTACTTGAACAGCAATTAAAAAAAAGAAAAAATAGGAAGAAGAAAGAAAGAAATCTAACAAAATAAAATATATGACATCTGCACTGAAAGTACAAAATAATATAGATACCTTTTAAAAATGACCTAAATAAATGGAAGTTAATAAAACATTCTTGGATAGGAAGACTCAGTTTTGTAACAATATTAAATTTCCCAGTTGATCTACACATTCAGGGAATCGAAATCAAAATTGTAAAAGGGGTATACAAGATACATGAAAGCTGATGCAAAATTTTAACAGACCAAGGATATCCAATACTGTCTAATTAGCTATCTATCTATCTATCTATCTATCTATCTATGTACTGTGATCCATCTATCTATCTATCTATCTATCTATCCAACATGAATCTATCTGTATCTTAGGAGTTGGTTCTGCTTTTCTGTTTGAATCCTGACTGATACAATCTATATGTATTTTTCGATTAATACCTAGAGATAATTCTAAAGGTATGTTACATTTGAAATAAAAAATACTTGAGAAAAGATATGTATAAATATATGAAGGAAATATGAAGTACTTAAAAAGCAGAAGAAAATGAGGAACTGAAATTTCAGGCTTTGAAGTGAGAATAGAGAGTGATACAGAGTGTAATTTTAGATAGTAAAATTAAGCATTGAATCAAATTAGAAACAAAAACCTAAATATATAATATCAAGATATTATTTTAACTATGTTGTCAATAGGGTTAAAATTATGTAGCTTTTAATATTAGATTAATAAACATGGAGGTATTTTTATCCATGGTAAAATACCATGGATGAAAATCCATGTATTTTTAATTGGATTTTTAAAATGCCTGTATTTTAAAAATCTATTTTTAAAATGGATTTTAAATGCCTGTGGCCAAATACTTAATATTTACACTATTTTAATTATGTAAAATAAGCATTTATTTTAAATATAATATAAAAGATATAATCTTTATGTAAAATGGAACAGCTGAAAATTTTTGCTAAAGTAATTTTAGTTTTAAAAGTGGAAATTAGTTTTGTGAAAGATCATAATTTACTAAAATAAAAGAAAAATGTATGGTAACTGTTTTTGGTAACTGAGTGATGCTGCTTTTAATTTTTTATAAATAATTACTAATGGATATATTTGTAAATATATATTTGCCCACATATCACATTTTTATTCATTTTTAAATAAAATGTTTTCTTAGTGGGAAATTACTAGCTTGCATATAATAATAAATGATCAGGTTAACATTTTTAATTTTCCTTCATATTGTAAGTATTGATGGCAATAAGTTTTCTTGGCAACAGTGGATACGTTTAATTTATCATCAATTTTTATTTATATTCTTCCATTGAGTGCAATGTTTTTCCAGAATTTGTGGAACTTCTTTCCCTTTCTTTTCGAGAGTGATGGAATTGGTGATTTGGTCAAAGGGATGTGCACAGACTCTGAAGCCAGATTCCCTAGGCTGGCATCGCCCTCTGGCAACTCACTCACCCTGTGACCTTAGGCTAGTTGGTGGTCTAACGGTCTGTGCCTCAGTTTTTCATGTACAAAGTGTAGATTAAAATGGTGGCTCCCTTAAAGAATTGTATGAATTCATAGAAAGTGAGAATACATGTAAAGAGCTTACAAAGAACCTGGTACATAATACACACTATCGTGAATATATTTTATTGCCTTAGATTTTTAGGAATGCTCTTCTATTCTAGTACTTAGTCTGTTTAGTTTTGCAGAAAGACTGACTTTCCCTGCCCTGACTGTGGTTTTCAGAGTTCCCAGTAGGATGGTGATCTCAGCCAGACGGCCTGATCTCTACCTCTAACTGCCTCTCTGGCTCTGTTTGTTTGTTTCAGTCTTTTTGCCCTGATCAACACTTCATGAAAGCAAGATTTTTCTAAATCTCTTATATTTGACAGAAAAACTACAGTCAGAAATACTTCAGGGAAGATATTGATAATGAATAATATTAACACCCAACAGTTGTGTGCTATTTCAGTACTTTCAAAACACTATTTTAAATACATTATTCATAATCAACCATATTATTTTATCAGGTCAGGAATATTTTTTTTTCTGTTCTACATGTGAGACAAAGAGACTCATAGAAGTAAATTTATTGGCTTGATGTTACCACATTCAGGGATGGCAAAGTCAAGTATTTAACTTAAGTTTTCAGACTCTTTGAGTAGAATGGCCTTTCAATTGCACCAAACTGAGACTTGAGAATATATGATTAGTCAGGCTTTGCTAGTGTGTGCTGCTGTAATAAGCAGTTGTGGTTTATTTCTTTCCTGCAAGACATGTCAGGGATTATGGTTGCTGTAGGTAAGACTCCACCTGAAATATACCATTTCCCTGGCAGGGAGAAAAAACAAGAGCCAACCACTGAATTAGGTAAAGCTCCTACATAGGAATAGTGTGCACGATTATCTGTTCACAACTCACTGTTTAAAACACATCACATGATGAACCTAGACATGAATGGAATGGAGAAGAAAGCTGTTCCCTAACAAGTGGTTCTGGAAGCCACACAACACTGGACAGATGTGCCATCATATTATAGGGAGGGTGAAGTGAATAAGTGAGGGCAATGATGTAACATACACTAGAAATCCATGAATCAAAATAGGTACAGGGGAGGGCTTTGCATTGGAAACAAAATATAAATTCAAATGAAATAAGTTACAGAAGTTGGTGAAAGTTTACTCTGTGAGAAAAGAGATCTCAATGGTAATTCTGAACCTTAATTTTTTAAAGAGCATTTGAAGATGAGTGTTTGTTGTTTCCATTGTCAGAGAAGTGGTTAGATGCAGTGTCAGAGATGACCTGGCTGAGGGAAATGAGTCAAAAGAGAGAGCTGTACATCAGGCACAAGTGTTACTTGCTGACTTTGGATTTTAGACTCTACACTGACAGCCCAACTTTCTTTTGCAAGTGCTGAGTTATACAGGTTTCCTTTCCTATAAACTCCCACAGGTACTGAAGCCTATATAAAGTGACAGAAATGATTCTTTTTGAAAATTTAATACAAAACCTAGCTTGGTTCTTTCTTTCCCTAACCAAAGACCAAGGTCACTGAACCTAGGAATAAATTGAATGACTCGAGGTTATATTTGATAGACTAGACACTTTGTTGGAATGTGGTAATGATGTGAACAAGGTCAACTGTTAGAATCTGAGATCAACTGTTAGAATACTATAATTTTGTTTTCTATGATAGTCATAGACATTATCCTTTACCTTTCTCAACCATCACAATTAGCCTGAGACACTAACCAGTTCTAATACAAATCTGCCACTTGTAAAAAAAGTAAAAAACAACAACAAAAAAACTTTTCAAAGTACCATATTTTGGAGTATAGGATGCACTTTTTTACCACATTTTTGCTTCAAAATATTTTCCCCTAATTTTCTTCTCTAAAACCTAGGGGCATCAGGGGTCCACAAAATAAGATCCACCTGGGTTTTAGAAAAGGAAAATTGGAAAGAAAATTTCAAAGCAAAAAATGTGGTAATAAAAGTGCATCTTACAGTCCAAAAATATGGTATGTATGTTGAGTATACAGTATTATTTCTTGCTTACGTAATAGTCTGAGACTCTTTCTGGTTGGCCAGCTCTCACCTCCATGTAGAAATTCAGGAATCCCTATTTCTTTTCATCCTCTAGTGGCTCATTATCATAAATGCTCGGTCAGCAAAAAGGGCAAAGGTTATGTGGGGGAAGTACACACACTTCTCAGTTTCTTATAATAAATTTTGTAAAATACCTTTTATGACATCTGGGTGTTTTTGTTGTTGTTCATGTGATTGTGCTTGAGAACTAGTCAGATGGCTGCACTTATTCTAGGCAGAGTAGTCCTGACTGCTCGGGCATTCCCCAGAAACAATTCCATGAAATGGACGGAGGGGTACATTTTTTGACACCTATGTTTTGCCCCTTTTCTCAGTTAAAAGTGTGTTTTCTTCTCATAATTTTCTCTTTGGTAAGCTCCTGAAGTTGCTTGTTAGCAGTAATAGAAGAAAATAGTGCAGGACTATTTTTTCCATAAGATTAAAATAAAGGGTATCCAGTGATACTCCATGGCACTCAGATGTGATTACTCTGAAGACTGAAGCAGCAATAGTTTGAACACCCTTGGAACTCAGTCTATCAGATTTACCAGTGGAATACTTCCTCTACATAATTCTCTCCTTCCACTCCTAGAAACACCATTTTAATAAAAGCATCCAGATGGTCCTCCAGCTTTAGAATAATTTATGTTCTAAAATTCTGTTTATAATTAATTTGTGGTCTTTGAGATACTAATTTACACATACAATAGTACATATGGCATTTGTCTTTATGCCATCCATAAAAGTCTGCTTAAGCCATCATCTGAGATACAGTATCTTTGCAATAAAAAATGTTGTAAATATTGTTGCTATGTTGGTAATTAACATAAAACACCCAGAAATGAAAAAAGTCATTTTCTGAATATAAAATATTTAATTAGTCCTGGCTGGTGGAGCTCGGTGGTTGGAGCATTGTCCCGTAAACCAAAATGTCATGGGTTCAACTCCTGAGCAAAGCATATGCTTGGGTTGCTGTTCTGTCCCTGCTGGGGTGCATACAAGAGGCAACTGGTTGATGTTTCTCTCTCACATCAATGTTTCTCCCCCTTTCTCTTTCCCTCCCTTCCCTTATCTCTAAAAACTAATTCAAAAAGGTTAACATATAATATGTAAAGCCGGTATTATAACTACATATATTTTAGCCCTGGATGGGGTGGCTCAGTGGATTAAGCACTGTCCTAGGAACCAAAAGGTCGTCAGTTCAATTCCCAGTCAGGGCACATGTGTGGGTTGTGGGCCAGATCCCCAATAGGGGACATTCAAGAAGCAACCACACATTGATGTTTCTCTCCTTCTCTCCCTCTCTTCCCCTCTCTAAAAAATAAAAGAAATAAAATCTCTAAAAAATAATTACATATATTTTATTTTATAGTATCTGGGTTTACTTTTTATTATTTAGTAAAATTCAAGTTATACTATTTAATTTTTTTTCACACTTGGAAAAGCCCACATTCTATCACAGTAAAGTATGGCCAAACTTAACAGCCTCAGTTTTAAAATACTTCAACAAGTCATAGCCAGTTTTATTGGAAAAGATTCCTGTACACATTTATATTAATTCAAGCCATTTCCACCTAGAAACACATAGTAAGAAAAATGAGAAATATCCATTTCTCTAGATATCAGGTACTTGTCACTCCTGGGCAATAATGCTCGCATCATTGAAACCTGTGACTATAACTCTATATTTATTCTAAGTGAAAAATTCAATAACTTAAGGGAGAATACAAGATAATGTAAAAAATCTCTTACCAAAAATCAATGTATTAAACCAAAATTTTTTTTACAGAGTTTATTACAAGAAAGTAGACAGGATATTTAAGGTCCAGGCTGTGTTCATGAGTGTGAGTGGCTGAGATGGAGTAAAGGACGACATCACCGGAGGTGAGGGGTGTGAGGAAATGACAGGTCAGGGGGGTGAGATAATCCTGCCCATGGATGTAGAGTTTATCAAAAATAACCACTTTTCTCAGGCTAGAGAGCAAGACTGTGGGCTGGGGCTAGATTCTCTGATGAATACGGGAAAATGGTGACAGATGTAAGCAAGGATGAAAGAGGTTATATCATTGAATATTATGATAGTTTATAAGGCAGGATATTCGAGAAAAAGAATGAGTCTGCAACAATCCAGAAGCAAAAAATGGAAGTAAGGAATACACTGACCATATCATCTTCACTGAAGATACTGATTAAGAGAATAAAAACAAACATCACTTGAGAGTCTGGAGGAAAAACAATACTTTTAAGACAAGAGAAGTTTCAGTTAAGACCGCAGAGCGGAGGAGGAGATGAGACTGGGGACACAGAGGAGGCTGCTGTGGAACAGGAGGTTCAAAGCCCTCCGAAACTGGTTTACAGGTGGGGGAAGGGCAAGAGCTGGGTGAGTTCCAAGAAAATTTAGAGTATTCTGCTTGATGGTTCAGTAGAATATTTAATGTCAGAGCTGCATCACGTTGTAAGCTGACTGGTGATTATAGCTGTAATCTGGTGACTAATGTCTCCACACAGGGCTCCGGTAGGAGATGACTCAGTCAGATGCCATTTGGTCAGACCATTCAGGGCCTAAGTGGTAGAGATGACGTGAGTCATCTGCATCCAGAATATCAATGCAACCAATCATGGTCTTTGGAGGAGGGAAATCTGAGATGACCTTTGGGTTCATTATCCTCGGAGATTTAGCTGCTTGGGATTTTAGATTGATTCTTGGCTGTAGAATATGCTTTACAAGTTTTTGGTTCTAGCTCATATTTCATAAGCCTCTTGTTCTGAGAACTCATACCCTTGGCCTGACTACCAGGAGGATAATATGAATGTCAATAAATGGCCCTGATGGTTGGCTCAAACCATTTGGGAAGGGCCGTGGGTTAGTTTCTCTTGGAAGAGCGTACAGAAGGCTCCTCCCCTTCACTCTGTGCATTAACCTCTTCCGATGCCTGGTCATGGTCTTCTTAAAGCACTGCTGGATGCTTTACTCAGCACGTATGCCTCCGCTAAAACTGGATGACATTTTTCAGCTTTAGGTGACGTTGTAGAACTACCAGCCTCTCTTTCATATCATTGAGTTTATAGAACAATGTATAGAAAGAAGACTTTCAGTGAGACCTAGACATGTGAGCCTGCTGAAAGCATTCTCCAGTTTTCGCCAGTTGTTATTTGACACCCACGACTTCTTCAGGCTGTGATTGTTTCAATGTCTTGGACCCATTTGAAACAATTCTGCCTTCTCCCGAGAGCCGTCATTGCCACAGAGAACTGAATCACCACATAAGGTACTTAGGGCCTATTTGTGTGATCAGTATACCCTGGAGCAGATCACTGGTCTGCAGTTAGCAGCATGCCCTTACCATGGATAGGCACGATGTCTTGGGGAGACCGCAATATCTGCAGGTAAAGTTTAATTCTCCTGAATACTTCAGCCACAGCTGGCATTCAGGCAGACTCCTGTGTCTGTCAGACCTGATAAGGGACAGTTATACAAAGTCTAAAACAATGCTAGGTCTGAGGATTTTCCTCCGTAGAAATCTGGCTACCTTGACCTTCATCAGAATCTGTTTTTCGAATAGGATTCCTTACAGACAAAAATATCCTTCTACAGCTCAGAAATGGTAATGTGATGAGTGCAGAATTTCCAGGATCGAGGCACGTATGTGACAGGAGTAGGTAAAACTATAGTGAGGCAAGAGAGTCATAATCCCTGAGTTCTGGAAGACGCATTCCTCAGGGCCTGGGACAGAGAGAGGGCTCTGCATCTTTGAGGGTGAGTTGGACATGCATCGTCACCCTTTCAGAGAGAATTATATCTCCCCCAACTCACATTTTATTTTAGGGCTAATCTTACTGAGGTGAATCTTAATATTCAGGCTCTGCAGAGATAGCCCATGGGTAAAGGGTGAGCGAAGACCCCTCAAAAACTGTAATTAGTCTTTTTGGCACTTGGTACCCGTGATTACATTTGCCTGCCTACTGTGTTGTCAAAGGCCTGTCTCTGGTGGCTGTATGCTGACAATTTGTTTTCTGAATCAAGGGAATCCTTGTCCCTTTTGGTAGTTAGTGGTTCCATCAGACACTTCTCTGTTCTGGCTAATGCAGACTCAGTGCTAAGTATCTTCATTTAAAAATGTTACTTTATCAAGATCTTTAGATTTCCAGCCAGATGATTCTGTCAACATGATATAGTTCTTAGAAAGTCAGAGCTTCTTGAGGATCCACAAAAAGGTTTTTTATGAGGAAGATAGATGTTGCTTCGGAGAAAACCCTCTGAATTCTCAATTAAATTAATTTAGGTGCTTTAATTGAGTCTCAGTTTTTTCAAATGTAGCCAAACTCTATTAGAAAAAAGATGTTTTTCTGATTTTGTGAGGATTCAAGTCACATTATTCCAGTACTTTAACCTCTCTCTGTATCTGTGGGGGCCATGTGGTATGTGGTAAGTACATGGGTTTCCCAGTCACACAGATCTCAGTTTAAATCTTGGCTTCATCTCCATGAGTTATGTGACTTGGAAGATGTTATTTAAAGTTTCCAAAACAGACCCATTTCTAACATAGAAGATTATTGTGAAAATATTTTGCATAATCTAACATATCAGTTATTTCATCCTTAATAACTGATAAATATTGTGGTTGTGATTATTGTACAATAGATTATCTAAATTTACCTCTTCAATCAACATGAGAAATCTTTGAGGTACTATTATTATGTTTAAGCCCAAACCAATGGGAATCACAGGACTTTTAAAACTCTTTGAGTGATATAAACTATGTTAACCTGCTAGGGCTGTCCTAACAAAGTACCATAGAATGAGTGGCTTAAACCTTATAAATTTATTTTCTCATACTTCTGGAGGCTTGGATTTGGAGATCAAGGTGTCAACAGTATCAGTTTCTCCTGACGCATCTCTCTTTCGCTTTCAGATGGCCGCTTTCTCGGTTCTCACATGGTCATTCCTCTGTGCACACACATCCCTGGTGTGATTGTGTGTCCTCGTCTCCTTTTCATAGAAGGACACATGTCAGATTGGGTCAGGAACCACCCTAAAGACCTCATTTTAACTTAGCTACTTCTTTAAAGACACTGCGTCCAAATATGGGCACATTCTGAGGCACTAAACATTAGGACTTTTCCATGTGAATGGGAGTGGGGCACACCATTCAGTTTCTAACAACATTCCTCTTGCTTCTTCCTGTATTAAGTTGTATAACCAGGACAAAATAGTATTCCTATAATATTTTATGCCTTCACAAAATTTTCTGCATTGAGGTATTGATCTGATTCTTTTGCCTTCAGAAAGGGTTATATCGGAAGTATCTAGTGGAGCAACGATTTGATGCCTTTTACAGATTATAGTTGAAACCACTTCCACAATGTTGCCAGATTCTCTTCAACAGTAGAACCTGAAAAATAGATTTTACAGATTATAGTTGAAACCACTTTTACAGATTATAGTTGAAACCACTTCCACAATGTTGCCAGATTCTCTTCAACAGTAGAACCTGAAAAATAGATTTCTCTTAAAATTAACTTTCAGCAACATATCTATCTCCAGATAACTGCAGGATTCAAAATATTTTCTTTTGTCCTAACTGCTAAGAATATATAATAGATAATATATATGACTATATAGTTCATAAAGTTGTTCTTACAGTAATTGTTTTTTTTCCTTGCATCTTTCTAAAATTTTTTGAACTTTTGTTATTTGTTCTCTTCATGTAAATATTCCAATAAATACTATTTAATTGATAATAATTAAAAGTATTGTTATTACTCTTGCATTCAGTTCTGATCATACTGTGGCAAAATAATAAGCGGCTAATAGGCAGCAGTGGAGTAGGCGTGCATAGAGGGAAACCTTGAAGAAACTACCTGCAGAAGGAAAACCAATGAACAATTAGCAAGTAGAGGCCTATTGTTCATTTGCATATGTCACAGTAGAAAATGCAACCCTGTTGCTGAGAAATTATTTTTATTATGATTCTGTAAATAATGTTTCTGTAGAATAATTGAAAATTAAAGACTAAATTTTATTTGATGATGCTCTAATTTAAAAACATCTACTTCATAAAATGTCTATCAGACTTTAATAAAAATAAATTATTTACTCATGCAAATATTAAATATCATGTATATTTAATTATAAGCACTCATTATAAGTCCAATATCTATTATTTCTTCTTTAGAGGACCTTGAATTTCCCTACACTTGTCCTTTTCTATTTTTCACAAAGCTGATGTTCTACTTGTTGAGTGATGCTTTATTATTTTCTGCATCTGGTTACCACCATTCCCAGTAAGTCCCAGGTTGAGAATTCAGACCTCACATGTGAACCTACCCTGTTCTGACCACCCTTTAATTTGACTCTTCATTTTGTTAACATGCATCCTGGCCAAAATGAGACATGATGAGAGACTGCAAGTAGATCAGAGCAAACTCATCTGGTTCTCCACTAGTGGAAACACAATGTGGTGTCTCTAATCTGTGGATGGATAAGCAGCACTATGATTTCTACCTGACAAGAGAAACACAGCACTCACAACTGTGATTTTTACCAGGATGATTTTTTTTTACTTTTTAAAAAGGTTTTATTTATTTATTTTTAGAGAAGGAGAAGGGAGAGAGGGGGGGTGCAGAAAAACATCAATTGCAACATATGAGAGAAACATCGATTGGTGGCCCCTTGCACACTCAAAACCTGGGTCCTGCCCTGCAACTCAAGCGTGTGCCCTGNGACTGCAAATAGATCAGAGCAAACTCATCTGGTTCTCCACTAGTGGAAACACAATGTGGTGTCTCTAATCTGTGGATGGATAAGCAGCACTATGATTTCTACCTGACAGGAGAAACACAGCACTCACAACTGTGATTTTTACCAGGATGATTTTTTTTTACTTTTTAAAAAGGTTTTATTTATTTATTTTTAGAGAAGGAGAAGGGAGAGAGGGGGGGTGCAGAAAAACATCAATTGCAACATATGAGAGAAACATCGATTGGTGGCCCCTTGCACACTCAAAACCTGGGTCCTGCCCTGCAACTCAAGCGTGTGCCCTGACTGGGAATTGAACCGGTGACCTTTGCTTTATGCGACAATGCCCAACCCACTGAGCCACACCAGCAGGGCTCTCAGAATGAAATTAGACTGTAATTCTTTGAAGCATCAAACCTATTTACTTATGAATAAATATTTTGTGCCTAAGTGTGTGTGTGTGTGTGCACTCCTAAAAAGGCTAAAATACTTGAGCCTTGTTTTGAGAAAGCAGTAGTGTTAAGTCTTCGTTGTGTGAAGAAGGGAGGAAGATGAAGAGAGAAACATGATCAAGGTTCATTAACTACAATAGCTATCATGTATTGCTTACAATATGCCAGGTACTTGCCAACTTATTACGTGCCTTGTCTCCTCAAGTCCTGTGAGTTAAGTCTGTGGAACTTATAAAGAGTGTGAGAGCATTACCTCAGTTACACAACCCTTATGTGGGGGAGAGATCCAGGCTGCGCCAAGAGCTGTTATATTCCCAAAGTGGAGACCATTGACTTTTAATTCATATTATCTTTCGCTAAGCTGAGAACAAAATGGCCCATTATTGTCATATTTACAGTTTAAAAGAGCATCATATTTATCTATCCAAGAGTTTCTGTCCCAGCCTAGATGTTGATTTGAAGGTTAATGGAGCCCTTAAATTTTCTATTTTCTGGCTTCAGAATCTGATTTATTGTTTTCTTCTTGAAACTACATGGGTTATTTTCTTTAAATGCCAAATTCAAAAGTAAGTAACTACACCACCTCAAAGAATATAGAAAATTTATATCATCCAGGCAGTGTTCTAGGTTTTAAGTAAATAGCAGTAAAGAAAACTGGTAAAAATTCCTATACTCATAGAATTTTTAGTTCAGTTAAGGGAAATAACCAATACATAAATTAAATTAGTAAAATATAGAGACCTTTGTGGTAGAAAATGCTAGATGCTGAGGAGTGAAATAAAGCTGGGGAATGCTGCTGGAGGGATGGGACTATAATATTCAATGCCGTGTTTAGAAAAGGCCTCACTGAGAAGAAAGAGAACAAGAAAGACCTGAAGGAAGTGAAGGAGCTAGTCTTTGCTCTAAAGCCTCAAAGCAAAAGCATGCTTGGTTATGTTTCCGGAGGCCAGTGAGGTGGGAAGAGAATGAGAGAGGGAAAGACTGAAGCCAGAGCAGTTCCGAGGACTTAAAGGCCATTCATTATGGGAACATCATTGTAGGCAGTCATGGTATAGTTTTGAGATTAGGGATGACCTAACAGGATTTAGAAGTAATGGGGTTAGTTTGGTTGATGTGTTAAGATCAATCAAGTAGTCAGAAAGAAGAGAACAGGCAGAAGAGAACTCAGAAGCACAGGTATAGTGATAATCCAGACAAGACATGACATTGGCAGGACTGATGTAGTACCAGGAGGGGCAGTGGACAGAGACCTGTCTGAATAAATTTTGAAGGTAAAATCAACAAGAATTTTCATAGATAAAGAGTATAAGAGAGACATTTCAACCAGAAAAAGGGACTTAACAAGATAAGGGTGCCCACTAAAATAAAAGACCGGGGTTCAAATGCTTGTTAGTTTTCGATTATGCCGGACGTCCAAAGGGTGTTAACAAAAAGGCAATTGAATTTCCTGAAGGAAGCCTGGAATTTGCCAGCAGGTAAATGGTTTTTAAGGCAGGACTATCTACATAGTTTCTGGGGTCCAGTGAAATATAAAAGTTCAGGCCTACTTATTAAAAAATTAGGAGAGTAGATCATTAAAGCAACTACAAGACCCTCTGAGTGAGGGTGCAAATGTACATGTAGCACACCCAAGAGGCCAGTCTTGGTTTAGGTCTTAGTTCCAAATGTGGTGATCAGGAGAGTAATGTGGATGGATGGATGAATGGATGGATGGATGGATGGATACATAGACAGATAAATGATAGATGGGTACATGCATAAGAACTGATGTCTGGGTGCTTCAGTGTAAAAATATTATGGAGCTGCGGTGAATTCCTTATAATTGACTGAGAAGGAGAAATAATGATAAATAAAATACATAATATCAATTTGGTGGTGGTTCATTAGGGTCTACACTCAGCCAAACGAGTTAGGTTGTAGCCTGTAAAGCTTGCTATGCCCAGTCGCCAGGAAGTTTACTAGAATGTGGATTGTTGCATGGAGGGTTGATTTGGGGCTTTTACTACCATAAGGCCACTTCAGATTTTCTCTATAAACTTCTGTGTTTTTTAATTTTTATAAAATCCCTTCCAGGAATTAATGAGAGTTTGAAGTCCATTGGCTGAAGCCCTGCTGTGAAGCAGAAGAAAATTAATTGTTGGATGCAGATGCCACTTTGGCAAACACACAGATGAGGGAATGGATACAGAAGCAGAGAAGGAAGCTTTAAGTATGAATGTAGCTTTCTAACGGGTCAGGCTAGGAGCCGAGCAGCCAAGTAGAACCTGGCTGACTGTGGGAAAGAGTGAGATTAAACCACCCAGGGCAAGACAAAAATATTCAGGAGTAAATAATAAGTTTGTTTCTTACCACATGGCATACCCCTGCATTGGGTGTTACCTCTAATGGCGGTTACCTTAGTTAATGTGTTGGAAATCAGAGTCTGTGGAATTCTATGTGTAGGTAGCTGGTTGAAATAAGAGTCTGACCTTTCTCCTTTAGTCATATAATCTCCCTCCTCACTTTTCCTAGTGTCTTTAATGATTCAGGCCATGACCTGCACTCAGTAGACCCTTGAAGGGCACAAATGACTCTTTGGAGAGTGAAGAGGGAGCTGTAACAAGTCTCAAAATAGATGTCATGTTAATAGGTTCCTTTGTGCCAGCTCCTCCCTGGCTAAGTCCAAGATCATTTAAATCTACTCAGTGCATCTGACTGCTGCAGGTTCAAAATGTCCATGGGGCTTGGAGGCAGAGGAAGAGACAGGCTATCAGTAGATATGATAGAAATGATACTCCCCTTGTTCTAGGTATTAATATTTTGGAATGACCTAAGGTGGGGCATAAAAAAAGATGAGAAGGAAGGAGGTTACATTAACGTATCCAGTGCCACTGTCAGCATCTTTGAATGGATTTATGTTGATTATAGGGAGTTACTATGGTTCCCTCCCACATTCTGGTGAGTTACAATGTGACAGAGAGCTAGTGTGTTGTTTCAGGACGGTAACACAGACCATGAATACAGCCGTTGATATTAGCAAATGAAGTTGACTTTGAGGCATAATTTTATTCTACCCACTTTGATGTAAGATCACAAAAGCCTTTTCTTTGACATCATATAGTTAGATCATGGCTGCCAGCTATTCAGGAAACAAAGCTGTCTGCTTTGAGTACGAGCTCACTGGCCCCTCTCTGGCCCCTCTCTGGCCCTCTGTGCCTGGAAGAATGCTTTGTTAGCATCCTTTTAGATTCAAAGTCATAGGGCAAATAATCTTTGCTGTGTTACTACTATTTTGTGCCTTTGAGACATTCTATAAAGATTGTCATTCCACCCTATAACCCTCTTATGAGAAAAGTATTAGTTCCTCCACTTCATAGGGAAGAAATTAAAGGTCAGAGAGGAAAATAAAATCACACAGCTGTCCAGTTGCCAAAGAAGTTTTATTAGGGTTTGGATTGTCACCTGGTGGGTTGACGTGGGGCTTTATCACCTATAAGTCTACTCCAGAATTTCTCTGTAATTTTCTTTATTCTTATAAAAAAAGGCTGTAAGTATCACTGTTCCTTTCTTACATGGCTCAGAAAATCAGAATTTTCTATAGATATACAAAATGGCCATGAGATTTTTGGATTTAGGTGCTCACTTTCAATATTTTAATATAATCTTTCCATTTCTTCATAAATATGGGTGATAGAATCCTATAATCCATGATACTAAAGATTTAGTTTCTGTGGGATGAGAATAGGTGGCATTTTAATTCCTTTGTTTGCTCTGTTGCTGCTTTCATTTGGGTTATAACATACATGATATTTTTATTTCAGTAATTATTCAAAGATGAAGTTCAAAGGCTGTCTCATACAGGTGGGCACAAGTAACCAGGTTCTCAGTGACTGCAAACAATGAAAGAGTTTATAGCAAATAGAAAGAGAGCAGATTTAAGAGAAAGCAGAACATGGATGTGGGTCAATTCGGAGCAGAGATTGACCCTTAATGGCCAGAGGGATTCTGTTTTTATAGGACAGATGTTTCCTGGCTAGTTTTGGTGGAGTTTTCTTGTGCATGTACAAATAATTATATTACTTTTAAGCTACTGTGCATGTGGTCTTCCATTATTTTTCTTGATTGCCCACCAGGGGAAAGGGGGCCCACAATGCTAATTTATTATAAGGCTATTATAATGAAGCAGGGGTCATGTAGCATCTTCTGCACAGGTATAATCATGATTCACTATGAGTCAGCACCTTTCCAGAAAGTGGCCACAACCTGTCTTAGAACAGGGTCTCTATCCTGTATCCATGTCCTTTGCTTTAGTCCTGGGGTGCCTCCGGAGTTTCCTCACTCCTGGCTATCTCCTGCCTCAGCTCTACTTACAGTGCAAAGCCCTCTAACAAATGCTAGTCCACTGTAAGAGTTTAGATTTTAGCATATGATTTTGGATTGATGTTTTTCCTGAATTAAATTCATATTAAAAATTTTCAGACACTGTTAAGAGAACGCACACGTAAGATCAGCATTCTGTTGCAATTTGACAGCATAGTGTCTAATGGAATGCTCGGAACACTAGGCACAGTGCTGTTTAATCCTAATGTCTGTGTTTATTATGTCTTCCAGTGAGCTGCTTTGCCAAAAGGATAGACTGTAATAATATATTTAATGTGGAAGTTAGCATTTGAGAATTTCTTCATGCCTAATATTTAGCTGGATTAAATTTACTATATATTATGGAAATGATTCTAAGTCATTTCTGTATTGCATAATGGAAGAAAATTATCATATATATTTATAGCAGCAGAGAAAATTTACAAAATTTCCAAGATAGAATGGTATTTATGTACTAATTGGATTTAGCACTGTACCTTTTAGCAAGACCAGCAGATTAGGACATGGAAATAATCCAGCTGATCAGTGTGGTGCTCCTGTCATTTCCCAACTGTTTGACCTCTGGGGGGTCTTTGGTGTGTTTGCTGTTCGTTTGGTTGTTTAAGCTAAAGTGACTTGCAGGTCTTCCTGGGACAAAACTGGTCATTACTTACTTGAGTAGCTTTGGAATATTAACCAGTGTGATTTACATTTGGCTATATTCTTTCCGTACCTTTATGTCCTTTCTCTGCAGCCTATTTTCTGCATAGTGATGCCAGCTGAAGAATAGGTAGGAATTCAGAGAGGCTTAACCAACACATGAGAATTTTATGAGTATTCATATGATAATTTGCTTAAAGGTAGGCAGAAAAGTTTAGGGAGATTTATGAGGTTTAAAAGCACATGTCCACAGTTTATCAGAACCTTTGAGATTGTAGTAGATCTTAGTTTTTTTTCCAATTTAACATGGAGTTTCATTGATTGGCAGGTAGCATGAGAGGTCAGGACGTGTGGTAATTTATCGCTTTTCTGATATATTTGAATCATGTTGCTATTGAGGAAGGTATGCATGGGCCCAGAATGCATGAGCTCACCTGAGAATCTGGATTGACTTTGTGTTTCTTAATTAAAATGTCATCAGTCATGTGTCATAGTCATTACTGATGTTCATTTGACAGAGTGGAATATTATGAAAAGCATATTCTGTACAATTGTGTAAATCAGATCTTGTATAAATCACATCTTAAAGATATTCATATAACAAAAATAATGAGAAGTCTGAGTTATTGTGTCTAGTACCTTGTATAGTTTCTTAAAAGTATATAAGAAAAAAATGTAGGTTACAGGATCTAAGGAAGTTTATACCCTGGTTGTATTTCATATAATTTACTACAAAGCTTATGTAAATGATTATAATCACATAGTTACACATTAGTAAGTACTCCATCATTTTCATTTTTGAATGCATTAGTGCTTAAGGGTAAAAGAAAAAACATTATAATTAAGATAAAATTTATCATTGAGGATTTCTTGGAGAAAGAGAAACTTGAAACAAAACAAATTTTCTATCACTTTGTTGAAAGGTATTCCCATACTCACAATGAGGTCTTATGCAAACAGACAACATTAGTGGTAGATGAATTGAACAGTGCACTCAGTAACCTATATGGTATGAATCACAAACAGGGACAGTCTGCTCCCTCATGTCTGAAGTTCTCCTCATGGTTTGAATAAGAAGACTTTGCTATCTGGTAAGAGGAACTGGTCTCCCCTAGCGAAAGGCAACCCTAAGCCTGGTTCAGGCATTTACCATTGAAGATAAATGTTTTCAGGTCCTTTATTAAAAAGAACACAATTAGTTTGGGTCAGAGGATTGCCAGATACAATTTGACAACTTGACATTACCAGAAGTATTATTACAGTGAACAGATGAGGATCATAGATACATTGTGTGTCTGTTTTAAGGAATCGGACCTCATAAACAACACAACCTTATCCACATTTGCAAGCAGAGATAAAGAGCTCAAGTGCCCACCAGTAGATTAGTAGATAAAAAAGCTATGGTACATTTACACAATGGAGTACTACATGACAATAAAAAAGAAGGAAATCTTACCATTTGCAACAGCATGGTTGAACCTGGAGATTATTATGTTCAGTGAAATAAGCCAGTCAGAGGAAGACAAATACCCTGTGATCTCACTCATATGTGGAATCTCATGAATAAAAAAAATGACAAACAAAATAGAAACAGAGGCATGGATACATGGAACAGACAGATAGCTGTCAGAGCAGTAGGGGTGGGGAGAACTGGATAAATGAAGGTGAAGGGATTAAACAAACACAAAAACTTGAAGACACGGATCACAGTGTCATGGTGGCCAAAGGGAAGTTGGGGGAGCCTGGGTAGCGTTTGGCAAAAGGGTGTGGGAAATGGGAACATCTGTAATAGTTAAAAACAACAAAAATTCTTGACTATAATTAAGGGCAATTTCAATAAGTACCTTCCCATTCAGCCTTAGCAGAGAAGCTGGAATAATTTGAGAAAATGATTGTTATTTGCATTATCTTTCATCAGGCTTACCAATATTAATTTTTTTCCTCCCTTCAGATGTACATCCAAACAACAACACTTACTGTCTCCATGAGCTTAAGTGCTTCGGTGTCTCTGGGCATGCTCTACATGCCCAAGGTTTATATTATAATTTTTCATCCAGAGCAGAACGTTCAAAAACGCAAAAGAAGCTTCAAGGCTGTGGTGACAGCTGCCACAATGCAAAGCAAACTGATCCAAAAAGGAAATGACAGACCAAATGGCGAGGTGAAGAGTGAACTCTGTGAGAGTCTTGAAACCAACAGTAAGTCATCCGTAGACTTTCCGATGGTCAAGAGCGGGAGCACTTCCTAATAGATGTACGTTGAACATTCTTCTACTAGTCTTGGGGACTGTGCTACATGGTTCCAGGGTCACGATGGAACTTGCACACTGTGAGACCGTCATGGCTATGAGAACCACTTGGTTAGAACCACATTATTTCAAGGTGCATGGCTCTCCTCCAGAACACAAACATGCACACACAATCTCCAAAGTGTGACACTCAGGTCTCTCTTTTGAGGCATTACAAGGGCTTACAACTTGGAACTATCTTCCAAATATAAAATTCTCTTTTAGTATTTAGTAATTAATCTTTGTTAGTTCATTATTGGTTGTTTTTATAGCATTGATAATTACCTAATATTTATAGAATGTACTATCAAAGATCTTAGACAAGTAAATGTTATTTGGATATTTAGGGAAATGAGAAAACTGGTTAACTGACCTGTGAAGTTAATACTTGTTTCCCCCAAGGGGTCCCTTTCTTTGACTTCCTTTGATTTCCCTTCTTGAACATATTAAGATAATAAGAATTCTTGTCTGAAAACTTCATGATGCTGAAAATAGAACTCTTTTCTACAACCACCACTAGGCTTTGCCCTCCATTGCCTACCTTCCTCTTCTCTATAGTCCACCCCCAAAGAAGAAAGTTTTAATCATATACAGGTATTGAGCTAACCCAGGAGGGTTAACTGATTTATTCAGTTCATCTTAGTATCTATGGAAGAGTAGCACATAGATGAAAATTTGTACTGTAAAAGCACCAGAAAGCTGAGCTTAGTTATAACAAACAAACAAACAAACAAACAAACAAAAATAGCCAACATCACATTACTAGTTCTGTAGATGGATCAAAAGTAAATAAAAGCAAAGGTACTTGCAATTACAGGGGCTTCCTATCTTCTGGAAATACAACATAGGTATTTAATAATTAAGGCTAAAACCTTATGTAAAAACAGTGTCCTCCTCTCAGATTCCTCCAGAAGGCTGTTTCCCCTATTCTCTGTATTATTGACATGAAATACAGGGAAGATTAAGAGTTGATTTTGTCTTCTTTAATTATAATAACAATTTATAGTCTCTACTAGATATATAAACCTTCTCTTACACCAAGATTTTCAAATGAACATTATTTACTGTAAATGCCCCATATGCATACATGTCCTTAGAAGATAAATATTGATTAATTAAACTTACTGGCTTAAATTACTATCAGACTTCTTGAAATTATTGGCCAGATTCTCTAGGAAGATTACCTTTAGCTCACTGATACCAACTTTAGGCACTTGTAAAGAAAGAAGCTTTTTAAGAAATCTACAAACACTCCCCACACATTCACCTTTCTTCAAACATGAAACCTTGAGAAACTGCAAGAGAAGGCATGAGAAGAATGGGTTATGGTTAAAAAAATATTATAGCCATCTCTGATTATTGGTAAGCAATTAACTAAAAATAGGCCTATTGGGATCCTAGCAAAAGATGAGCTATAGCTACTCTCAAAGTCATCAGAGTAGAATGCTTATGATTTGAGAGCAGAATCTTCTCTGTGTTTTTCTGCCTTGAGAGCACTAGTACACGAAGGTAAAACCTATTGTCGGATGGCAGGAAATGGCTGCTAGCCAATGAGATTTTGAACACTGAGGCTTAGTATGATCCACCAGCATCTAGAGTTGTACTTGTTTTTTAGCTTCAGTCCGGAAAGCTTTATAAACTATGGTTGCATATAGGAGCAACCTATTACAATGGAATAAATGCTAGTGACCCCAGGCTCATCCATGGACTGTGGTGAGAAAAACATTCATCAACTTTTTCACCCTTTGAAAAAATAGTTTCCTTGAAGAGGAAAAATTTTGAGTATTGCTAAAGACTAATCCCATATTATAGAACAAAGTCTCATACATTTTCTGTTTTTCTCTATTATTGTATGTTGTTGATGATGAAATGGAAATTATACAGCATGTATACATTTCCCTGTTTTCTCTGAAATAAGAATGAAAAATTACCATTGCGAGGCCTTTATGGAAAGTTAGCCTATAATATTCTGGAGGAGCCACATGCTCACTTTTGGCATTTAAAGAAAGTTAAAAGGGTGAATCAAGATCAAGTCAATTACTACCTAAAAGGAGGTTAAATTATACCTTGGAAGTTTATTGTATTCTTCTTTTATAGGAGTAGTTTGAGTTTGAATAAATTGTGCCCAGGTAAAGTGATTATAGTTTGCACATCCAGGAGAGATCATGCACAAAATCTTCACACATCCTTTGATAGCCTTACTCCAGGTAAACATTGTTAACCTGTTTTCTTACATGACTGGTATTGTGGACCCCAGTGTCCCTGTTGTCTTTGCTACACATACCAGTGGTTTTAATAAAGTCAAAAGTCTTCTAAAAGCATAAACTCTCTAAAAGTTTCAATAACTTGAATAGCTTAAATGCAGTATGTGTCTTCTAAAAGTGAATCAGGTCTTTAGAAGTGTAACTGAACACTGGAAAAGCCTTTGCCATTTAGTATCTATAACTAGCCCTGTACCACCTCAGATTTAAAACTCCTCCTATTGCAGTGGGTGGAATCTATTCTCAGTAAACCCAGGCTGATGAATGAATGCACTGGAGCAGTGTCTGTGTGGCTGCAGGACCGCACTTTCTGCTACCAGACAGTAACAGGTAACAGGTAAGTCGCTGTTACTACAATGAAGTGAAAGTGCCATACTTAAAAAAGTGTTTTATAAACTCTAAACCCTCATATAAAGGTAAATATAACATTTACCATACTATATGGTAATATAGAATTTGTCTGTGGTTATTAGAAATACAGATTTGTCTGTGGTTATTAGAAAAGAGAAGACTTAAATTAAAAAAACTATTGTTTTAGAATCCTTCCTTTTTAACATTATGTTGAAGATTTCAATAATTATGACTATGGTTCTATTGTTGGGATTTTTTCTGACAAGGGAGCTGTGTATTTTTGATATACATGCAATCTGCAAGCCTTTTCCTTCGTGAACATGGAACAGCTCCACTAGCCCATCGTACTTAGAAACTTCATCTCAGTGATGACATTTCAATGCCAGCAATTCTGGTCACTTATTTAAGGTTTTAAAGCTACACAGAAAAAAAAATACAAGTAATGTGAAGGTGGAAGGGAGACAACAGCTCCATGTTAATTACTGAATTTGCAGACAACTACATTTCAACCAAACAAGCAAAAAATTGTCTTGTTTCATGGAAGGGCAGGAAGGGAGTTAGAAACGAAGTTGATATATATGAATTTTATCGACTGTGCCTGACTAACAAATGGGTGTAACATGGTATTCCCCAGCTATGCTCGTGAATAATTCATGAAGACAGCTACTGCTAAAAGCAGATTTGCTTTCCCTAGCTTATGAGCACAGTGTGGTGTGCACAGCAAATTCCTTGTTGCTGGGCTCTAAAACTAATTTCCACATATTTATTGCCACTGTCAAAACTCTCTCTGCTAGCTCACATGTACATCTCTAATCCATTTGGCTCTGGAATAATTCTGTGATAAAAGCCCTTGCAAACTGTCTGCCATTCACAAGGTTTTTGCCGTATCATTGTTTTCATGTTGACTAAATCATCGGTTTCTAGAGCCTTGCACTCCTTTTTGTAACCATTAGAATTATTCAGATTGCTTTTCTTTTCTAAATTATAGTCTCAGTTCTCAGTGGAATTCTACCACCTTTTCCCCAAGTGTTCACTTCTAGGAGTTTAAAAAATGAAATATGGATCTTTAACTAGCTGTGGATGGGCTAAGTTTAAAAAATGAAATATGGATCTTTAACTAGCTGTGGATGGGCTAAGAAGAGGAGGATTCCATCTGGGTTTACTCAGGCAACAGCTGGGCCCACACAAACCTACTCTGCCCCCACACTCACAACACCCAATATTTTAGACTTTTGACCAGTGACAAAACTGGGGACCAGTGACCTGGCATAGTGGACTTTTCACTCATTTTGTAGAAAAAAAAATATAATTTAACACCAGGTCCCAAATATACTTCCTCTCCACTGTGCCACAAAACTGACCTAGAAGAAGTATGAGCAATGTAAATAAGAAAGCAGATATATCACCTATTTGGGCACAAAGCTCCTAATATTCAATTTTATCAATAACAGCAAAAACATCTACAAAGAGCACTTCTTTGGGCTTCTAGCGCTAATGCTAGTGATGGTGCACTTTGCATGATGTCAATCTCTGAAAACCTTGTCTGGTTCGTACCAGTGGTGATGGGCACTAACAGGAAGTGAGTCTGATTGCCAGTTATGTCAGAGGGAGAACTTTACACAATTTCCTAATTCAATGCTCAAAAACTAAATTATTCCCTTTTTACTTAATTTTGTCAATTATAGTTGATACACAGTATAATATTAGTTTCAGGTGTACCACCCAGTGATTAGACATTACATGACTTACTAAGTGATCACCCTGGTAAATCTAGTACCCTTCTGACACCATGCAGAGACACTACAATACTATTGACTACATTCCCTGTGCTGTACTTTACATCCCCATGACCATTCTGTAACTACCAATTTGCACTTCTCTATCCCTGCATCTTTTTCATTGATCCCCCCAACAGCCATCCCATCTGGCAACCATCAAATGTTCTCTGTGCCTATGAATCTGTTTCTATATTTTGTCCTTCAGATTCTACATATAAGTGAAATCTTATGGCAGTCTCTCTCTCTGTCTCACTTATTTCACTCACCACAATAACCTCTAAGTACATCCTGTGTTGTTGCAGATGGCAAGATTTAATTATTTTTATGGCCAAGTCATATTTCATTATATATCACCTCTTCTTTATCCATTCGCTTATTGATGGACACAAGTTTCTTCCCTATCTTTGTTACTGTAAATAATGCTGCAGTTAACATGTGGATGTATATATTTTTTTTGATTCGGTGTTTTGGGTTTCTTTGACTAAATATCCAGAAATGAAATTGCTGGATCCTTGTTTGTCTCTTGTTACATAGTCTTTGTTTTCAAGTTTATTTTGTCTGATACAGGTATTGCTATCCCGGCTGTTTTTTCATTTCCATTTTCATGAAATATCTTTTCTATCCCTTTAATTTAGTCTCTGTAGGTCTTTTGATTTGAAGTGAGCCTCTTGTAGATTGCATACGTAAGGAAGGGTCTTGCTTTATTATTCATTCAGCTTCCGTGTAAAACTAAATAATTCCTTCACAATCTGTTTCATCCTGAATTGGATTTATATAGTGAAATACATATATATTTTGCATTTTCCCCATGTATGTCTTCTTCTGATTATTCATTCATTCCAGAATTCCACTGAAACACAGAACATCACATTTGAATTTTATAACAGAGTATTTATTCTATCACATCTTTCAAAATCCCAAAGGAATTGTTTGGATTTAGATTTGCTGGAAATTTAAGTATGAATGTAAATTTGACTTAGAATATGTTATTATTCATATCATTCTAATGGTCTTCTAATAGTGAGTTCTAATAGTGAATGTAAATTTGACTTAGAATATGTTATTATTCATATCATTCTAATAGGTCTTCTAATAATGATATTATTCATATCATTCTAATGGTCTTCTAATAGTTTACTCTTCTAATAGAGTAAAATAACTTCTAATAGTTATTTTACTCATAGTTAGTTGGTACTAGAACAATTGTCTATTTCTACTTTGAGGTTATTTACTTTTTAACATCTCCATTTGTATCCTTTGTTTGAAAGCAGATCATAAATGTGTATTGGCAATAATCATATTTACTTTAATATTTACAAATATTCTATGCAGTTGGTATTTTACTATGTTTCCTTTTAGAGTTTTCAAGTGTTGTTGTTAAGTGGAAGATATATTCATTCTCAAAGTACAACTAATTATGATCAGTAACCCTTTTTGGTCACCAAAGCAGAATTTACCAAATTGGTAAATTTGGTCACCAAAGACTCACAGAATTTAACTGAGGTTGTAAAAAACCTTTCTTTTGTGTGTACTCCAGGATAGATAATTTATCTGTTCTTTTAATATTTGTACTGCAAATCTTTGTTAATCAAAATATACACTTAATTAAATTTCATCTATGTTTATTAAAGATCAGAACTGTTACATTTTTAGTGTTCTACTAAATACTTATACTATAAAGGAGAGTATTGGTTTTACAGATTAAATTGCCACTTCATGTTTATTCCTACAATCATTGAATTCCTACTAGATGGTTTAAAAATAATAAGTAGTATAGTAAAATGTTAGTATTATTATAATAGTCATTATGGAGTTTGAATTTTTTAATTATTTTGTCAAAATAATTTATTATCAGGGGAAAAGGGGTAGGGTTTACAGGAACAAATATAAAGGACACATGCACAAAAACTAGTGGGTGGATGGGCTGGGCTGGGAGTAAAAGACAAAAAATTGTACCTGAACAATTAAAATAAAAAATTATTATTATATGCTATTAATTTTTCTTAATTTCTCTTAACAGCTTCCTCTACCAAGACAACATATATCAGCTATAGCAATCATTCAATCTGAAACAGGGAAATGACACAATATGAAGAAATCTGGTATGTGATCTAAAACAGTGAACATGCACCACCAAAGACTCACTCTTGGAGATCTCTGTAGACTACAATCAATCAAATCAATAGTCAATCTTGTAAGGAACAACAAGTAGCCATGAGCCAAAAGTATCAATAACAGAGAGTGAAGAAACCTGTGTTCTACAATACAACCAATGAGTGTCAAGCTAAAGTATCACTTACTCATGAGCAGTTAAAAATAAACCACAAAAGGAAAACTAATGTTAGCTTGTGAAAAACAATGCTGTTGAAATAAACCATGTCTGATGTTACTCTTGTAAGTATTTTTCTGTGATTGTGAGAACTCCTGTTCTTGTCCCACATTGTTCAACTTGTATAAGACAATGAATCTGTTTCTTGTAATGGCTGACCGGATTGAAGCCCTGGGTTGTGCTAAAAATAAATGCAATGGTTGACGCATGCAATTTTTATACAAATAATTTATTTCTAATAATAAAGGAATGTTTTGCAAATGTTGAGCGTTGTTTCGTTCCAGTTTTAAAGCCAGGGGAGAATCCTTCCAGCTAGCACTTTTGCTGTTTTTTAATCCCTGCTGTAAAAACCCAAGGAAATACCATTTCCACGAAGAACATGTTTTTGTACGTTTGTGTGTATATGAAGAAGATTCTTTTATTCCTATACGGAAAACAATTATTTGTATAAGATTTTGTGGATATTTCAAGATTTATGTGGCAGTGTTTCATAGTAATTACTTTGTTTATGAAGAATCAAGCAATGGTTTGAGATGAATTGCTTCAGGTATCAAAATTAACATATAATAAGTTAAACTTTACTTGGGAGAAAGTCATATGAAAATCACCATCTTAAAGTATATCAGAGTGTCACTGAAATTTTCCATTTTCTAAGTCATAACTTTTGCCTCACAAAATACTCCAAGGTATCTAATGTTAACCTTTTCTCACCTGGGCCTAGTATCCACCGAAATCAGTGAAGTAATGGGCCTTACCCGGTACATTTCTCAAAGCGCAGAATTAGCATATTTATTCCCTTGGCATCACTAAAGAAACCACAGTTCAGATAATATGTCAATGCTTTCTTATTTTCTAAATGAAAACATTCATTGGTTCATAAAACAGTATCATTAAAGAGAGAGAGAGAGAGAGTCCAGGGAGCTTGTGTCATGCTAATAAACCATGCTAGGATGGATAAGGGAGCCTGTTAAAGGCTTTCAGATCTGTTCCCATTTTCATCATGGGCTCCTCTAGTCTATACAATCCCAGACATCCATCAAGTCAATGGGTCTCTACAATCATTTTGTTAGTAAATGCTCTCTCTGCTGAGTTAGCTTGGATGGCTCATTGCACTCCTTATAGATATAAAGAGCTGTAAGTGCTCTGTAGCTTCAAACCAAATATTGACAGTGACTTTATTTAATAGAGTTGAAGTAGCACGTAGTTCAGTCTTCTTCAACACATAGTAAAATTTCCCAGATGACTGTCCAGACAGAAAGCTGCATGCAGAAGGAAATGTGAACTTACTGGCCTCTTGTTGAGTTTCTCCTAATAGTATTTACTGTTTGTAAGTAATATTTATATTAAGGAGTAAGGGCATTATTTTCAAATTTTTAATAATCCCAATTACTGATAAATATAATCCTATAATCAGGATTCTAAACCCACCTCTAGGTGTGCCTTTTTAGATAAGACCTGGTTTAAAACAAAATAAGCTCATAACTGTGTATTTGGTATATTCTACTGTGCCATGTAGCTCAGAACCAATGGCCATATCAAGAAGAGATTGTAACTGTGTTTTAATTTTTAAGTTGACAGTTTCCTTTGTACTGGATATTATTAGTGATTTTTAAGATTTGTCCTTAATTTTAAGGAGTAAGTATCGATGTTTGGTTTAGAAAAATACCTGAACTTTATAAGCCTTGCATATCCTTCAGAGAAAACTCCAAGTATATTTTCATGTTTTCATTTACTAATTGACTCTCATCAGGGTAAGGGGCTGTAACAGGGGGATTATGAGAGCAAAGCTGGCTCTCAGGCCAAAGGTGGGTTTTTAAAAATTAGTATTATCATCATTATCATCATCATTATTTTATTTTATTGTTACTTTTTTTTCAAGGTTTTAGGTAAAAATAAAATATTGTGTATAATTAAAAATACTTCAAAATTGTTCTTCCTATTTTGCAAACTTACCAATCAGTTGTTTTCCTAAGTACTTTTATAAATAATTGTTTTGAGTTCTACAAAATCTTATTTTATTTGTGCCCTGGCTGGTGTAGCTCAGTGAATTGAGCACGGGCCTGCAAACCAGAGGATCGCGGTTCGATTCCCAGTCAGGGCACATGCCTGGGTTGCAGTCCAATTCCCAGCAGGGGACACACGATACATTGTGTGTCCTCAGCAGAGGCAACCATACGTTGATATTTCTCTCCCTCTCTCCTTCCCTTCCCCTCTAAAGATAAATAAATAAAATATTTTTAAAAATTTTATTTTACTTGTAATAAAGTTGAATAATCATTCTGTTGGATTTACATATGCCAATCATCCTTTAAAATATTATCTCAATGGGAAACTTTTTCCCTGATGGACTTATAACCCTCCCCAGGCAGTAGGAGAATAAACTCCCTCAACCTCTTACAATAGTAGTTGGAGAATTCTGACGTCCACAGTGGTTATTTTCTCAGGGATTTTGATGAGGGCCCTGGAAGTGGTCATACAGGCTGGGAGAATGTGGAAAGGTATCCTTTAAGGAGAAGAATTTAGCATGTGCTAGTAGTGGTTTATACATCCCATGCTTTAAAATAAACTGCCTGTGTACTATAGATAAGCAAATAAAAATTGCATGGAAAACATAATATTATATTCTTGAGAATCGACCTTGTGTTTTATTCTGGCCAAGAAATGTCACATCTAATCTCAGCCATGCCAGAGAGAATGCTAAAAATGCAGCCCAAGGTAATATTCAGCAAATGTCACTAGTATAAGATGAGCAATATATTAATGTGACCTTGAGCCAAATCTGACCTGAGTATTTACAAGGTTTTAGCTTATACTAGTTAATATCTAAAGGTGTCTAAATCAATGATGGCTGATCTGTCACAAACTAATTTTTCTGTTAAGAAAAAATACTCATAAAACTTAAAAGATGACCCACTGAAATACGAAGAGGAACTGAACAACTAACTTAATTTTTAGTGTTTGTCAGAAATTTTTACAAAAAAACAGTGTGATATATCATAGGAACAAGATTATACATTTCTAGTTTGAATTAAGTACCATATTACAGGAACTCTCATTAGGAATGAAAGTTTGTGTCATTTACATTTTTTCTTTTTAACTTTATATCCTCTATTATTTACCTACTATGATGTGGAAGAATATTAACAATTTTCTAAATGATGTTAATCAACACTGATATGTATTCAGTAGCATGTGGAAAAAATGGTATTCCTAAACTCTATTATGCAACCATACCAATTTTCTCATTTCATTTATCTTACTTCTTTTAATGTCAGTATTTCCATCTATCCTTCAGAAAAAAATAGTAAAATAAGAGTGAAGTTGCATGAAAGAATAATTGAGAAATAATAACAAATTGTATAATACTCTAATCATATATAATAATCTTTAGAAATTATTCATTTTGCTTTTATTATGGCTCTCCTTTGATAGAGTTCTGAATAATGACAAAATGACCATAACCAGAAGAAAAGGTTTCCTGAAAAAGAAACTATGTCTGCAAATGTCCTGAACCTGCCAACTGTCACCCTTGCAAAGTGTTGTGTTATAAGCATAATAGCAACAAGCAGAATAATAGCTGTTTTCAAAAGCTGTTTTATATGCTATATTCTATTTCAGTTTTTCTCTTTTTAAATTTTTGGTAGCATAGCCTTTAATGATGGTATTGCTTTTGTGTGCCATTACTGCATCATTAAATTTAACCCTTTACTAACACAGTCAGAACATTTTTCTCTATGTTGAACTCAGTGTATTATCAATCTAAAGTATCATATATTTTGACTCAGATATCTGCTCTCAGAGTGATAAGGATAGAGGAAAATAAATTTGACCCATTAAATACATTTTTTCTAATTACCTGCTGCTTAATTAAGTAGCTTCAGGAAAACTAACTTGGACAAATAACTTTTACAGTCCAGAGGGCTGGTAAGAATTGGGACCTATGAACATATAAGAATCGATCATATAAATATTTGGAAGTACGAATGATATAGAAAACAGGTAAGACACATAAGCAGTGTAGTGTTTCAGTTTTTGAAATAAGCAAGAGATCATTTACCAGTGAAATTACTGCCATTAGGGAAGTTCAGTAGAACATAGGATGGTGTATGAAAGCTAATAAAATTATTAGAGTGTTACAGTATAATTTTGAAAGTTAAGAGTATAACTCTCATACAAAGGTAACAGGAACAAGTCAAGGATTGCGTTCAAGTCATTAACTAATAAGAGAACCAGTAAGATGTTAAAACCGGTATGAAGAGCATTTGAAAAGCTAGAAATATATATATATATATATATATAGGTAAATCAAAGGACTAGATACAAAATTAGTTTGATGTCTTACAGTATAATAAATCAGAAGCATTGAGGCTATTCAATTACACAGACATTATTTGAATGTTTGAATGTACTAGATAAAAAACAAATTGATCCCTGTACCTACAGAACTGTAAAGTAGCCATGCTGAGGGAAGTTCAAGTGCAGCACCATGCTAAGTGAGTAACCATTACTCTCTCTTGCCTATTTCCAGGAGTTGAATAATTTTTCTGATGAATGATGTTTTATTTGTTTTACTTCCCTTAATTTACATCAAGCATTACATCATAAGTGTTTGAATAAGAAAGATCACAAATACAACTAACATCATGTTAAGATCATCCAAGTTAGTAATCGAAGGGCTCCAGGATGGGTCTGTGCTTTAATTATGCTCTCCTACCTTTACTCTTTACTATCCAGTTTGGAGGCTGGATGGAATAATATGGAGGATAAATGTGAACAAATCAATAGGTAGCTGCCTGCAACTACGAGTTTCCTATCTGGCAGTTCCAGAATAATCTGTGAAAATGTGGTGTCTTCCCCCCACTCGCAGATACTATCATCTCTAGTGGGTATTTCATTTCCGTTTTTGTATTATATTACTCAAACAGAAAAAAAAGGCTTTTTAAGCATATCCCCAAGATGACAAACCATGGACAATTTGCGCTATTACCATGCCTATCTTCTATTTTTCACTGGCTATTAAACCTGTCCTGTCCCAACAAAGCCTTTTCTTGGATCCTGCCACTGGAATCTTCCAGGCAGGAGAAGCAAGAATAAAGTCATAATCAAAGGGTGGGAGTGCAGAGGGCAGGGTGTGATAAATGAAGCTCTGCTTTTGCACAGATATCCTGGAAGGTCAGACCCTCATCTGCACCCCACTTCCCTCTGGCACTCGAGGCTCTGCAAAGCAGGTCAATGGTGTGTGTGGGGCCATGGGGCTCACTGTGTGGAACCCAATTCCTGAGTAAAGTACTGGAAGCTTTGGAGCTCCGTGGTCCCTTGTGAGAATCTACTTGATCTGGAAAGAGGAAGAAGTGGTAGCCTGTACAAGGCAAAATATAAAATTGAAAATATGCTTCTTTTTCTCATAGTGTCCTTGAACTTTTTTATAACTCTTGATGATGTCACCCAGGTAACCAATATCCTCAGTGTACCTTCCAGGTGCTCAGGGACCCACTTTTCCCTTTTTTCATTTTTGGACTCACTAATGCTTTCCTGTGTGCAAGGCCTCAATTTCCAATTGTTTTCTATGTCAAAGTTGTCCACACCTCCAATATACACAGATGCCAAAGAGGCATGTCAAAGGCCCCTAGGGAAGCTACTGCAGCTGGATTTTAAGCAACAAACCATATAATTAAGATAGTTAAATCATTAATTTTATTTAGAAAGCATTTGTTGAAGACTTTCTATGTAGCAGATGTTACAGATGCTGAGAATATAACAGTAAAAATAGTAATAATAACCCAGAAAACCCTGGCTCTCCTGGCCTTTATATTTCTGTAAGAAAGACAAATAGTAAATATGAAAAATTTATGAATATAGAGTGTGATAATAATAAATGTTAAAAAGATAAATGAGGGAAAGTAAATAGGAAATGGTAAAGAGATAGCAACTGTAGGTGCAGGGTTCCAATTTTATGTGGAGTGGTTAGGGAAGATGACATTTGATTAAAGGCCTATAGAAAATGAGGGGTTGTTCTATGCACTGTCCTGGGGAGAAGTCTAGGCAAAGGAATAATAGCAAAGAGACATGAGTCCTGAGGTAGGAGCATGCCCAGACCAGGGTAAGGCAAAGGGTGTGGGGTGGATGACAGAAGACCCTGACAGGATTTTGAGCAAAGGAGTAGCATTGTGAGTGGGTCTTTTAACTGAGTCTTTCTAACTGCTGTAAGGAGAGGAGATTAGCCACAAGGAGGCAATAGTCACAGCACAGACACCAGTTATCAGACTCTTGGATGATCCTGGGTAGAGATGATCAGGGACTGGGCTGAGTAAAGTAGGGGAGATGATAAAAAGTGGTCACACACTACGTACATTTTGGCAGAATGTTTTACTAACTTGCTGATAGATTACACAGACACTGAGGGAGAAAGCTGATTCTAGCGTTTTTGTCCTAAGTAACTGGAAGGGTGGCATTGCTATTTACTGAGGTGGGGGAGACCAAGAAGAGCAAGTTGAGGAAAACATAATTCATGCAAAAGTATGAATGTCTGATATCTCTTCCCACTCCAGGTCATTAATTTGCATTTTTAAAGATGTATGGATAGCCCTGGCTGGTGTAGCTCAGTGGATTGAGCACGGGTCTGTGAAGCAAAGGGTCTCTGGTTTGATTCCCAGTCAGGGCACATGCCTGGGTTGCAGGCCAGGTCCCCAGTAGGGGACATGTGAGAGGCAACCACGCATTGATGTTTCTCTTCCACTCTTTCTCCTTCCATTCCCCTCTCTCTAAAAATAAATGAATTAAATATTTTAAAAAGAACTTTAAAAATGTATGGATAATTAATTGGAATAACTCTGGAAATCTTGAGATGAATTTGGGGACAGGAAATACTATGAGAATGAGCATTTGTCCCCTGTGAGTCGTTTTCAGCAGGGTGTCTCCAAACCCTTCTCTCTTCTCTTGACTCCTTCCAGACCAAATCCTGAGCTATTTTTTTAAATTCCTTCTTATCTTTACAGTACTTGTCTACCTCCTGGGCCCTATCTCAGTTATCCTGTGGTCATTTTTAAATTCTTCTGACTGTTGTGGTTGTTGATATTGTGTTGGTTTCCCCGAGGAATGGCCTGTGTCTTTGAATCAACTTTAATCCTTAACATTCTATTTTCTTGGCTTCTGACTTTTTAAAAATGAAATGATGCTCCTCAGAATATAACCTAGACAAGTCATCCTTACCGCCAATGTTTTACCCCAATCAAGAAGCTCTTTTTGTCCAAAAAAGAGAGTCAGTTACCTTCTCAAGAAGTCTAACCATGTGCCTGAAACATAGAATAAGTAGATAAAGGGGCAGTGCCTGAAACCATAAACATTACGGGGCTGCAAATGTACACTACTTCAGGTACGTTGTCTTCTAGTGTAAGAGCTCCCTTGATCTCAAGGAATTGCCTTTTATTCCCTAATCATTATTTCATTCCTTCCATCACTCTTTTATTCTGTCTTTTTAAAAAAAATTTTCACCCAAGCATATGTTTTTTATTGATTTTAGAGAGAGATAGAGGGAGAGAGAGGGAGGGAAAGAAACATTGATGTGAGAAACATCAACGGGTTGCCTCCCACATGCACCCCAAATCTGCACCCTAGGTATGTGCCCTGAGTGGGATAGAACCCACAACCTTTTGGTGTGTAGGACCCCTCCAACCAGCTGAGCCACTTAGCAAGGGCCTTTACTCTTTCAGTAAGAGCAATGTGAAAAGTCATACATTAATTCTTGTGCAAAGATACAAAAAGCCTACTAATAGGGAGAAATGATGACACCTAATTATAATTATTATAATAAATAGAATATAAATTATAATGGTTAAGATTATGAGGCTCTTATTTCATGTCACCTTGCTAAGTGTTACACTGGAGTAATTCTTGCAACAGCTTTATGCAGCAGGTACTATTATTATTCCTGTTTATAGATGGTAAAATAAAGACGAAGACTGATTAGCCAGCTTGCTGGAGATCATACAGCAGCTAAGTAAGGGTGGAGCTTGTACCAAGCTGCAGTAACAGACAGAGCCAGAACAGAATACTCAGTGGTGGGCTAGGAAAATGAGGCACAGGCTATGAAAGGAGTTCCTGAAACCCTTTGATTTGGTTTCTGATATCAGTGTGTTCAGGAGTTGTCTGTCCTAGTAGAGCTATCCAACTTTCTTACCGTTGGGAAATACAGTTAGATAGAGAAATATTCTTTGGATAAGTTCAAGTTAGTGTCAACTTTTTTTATTTGACTGAGTTTTCATGCTTATTCTGAATTCCCTGTAATGTCAAGTTTTTAAATTATCCATGAACATCACAAGACCAGATACAGAATGGAGGCCTTTTTCTTCATGGTCCATGATTTATCTCATTTGAAATTTTTTCATATACTATGAAATAAATCAGAAAAAAATGACAAGACCACTTGAGGGACTTATTTACAACTTAGTAATAAATTCACATGTCAAACTAGTCTCATAATTCACTATATTTAAGGTAACTTTACTCAGAAGTTCAGTCATATTATTTTCAAATGTGTTCTTATTATACCCTTAGGGTAGCAAGCCAAGACTGTTTCTTTCATGCACAGATAATTTCTTAGGTAACTAGTGTATGATCTCCTTCAGAAGATATAGACATTGTTATCATGTCTTCTAGAAAAAATGGATCAAAACTCAAGATGATTAAAGTTCATTGTCAAATCCCCAACCAGCAGTTGAGCCAAGGATAGAACCTCACAACCCACAGTGCTGGGCTACTCCCTCCTCTCTGACCACACTGATATAGCCATCATCATTCTGTCTCGAACACTGTTATTACCTAGTGGGTATTCACTGGGCCCACAACCTTAGTGTTGCAGTTAGCGGAAGTTGTCTTCATTCTTGAAGTCTATTACAATGGAAACTCCTGGAAGAACAAAGGGGTAGAATTGGTGGAGATGTTGCTGTATTTTTACCAGCGGATCCAAATATTCTAGGTCAGAGGGGAGAGAGGTATTTGGATATTCAGCTGACAATCACCTTTACTATTGCTATAGTGGATCCAGGAATCAATTTAGAAAAAAAGTTTTTCTAGGTGTTTTAAAATTTTACCCATCTAAGTCCTACCCAGTCCTCCCTCATCACCTCCACCCCACCAACTCTCTCTCTCTTTCCCTCCCTCCCCCTCTAACATTTGTGATGATTTTTAAGAAGCAAAAACTAGCTCTGGCTGGTGTAGCTCAGTGGATTGAGTGCTGGCCTATGAACCAAAGGGTTGCTGGTTTGATTCCAAGTGAGGGCACATGCCTGGGTTGTGGGCCAGGTCCCCGGTAGAGGGTACACAAAAGACAACCACATATTGATATTTCTCTCCCCCCCTTCTTCTCTCTCTAAAAATAAATAAAATGTTTCAAAAAATTTTAAAAAGAAGCAAAAACTACATCCAGTTTGAGTTATGTAAAATGAAAATTTCAAATGCTAAAATCAGTGGACCTATTCATGCATTGTATCTGGGCTTGGAGAACATGTGTCTTCTGTCAGCAGGATCTGAAATCTGAAATAGACTTTTAAGGGGCCCTGGGGCTTCTGGACTGAATGACTTTATGGAGTAGATCAGTAAACCAGAACACAGAAGGATTTATGTGATAGGTCTTAACAGTTATAAAGAAGCTATAATAGCCTATTGTAGGAAAAACCTCACTTTTCACTTTTCAGAAAATACCTAAATACCAATTTACACAGTAGGGATTTTTAACTAACAGTGGCAGCTGTCTTCAATAGAGGAGGTATTTTTGTACTAGTAGTCAATAAGAAAAATTTGGCATCTTCACTGTATTTAGTTCTTAACTTTATTGACTGTATAGTATTAAATATAATTACCATATTTATGGATCTCATTCTGCTTTCAGAATATGAAAATGGCATAGTTAATGCAAATAATAAAGAGAAAATTTCTTCTTAGTATATTCCTTATTGCTATCAGCTTTAGAAATTCACATGTTAAAATATATTTTACCTTAATTTTCACCATTCACATGTAATAACAATTCCTTCTTTCAATCATTATATGAAATGGTTCAAGCTCTATTAAGCTAAATAAATACTTTAAATCATTTTGAATATTAAGGGATAACAAAATTTAGCCACACTATGGAATTGAAATATTTGATGATGGTATTTTCTTTGGGGATTGTACACATGTCACTAGCATGCTTACATAATTTTTTAAAAAACATAGTTTTTAATGACTGGATAAAGTCTATTTTACATAGACTGTATATTTTAGTGAAAAGTGTAGCAGTAACTATTCAGAGTATATTGTAAAACTACATTATTTGAAAGCTTAATTTAAATACTATGAGTTGGTATGGTTTTCTACTACTAAGGTGACTGAAATCATATTTTGAAACATAAAAATACCAATTCCACCAAAAAAGGAGTAAAAAGCTATCAACAAATGGTGATAACTTTCTAGACAAAAATATTTAAAGCCTATATAAATATGTGTGGGCATGTTATTTTATATGGTAGGTGAAAAGCAAACAGAAAGCTCAGTTCTCATGTTTTTACCACACTCAATTAGCATTTCACCATGTGTGGCATCATAGAAGGACCATTTAAGAAAGGTCTTTAAAATTATATATATATATACATATACACATATAATATATATAATTATATACTATACATATTATACATATACATGTACATACACATATATAATATATATAACTATATATTATACATATACACATACATATTATATATATATATAATCTATAAGCCTAAAATTAGTTCAAAATAAAGGTGTTTAAAAATCCACAAATCTTCCCACCTCTCTTCTTTGATTAGTATCCACTAGTCTGAGAAGTTCATATTAAAGGTAAAGCAGGACACATATTTCAGAAACCAACTACAATGAAAACACATTAAAGATAATTGGAATCCAGTGTTTTTGAACCTCTACACCACTTGCAGGACAGTTCATAGGGATGCGATCTAAACTCTAGATTGTAAAGTTCTGCTTGAGGTTCGCTGAATTCGAGTTTCAGGGTACGAGGTTTGAGAACCTGCATTTTTAAATGAGTATTTGTGAGAATCTGGTGCTTAACAAGTTTGGGAACCACTGGGTTGGAGGAAAGAGTTGGAAGAACTCTCTACTGTAAATGGTTCGTCATATACAATGAATTTCAAGCATAGTTTTTGACGTCAAATTTAATTTTTAACTCTACTTTTATAGGTTCTTTGTGTGACAGTATGGTGGCTTCTAAGTATATGAAGGTTTTGGCTAGGAAATCATTGTAAAAATTTAAACAGCCTGACCATTATCATTCCTATGTGATATAAAGAGTCTACCTTGGCTTTTTCTTTGATCTAAATGAAAAGTCTATACCATGCAGTAGTTATTTGCTTTTCCCTATTAAATAAATACAAGGGCCAATAACATCAGCTTTTCAGTCTGGCAAACCAGAGAAGAGTTTCCTCTGATCTTACTCCAACCTTCCTCCAGCCCAATCCAATCAGTAGGGTTGCATTTAAACATGCACGTGAACGGTAGGGTCAGTCCCCCACCAACAGTTTGTCTTGTATCTCAAGCAAGCAGTGTAAATTAAATGGATAAAGTTTATCGGGTCATGGGTTCCTAGGGAGTAAAAATGGCTTGCAAAATCTGTCCATTCTAAATATTGGCTATCAGCATAATATTAAATGAGTCTATTTCATGGACATTACAAACTTTTTTTTAAGATTCATGAAAATGTTGACCCATGTGCAAACCTAACTTCAATGTCATCTCTGTTCTTGGGCCACATTACTTCCTCATATTATAAATTTGGGTTTTTTTTAATGGTCTGTGGAATGCATTTGTGCACAAATAAAAGAGAGACTGATGTGCTCACGATGTGTTTTTTCTAGAAAGCATCTTGCCTCTCTGTGACACAACAGAAGCTCTCTCTATTGAGAGTCAGACCTCAATAAACCCTCTTAAAGAGGGACCTCTTTTCTAGTTGGTAGTTGGTAATGGTGTGTGGCTTGGTATGCCACTGTCTTTCTTTTCTCAAAACTGCTAGCAGCTATCTTTTCACTTAGGTGACAATATATAGTAACTTAATGGAATCTCATTCAGCATTAAAGTAAGCTGCTATGGTCTCTCCTGGTCTTCAGAATATGAGAGAAAGTATGGGTCACATTTTATACTGATCAGATCAAATTTCTTGGTTTATATCTAGGGTCATAGTTAAAGAAAGAGTGACAAACTCTCAAAGAGAGTGACAAACTGGAGTATAATCAAATGAACATGAATTTAAATCATTATACTGTAGGGCACGTTGAAAAAGAAAAAAACATAGCTACATATTTTAAGTGAGAAAAGAAGACTTAAGTAAAAGGTAAAAAGCAGGTTAACTGATGCTATACACACGGGCTGTCCTTAGAAGAAAGGAAGAACTTAGTAAGATTTTTCAAGGCAGATTTAAACTGACTTACAACATAAAAAACTTTCAAATGGAAGGTGTATGACCATCTCTCAGAAATTGTGTGCAGAAGTTTCTTGCTTTAAATCATAAGGTGTGACTAGATGACCCCTTAGATTATTCTGGCAATTATGGGCCGAGTACTGACAATATGCCAGTCTCCCTGCCAAGGGCTGCAAAAATCACAGAAGAATGAAGACACCATCTGTGCTCTCAACTGTGATAGATGTTAGAGAAAAAGCTTTAAAAAATCCTGTGGGGTTGCCAAGTTGGGCAGTATTTCATCTCTAAGAATCTTTGATTTGTGAGGGCCTTTGAGATTTATCATACAGTTATTAATGTGTCTTTGCGTACAAGATAAAACAAGGATTCAAAAGTTGTCAACTCTAAATAACCTGAAACCAAATCATCTTGGATAGCAGAGAAGTCCCTTGTGACTCTAGTAACTACTGTATTTTCTGGAATATAAGACACCCCCCCAGATTTGGGAAGAAATGGGGGGTGCTTCTTTTAGTCCAAGTGTAGCCTACCTGACTCACTGTGGGAGGGGGGCAGTGGTGGAGCCAGGTAACAGGCTATTAAATGTTTTACCACATTTTATGCTCCAAATTTTTTCTTCCTATTTTCCTCCTCTAAAGCCTAGGTGTGCCTTATGGTCTGGTGCATTTATAGTCCTAAAAATATGGTATGCCTTGGCCACAGAGACTGGTACAGGTGAGGATGAGGGATTGCAGGGTGTTTCCAAAGAACAAGTAAAAATTAATCTGCTCAGGATGACTAGTCCTATTTCGGTCTGAAGCAGGTGTCTTTCAGTTATACAAATGTATAGTTCACTGATAAATAAAAGCAGTGCCAAAATGCGAATATGAGCACATTTAAAGTAATTTTAAAGTGTCATCAATCTGTGTTTTAATAGCAAATTATGTTGATTACCTTAGTTTTCTGACTCTCAGGTTAGTATAAGTTTTGGGTTTCTGGAAAATGTGACGTGTAAATGGTTTGCTTCTATGTTTTGTTTTGTTTTGGTCTTTTTTCATTTTTTTTTTAACTCCATGCCTGTCATTTCTGTATAAAACATCATGGAATGTTCTGGAACACAATCACATGGCTTTTAGTAGATGAACAGAACTAATCCATGCAAAGCTAAGAAAGAGGGAAATAAAACCTCAACCCCCCCTATCTTTCTACCCTAACTTTCCTTCTACTGCCTTCTACTGGCTGAACTCAGAGGAGTTCCTTGATGGCTTCTATGTGGGTTAGCCTACCAGGCACAGAACAGAGTGTTTAAGGAAAGAAAGTGCTTCTAGAGAGACAAATGGAACAGATTAGGAACATGTGTCTACTGTGTGCAAGGCTCTCTCCTGTGTATTCAGGGTGCAATGATAAAGGGAACAGTTTCTGCCCTCTAAGAACTCAAGCAAGTAAATAGGTAACTTCAGAGTGGCGTGGCGGGCTTTACGTCAGAGGAACCAGGGGTGCTCTGGGAACATATTGAAGGGCCTAACCTATAGCTGCCTCTTTCTTTTCTGGACTGTCGGCACTTGCAGTCAATCACACGTGTCATGAAGACGGGACAGAGTAGGAGGGAATACTCAGAATAGCACAGAGTTCCTAGGACCCATTTATACTTTCACAAGGCTCCATATCCAGGGAGATTCTTCTGAACACAGCAATTATATATACAAAAGAAAAATACAAGTTAAATGATTTTAAAGTTGAAATTTAATAGCTCATGCCTAAAGCAACTTAAATAACAGCAAAAAGTGACAGGAACAAGAAAATGTTTTGTTATTCCATGGGTCAAGTAGAAGTGCACAGATTTTACAAAAAGAAAGTTTCACTATCTTTTAGGTTGGGAGATAACCAAGACATATTTCATACACCAGAATTTTGTTTTTGTTTTTATCTCTAAATCACAGAACTCTGGCCCCAGAAACACAAGAGCTCTGGATTCTGCAAGGCTACAAAACAACCACTTAGCCTTTGGGCCTTGACTGCTTTATCTGTACAATGGAAGTAATAAGACTCTCCATCTCCTTCAAAAGACCTCAATTGTGATAACTAATAAGACACTAATAATAAAATGTTTTGAGCTCCCTGGAGGTCAGCCACTAGCTAGGATAAAGTGGGTTATTATAACAGCACTTCTTGAGCTATTGGTACTTACAGGAACCCAAAACAAAATACATCATATCTTGTTGAAACTGCCCTTGGATAAGAAGAGTGCAATTATCCAAGGTTGAAACGGATTGCAGAGTGTCTCTGAACATCTGGACTTTTATAAAGTGTGTCTTTGAAGCCCTAAGATATGTGCACTATTTACCAAAGCAGACTGCTGTCACTGAAGAGGTAAGCATAATACACTCTTCCTGTTTCTATAGCTTTCAAGTGTTGTGGTAAGGTCAAAAAGATAAAATTTCATTTCCCCTGCAATCTCAGCCACCAGCAGTGCTGCCATTTTTAAGTGAGGGGGATGAAGATAGATTTTTTCTCTTTGGGGCAGGGGGAGAATCATAGTGTCACCTAACTGAAAAAGAGGCAGCAAGCAGACGTGAAAACGGCACAGGTTATTTCAGGTAAATCAATTTTGAACCCAACTATACTGGTATGTGTGATATCAAATAAACCTTCCATGGTCCTTCATTCCTGAAAGACACCCAGTGAACCAGACCCTGAAGGAGGTGAGGCCAGCCCATGCTGCTGTATTTGGAGAAAACCCCATGATCAGCAGCCCATACACAGATGACCCCTCAGGAGCAGGTGTTGCCTGGCTTCACAGTGCTAATTCTCCCTCTGTTTAGGAAATCATCTTAGCCTCACATCCTTTCTCCATAACCTCTTAAGATCCTCAAGTCAACCTCAGTTCTTCCATGCTGAAGAAGGAAGTTTGCTTGTGCCGACCTATTATGGGGACACCACCATCTCAGGCTCTGCCTCTCCCGAAGGCACAGAAGAAAATGGTGATGTCATAGGGAACAGTTCTGTTTTCTTATCTCTTATAGGGGCATTAAACTGGAAGCAGTTGGTTGGCTTCTTTCTGTTTTAGCCAACATACATCTCAGAAAATGAAAAGTTAAAGGATCACCAAGGTAGAGTTAATAAAAGGTGGCAATGCAGAAAGAACAGGGAGTGGAAAAATAGAAGAGATATTTCGATTCTGTTCTTGGGTAACATTGAAAAATTATTTTATTTTCAATTTTTATTCACTGATTCTAGAGAGGAAGGGAGAGAGAGATTTGTTGTTTCACTTATTTATGCATTAATTGGTTGATTCCTGTGTGTGCTCTGACTAGGGATCAAACCGGCCATTGGCATATGGGGACAACACTCTAACCAGCTTAGATACCCAGCCAGAGCCCATGGACGATTATTTCAAAGGCTGCATTTTGGTCAGGCTTTTGTGAGGCCCAGGAGTGCCAGATCTTGCCCTCAGCCATAGGTGCTTCTCCAAGAGTTCCCCAGGAATACAGATACGTATACCACATGCACAGATAGAGCTTGCAAAGGAACCCAGAAAACATCATTACCAGCCCAAGTTTGGAGCCTAATTCCAAAGCAAGACCTAAATTGTGGTTCTCAGACTGGCATTATTATGAGCATCCCCTAAAAACTTGTTATAAACGCAAAGTCTCAGGCCCATCCCAGACCTACTAAGTCTGACATTATGAAATGGGGCCTGGCACCCTGTGTTTCAACAAGCCCTCCAGGTGATTCTGATATGCTGCGGGAGTTTACTAACCACTGACTTAGAGGAACACCATAAACTATGGCTACCTGTTCTTCCCTCCCTGCTTTTCCCAAAGCCTATCTCAGGTCTCTTGTTTTTAATTCAGAAAGGGGGACGAGACAAATTCAAAGTTAGAGAAAAAGGAGTGAGAAAGAATAAGAGGAAGGACTTCCTTCACTGCCCCTGGAGGCTTGTTAGTTTGGACCGCCTGCCCGATGGACCGAGAGAGCTGTCCTAAACAGGGCGATAGCTTTCGGATTAACAAAGAATGTGCTTGATTGGAGACAGACACCTCTCTAAAAGGTGGACTCATCATTGTGCTTGGTGCAACAGCATTTTTGAAAAAACTCTGCTGACCCTCTTTATATCTCTAATGTTTTCGTTTATAATGATTCATGAATGAGACACCATAGTCTTTAAGTGTTTAGGGCTTTTAAATATCTCAATCCTGTCCTAGGGTGGAGGTGAGAGGAAAGAAAATACAGAGCGCACTGGAGGTGGGGGGTGGGGCAAAAGCTGACCAGCACCTCTTCCCTCTGGGCCTCAGGCATTGAATGCCTCCTTAGCAAGCTGGTTCTGCGGATATTAACGTATGCTGTTACCATTATCTTTTGCTCTGCATTCAATGATTATTGCTTTAATCTGTATTCTCAACCCTAAATAACAGGATCTCATTGGGTAGGGAGGTTCTCACTAGGAATTGGTTTTATCCTTGGGGAGGATTGAGGGCATGAGAGAAGGTCTCGAGCTCCCCCTAGAGGTAGGACCTCTTACACGCTCGGACAGTCAATTTTCACAGATCTCTCCCTTGTCAGTACAGCACGGGAAAGGGAGGTTCAACACTGCCTGGTAAACTGTTCAGAGTGATATAGATTGTGACACTGCCAAAACAATGTTATTTCCCAGCCACAGCCGGAGGTAGCTATTCAATTTTAAATTACTAACATTAAAGATTCAGTTCCTCAAACGCTCTAGTCGCATTTAAAATGCTCGGTAGCCACATGTGAGCAGTGGACAGTGCAGGTGGAGAACGTCATCACGTAGCTGGAGGGGGTCAGGGAGCACTGGAGGTGAGGGTGTGGCAATAATTAATATGAACGTGAGTACATCCCATACTAGGGAAGTGACACTAACATATAGATGCCAACTAGAGAACTCAGACATGGAACAAACGCTTCTGAGTCAAAGGTCAATTAAAGGGGAAACGCATTCTGCACCCTAGGCCCTTAGATGTTTGCTTTGGAATCCCAGAGTCCTCCGGGATCAACTGCTTCCCTACCTTGCAGGCTTCGGCCTTATCCCCCACAAGGTCACCATGCTGCTCTCTAAATATTTTCTTCTTTGACTTTGTAATCCAAGACCCTGATCACAAGCAAACCCAATTAAACAAACATACCTAGTAAGAGCCTTAAATGCCTGTTTATCTTCAGCTTACTTACTTATTGTGCTCCCTCTCTCCCCAGTCATTGTTCCGACTCACTTTGCAGAGCAGGGCCCATTTGCCTAAAGCACAGGTAATGTCAGCATGTCTTCCAAGCTCCTTCCCCACCCTTCTCTCCACAACTGAGTGGGTCAGTTTTATATGTAGAAGAGTAAGTAAGGACACATGACAATAACTAAGGTGCGGGGCGGAAATGGGAGGGAGGTGGGGAGCACGGGGTGGGGGCAGGGCAGGGAATATAAAACAGAAAACTGTACTTGAATAAGAATTAAATAAATAAATAAAAATAAAAATAAAAGAGTAAGAGAAAGTCGTTTAGCAAATACCACTTGCTGCCCTGGCAGCTTTTTATTTTACTTCACGTTATTTTATTTGTCTTTGCTTATTTGGCTCAAAGGCCTTTTATGAGCTCTACCAGTCCAGTCCAATTTATGTGATCCGCTCCTGGAACAGGGTGATTCTGAGGCATTCTTCAGTGTTCTATTTCTGACTTTACTGATCAGCAACTATGGATCTCAAAAGAGTGAAGGGCAGTTTTCCCTGTAAATATTAACTGTTTGTGGGGGAAATAAGCCTATAATTATATAAGAGGGATGGTTAAAAATCTATAAAGTTGACTTCTCAAGGCACAAACCCAACCAATCTCATTTACTTATAGCTGTATCTTATAAATGTGCAACATATTGTCTGTGTCAAATTTATGTTACTTGTCCTCATGTAAAGTACAATATAATTTAACAGCATGGTTCAGAAGATTATTAGATAAAAATGAAAACTCCTTGATCTTTTATAAAACGAAAATCAACTAGTTTTTAAAGGTAATGGATACAATAGGGCAACAATGACATACAAGTTAGGGTCTATTTCTGTACACAAATATTGAGTGCAAGCAGGCACATACATAGTAAGACTCCTCCAAATTCTACTAATTAGAAGACAGGATAATCTAATGTGGGAGAAAATGTGCATTACAGAATACTTTGAGAACACAGGCTTGTTCCACTCAGAGAAATAACAACAATAATGACAGCAAAACTAATTGCTCGAGAGATATTTTCACGTACTGGCTTTCCTGAATCAGAAGATTTTACTGCAAAACGAAAAGAAGAACGTTTCACTGGGTTCGAGGCAGAGGGCTAACCCAGGCGACCTTTCAGCATCTCTTCAGACCTGACCTCATGATCTGGAAGCAGCAGTATCTAGTTCCAAAAAGCCAATTAATGTGATAAAGGACTTAAAAATATTTCTTTCAAGTGGGTTAGACATGTTTTCTGATACGTCTATCTCAGATATGTCTGATAGGCCTGACATAAAGCAAAACCCTCTATATTTTGCTTTTTGAAAGGCCACATAAAACTAAACTATATAAAGACCAGTCAAATTAGAACAGCTCGAATTAATTGGATCTGAATTGATACTTTCTTCTCTGATACATGCCTTCAGTATGCACACTTTCAAGAGAAAAATGGGGTGAATTCCAGTTCTGTCTGGAATTGGACTGAAGTGACCATTGGACTGTTCCACAACCTCCCTGAGTTTCATGAGGAGTTTCAGACATATTTTCTCTGAGAGGTCTTCTTTCTCTAATCTCTATGGTTACATGCAGTTTTAGTTTCCTTGCAATCTATACAAAACATATGCCATTAGTCCAAAGGGGTTTAGGGGTTAGAGTCCATTTCTTATTGATTGTTATTTCTTCAAATCTAAAGAAAAAAAGTTTTGTATCTTCTTTTCTATCAATGAGGTCGCCAAAAATCTCTTACAATAACTTGTATACCTAATTTGAAAAGTGATTTTTATGGTTTCTTAATTTTACACTTCAAGAAAATAATAGCCCTGGCTGGTGTGGCTCGGTTGGTTGGAGCATCACCCCATAGACCAAAAGGTCTGGTTTAGATTCCCAGTCAGGGCACATACCCAGGTTGCAGATCGAATCCCTGGTCCACGCAGGTTAAGAGAAGGCAACCAACTGAATGTTCCCTCTTGCTCTCTCTCTCTCTCTCCTCCTTAAAAAATGCCTTCAGGCGAAGATAAAAAAACAAACATAAAAATTCTTCAATGCTCTCATTTCAGTTGTTTCCCTGTTGATCAAAATGTGGCAATAACGAGATGCCAAGGGCCTTTCAGCAGGTGGGTTAGCCAAGTTGAATCCTCTGAAAATGAATTTCTTGTGAAAATCTTAATGACAAGTGATGTGGTGGGACCTGTCATACTGTCACAATTTTGAGTTCCTTCTATATTAGTGAGATTAGTGAGAGGCAGATTTAGTCCTTGCATTGCTCAGTTTCATGGGTATTTACAAAAAGAAGTCAGAAAGTAAAAAAGTAACATCCTGAATCCTTCCCAGACCCAACTAACTTCTCTGGAGCTCAGACCTTAAGACAATTTTTCCTTTGCTCCGTGTTCTACAGCATGTAAGGAGTGGGAAAAAATTCTGAGAATGATACTACAAACATTAAGATGGGAAAAGTCATATATTCCATGGATATACTGAAAGTCAGGTTACTGTTTTCATTTTGAGGAAAATGAAATAGGTAGAGAAAATAAATTCCTGTTAGGTAAAAATTGAAAGTGTCCCCACTGTCTTTTAAATATTCTGCTTTCATGTGCCACTCAATTGCCATATTTTGGAGACTGGATCCAATTCACAAAGGCTGACTTCTCCATTTCAACTGTTGGTCTGACTAACAACTGGTCAGCTCAGGCAAACAAAAATGCAGCTAATATTTAGATTCTGAATATAATCTTCAAAATGCAAAACAGTATTTTCAAGAATTTTGTAAATTTATATATTTTTACTGTTGTTCAAGTCCAGTTGCATCCATTTTCCCGCCACCACTTTCCCCCTCCCACCCACCCCCATCTCCCACCCTTGGTCCTATTTCGCTTTGGCTTTGTCCGTGGGTCCTTTATACATGTTCCTTGATGACCCTTTCCCTTTTTTAATTTGACATTCATTATTCCAGGACACTTCAGTACATTTTGTAAAAGTAGTTGCAAAATTCTGGTAATTTTGGTTTGCTAACAATGTCAGCTGACCAAGAGTAAAAACTTCTTTAATTGGGAAGGTTTGAAATACTTTAACATCAATATGCTGGTCTCTCCATGAGAGATACTTTGTTTCTTTAGTTTTGCTCTTCTGTAATGTGTCTGTCTGCATTACAGTAGCTCTGATCCACACTTTGCAAGGTTTATGTTTAACTAGATCAGTAAAGGAAATGTGCCGCACTGAAACATGGTGGGGGTGGGGTGGGGTGGGGACAACACATGGCTTTGGGGATGAGCAAACACCCTATTGGTATTCAGCTGCAGCTTCTGAAAATGCTCACAGGATGTTTGGAAATTGCATTTCTAAATGTTATGGGCTTCGGGTCTTTCAACCATGTAATGAATATATATTTTTCCTCCATTTATTTATTGTCAGCAGAAATTGAGTGATGGGCTTCTCCACTGATGCCCCTGTCCGTGTTTATTTTTTCATTGCTCCAGTCAGCATTGTTATCTGACAATGCAAAACAAGTTGCGTTCGAGTTGATATACTGGGGCAATACTTCTTTGAAAGAATTTTCATCTGTCACCATCATCTCCACTAAGATGCTGAACAGGGAGTGACAGAATGATTGGTTTTATCTACATTTGGGGATATTTTTCTTTGAATGGCAGTCCCAGAGAACACAATTTTCAAGATAAAATACAAAACTGCGATGATTTCAAATGGCAGGGTCTAATGGAGGATTATAAATTATTGCCTGAAGTGCCAAATAGTTTGGACCAGTAGCTTGAAATTGTGTTCTGGAGATTGTTTGGAATGACTGCTTTTCAGAATCTCTTTCTTCATTGAAGAAAATGAACTGTTTCTGGAAAATGGCAGAAGACCAAAATAATAATAATAAAACACTGCACAAAATAGCAAGCTTAAAATAAAATTAAGTAAAATAGACTGTATTTTCCTTTTCTCTGCATTAGTAGTACTTGGCAATAGTACTTACCAAAGGAATGCTTCCTTATTTGGGGGGGGAGGGGAGGGGATACTGGGGTAAAGGATGAAGGGTTTTCAGGAACAATTATAAAGGACGCATGGACAAAACCAAGGGAGGTGGAATCAGGAGAGGGACGTGGGGATGGCTGAGGTGGGTGGTAAATGCAGACAACTGTACTTGAACAGCAATAAAATTTAAAAAAAAGAATAGTATAGGAAATGGAGAAGCCAAAGAACCTATACGTATGGCCCATGGACATGAGGGGGGTGATTGCTAGAGGGCAAGGGGGTGTCAGGCCAAAGGGGGGAAAACAGAGAAAATTGGGACGACTATAACAGCATAGTCAATAAAACATATTAAAAATAAAATAAAATAAAAGTCAAAAATTTTAAAGCCTGTTTTTGCTTAACTTTTCAAATGATACAAATTCAAAGAGCACTATATAACTCTAATAAGCTAAAATTATACTTATCATCTACTCCTAACAGAAGGTTTACTGCAATATTGAAAACTCAATGTTCACAAAGAAGAGCTGTATAATGGGTGCTAACGAAGCGGAGATCCAGCTACTTAAATATTATGTTCTCACCAAAGATGACACCTGTGTATTGGGCTTGGCTGAACTGAGCAGCAGCATGTGAAGACTGGTTGGCCAAAGATGGTCATAATCACTCAAATATGTAGTAAAAACTTGTCTTTGGCCATCACAGCAGAACAAGAGCAATAGTTTCAGACCTAAAGGAGAGAATTGTTGTGTAGAGTTGTCTCGATGTTAAAATGTCACAGGAGGTAACTGACCATTTCCCCTTTTAAAATAGTTTCTAGGTTAATAAATGAGCCTGAAATGCTGATGGCAGCTGTGTTTCCATAACTTGCGAAATGTGACCTAATGAGGTCAACTACACATAAGCTTATTCCCTGTGGTTCTACAACAGAGATATTGATGTGATTGGTTTAAGACTAAATTATGTGATTTCAGTGAAAATGTTTTGGCAATCCAAAAACAAAACAAAACATCAAATTATAGATTCCACTGATCCCCTCCAACCTTTCTGCCCTCTGCCAAAATAAGACATCTTGGAACTACTAATTATGCTAACCTGTCAATATTCACCCTATTAAAACACGGCTGCCCAATTGTCTAGCCACCTCTGAGCTATGGATATGGCTAATCTTGATGGTCCAAGAAGGGGAAAAAGAAGTCTTCCATCAAAAGTCTTTAGTGAATCAGATTACTGTGGATTCAGTAAATTCTGCCTAACTTTGCTAGGGAAAAGGAAAATACTACATTGCTTTGGGAACAGTAGTATGATTCTTCAAGCAATCAGTGAAGAAATGGAAGTATAAATTAATCATGAATGTGTAATTATAGGAAGTAGTTTTTGTGTTGGGTACCATATCATTAAGATAAAAATTCAATAGTTGGGTAGTTCACAAAGCAATTTTAAAATTGATTGACAGTCACATATATGTCTGCTTTGTGGGCCTGACATAAGAGGAAAATAAAGCTTTCTCTTCTGATTACTGCCTAAATTAAGTATGCCTGGCTTTTTACCTCATACTATATTTTCAGAGTGGGCAATGGAGAGGCAAGGGAAAGAAAATTTTAGTGACAAGAATAGATGTGGCAAGGGAACAGGCAGAAGCAAGGAGCACCTCTGAATGATTTCATTCTCTCTAGAGAAATTGAAACATTACAATAAGACCAAGGAAGTAACTTCTACACTTTTTACCCCATTTCAGAGTATATGTGCAGTTCAAGAATGATAGATAGAGAGGGATCTCCTGGAAATTATTTTGACCACTTCAGTGTATCTTTACTTTAATGAGAAAGAACAGTGATGTAAAATTTGCTGAATCTTATAATATGTTACAATTATGGTGATAAAATGAATTTTTATTCTTTATAAAAGAAGTGATTATTTACACTTGCTAAAATGGGAAGTAAGACAGTACTCTAGACATCAAAGTCTTACAGAGTTGCCAAATGTTGCCAGCACAATTAAATCACTCTAGAACAGACTTGTTTCTGTCCACAATAAAACAACATATGGTTTTTCTATAAAAAATGGGTCTCTTGATGAAAAACAGTTCTGGGTAGGTAATGTTGTACATTTGAGGGCTTTTAATCTTATTCTTTCTTAAATAACTCTTGTGCTAAGACTTGTCAAGAAAAGTGGCAAGTGTATTGACTCATATCCAGCATAAAATGCATGGCAACATGGAATGTGGCTAGTGACACAGTGTTCCATTCTCTTTTAAAAACATGTTGAATGGAGAAAACAGCATTGTGGAGCCAAAGGCTAACTAGTGAGAGCTGGGGTTACCACCTTTGCCTGTCAAAATAAAAAAAAATCTCCTTCTAAAGGCCTTCTTTTCTAAGAGGGGTGTTCTCTTATTAAATCAAGTCAATATCAGAATTGAGACTACCTCCTCTGGATTATTTCTGAAGAGACAAGACTGGTTAGAATTAGTGATCACATGAGAGTTGAAGTTCAAATGTTTCTGATGCAGTATCATTGAGTCACTTAAAAATAAATCAGTTAAGCAAAATCTTGAATGCTTAGTATTGCTCCACACATTAAAAATAAAAATCCAAACAAGAAAATTAAAGCTTCCCAAGAGCAAGATTGTCTTCGGTTTTATTCACCAATAAATTCTAAATTTCTAGAAGAATAAGTACATGCCAGGTGTTTAGGCATTTAAATGCTTGTTGGATGAGTAAATGATGAATAGATAAGATACTTACAAAATTTTGGAATATGTGATAAGAATAGACGATTCTACAATGGTTCAAACAATTTATATACATTATCCCCTTTCCTATAACTACTGTATTTGGTATTTAATACTATTATACTTATTTATTGATATGTATGGAAAAACAGAAGCACAATTAAGTAATTCACTTTCCATCTATGAAATATTGGTGTTGAGACTAGAACTCGGGGTACCTGACTTCAAGGCCACACTCTTCACCATCTGCCATCCACAACTGCAGTGCCTATGTTGCTTCCCTTTTCCTAACTCTCATCTTTCCAGGACAGTAGCCTCCCCCGGTCCACAGAGAAGGTCTCCATGACTCCCAGTGGTTGCCAGAAACCATGGAGAGCACCAAAACACTACATATTTTCCCTATACATACATACTTATGATAAAGTTTCATGTATAAATTAGGCACAGTAAGAGATTGGCAATTATAAATGATAATCAAATAGAACAATTAAAACAATATACTATATAATAAAAATTACATGAATGTGGTCACTCATTTCGGTGGAACCCTAGCTGTACACTTTTGTAGGCTCAATGCTTTTCTGGCACAACATGTTACCATTAATTGGAACACATTTTCTGTTCATTTTTGTGTCTTCCACCCACAAATTTAATGCGATTTTCATCTTAACTAAGCAGTTATCATTCACAGGGGCCATTAACTTGTGCAGTTTGATGTATGACAGCAAAGCTAGCACAAATTTCTTTTCCCTTTTTCCCAATTTCATGGATAGATGATTCATTCTTACCATAGATCCTTTCAACTTCAGCATACACTTTTTCTTTCTTATTAAGTTGAGAACTTTCCATTTCTCACTTAAGGAAAACACTTTACAGAGTCTTTTTGGCGTATTTGAATCAACAACACCACTATTCTCATGCATTGGTGCCGTTATTAAGCACAATAAATGACACTTGAACACAGCACTGTGATACCTTGACAGAGGCTTTCATGACAAGACAGCTACTAAGTGACTAACAGGTGGGGAGTGTCTGTAGCCTGGAGACACTGGCAGAGAGATGAGTCATGTCCCAGGTGGGAGGGAGCTGGATGACTCAAGAGTTCATCGTGCTACTCAAAATGACGCACAACTTAAAACTTATGAGTTTAGTTTTAAAAATTTCCACTTGATATTTTTGGACTACACTTGACCATAGGTAGCTGAAACCATGAAAAGGGAAACTGAGGAAAGCAAAATCCAGGCTAAGGCAGACAATGTATAATGAAATGTAAGACAAGGTTGATTATTAAACAAATTCTCTAAACATATGACAAAGTTCAGTGATAAAGGTGTCAAAATGCATCTGTCATTAAGGATAAGATTCAATCCTGATGCTGGTAGATATGTGAAGGTTTTCAACATAAACCATCATTAAACCTGGATGTAGTTATTATTGGTTGATCAAAATTCTCATTTCCCTGTAATTTAAAAAGACTTTTGGACCATAAACATTTATATTTGTAATACTAAAAAGGGGGTACAAAGATTTCTCCAGGGCACCCCAAGAATTGTAAGAGTGGATCTACCTTTCTGTCGTGCACATGAAAGCCTAGAGCACATTTATAAAATTTAACAGTTTTAGAAGGAAATGAGTTAACCAAGTACTAGAATGCCAACTTTTTGCACAATGGGTCCCAGGCAATGAGACTCATTTTTTGACAACATTCCTTCCTTGTACTGGCCAAGCTTTCATTCCAACTGTATCCAGGAGCCAAATCAACTGGATGCAGACCAGCCTAATTCTTCCCTGGATCCAAAGAACACAGAATGTAATTAAACAGGACAGACTTTCTAATACTATTTAGCTGTTCCTCACCTAAGTGAAAAATGCCATTAGGTACCATTTAAACATCAAGTGATATACACCACCACCAATGAAGATGAGAAATGGCAAATTCCTGCTTTTCAACTTCTATCACAGGTTTGGCCTGAGTTTTCATGTTGTAAATGCAAACGTTCTGTGAGAGTCAACCCAATTGCACTTTCTAACTTTCTCACGCATTTCTCTCTCATAATTTTCAATGTTCAGAGAAAGGGACTATGATTCTTCCATTTGAATAGTTTTATCAAATTTTATCTGAATCAAGATCATCTCAGGGACCAAAAATATTGAACTTTAGGTACAAGTTTTTCAGTAACATGTCACCAAAAATTGATCAGAGGTACTTCCAGTGAAGATAGTGGCATAGGTAAACATGGCTCACCTACTAATCCAACCACATCAAAATTACAACTAAAATATAGAACCACCATCACTCAGAGCATTCGATATTAAGTAGAATGGAAGTCTGACAACTACAGAATTCAAGAAACCACATACATCACATCCAAACTGGTAGGATGGGTGGAGACATGGAATGGGCTGGTCCTATATTCACATGTGGTGGATAAAAACTCAGAAGAGATATCTCAGGGGCAAGGAGTCAAGCTTCACAGCAGAGTCCCCAGCCCAGGTTTCTAGCACCAGGAAGAGAAGTTGCAATAAATTCTGGTGGCAAAAACCAGTAAGGACTGAGGTAGTGAAAGAAACTTCTTGAGTCTCAAGTAGTTCCTCTTAAAGAATCCATACACAGATTTAATCAGACTCACTCCCTCTGAGCTCCAGCACTGGCTTAGCAGCTTGAAAGGCACCAGTGGCACACAGGGAGAAACTGAAGTGTCTGGTATGAAAGTGAGAGCTGGAGGATAGCTTTCTCCCAGGTAGAAAGGCAAGAAGAGGCCACTGTCCCCTTTTCTGAACACTCTCACCACAGAGGCACACAGTTGGCAGGCTGGTGCCATATCTGAGATGCCATCAACTTGGCTAAGACATTTGTCCCAACCTGAAGATCCCCAGAGACTCCGCCTAAGCTGCTTTTCCATATAAATGGATAGTCTTGGATTAGCTTCACAACTTCCTAAATGATCTCAAATAAGCAACAGCCAGCTACAGTGAACCCCTAGCCTTTATGCCTCTTGCTAAGGAGCCATAGATCAGCACTAGCAGATCACAGGTTCACTTTGTCTGGGAATCTCCAAGCCCAGTACAAGTAGCAGCTGTCTGAGATTGCTGTATGGCCCAGGGAGGGTGGCCCTGGGAAAAAACACAAGTAGGAGCTGACCCTGACCTGAAACACCCAGGAAACCCCAGAGTCTGTGCATCCCATGTACAGATACAGACCATGGCAGAGCATGACCCCTCTGCCCCACATAGCTGATCCTCCATGGAAAGCAGATGGTGGTGGTCAGTGGCCACAGCCAGTTCTTATAGCTGACTAGCCATGGTAAATTCCTTCTATTGCCCTGCCAACAGCAATCAAGACTCAGCTAAAAAAAGAGGGATACTCAGCTCACACAAAGGCTGCACCTTGAATACCCAGCTTGGGTAATAGGGGAGGCTGTACCACTGGACCCTACAGGACACCTATGACATTAGACCACACTACCAAGACAGGGAGTCACAGCAGCTCTACCTGATATATAGAAACAAGCATAGGGAAATTGCCAAAACAAGGAGATAGAAAAATGTAGCCCAAATGAAAGAACAGATCAAAACTCCAGAAAAAGAACTAAACAAAATTGAGATAAGCAATCTATTACATGCAGAGTTCAAAATACTGGGTATAAAGATGCTCAAGGAACTTAGTGAGAACTTTAGCAGCATAAAAAAGTTCTACTCAGAAATGAAGGATACACTAATTGAAATAAAGAACAGGAAAACAACAATACAGTGGATAAAGCCAGGAATCAAATCAATGATTTGAAAGATAAGGAAGCCAAGTACAACCAATCAGAACAACAAGAAGAAAAAAAGAATTTGAAAAAAATTAGAAATTAGAAACCTCTGGGACAACTTCAACAGGTCCAGCATTCACATCCTAGGGGTGCCAGAAAGAGAAGAGAAAGAGCAAGAAACTGAAAATCTATTTGAAAAAATAATGAAAGAAGGTTTCTTTAATTTGGTGAAGAAAACAGACATGCAAGTCCAGGAAGCACAGAAAGTCACAAACATGGAATGCAAAAAGGCCTACTCCAAGACATATCTTAATTAAAAGGTTAAAGACAGAGAGAAAATCTTAAAAGCAGAAAAAGAAAAGCAGCTAGTTACCATAAGAAGATTTCCATAAGACTGTTGGTTGATTTCTCAAAAGAAACTTTTCAGCCTAGAAGTGATTGGCAAGAAATATTCAAAGTCATGAAAAGCAAGAATCTACAGCTAAGACTGTTCTACCCAGCAAAGATGTCATTTAGAATAAGAGGGCAAACAAAGAGCTTCCCAGAAAAGAAAAGACTAAAGGAATTTGTCCTCACCAAACCATTATCATGTAAAACATTAAAGGGACTTACATAAGAAAAAGAAGATAAAAGCTATGCAAAATAAATGGCAATAAATACATATCTATCAACAATTAAATCTAAAAAACAATTTATAAAATGATTGCAGACTGGTACAACCATTATGGAAAACAGTATGGAATTTTCTCAGAAAACTAAAATTGGACTTACCTTTTGACCCAGCAATTCCACTACTAGGATTGTATCCTAAGAACCCTAAAACATCAATATTCATATTCATATGTTCCAAAAGAACATATGTACCCCAATGTTCATAGCAGCACAATATTTACAATAGCCAAGAGTTAGAAGCAACCTAGGTGCCCATCAGTAAATGAATGGATCAAAAAACTATGGTACATTTACACAATGGAATTCTATGCTGCAGAAAGGAAGAAGGAGCTCCTACCTTTTGCAACAGCATGGATGGAACCTGAAAGCATTATGCTGAGTGAAATAAGCCAGGTGTTGAAGGACAAATACCATATGATCTCACCTTTAACAGGAACCTAAACAACAAAACAAACAAGCAAGCAAAATATAACCAAAGACATTGGAATAGAGAACAGGCTGACAGTGACCAGAGGGAAGAGGGGAGGGAATTTCAGGGGAACTAGGGGAGGGATTTAGAGGAACATATATAAAGGATACATGGACAACAACTGAGAAGGGTGGAAATGGGTGGGAGGGGGGAGCATGGGGGTGGGATGGGATGGGAGTAATAGACAGAAAACTGTACTTGAAAAATAAATAAATTTAAAAAATAAAATAGACCAAAATTGATGTGGAAATAGAGATTATGTACTACAAGTGAAATTGTCTCCTAAAAGAATTCAAGGATGGTTTACCAGGCTCAAACCCAGAATACTGCAATCATATAATGAAGGAGAGATGGAGGCAGTGGGTTGGTATGAAATAAGAAAGCTTACATAATGATGCAGACAGAAAGGGCAGAGGGACCTTCAGCACCAAAAGACATCAGCCTTGTCAATTCTCTGCCAGCCCTTACTGGAAAGGGAAACCTGCCAAACTGCTGAATCTTGTTTTCATGTTTCTGTTTTTTTTTTTGAGAACAGTTGCTCTGATATAGACTTCTAATTTTTACATAGCAATAGACACCTCAGTTTTCATCTGGACACATGCTTACCTGTTACAAAGGCCTTATTTCCTATCTCCTGTGTAGCTTGTGTGAGCATTAACCTTCTCTTCTCACCCCACCCCCCAACCTTTTCTACTTTTCCACTGGTAAAAACAAATATGAAAAAAATTTGCACAGTTGATTCTGATGAGAAATACAAACCAATGTAGTGGGAGAAAAAGACTTCTTAACAAATGATGCTGAAACAAGTGACATCAATTCAAAAAAGCAAGGAAACAAACAAACAAAAAACTTGATCTAAAACCCACATGTTCCACAAAATTTCACTTAAAATGGATCTTAGATATAGATGTAAAACTATAAAACTTTTTTAATATAAAAAATCTGCATGACCTACAGATAGGCAACAAATTCTTAGACATGGCATCAAAAGCATAATTCATTAAAAATCTCAATTATTAGACTCCATCAATATTAAATATTTTGCTACATGAGGAACTGTGGTAAGGAAATGAAGACATTGGCTTAGAGAAAACATTTGCAAATCACATATCAGACACAGAATAAACAGTTCTTTAAACTCAACAGTGAGAAACCAAATAATCCAATTAGAAAATAAGCAAAAGATATTAAACGGACATAACAAAGAATGGATAGAAAGGGCATACAGATATTCAAAAAAAAGATACTCAACCACATTATTCATTAGGAAATGCAAATTAAAATCACCATGAGACACCACTACATTTCTACTGGAAAGGCTAAAATAAACATACATCTATTGATGATGTCAGATGCTGGTGAGGTTGTGAAGTAACTGATTCTCTCAAGACTTCCTTGTATAATAGAAATAGAAGTGATATAGCCACTCAAGAAATTAAACTAGCAGTTTCTTCAAAGTTAAACATATACTTAATATGACCCAGTCAGCACTTGTACTTCTGGACATTTATCCTAGAAAGTAAATGCTTATGTTTGTAAAAATTATGTCCATGAATATTTTTAACAACTTCATTTGTAACAGCCAAAAGTTGGAAATGACCCAGATATTCTTCCAAGTGAACACTTAAATTGTGGTGCAGCTAAATGATGGAATCCTACTTGGGAATAAAATGAGGCCAATTGGTTCAATCTTAAGGGTATTATTCTGCCAGAAAAACAGAAAAGCAAGTCTCAACAGTACACTTTGTGTATGATCCCATTTATACAGCATTCTTGAAACGGCACATTGTAGAGAGGGAGAACAAATTAGTTTTGCTAGGGGACAGGAAAGAAGCAATGGGGAGTGAATATACAGGACAGTACTCTGTAGTGATAGGACACTTCCACATCCTCATTATAATGATGTTTATTTTAAGCTACTTTGTAGATATAGTAAAGTGTCATAAAATTAATAACAAAGACAAAATTAGTGCCTAAAATTGTAAAACCTGAGTAAGGTCTGTAGTCTAGTTAATTGTACTATTCTGATTAATGTTCTGGATTTGAAATGCTCTGTACATTATTTATATAAGATGTCACCACTGGGGGAGCTGTGTGATGGTTATGCAAAACCTCTCTGCATTATTTTTGCAAATTCTTCTGGGTCTGAGTTTATAATTATTTCAAAATTTTAATGGTTTGAGTAAAATATTCCTGGGCATAGAGTTACTAAAACAAATCATTAAAAATTAAATGCACAATTAAATAAATTCTGTGATCACACAAATATTTGTAATACTAACTCATATACTATGTTTTCTTATCTGTTTCTTTAACATGAGAATGTAATGTGAGATGGGAAGATTTGATTTCCAGAGCCCACGTATCTTAGCTAGTCTATGGAAGCCCAACTTCCCCAGAGGCTGATTAATTCTCTGACGCTGGTTTTGATACTCAAGTGACTTATATTTGATATTGCGCCCAGATTCAAGACATGTTCATACATTTAACTTTACATATTTAATATTTTACCACTTTATAATCAGTAGTCCATCCTTTAGAAAACCAACTTCATTAAAAAGCTATGTCAATAGGGCAGCATTTAAAGTAAAATTCTTGGTGTCTCCCTTTCCATACAAAGTGGCTGATCTCAGTAGGTGCTCCTGGTCCCTGACAAGCTCCTTGCAGCAGCCTCATCTCACAACACTCTCAGCATGTTCTCCTTGGTAAGTGCCTCTGGTTTGTGATTCTGCTCATTTGACACTGAGATCTCATCCCTTCTACTACTGCACATGTTATGCTTTTAATTAGAATTAGATATGACTCCTATATTAAGGGTTTTCACTTATTATCTTAAATATCTTTTAAGTATTTCACTATGTTTCACATAGTCCAGGGTATAAGATACATTTCACCAGTATTTCCAGCTTAATTTTGAATGTTTTGTTGACTTAATAATTTTCATTAGAAACCTTGAAGATCACAGAAGATGTAAGTCATTCCAACTAATGGGTTAATGTGATGTCTTCACAGCACAGGACAGTTTGGTTATCCAAGTTAAGTGCTGGGCTCTTCAAATGTCATAACAGAAATACAGCTACCTAGTAGTCATGTCTGTCTATTTTTTAAACCTTTTTTAGCTTTGATGAAATACCAGTGAGACATAATAATTTACAGAAAGAACAGAGAAATGACTTAATCTGTTCCATTAGCTAGTTATATTGTTGTACATTTAATAAGATATCAATATTCTATAATTACTACACAAATATTTCAACATTTAGACCAAGTGGAATTGGTAAGTGATGACCTCCATATAGCAATGGTCTTGTTCTTTTCATGTTGATTTTCTGGGTGCAGAAAATAAATCCCATTATATCATCATTATTATTCATTAAATTTTTGTTGATGAATAAATAAGTGTAAGAATGAAGAAAATGAATGGCAGTGGCAGAAGCTTGCTATAATTTCAGCATGTTTCATATAGAATAATAAACTGTTAAAAATAACACTGGATCTGGTCAAGGTTGGACAATTATTTTCTAGGAAAAATTGAATACAAGGAGATAAAAGGACTAGCTATGGAGAAAAAATAAGCCCATCATAATTCAACAACAAATTCCTGGAGCAGGAAAGCTTGAGTTGAGCAATGCGTAAACAAACTAGTTTGAGAAAACCAATTAAAACAACTAGCTCGATATTTTGGAAGTATATTTGTATTTAGTAAATAAACATTTTTAACTCTTTGTTGTTAAAATAAATTGTTCTTTGTATGATTTCCATTCTTGTTAGTAATATTTTAGTGTCTTTATTTTCCCAATTTGGTTCATAAAATAACTTTAATATTCCTGATACATAAAGCAAGTATTCTTTAATAATGTCTTATCTTTGAACCTTATCTACTCAGGGGTCTCATAAACCACAGGGGTTTAATTCCGGATTTTGAGGGATTGGCCATCATACTATGTGATAACTGTTTCAAAAATTCCAACCAGAATTATTTCCAAATTTTGAATTAGGAATCTATTAATTAGATTCTATCTGCATTTTGCCCACCGGATAGTTGAAACTTCATTTTTGTGTATATTGGAAATTTTAATATAATGGGGTATGGGTGCTGTTCCAGAAAACAAGACAATGTATTTGGCTCTTTTCCAAAAGTATGTAAGGTTTTAGAATAATTGCAGTTCTCTGTCTTAAAAGTTATAGATAATTTTTCTTTAGTTTTGGGGAGAGAAGAAAATTAAATAAATAACTCATTGTCTTGTGTGTATAGGGATGTTATGCTCTTTTTCAAAATTTTTAAAAAATTAATTGTTGTTCCAGTATAGCTGAGAACAAAATATTACAAGAATTTTATGTTCTTTAAAATAATTGAAGTGCTCTGTACAATCACTGCATGTTGCTTACACGTGAGACCCAGTGCAATAAGAAATTATCTCACTAATAATTCCATATATTCCAGAAATATTTGGCTAGAGTCAATTTTTGTATCCCACATTTCTCAAGTTTCCAACATGTGAGGTTAAGTAGAGACACTGTCAAAACATCTATCAACTCAGGCATATTAATGAGCTCCATGTGAATATTCATTTAGAACTATTCTGCTGATTTCATTCACAAAACTATTAACTTTAGGAATAACTGGATACTAACTAGCTAGTAAATAATATACAATGTAATAAACAATAAATAATATTAATAATAAATAACAATAAATAATAAATAATATACAATGTAATCTCTACTTGAGAAGAGATCCAAGTCTTTATTGAAGCCTAAATAGATAGTTGTGGAGGAAAAAACAGCAGCTTCAAAGCTGTTATTTTCTTCCCCATATTTTCCAGAATATGCAGACTTGAATTTTATTTTGAGAGCTGATTGTACTTTAAATTTGGGAAAGAAGCAAATGATCTTTATAGGTTATTTGACTTTCTAATATAATGGCCAATATTCTAGTCTGGAAGGAAATGGTTAGAGGTAAGAAGAAAATGAATATTAATAAAAATATGCATAATAATAAAAGTTTGCAGACTTCTGGTCAAGATGGCAGTGTAGGCAGACATGGCTTGTCTCTTTGCATAACCACATCAAAATTACAACTAAAAAATAGAATAGCCATCACTCAGAACTCTCAGAAATTGAGTTGAATTCAGAAGTCTGATGACTATGGAATTCACAAAAACACACCATCAAGGGTAGAAGGGGCACAGACAGAGAATCAGCTAGTCCCACATATACATGTAGTAGATAAAAATTCTGGAGAGTTATCTCTGGAGCGAGGAGTCCTAACCCAACATTAGGTCCCCCAGCCCAGGGTTTCAGTGCCAGGAAGATAAGTCCCCACAACTTCTAGCTGCAAAAACTAGCAGGGATTGGTTGGTGGAAGAAACTGCTGGGGCCCCAAGGAGTTTCTCTTAAAAACCCAACACACCGACTCACTTACTGAGACTTACTCCCTCTGAGCTCCGGCACTGGGCTAACAACTTGAAAGGTACCAGTGGCATTTTTTAGGGAAAAACTAAAGTGTCTGGAATCAAGGTGAGCAGAGGCCATTGTCCCTTTTCTAAACCATCCCCCCAACCCCCACAGAGCCGGAAAGCTAGTGCCGTATCTGAGAATCTATAAACCTGGCTAACACTTTTTGACCCTCCTTGGAGATCTCCAGAGACTCTGAGCCACCCAAATTATGGGCCTACCCAAACTGCTTTTCCATATAAATGGCTGATCTTGGTTCAGGCTGCACAATTTCCTAAATCCTATCAAACAAGTAATATCTGCCTTCAGTGAGCCCCAGTTCTGGCACTAGCAACAACCAGCCTATATTCATAATTAGGATTCACCTGGGAATCTTCAACTCCAGGGAAACATAGCAGCTATCTCAATTGCTTTATAGCTCAGACAGGGTGCCTCAGGCAATACACAGGTGGGGGATGACCTTGGCTTGCAACACCTGGGAAACTCCAGGGCCAGCACCCACAGTGGACAGCTACAGACCACATCAGAGCACCACCAGGCTTTCCCTACACAGCTGATCCCCCACAGAGGGTGAAGGTTGTGGGTCAGTGCTAAGAGCCATTATTTTGCAGCTGATTGGTCTTGGTAAATCCTTCCCACTGATTTGCCAACAGCTACTAATCCTCAACTACAAGAATAGGGTGTCCTCAGCCTACACAAGGGGCAAACCTCAAGTACCCAGTTTGAGTGACAGGGGAGACTGTGTCACTAGACTCTATAGGACATCTACTACACTAGGCAACACTGCCAAGACACAGAGTAAAAAAAAGCTCTGCTTAATACATAGAAACAAACACAGGGAGGCTGCCAAAATGAAGAGACAAAGAAACATGGCCCAAATGAAACAACAGATCAGAATTCCAGAAAAAGAATTAAACAAAATTGAAATAAGCAATCTATCAGATGCAATGGTCAAAACACTGGTGATAAGGATGCCCAAGGAACTTAGTGAAGACCTCAGAAGCATAAAAAAGATCCAGGAAAAGGATACACTAACTGAAGTAAAGGGCAATTTACAGAAAAACAACAGTAGACTGGATGAAGTCAACATTCAAAACAATGATTTGGAACATAAGGAGGCAAAATACAACCAATCAGAAGAAGCAAAAAGAATCCAAAATATGAGGATGGTGTAGGTAGCCTCTGGTACAACTTCAAGAAGTCTAACATTTGCCATCATAGGGGTGCCAGAAGAAGAGAGAGAGCAGTAAATTGGGAATCTATTTTAAAATATAGTGAAAGAAAACTTTCTTCATGTGGTGAAGGAAATAGACATGCAAGTCCAGGAAGCACAGAGAGTCTCAAACAAGATGGATGTAAAGTAGCCCACTCCAAGACATCATAATTAAAATGTCAAAGTTTAAAAACAAAGAGAGAATCTTAAAAGCATCAAAAGAAAATTAGTTACCTACAGGGGAGTTCCCATAAGACTATAACCTGATTTCTCAAAAGAAACTTTTCAGGCTAGAAGGAATTGGCAAGAAGTATTCAAAGTCATGAATAGCAGAGGCCCACAGCCAAGATTGTTCTACCCAGCAAAGATATCATTTAGAATCAGAGGGCACGTAAAGAACTTCCCAGAAAAAGAAAAAAATAAAGTTCATTATCACAAAGCCATTATTATATGAAATGTCAAGGAGATTTATTTATGAAAAAGAAGATGGCTGCCAGATGGAAGGGGGTTGGAAGAGAATGGGTGAAGATGTGAAAGAATTAAGAAGTACAAGTAGGTAGTTACAGAATAGCCATGGGGATGTAAAGTACACTGTAGGAAATGGAGTAACCAAAGAAGTTATACACATGACCTCTGGACAAGGACAATGTTGAGGAGTGTGGGGGTGGGGGTTGCTGGTTGGAGGGCAGCAAAGGGGGATAAATCATAATCAATAAATTAGCATAATTGTAATAGCACAGTCAATAAATATAATTTTAAATAAATAATAAAAGTTTTCTTCCTTTGCTGTAGATGAAGATGGGATCCAGTCTCTCAGTGATAATGAACAAGGAATTGAACAGACCACACAAAGATAAGTGAAGTAAGCTATAGAAAGTTTCTTGCATCATAACTCATAAATCCTGTGAGAAATAGGAGAAAGCCTTAAACCAGGAAAACCCAACAGAGCTAATAATGACCATCGATATATCCAGGGAAATAAGTGGAAACTTCACAATCAGGATCCACTTAACTAGAGAAAGATCAAATCCTGAAATGGCCTTATACCTTCTTCCTGTTGCTGAACTGGTCAGGCAAAAACCAGGAAAAACACAATCTAGTTAAAAGAGGAGAAAGCATATCATTACTGTATGTGAGGGGTCATCTCAAAAGTTCCAAGTTAACTCTTTGCTTTTAGTAACTTACCCCTTCCCTACTCCCAGTCCTTGCCTAATCATCAGCAGATAAGAGAAAAAGAAAGATAGGGGCTCTAATCATTGAGAAAATATTAGGAATTGCATTTAACCAGTTAAGAATTATGTGCAGAAATGCAGTCCTAATGAAAGTTACACTAAAATATTTAATTCAGAGTAGACACATCTCTTACAAATTCCAAAGTCAAAATCACCCCAACTCACAAAATCCTCATTTATTCCTACTATCCTCATATCAAAAGGATAGTAGCTTTAGCCTTGATTCTCTTGGCATCATCATCCCCAGATATGGAGGCAGGACATTTCTGGTGAGAGAACAGTTCTCTTCTATTGAATGGTTCCAGGCTTTATATGTTTTTTACTTAAGCTTCTACATATGAGCTTTTCCCACAGTCCTTGATTGCTCACTTGGAGAGGAAACTACAATGTTTATTATTATCAGGTGTCTCAAGGCAATTCTCAGATTTCAGGATGCTGACTGACAACAGCTGCAGTGGTTTGGGATTTCTTATCTCCTGCCTGAAGATGGTTTACATTCAAGAAAATAAAAACAATGAATTAATGTAAAACAAAGGAGAAATGCTCGTATTTCCTTATTACAAACGTCAAAAGAATGAGGGCCTAGATTTCACTCAGGTGGCCAGAGAGTGGTCACTCCTATGTGGTTGGTGACCTGATCTCTTGAAATGAGAGTAGGCTTGAGTTTGAGAGCCACATTATGTAGTGGAAGACATTGTGGAGGTGCTAGGGATATCCAGTTTTTAAATTCTTAATCTACTTTTTACGTTTCTTTACTTTTCAATTATCACAATATTTTAGTGAAAGTAATAGCCAGGTGCCCCTTAGAATGACAGTGTGGGAGAGAGACAGTATGACAGAAGAACATAGCACCGTCAGGGTGAAGGGGGGAAAGTGATCATCAGGTTGCACAAAATACAAATATTTGTTGAGGTTTTTCAAAAACAGGGCAAAAAACTTGGCTTTCTCTGATTAAATATGATAAAAGCATTTTGGGTATGCAAAAGGAATAATCTCTAAAGGCTGGAAAAATTGAAGATGAGACTATCTGATTAAACAATTAAGTTAATTAAATGGAACTAAAATACCAAGGATTGTAAGAAATTACTACAAACAACTATATGCCAAGAAACTTGAAAACCTGGATGAAATAGACAAATTTCTAGAAAAATATAATCTTCCAAACCTAAATCAAGATGAAGCAGAAAGTTTAAATAGACTGATAACTAGTGAAATTGCAGCAGTAATAAAAAAAATCTCCTGGCACACAAAAGCCCTGGAACAGATGGTTTCACAGGAGAATTTTACAAAACATTTAAGGAAGAGCTAATCCCTAGCCTTCTCAAACTATTCCAAAAAATTCAAGACTATGGAAGTCTCCCAAAATTTTTTTATGAGACCATTGCCATCCTAATCCCCAAACCAGATAAAGACACAACAAGCAAAGAAAGCTACAGGCCCAAATGGCTGATGAACACAGATGCTAAAATCCTCAACAAAATATTGGCAAACCACATCTTTAGCAATACATTAAAATATGTACAACAATATACCAGAAACAGAAATCAGGAAAGAACATCCCATTTGCTACAGCAACAACAACAAAAAATAAAGTACCTAGGAATAAGCTTAAGCAAGGAAGTAAAAGACCTGTACTCAGAAAACTACACAACACTGAAGAAAAAAATTAAGAAAGACACAAATAAATGGAAACATATACTGTGTTCATGGATTGGAAGAATTAACATCATTAAAATATCCATATTACCCAAAGCCATCTATAGATTCAATACAATTCCTATTAAAATACCAATGACATATTTCACAAATACAGAATAAATATTACAAAAATTTATATGGAACCATAAATGACCCCAAATAGCCTCAGCAATCTTGAGAAACTAGGAGTGATCACAATGCCTGATATCAAACTATATTACAAAGCAACTTTAATCAAAACAGTGTGGTACTGGCATAAGAACAGACACAGAGATCAAAGGAAGAGAATAGAGAGCCCAGAAATAAACCCATATCTCTATGGTCAAATAATATTCAACAAAAAAGGCAGGAGCACAAAACAGAGTAAAAATAGCCTCTTCAACAAATGGTATTGAGAGATATGGACAGCTACATGCAAAACAATGAAACTCGGCCACCATATTACACCAGACACAAAAATACACTCAAGATGGATAAGAGACTTAAATATATGTGGCAACACCAAAAAGTTATAGAGGAGAATAGGCAGAAAAATTTCAAATATTTCGTGCAGCAATATTTTCACCATTGTGTCACCTAGAGCATGGGACATAAAGGAAAGAATAAGCAAATGGGATTTCATTAAATTAAGTGGAACCTAATCAATGAAACAAACAAACAATCGAACAAAATAGAACCAGAGACATGGAAATAAAGAAGAAACTGACAGAGGCCAGAGGGTTTTGGTGAGAGGGATAAAGGGGGAAGAAGAGGAAGGGTGGTCAAGGAACAAGCATAAAGGACCCATGGACACAGATAACGGGGGTGGTGGGGAGAATTGAATGTGGGATGTGGGCGTTGTTTGGGCAGGGGAGAGTAATGTGGGGAAAATGGAGGCAACTCTAATTGAACAATAAAAAAATACATTGAACTGAACTGTTTTGTTTCCAAAAGAGGAAAAAAACATTATTTAAGTGGATAAAGTAAATATAGTTAACTGATATTTAATGAATATGTCCTTGTTTACTGAAGTAAATTTTTTTGAAAAATAATCATGTTGAGTTTTGCTACACTGATTTATATGAAAAATGCATTTTAATTACAAACAGTATTATTTGTGAGACACAATTACATGGAGTACAAGTGAGCATTTGTATGATTAATTGATTCACAGATTCAGTTTGATGAGAATAAGACTCAAGTGTACCCCACAGGGCTTAAGGCTTTAGGACACGAAGGCTGTGCTGATAAAAACACAGCTAAATGGTTAATCAATCCATTAATTACATTAATGCAGCCATCCCACCTGGATAACATGAGGAAAATCTTTTTATTTTCCTCAACTACAAGTTTTCTGTCTATAATTGGTTTTTTTGGGGGGGGCTCAAAGAGTTGAGTTTAATAACTATGCTGAAGAACTTATTTTGAAAAGATTTTTTCCTCCACTCTTCGTGTTTTGTACCAGAGCAAGAGGACATCCATTTTCTTCTTGCAGCATGATTCAAGGGGTCTGTGTTGTGCAATGAATCCTCAGTTTTATCTGAAAACACTAAATACATATCACATTTGTCCTGTCAAAACTTCTGACACATGTGGTAGGATATCACACAATGTATATTTTTTTACTTTTCAAAAACATTTTTTAAAAATATTTTATTTATTTATCTTTAGAGGGGAAGGGAAGGAGAGAGGGAGAGAAATATCAATGTATGGTTGCCTCTGCCGAGGACACACAATGTATTGTGTGTCCCCTGCCAGGAACTGGCCTGCAACCCAGGCATGTGCCCTGATTGGGAATCGAACCGAGATCCTCTGGTTCCCAGGCCCGTGCTCAATCCACTGAGCTACACCAGCCAGGGCTCAAAAACATTTATTCGCCACTAGTATAGTAGAATGAAGACATTACTGTGCTATAATCAGTTCTAAGCTGGGTTTTGAGAATTTATAATATAATTTCTCTGAAAGGAATTTTCGATAAAATAATTGGCATTCTGATCTCTGCAAGTATGCTTCATTTTCATAGTGATGAAAAAAGTTCATTTAGCTGATTTGTCAGCCTTGTCAAACCAACTGTTGGAAACTCACCAGAGTTCTTTGGAAAAGAGCCATTTTACATGGGTAAAAGGGGAGGAATTTACATCTTTTTGAAGTTATTTTTTAGTCTCTGATGCAAATCACCCTAAGTCTACATATAAATTAACTCCAACGTTAAACCAAGGTTGAGCAAGCTTGTTTTAACATCACCTTTTGGTCTTTGCACAAAGGGCTTTCCATTTCTGTGGATCCACGAGGCTACCATGTTTGGTCACTGTCCTTAGGACACATTAAGGGTTATTTTCTAGCAGCATTTCTTAGTAAAAACATATTAGAATGTGAATAGTTATGCCCTTAATAACATCATGTTGATTTGCCTTCCCAATTCCATAGTCAGGGCCTGAGAGTCCCAAGATAAACTGGACAACACTTCAGAGGTTCCTTAAGCAATTCATTCTAGTTGGCCAGCATTTAGGCCAGAGACCCGCAAACTCAATTATCCTTTCCTTACTTGGAGTTATTTCGCCTTGATCCCTTCTAGCTCTAGAACTCACTGTGATATAAAAGAACTCTCTGGAAACTATTTCTCGTATGGCTATTAGCATCTGTTATTTTAGCTTCCCCTTGTTTGCCCACAGCATCTGCTTGCCACCCTTCTGGGCCCTTTCTTAGCAACTTATATTCTAAAGGCCCTTTGCCACCCATTTGTTGTTGAAAACATCATTTTCTACTCTCTGTTTTGTTCTTATTTTTAACTATTTTTCTAAAGATTAAAAACATGTGGAAGATATCTTTTTGTGAAATGGTATCAAGATAAAGTTAGCATTATGCAAGTAATCTCTTTCTCTGTCCCTTTCTCTTTTCTTCCCAGCAACCTCTGCACAAACCTTCTCAGAATGTGAACTTTATATGCAGGGAGCAAGGAACATTCCATACTCTCAATGCTCTCTGTTCTCCCATCAGAGAAGAAGAAGAAAAGTCTCCAATAGCATGCTGGAGTCCCACTGGAGCATTTGGGAGAAGGGAAACAGGAATTAAAGACTCTTGGTCTTGGACCTCTGCGGGACTGTGGATCCCCTGATTTCTGTGGCCCCTGCACTTCAGTGGCTACTTTTGAGGTTTCTTTAGGTTTCTTTTTTTTTTTTGAAGAATTTATTTTATTTTAATTGTTGTTCAGGTACAATTTTCTGTCTTTTACTCCCAGCCGTCCCTCTCCCTCCCATTTCCACCCCCCTTAGTTTTGTTCATGTGTCTTTTATACTTGTTTCTATAAACCCTTCCCCCTTTTCCCCTGAAATCCCCTCCCCTCTCTCTTCTGGACACTGCAAATCTGTACTTTATTTCAGTGTCTTTGGTTATATTTTGCTTGTCTGATTATTTTGTTGTTTAGGTTCCTATTAAAGGTGAGATCGTGTGGTATTTGTCTTTCACCACCTGGCTTATTTCACTCAGCATAATGCTTTCCAGTTTCATTCATGCTGTTGCAAAGGGTAGGAGCTCCTTCTTTCTTTCTGCTGCATAGAATTCCATTGTGTAAATCTACCATCATTTTTTGATCCATTCATTTAATGATGGGCACCTAGGTTGCTTCAACACTTGGCTATTGTAAATTGTACTCCTATGAACATTGGGGTACATAGGTTTCCTTGGATTGGTGTTTCAGGGTTCTTAGGATATAATCCTAGCAGTGGAATTGCTGGGTCAAAAGGCAGATCCATTTTTAGTTTTCTGAGAAAAATTCCATACTGTTTTCCATAGTGGTTGTACCAGTCTGCAATCCCACCAACAGTGCACTAGGGTCCCCTTTACCCCACAACCTCTCCAGCACTTGCTGTTTCTTTCTTTGTTTATGATAGCCATTCTGACTGGTGTAAAGTGGTATCTCATTGTGGTTTTAATTTGCATCTCTCTGATAGCTAGCGATATTGAGCATCTTTTCATGTGTCTCTGGACCCTCTGTATGTCCTCCTTGGAGAAGTGTCTGTTCAAGCCCTTTGTCCTTTTAGTTGGGTTGCTTGTCTTCTTGGAATGGAGTTCTGTCAGTTCTTTGTATATTTTGGAGATTAAAGCCTTGTCTGAGGTATCATTGGCAAATATGTTTTCCCATACAGTTGGTTGTCTTTTTATTTTAATACTGTTTTATTTATCTGTGCAGAAGCTTTTTATTTTGATGAGGTCCCATTTGTTTATTCTTTCCTTTATGTCCCTTGCTCTAGGGGACATATCAGTAAAAATGTTGCTGCATGAAATATCTGAGATTTTCCTACCAATGTTCTCTAGGACTCTAATGGTGTCACAGCTTGTATTTAAGTCTTTTATCCACCTTGAATTTATTTTGGTGTGTGGTGTAAGTTGGTGCTTGAGTTTCATTTTTTTGCACATAGCTGTCCAGTTCCCCCAACACCATTAGTTGAAGAGGCTATTATTAGTCCATTTTATGTTGCTGCCCCCTTTGTTGAATATTAATTGACTGTAGAGACTTGGGTTTATTTCTTGGCTCTCTGTTCTCTTCCATTGGTCTATGTGCCTGTTTTTATGCCAGTACCAGGCTGTTTTGATTACGGTGGCCTTGTAATACAGTTTGATATCAGGTATTATGATCCCTCCCACTTTGCTCTTCTTTCTCAGAATTGCAGCAGATATTCAAGGTCGTTTATGGTTCCATATAAATGTTTGAAGTGTTTGTTTTTTGTTTGTGAAATATGTAATTGGTACTTTAATAGATATTGCATTGAATTTGCACATTACTTTGGGTAGTATGGACACTTTGATGATGTTAATTCTTCTGATCCATGAACACAGTATATGTTTCCATTTGTTTGTTTCTTTCTTGATTTCTTTCTTCAGTATTGTGTAGTTTTCTGCATATAGGTCTTTTACCTCTTTGGTTAGGTTGATTCCTAGGTATTTTATTTTTCTTTTTGCTATATTGAATGGGATTCTTTTCTTGATTTCTGCTTCTGCTGTTTCATTGTTGGTATACAAAAATGCCTTTGATCTGGATATTGACTATGTATTCCATTGTCTTGCCAAATTCATTTATTAGGTCAAGCAGTTTTGGGGTGGAATGTATAGTATTTTCTATGTAACTATCATGTCATCTGCAAACAATGACAGTTTTGTTTCCTCCTTTCTAATTTGGATGCCTTTCATTTCCTTTTCTTGTCTGATTGCTGTGGCTATGGCTTCCAATACTATATTGAACAGAAGTGGTGAAAGTGGACAGCCTTGTCTTATTCCTGATGTTAGTGGAAAGGCTTTTAGTTTTTGCCCATTGAGTATGATGTTGGCTGTAGGTCTCTCATATATGGCCTTTATTATATTGAGGAATGCTCTCTCTATTTCCACTTTGCTGAGTGTTTTTATTATAAATGGGTGCTGTACCTTATGAAATGCTTTTTCCACATCTATTGATATGATCATGTGCTTTTTGTCTTTGGTTTTGTTTATGTGATGTATTACATTTACTGATTTGTGAATATTGAACCATCCTTGAATCCCTGGGATGAATCCCACTTTGTCATGGTGTACGATCTTTTTAATGTATTGTTGGATGCAGTTTGCCAATATTTTGGTGAGGATTTTAGCATCTATGTTCATCAGCAATATTTGCTTGAAGTTTTCTTTTTTGTTGTGTCTTTATCTGATTTTGGGATTAGGATGATGTTGGCTTCATAAAAAGAGTTGGGGACACTTTCATCTTAAACTTTTTGGAATAGTCTATGAAGGATAGGGGTTAGCTCTTTCTTAAACTCTTTGGTGAAGTCTCCTGTGAAACCATCTGATCCAGGACTTTTGTGTGTCAGTTTTTTGATTACTTCTTCAATTTCTTCTGTTGTGATAGGTCTGTTCAGGCTCTCTTCTTCTTCTTCATTGTGTTTTGGAAGATTATATTTTTCTAGACAATTTTCTATTTCACCTAGGTTTTCAAATTTTTTAACATACAGGTTTTCACAGTAATTTCTTACAATCCTTTGTATTTCTGTGGTGTCAGTTGTACTCTCTCCTCTTTCATTTATGATTGTTTTTTTCTGGGGGGTCCTCTTTCTTTTTTTGTTGATGAGGCTGCTTAAAGGTTTGTCAATTTTGTTCATCTTTTCAAAAAACCAGCTGTTGGATTCATTGATCCTTAGAATTATGCTTTTTATCTCTAGCATTTAATTCTGCTCTGATCTCGGTTGTTTCCTTCCTTTTACTAGCTCTGAGCTCTTGGTTGTGTTGTTCCTCGAGTTCTTGTAGGCATAGGGTTAGATTGTTTGTTTGAAATGTTTCTATCTTTTTTTAGGTGGGCCTGTACTGCTATGAACTTCCCTTTCAGGACTGCCTTTGCTGTGTCCCATAAGTTTTGGGTTGTTGTGAGTTCATTTTCATTTTTTTCCAGAAACTTTTTGATTTCTTCCCTAATTTCATTCTTGACCCATTCATTATTTAATAGCATGCTATGCAATCTTCATGATTTTTAGTGTTTGGAGTTTTTTTCCTTGGGGTTGGTTTCTAGTTTCAGTCCCTTGTGGTTGGAGGAAATGTTTGGTATGATTTCAATTTTTCTTGAATTTGTTGAGGCTTGTTTTGTGTCCTATCATGTGGTATATCTTTGAAAATGTTCCATGTGCATTTGAAAACAATGTGTATTTAGCTTCTTTGGGATGAAGGGCTCTATTTATATCAGTTAAATCCTTTTCATCTAGGGCATTGTTCAATGCCACAATATTTTTGTTATTTTGTTTGGAGGATCTGTCTATTTTTCCAGTGGGTTGTTAAAATCTCCTAGTATAATTATGTTGCTGTCAATATCTTTCTTGAGGTCCTCTAAGATTTTCTGTATATATTTGGGTGTTCCTATGTTGGGTGAATATTTATTTACAATGTTTATGTCTTCTTGGTGGGTTCTTCCCTTGAGTGTCAGGAAGTGACCTTCTGGGTCTCTGTTTATGGCTCTTTATTTGAAGTCTATTTTGTCTAGTATGAGAATTGCTACCTTGGCTTTTTTTTCTGTCTGCTTGCTTGGAAAAATGTTTTCTAGCCCTTCACTTTTAGTCTGTGTAGATCTTTTGTCCTGAGGTAGGTCTCCTGTAGGCAGCATATGTGTGTCATTCTTTCTTATACATTTAGCTATTCTATGTGTTTTGATTGGAGCATTTAATCTATTTACGTTTAAGGTTATTACTGATAGGTACTTATTCATTGCCATTTTTGTACCTGTATTCCTGTCTCTCTCTTTTTCTTCCTTTCCTCAGGGCAGTCCCTTTAGCATCTCTTGCAGAGCTGGTTTGGTGGAGGTGTATTCTGTTAGACTTCTTTTGTCTGGGAAGGTCTTTATTTGGCCTTCTATCTTGATTGAGACCCTTGCTGAGGAAAGTAGCCTTGGTTGTAGTCCTCTGGTTCTCATTACTTGGAATATTTTTTCTATGCTCTTCTTGCTTGGAGTGTTTCCATTGAGAAGTCAGTTGCTAATGTTATCTGGGCTCCCTTGTATATTATTTTCTTTTTCGTTCTTGCTGCCTTTAAGATTCTCTCTTTGTCTTGGAATTTTGCCATTGTAATGATGATGTGTCTTGAGTCGGGCATCTTTCTGTTCCTTTTGATTGGGACTCTGTGTGTTTCCTGGATTTGTGTGACTTTTTCTCACATCAAATTAGGAAAGTTTTTCATCATTACTTTTCAAATAAGTTTTCTTTCTCTTTCTTTTCTTCTCCTCCTTCTGGTATCTATATTATTTGGATATTATTATGTTTCATATTGTCTTGCATTTCTCTTAATCCCTCTTCATTCTTTCTGAGCCTCTTTTCCTTTTCTTGCTGTTTCTGGGTGTTTTTTTCTACTTTGTCCTCCAGATCGCAGATCTGATCTTCTGTGTCATCTATCCTGCTTTTGATTCCTTCCAATGTGTTCTTCAGTTTATATATTGTATTCTTCATATCCTTTCGGCCCTTGTTGATAGTTTCTATTTCCTTTTTCATGCTGAGTTCATTGTAGTTTCCCTGTAGTTTCTGGTAATTCACTTTGAGGTCATGGAGTTTCTTGATAACCATTGCTTTGAACTCAATATCTGATAGTTGAGTTGCCTCTATTTTATTTAACATCCTTTCTGAGGTTTCCTCCTTTCCTTTCATTTGGGGATTGTTTCTTTGTCTTTCCATTGTTTGTGATACTCTTCATGTTAGCCTCAGCTTCTTAAATTGATCTGTTCTGACTCCCTGGGTTCATGGTATGAACTTCTGTGATAGAATACCTGTGAGATTCTGTGTGCAGTCTTCTTGATCTCCCAAGCTCACTGGTCTTAGGCTGTCATTTCAGTTGGCTCTATGTTTGTCTTTGGGTTTTGATTGCTGTTGGATCTTTCTTTTTTGGGTCCTTTACACCATCTGGCTAACAGACAGTCACTCTGTTCACCACCTCTTGTATTTTGTTGTGTTGGTGAGGGCAGGTTGTGTTGAAGCTGGTTCTTCCATGTGTACAAGATTTTGAGGATTCTCTCTTGCTCTTGTTCAGTTGTTTGTACTGGGTAGGTTTCTCCACTATTTAGTTGTACTTTCAGATAGGTCTTGGATTGAGGTTTGTGTGGCTTCCATTCCCTCCTTCACCTTCTTCTGTTGTTATCTGTTGGTGGTTCATTTGTTGTTGGGTTTCCTCTTCCAATGGGTATCTTGGTGTTCACCACTTCCACCTACTCTTTTTTGTGATCACTTGGAGGGGGAGGCAAAATGATTTAAGACAGCAAGAGAGTATTCTATGCTATTTACAGTAGCAGCAGCCAATAGAGAAGAGATAGGAGATCCTTCAGTTATGTATAGTGTTAACTGTGATCTTCCACCCAACAAGCCACTTTTTAGAAAGGATGGAAAGAAAATAAGACTCTTGTTGGGAAGGGAAGGATTGTGCATTGGATCTAGAAAGGAGTGAGGTTTTTGGAGGTCAGATTCTGAGGTAAGGTGAGAGTAAAAGATAGTAAATAGGTGTAGTGTGTGAGAGAATAGAGTTAACCACTACAGTAGTAGAGTTCAGGAAACTGTGAAGTGGGCTAAGATCTGGGAGGGATGCTTTGTAGCATTTACAATAGTATGGAATAGCTATTATTTATAATAATATTAGAGCAACAATCAATGACAGAACCTATGAAATCTAGATACCAAGAATAGGGAGTATTGGACCTTCAGTAGTGTGCTAATAGAACACAGGTGAAGTGAAGGACAGTAAATGAGAAATACACTATGAATGAGAAGATAGGGGAAACCTGTCATATGATAAAATATAACTAGCCAAGTAAAGAAGACTAAACAGAAAGAAGAGGAATACAAAAATATTCAAATAAAAGATGTAAGAATAAAGAAAAATAATAATACAAATATGCAATATCTTGCTGGTTCTCTGAAATAGCAAGGTGAAATTTGTCTCTATGTCTCAGCTGTTGGGATGCCCCCTCTTTGGGTACAACTCTGGTCTTTTCACAGTTCTGGTTTTTTTTGTCTCATTTGTGTGTGTTTTTAAAAAAAGCAGACTAAGGAACATAGAAGAGATAAAATTGGAAAGAAGAGAAGAAGGAATAAAACAAGAAAGAAGAGAAGCAAAAGTAATTGAGAAATAGAAATAATAAAACTTAAAAAATAAAAAGTTACTTTAAAAAATCAAACAAACAAAAACTAAACACACACACGCACATGCACACGCACACGCACAAAAACCCTCTTGCTCGTTTCAAACTGGCCAAACCTGTTTTTCTGTTTTTTGCTGGCAACAGCAGGCTGAGGGGCGGGTTCACAGAGGTGGTCTCCAGGTCTGGAGGCACGTCTGCTCTGCTCACTTCATGTCCACGGAGGTGGACCCCGGGTATGGTCCCAGGTGTTCCACAAAGCTCTCTCTCCCCAGATTGTGAGTGTGCACACCTGGCCAGGCCACCTCTGTTTGTATGGGTTCGGGCACACCCTCTTCCCAGGGCTATGCGTGGGTGCTCACAGCCCCTGTGTGTTTTTCACTCAGTCCTTACTCTCCCTCTGCGACTTTAAGCAACCAGGCCTATCCCAGTGCTGCTCAAACCCTGCTTGGCTGGGGAGGGAGCGCCTACCCAGTCTCTCCCAAGAGCCCTGTGGGCTGCAGCCTCCCTGGTCCCCTTGCCCACCCCTGGGCCCTTATTGTCCTGAAGCACTCTCCCTGCTTCTGTTTTTTCAGTGTCTGCTATAATTTTTTCAGTGTCTGCTACAATTTTTGATCTCCTATTTTCCTATATGCTGTGGTACTGTTGACTGTCTGCTCTGTTCCTCTGTAGATCAGCCAGGTTTCTCTCCCATGTGTAGGGGGAAATGGAATCTGCTCCCTCTTACCTAGCCACCGTTTTCTCTCTCTGTAATTGTATTTGATCATTCAAATAATTGAATTAGCAATTTTATTTTGCTTATGTGAATGACTTTGCTTGACTTATTTATTTTCTGTAAGTTAAATATCTAATTTCTAGGGTTGTTTTCTATCATGCTCTGTGTTGGTGATCATCCAAAAATTGTTCTTGTGAGTTGCTTTTTTTCCCCATTAACTGTGTATCATTTCAATTATTTAATGTTTTTGCCCTTTCTTCATCTTATTAGTATAAATAAGTCGCATGATACCTAACCATAGATTTTGACTTTGATTTTCCTGCCTTAAATCTCACTTTGTGTTCTTCATAAAATTTTCATTTAGTTTGTCTATACTTTTATCTTCATTAGCCTTCAGTTTCTTCAATTAAGTATATCTCTATCAGTGTTTGCTGTGACTAGGACAAATGTGGATAGCAGTGCTATTTTAAGTAAATATGAGTCAGACAACTGCAGGAAAGCTCTGTTTTTTACTCTTTTCTCAAAGTCCATGAGAAGGAAAAATGCAGTTATTAGAATGAGAGGTGCACCTTCATGGTGATGGCAGAGTCCAGAGTTGCTCCTTAAGTTCACTCAAGTGTCATTAGGAAAGTCATTTGTTGTGATAATAATAAATCGAATGTTTAAATAACATTAAACAAAAATGAGATATTTATGTAGGAACCCTTTAGATTTTGGTGAAATAGGCCACTTATTTTTAATAGATTATGACATAGATTTATCACAATTCAATCATGTAGAAAGTGAAGAAAAAAGAGAGTTGCTGCTCTAGCTGAGAAAATGTATTGGACTGGGGGATAAATAACCCCTCGCCTAGCAGTTTTTGATTCTTATATTTCTCTTACTTGCATGGAAATGGAGGGGACAATATCAAGAAAAGGTGGGGACCCAATTCTACCCACTATGGTCATAAAGCTCTTATAAGAGAAATTTCTCCCTAAATGGAAAAAAATGCACGGTTTACAAAGAAAAACAATTTCTGGTAGTAAGACATAAACATTTATGACAGTTTAGAAACATTGACATAGGTAACTTTCTCACGTATATAATTTTTTCCCTCAAATTCTACTTTATTTTCTCTGCAATGTATGGTGATTTTTGACCTATCTCTACATTTGTACTTGATAGGATTCATGACAAAATGTTGTTTGATTTTTACTATAAATTGTGATTCTGTGACTTTCATAATTTCTTCTTTCTTGTAAAAAAATCAAACTATAGTTCAATACATCCATCTAACTCTCACTGTTTGTTAAAAGATAAGTACAAGTAATGGGGTTACAGGAGAAAAGAAATATATAGGCTTAGCAGAAACAGCTTTTGAAATATAAAGTAAAACCACAGAAAAAATTTAAGTAAACCCCTTATCAGATTTCAGATTGCAAGAGATATTCGAAAAGATTCTACTCATGCTCTTTATTTTCACCAGTCTACAAGTTAAAGCTTGGAGATCTTAAAATACTGGCTCTGGCTGTTGGATCAGAGCTTCAGGGCGAGAGGAGAGGCTTGTCTGTATGAGGAAGAGAAAGACAGAATTTGTAGGTTAAACTTCAACCTGAACTTCTGGTAGATGCAGACAGCCCCCTCTCAAGGTTCCAAATGAAAAGTGGGGTCACAACTCCTTTTCCTTCAGCTTTTTGTTAGTAAGCCTTTGGTGTGTTAGCCTATCCCACCTCCCCAACAAATCGCCCTCTGAGCTGTGCCTTAAGGCCCCCCAAATAGGCTCTTTTACCCTTTGTCTTCTCTGCCTTTCACCTGGGCCTTAGCCTCCTCTTCTACCCTTTGATCAGCAGGCCTGGTGACCTCCTGGACCCAGCTCACCACTCATCACTGAAGAAATCTATAAACTGAGTCCTCCAGATTTAACCCTTAATGTACTGAATATAATGAAATGAGCCGGAGACTCTTCTCTTAAGGCCTTGTTGCCGGGGTCAGCGTTTCACTGCCAAATCCAATTTTGAGTGCCAAAAGTGAATATAACTTCATTTCGGACTCTAAGTGTTCCTCAAGAAACCCAATGTAGCCTCAAAAAGATTAATGCTTTAGGTGAAAGGTCACAGAGAAATGCAGTCAAGAAAGCACATTGATGACTTTCAAAATAGAATTCCGATTTATTCTGTATGTAAGTAATCCAGGAAGAAATCAGTAGGGAGAGATCTTTAATGTATTGTTGTTGGTAGTTACTACATTGTGACAAAATTAAGTAGAGTCTCTGAATACTGTCAATCAGAAGTTCTGGCATTCTCACTGAGGGTGCCTTTGAACACAGATTACATCGCTACTGGAGCCATGCCTATGAGACATCAGAAAAATTGAGATCCAAATAGATTTGAAATTCGGATTGTGCATCTGGGGAGAGTGAGAGGTGTCTTCTGTCTCAGAACTGCATAACCTTGTCCAGAAGCCGAAACTGACTAAAATGGATCATGAGACTGGAACGATTTTTCTCTGTCTGTCATTCTGTAAGTCCATCATTTTTATGACAGAGTGGAGACAAATTGCAAGAGAAAGTTCACTTGGAATGAAAAATCAAAGGCTAGCAACTACCCGAAGAAGTGAAAGTCTTGGCTTTACCTCATGCTGGAATTTCAGCAACTAACTGTAATCGAAGTCATTTTAAGGCTTTTATATATTCTATACAATTATTTTCCTATGCTGTTTATTTTTACTGTAGAAAAATTTTATTTACTCGATCTTTGCACTGACATACATTAAGCGATGTCTAATTATGTACAAATGAAACTTTGGGAAAACAAACAAACGAACGAAAGGTTTGGTAGGTGAGAATCATGCAGCTTGTGGCGGTTTATCCTTCAGGGTTTAGGTTCCCTCACCTCCCAAGGTGCCACTGCATTTTGAATAGTTCTAGTGACTTTAACACGAGTTTGTAGGTTTCTTCCTATTTATTTCTCTATGTTCCTAATCTTTATGAAAGGATGCCCATAACATGTGTTTTAATTTATTCATTTAATATCCATTAATGTACTTTTTCCATTGTTTCTAGGAGGTGGAAAATTGAAACTGAGATATTATTAAGGCTTTTAAAAGTGCAAGTACTTTGATTTCAACTCAACCTTTTGTTCTGGGTATATGCTTTAGTGTGGGAATATAAAGGGAAAATGTTAATGTTTACTGCTGCATATAGTCCTTTTTATGTACTTTTAATAGAAGGGAAATTGTTGTTGTAATCCTAATGCCAACTGGGTAAGAAAACACGTACCTATGAATGTTTTGTGTATGACATGATATTGGAAATCAATAACCAAAACTATCATTATTTTTTACTGTGAATCTTTTCTTCATAATATTAAAAATAAAATAACACTGGGGGGAGTGGGTACAAGGGGACTAAATGGTTATGGAAAACTACAATAAGATTAAAATAAGTAAATAAATAAGTAAATAAATAAATAAGACATTTACCATTTTTGAATTAGGGAGTTAGGCGCCATCAATCAATGTTGCTTTCTGACGCTGTAATATGTGTTTGCCAGGATTTCGGCTATAATGTGTTTAGTTTAGAGTCAAGGAGATTTTGAAGCATGATTCTTTTGATGTACCTACATTTTACAAAAGCAACAATTTAGTTGATTTTTTTAACTTACCTAAGCAAAAAGTAATCCAGTAAAGATGATCTGGAAGCTTTTGGGGGAACATGGGACTGCACATACATGGAAGCATCTTAAGGGATCTCATGATGAAGATTTCAAATTACAAGGACAGCTCCTCTTAAATCTTGCAAACAACAGGTTTTCCTCAGCTAGCATTTAAAGAACATCCCTTTTTAGATTAAAATTTTTAAAGAAACGTTCAAAATTTTGAACCTATGTACTAATTTATTCAATGCATATTTATGGAGGACCTACTCCAAGCTAGTCTCTAGTCAGGAGATACTGCAGGGAACCTAAAACTGATCATCAATCTGGAAATGAGGGCTCAGGTCTGGGCACCTGCATGGGGACCCTGTCACACAGAGAGCAGCAAGAGGAGGCACGCTTCAGTGTGAAAGTATAGATTTATCTGTGTCTACTCAGTCATATTTGCTTCAGTCTCAGTCTCATATTTGACTTCAGCCAAAAGAAGTCACATGGTAAAGTCTAGTCTCAGTGAGAGAGGACAACTTCCAAGTGGGAAATGGGGACAAGAATTATTGGGCCAGTTTTGCAAACAATCTACTAGGTATCTAAAATTCTTTCTCTTATATTCACTTGCTCTTTTTGTTAGATAATATGAGGGTCTCAAGGTCTAGGCAGTTTTTACTAAATTCAATCTTGCTAAATGTTAAAATTTAGCATAGTATTTTGCAGATGCAGCTGTAAAGAGGGTGGGCTTGACAGGAAGTCAACTGATAAGTATAGCCAACTGCAAGGAAGAAATCAAAGTATGATTAGCCAAACTGTGTATATAAGCAATGATACTCCTCCATTCTGGGGGACAGAGCTTTGAATGTGAATCCGCTCTTCTCTACTGGCTGCGAGTAAGTAAAGCTGCATTGCAACCACCACATCACCTTCAGGAACAGAGCACTCCAAGTGGCAAAACCCTTGAGCTCAGAAACATTTTTTTTAAGATTCCTAAAGCACTTTTGTTTTGCTTTTTTCTCTAATTCAGCAATTTCATTAGTTATGTCACACTGTTAGTTATTCTGGGTCAATATTCACAGGTATGAAAAGAATATGCAGTTTCATTTTTCCTATGTATATATATATGTGTGTGTGTGTGTGTGTATTTATATATAAAGTATACATATAACACTTTCATTTTATATATGTGTGTGTATATATATTGCTTTTGCTTTAGTATTTTTGCTCTTGCTTTAGTTTTCTTCTTCAGTAATCCTTATTATCCATGTACTAAATCTTTGTGTGTATGTTTCTTCACTATTTTTCTCATTTTCATCTATTTAAACTGTTGACATTTTGTGGTTTTTCATGGTTTTATTTCTCTGAAGTCATCTATTGTGTTCACCTACCTTTTATTCTTCCTAATTTATTTGTCCTTTCTGAGTTTTTCTTTTATTTGTAGTTCTTTCCTGAGTACTCTTATTTTATCTCCAAATTTAAAAATTTTGATGTACAGAATTTTTTTGTATTTTATATCATGAGTTCATTTTTTAAAGATTTTACTTATTTATTTCTTAGTGAGGAAGGGAGGGAGAAAGAGAGGAAGAGAAACATTGATCTGTTGCCCCTCCCAGGCCCCCAACCTGGAACATGGCCCACAGCCCAGGAATGTGCCCTGACCAGAGTAGAGCCAGTGACCTTTTGGATTGCAGGAGGACACCCAACTCACTGATCATGCCAGTCAGGGCTCATTTGTTCATTTTGAAAAATAATACCATATTTTTAGGACTATAAGATGCACTGGACCATAAGACACTCCTAGGTTTTACAGGAGAAAAATAGGAAAAAATATTTGAAGCAAAAAATGTGGTAAACTATTTAATAACCTGTAACCCCTTTCCACTGCCACCCCACTGCCACAGCTAACCAGGTAAGCCACATTTGGACTATAAGATGCACCCCCATTTTTCTCCGAAATTTGGAGGGGAGAAAGTGCATCTTATAGTCCGAAAAATACGGGTAAGTTATTTTGGGATATCTTTCTTATTTTCTTTGTCGTTATAAATTTGTATGGGATTTGACTTCAATCACTTTTGGTATCTGTGCATGTGTGTGTGTGTGTGTGAATTTTTTTTTTTTTTGACTTCAATCACTTTTGGTATCTGTGCATGTGTGTGTGTGTGTGTGAATTTTTTTTTTTTTGCAGTTTTAGAGAGAAGCATTATTCATAATAGCTTTCTGAAATTTCCTGGCTCTCTGTGATTTTCCCCTTTGTACCTTTGTCCGAATCTTCTCTTCCTTTCTCTCTATTGTCCCAATTCTGTTCTTAAAATCATATTTTCAGAGGTTTTTTTTCTTTGCTCATCCCAGTCCAGGAAAGGAGCTCTGCTGGTCAGTCTCGAGAGTTCATGAGATCCAGACTGTTCTAACTTTCACACTCTGTAGTATGTCCCTTACATACCAGCTATTGGACTTGTCTAAACCCCTCCTTGTTGAGCCTGCTCTCTGGGTTTGGCCTGAATTGCTTTCCAGTGCAAGTGCATTGGCTATTATGGATGGAGTTTGCCTGTTCTTACCTCCCTTGCCTCCCTCTGCTTCCTTCTATTCCTTCCCACACAGAAACCAACTCATACACATCTTGAGTCTGTTGGTGATGTGCCGCTGCCCGCAGCAGCAAGGGTGGTTGCGAGGTGAGGCGAGGGACTTAAAAGAATGGAGAGGACCATAAGCTCTGCTAGCAAATGGCAACTTTATTCAAGGAACTGCTGGCTTATATGCAGAACTACAGTGGCCTGAGAACAATGTTGTTTTACAAAAGTTTGTACACTCCCGAAAGCTATCAAGAGGGCAAGATGTTCTCATATCCTGAGAACATTAGCCCACAGATAACAGTGTCCTCATGACTATCACTTTCTTGGAACATGACGCATATGCCAAGATCTTGTTCTTTCCTTCAAGGCTGAGAAGGAGAAGGTCCGGAAGATGTCAAGATACCCGCCGGCTCCAGGGACCAGAAACCAAGTCCCTCCACCATTTTCACAGTGGGGGCTCTGTCCTTGGTCCCCTGCGACCTGGCGGGCTCCCACAGTGATGTTTTCTCTCCACTTGTATTTTGTCTCATGGAGGATATAGTGTCATCTAGCTGATTATAAATGTACATTGGTTTGGGGGTTTTGCTAGTTGGTTACTCTGTTTTTACAGAGGATTTTAGGGAGATTTACAAACAACACAATGCCATCTCCCTGCCTTTCCTAGATTCCTTCACTTCTTTCCTGCCTGCATTTTCCTTCTTCTTCATTCTCTTCTCTATGTTAAGCCAAAGTCATCTAAAACTGCCATTTTTAGCTTCATAAATTAATTCTTCAATCTAGCATTATAAACTGTCCTGTGGGGTCATATTCTATTGTGTTGATTTTTTAAAAACAAACACGAATGTAACGATTATAGATACATTAATTCCAGATGGTTTCTCCCCACTAGCCTAAAGCACTGTGTACTAGATGCCCAGAAAGAATTACTTCGGAGGATTGTTGATGCTGTGCATGTCTCTTTTGGCATTTGGAAGTGTTATAAAAGAAGATAAAAATTGGCCTGGATACCAGCATCTGAGGAAATTCTTGATCGTATATTTCCCAAATGGACAAAGTACAAACTGGGACATGACTCTTCTTACCTTGCTGAAAACTTTTCAGTCTAATTAAAGCACGTGTAGGGAAGAAAAAGCTCCATTCCCAGTGCAACATTTCCCAATGTTCTCTTAGTTAAGGTTTCACTCCAGAGTAACATGAAAGCTAAACATGCAAAATATGGTATGGCAATAGGAGAACTTAATCTGGGCTAGAGACATAAATTTGTATTCCATAGTGAAATTTGTTCCCTTTTTCCTTTCAAAGGGCTGCGTTTGCCCGAAAGGACATAAAGCTTTAGCCTGCTCCTCCTTGGGACTAGTCATAATTATTTGTAATAACAAGCCACACTTAGGCACGTCACCTGAAACCACGGAGCGAAGTGAAACTAACTGACCTGTACTAGGGGCCTGCCTCTTGTGAGCGCCATGGTCTAAACAACTGCACTTACTGAAATACTAGTACTTTTAAAAGAATAATCAGCATATTATTGTTAATGCAATAACTAAATTACTAAAGTCATGTTGATTCATTGAAAGTGAGTGACACATTTCTATATGCAACAGGAAAGTGACCCATGCTGAATTCAAATTAAGTATCACAAGTCTCATGCTTGTAGATATTGTCTTAATTACAGAATTTGCCAGGAACCTGTCTTTGATATAAACCTGTCAGCCTGCCTTGAATTACGACACAATTTACTTCCTCCATCCCAAAAGTACTAATTTGTGCTAAAGCATGATCTTTTAACAATGATCTGAAGTAACTGATTAAACAAAATCTGATTTCTTTAATGAGCATGCACAAAAATAGTGCAGTGATATTTTTGTCTTGGAAAAAGAATTAAAATGACTTTTAGCTTACTGATTTGCCTTAGATATGGCAAATATACTGCCTCACCTATGGCAACCACTTACATTTCCAGTGGCCTAGCATCCAAGCAGTTGATGATACTGAGAATTTAAGAACCAAAGAAAAAGGACTTTAATCATAATACTTTTATTATTATAAGGTGTAAAACAAAAACAAAATCTGTAATGTCATGTGGCTTTGATCTCCATTTGAAACATATATGCAGATTCCTTACTCCCTTCCTCTTTGATCTTCTTGAATATCATGTAAATAATTTGACTCCTTAGGGTAACTTTCAAGGTAGTCAGTCATTTGGTTTTGTCCTTACTTTGAAGGGAAATAATTTTCTGGAAGTTTGGACAGCTGTGGAGTGGAGAAGGGAAACAAGGGTGCCAAGCACTGAAACTGTTTTCCCTAAAATAGAATGTGATCTTGTCAACATTGAGTTGAGCATAAGGTAAGAAAGCCCAGCTGTCTGTAATTTTTTTCTATTGAAAGCATAAAGTACATTTTTTTTTCCGGAAAAACTGATGAGAATTTAAATGATAAAAGTACTGGGATACAGCAAAAATTTAAGGTTTTCAGATCTAAAAATAATTCCTAGTTTTCTGATACAGAGTCATCTCCTGGACCTCACCCCTCTCCCCCGAATTATATATGTAACAAATAGACAGAGAAGCATTGTGGTAATGACCAGAGCGAAAGAAGGGTAGGTGGAGGTAGATAAAGGCAAAGGGGAAGAAAAGGGGGAAGGAAAGAGACTTTGCTTTGAACGCTGGGCACACGATGCAGTGTGCAGATGATGTCTCGTTGAGTTGTACACTCGAAACCTGTGTTGTTTTACGAACCAGTGTCACTCCAATAAACTTAATTTTAAAAAAGAGAAGAAAAAATTAATATTAAAAAAAGCTATTGCAAAAGCATTTGTACCATTTGCTTAAAATAATAATGATGATGCTAAAAACAATAAAAATAATGACAATAATAGTTAATAGAAACTTAATCTAAATTTATGGGTTGAGTTATGTTCCTGTAAATTCACAGTCCATTCTGGAAATTGCCATGTCCTGCATCATCTCAGTGTATATACTTTGTATCTTATCTTTAGACGCGGTTCATTCTTTCATGTTTGTTCATGCTGTTGCCTCCACTTGTGATGTCCTTTTCTCCTTACTTCATTATTTATTTCACTTCCATTTCAAGATTCCTTTGCATTACTGCTTCTATTAAAAAGCCTTCTTTCTGCGTTCTCTCACCTCTATTTCTGCATTTATTTTGTTTTCCTAGTGCAAAGTTTATCTGGGAGCTGACTACATCGTCATTTCCCTATTCTCACAGCTTCTGTTGTAGCATTGCCTTCCTCTGAGCACTTGATTAGTTATATTTGCAATGGGGGCCTTAACGGGCCAGCATACATAACAGCGTCTTTCATTGCAACAGGACCCTCAGGACAGAGCTGTCTCTTACAGGTAAGATCGTGAAAATGCATTTCAGGGGATTAGGGATAATAATCACGAAGAGAGTTGGATTTTTAAAAACTTCTGAAGTATATGATTCATCAATTTTTAGTATGTTCACAATATTTTGAAACCCTCTCCACTGTTTAATTTCATACACTTTCCAACATCTTCAAAGCAACCTAAACCTTCCAGTTCACCCCTCACCTATGGCAACCACTAATCTAGTTTCTGCATCTATGGGTTTGTCTATTCTGAACATTTTGTACAGATGCAATTGTGCAATACATGGCCTTTGTGTCTAGCTCATTTTACTTATCATGATATTGTCAAGGTAATCCCATTCAGTAGCTTGTATCAGTACTTTCTTTGTTCCTTTTTAAAACTTTTTTTTATTGTTGTTCAAGCACAGTTGTCTCCATTTCCCTCCCACCACTCCCCGCCACCCCAGTCACCCCCACTTCCCACCCTCGATCCTACCTTCCTTTGGTTTTGTCCATGTGTCCATTATACATGTTCCTGACAACCCTACCCACTTTTCCCCCCATTATCCTTTCCCACCTCCCCTCTGGTAACTGTCAGCTGTGGCTCTTTATTCCTTTTTATAGCTAAATAATATTCGATTGTGCAGACATATCACATTCTTAAAAATTCATTCCTAAGTTGATGGACAGGTAGATTGTTTACACCCTGGTTATTATGGATAATGCCGCAATGAACATTCCCGTACAGGTTTTTGTGTGAACATGTGTTTCTGACTGAGCACAAAGGGGAGCTATTGCTGGGTCTTACGGTGACTCTGCGTTTCAATAGTGGAACCGCCAAACTGGTTCCCACAGTTGCTCCTCATTTTGCATTCCCACCAGCAAGGTATGACCACTCACTTTCTATACCTACTCACCAACACTATAAAGAATAACAGGATCTTAAACTAAAACTTGTTTGTCATTATAAAATATTGCTTTGAGACATAAAATATTTCTGAAGATTTGAAAGAGCAGCAAAAATCAAATTATTTAGTGTGGAAGTTTGTTATTCACTTGGATTAAAGTGCATATTTCTAACAACTTTTACCTCAGGAAATTTGATAAATGATAAAATACTCAAATTATTTTTTTGGTAAATCTCTCAAAATTGTCCCCATTGAATAAGATTTCAACAGTAAATGATTATTTGAATAAAAACAAAAGCTTTAAGAAAAATTTATGTAAATGCAACCACAGTAGGCTAATTGCCTGGTGTATATTTTTAAAATGAGTGACAGGTAAGGTTGGGAAGTTGCATTGTGCATGAAATGCATTTATTGTATTATTTTTAAGCAAGCTATTATAGCAAGAAAAATAAAGACAGAGGTGCAAAAAATGATTCACTATGTCAGTTTATTACTTAAAAAAATCAAAACCTTATTCAGAGTAGAATATTTAAAATACCTTATGATAGGACCAGGAAGAAAAGATAGGAGAAAAGATAGGACCAGGAAGGTGTATTAATTAGAAAAGTGCTGGTTGCTTTCTAACAAAACACCTAGTCATTGAACTTACATGTGTGTCATGAAAGGTTTTCCACATGGTAATTTTATCATATGGTTTCAGGCAAATATCAATATAAAACCTGACCCTTCGAAGTGCAGCAGAATTTTAACAGTGAATGGGGAGGTACTAAGTTTTTGAAATAAATTTGTGTTATGGAGTAAGAATTTTTAATATGGCTTCTTGGTGACATTTTAATGAAGTGTTTTATTTTGTTGAAAATAAACGGGTGTCACCTATAAAAATAGTATTTTCCAACTTTCTTACAAGTGGAATTTTAACATATTAAAAAATCTTCTAAATGAATGTTTTCATGGTTGTTCAATGTACTTGTAAAAATATTAAAAGGCAGCATCTTCTGATTAGCTTTCGAGAGTACTTGGTGTTAGGAAAATGTGACTTTACCAGATCAATTTCAGTAAAAACATCCACAGAATTTGTGGATGTGATTGAAATAGTTGTATCGTGATGTGGTGAGCACATCCGACAGTATTTCTTCAGTTTGGATATAACCTTCTCCTGATGATGTCTTTTTCATCTGCAACAGCCATTAAAATCTATTATTTATATAAATTGAACTAAAGATTAAACCTTTGATTTGTGGATACAAAGTGTTTTACTAGATTTTCAAAATTAGTCAAGCATTTTCTATCACAGTGTCAATGAGGGAAAACATGTTTTTCAAATCTTAATAAATAAGATGTATTTTTAAATATTTTAATCTATTTTAATTTCTATTATTTATGTAACTTATATTAAATTATTCATACAATAGCATATTACTTATAAATAAATATACTCAGGTTTATTTTCTAGAATTATGCAAAACTATCTAAAATTGTTGATTTAACTTTTGTTTTAGGCATTAATACCATATATCAATAAGTAAAATAATGGGTTCTTTGCCCTCTATTTAAACTACAATAAAGCTGTTATGAACAATATTTTATTTTTATTTTAAAATATTCATTTCTGGGAAAACATTGGAACATTAATGTGAATTAGACCTTTTTTTGATGTATTCTTAACTTTTATTTGGGTTAGGATATTGAAAGTTTTCTCATATCTTTCCAGTTCCCATCTGGTCTGCCTTTTTTCATTTTAAGCTATCTTGAATTTGCTTCTCTAAAAATGGAGTTGCATGGTAAACATACAGGAAAATACAGGTAAGATAGCCTAGAATGAGTTGCATACATACTCAGTAGAGACTTATATGGATCACAGTTAAAGGGAAAAAGCTGAGGCATGTATTTTGGTATGGTAATTGAATTGGAATGCTAACTACTTTTTAAAATGTAACTTTATTTGAATTTAAGAAGTCAGGGGCAAAATAATTCATAAATAAATTTTGAGTCAAAGTGGGACAGACAGCACAGGCATCAACTTCCACAAAGGCTATGCAAACACTTCCCAAACATATAATTAGGTGACGATTACAGTAAGAATAGTTGTGGCAGTATCAGTAGTAGAAGTGGCTATAGTGGTTGTGGTAAATAATAATAGTGGCTATTTGAGCAATTTAGAACACGTTGTTGCCCTGGCTGGTGTGGCTCAGTGGATTGAGCTCCAGTCTGTGAACCAAAGGGTCACTGGCTTGATTCCCAGTCAGGGCATATGCCTGGGTTGCAGGCCAGGTCCTCAGTAGAGGGTGCCCAAGAGGCAACCACACATCGATGTTTCCCTCTCTTTCTTCCTCCCTTCCTCACTCCCTAAAAATAAGTAAATAAAATCCCCCCCCAAAAAACAACCCACTTTGTGTGTAATTAATTATTTACTTAATTCTCACAGTGACCCCATGATGCTGGTATTATAATTGCATTTGTTATGCAGATGAGGAAACCAAAGCTCAGCAATGTAAAAATCTGGCTTCCAAATGCACATCTAATAATAAAATAATAAGAATTCACACCAAAAATTGCAGGATGAGGCCACATTCTTAACCACCATAGTGTATACTCAGGGGTGCTGCAAGGGCGGAGCATTTGTAACGCAGGGCCAGATTAAACAGAGACTCACAAAACTCTGGCAGATGAGTGTACCCATGTAAGGTGTCAGTAACACGGAAGGATGGTACTGTAAGAGCTGCTTCTCTGCTGAGTGGTGTGTTGCCCTGTCCCGTGAGCAGGGTTGGCTTAACAAGAGTGCCCTAGAGGAAGGAACTGCTAAAACAAGAATAGAGAAACAGAACAGGAGTTCTGATAACACTATGAACTTGTTTGCTTAAGCCCAGAAAAATAAAAATTAAGTGTGCATTTATATTGCTGTCTGCCTGCCCATGTTTTATTGTGAGAGAAAATAAGGATAGAATGAATACTTTTGAACTTGCTCAAAGTTTTCTTGGAAACACTGTGAAGACATCTATGATTTCTTAATATGAGAAACAAATAGTTTTTAGAACAAATGTCAAATCATATACCTCTGTAGTTAGAGATAAAGGAGCCCTAAGTTTTGAATAGATAACATCCTGAAAGTTTTAATATGCCGTACAGTAGTATCTATACAATCACAACACAAGTTGTAATCAACTGAACATTGTCAAAGTTAATTGAAATCTGAATGGTCCAGGATGCCATACTTCCTGTCAGATTTAATTTGAATCTTCTTAGAAGGTAAATCTGACTTTTAGTTGGTTTGAAGTGTTCCCCAAAGCATGCCTTGCCAGCCTAAATATTTTCATTGTGCACAGCAATAAAATGTGCTAGCCACAGTCAGATGAAACACATCACCACTGTACGTGCCATGTAAGAAGTTTCAACTGACAAGAACCTCTTAAAACAATCATAGGAAAAGTGGATTTTGAATTAGAAGTATCACCAATAGACACTGGTGTGGCCTTGGGAACAATAGGGAAATTACCATATTCTTTTTAAAACATGTCCTTACTCATATATTTGATAAGGAACTAGGGTCTTTCCTCTTATATATTTTTAGTTTCTTAGAGAGTGTTGGGTAACCAAACAACTAAAAGCAGATGCTTATAATAAACTAAAAACATGTAAAGAGTTATACACCCTTTATTTTGGTTTTGTTTTCTATGATGATAAAATGAATTTGATGCTCCCTTGGCCTCAATGAGAATAGAGAATAAAAAAACAGATAACTCTTGTATACTACATTATTTTATTTTTACTTTTTGTAATTAAAGATGGAGTTGATCCTCCCCCCTGTCTCAGTGACAAGACTTGTTTTTATCTATTCTTCCAAGTAACTCTAATTCACAGGTGGCATGCACTAGGGTCACTTAATTCATTATCTAACCACTCAGCAAGTTCTGTTGCTTGTATATGCAAATGTTTAAAATAAATTCATTTTTGCCCATCTCTGCCACTTCCTCATTCCTTGTAACCATTACTTCTTAACTAATATCATCACCATTAGTTACATTCACTAAGTATTTTGAAATGTCTGCTTTCTAGGACATGTCAAGAATGTATTTCTCTACTCCATTTAAAGTTAGACATAGCCCTATGACTTCCTTTGTTCAAAAAAAATGTGAGTGGAAACAATGTGTAACTTCTAGGAGAAATATTTGAAAGTCAATGTATAATTTTCCATCTTTCCTTTTCACTCCTTCACAATTAAAGATGCTCTCAGCAGGAGCTTTCTTGCGATTCCATGGAAATAACAGGAGGCAGAGTTCCCTAGCTGACCCTCAATGGCCAAGTGACTCATTCTGGTCCGTGAAACACAAGCAGAAATTGCATTGCTCCTTTCCAGGCTGAGACGAGTGAGTTTCCTCCTTTCCTTTATACGACTCCTTCAGGGAATGACAATGAAGCCCTATACTGAGAACTTGTTACTACCATACTGTAGCAATTTGTATCCCCCAAGTCACCATACACCCAAGTGTGAGGCCTCATCTACAACGGACTTTCTATACATCACAGTGACAAAATGTTCAACTCATTAGAATGAATTAAGAATTCTGAATTTAAACACATCTGATAAAATAAAAATATATAAAGCAGATATTGATAAAGCTTCTCTATCAAGAGAAGTTGCCAAATTCAACATCATTGTCTTGCCAAGAATTACCTTAAACACATATTAGTGAAGAAATTGAATATCTGAACAGCACAATCGGTAAGCTTAACTAATGGATCTATACATGCATGCATTGTATAGATCCTGCTTATGGACCCTGCTTATGCACCTGCATGCAGCAATTAAAAAACCCGTATTCTTCTCAAACATTCAAGAAACAAGCATCAGACTTAAGCATGCCTGTGATTATAAATTAAGGCCCCAGGAATGACAGAGATTAGTGCTCCACAGACACTTGCAGAGCACAGAAAATGGAGAAATCATTGCTCTTCTCAGATGTGAGTTGGATAAATCTAGAGTCTTAGTAATAGGCAAAGGTGGTAGGTGAAAGCAAACCATATGCAGATCAAGTTATTTGTAAACTCCTTAGCCAAATATAAAAACAATAAATCTAGGAATTTATGGAAAACAAAATTAAGTATCATGACTGAGCCAGGTATACTGCAGGAGTATAAAGGTGGTTATTTAAATGCTAAGTGAAATAAACCAGTCAGAGAAAGGTTAGTACCATATGATTTCACTTATATGTGAAACTAATAAACATAATAAACTAACAAAGACGAAACAAAGGCACAGATACAGAAAACAGACTGACAGCTGTCAAAAGGAAGGGGAGTGGTAAGGACTGGCTGAAAAGGGTGAAGGGATTGAGAAGAAAAAAAATCCCTCAAAGTCATAGTGGGCATCATTCCTCAAACCAAAATGTCCCTGCTTTGATTCCCAATCAGGGCACTTGCCTGGGTGGTGGGCCAGGTCCCTCGTTGGGGGCATGAAAGGCAACTGATTTATGTTTCTCTCACACATCGATGTTTCTCTTTCTTTCTCTCCAACCCTCCCCTTCTCTTTAAAAATAAATAAATAAAAATCTTTTTTTTTTAATTCCCATAAACACAGAATAGAGTATGGTGATTACCAGAGGGAAGGAAGGTGTGGGGCCATAGAAAAGGGTAAAGGGAGGATAGATGGTGATGGAAGGAGACTTGACCTGAGGTGGTGAATACACCATACAGTGTACAGATGATGTGTTCCAGAGTCATGTACCTGAAATATACAGTTATGTTAACCAAGGTCACCCCAATAAATTCAGTCAAAATCTTTTTTTTAAATTTATAAATGACATTCATCATATTAACAGACTAAGTGAAAGTAATCTGTTACTTCAAAAGTTATAGGGAAAGTATTTGAAAATTTTGAGCAACCATTCATGATAAAAATGCTCAGTAATTTAGAAATAAAAATAATCTACTTAATCTATTAAATTACCTATCAGTATTCTGTGGCAAAAATCTGTTTCCTATTGAAAGCTTTCTCATTTAATCAGGGCCAATAAAGGGCCAACCAGCTATCAGCAATATCTACTTTATGTGCTACTGGAGGCATGAGCAACATGTTAAACACATGAGTAACATGTTAAACACATAAACAAAAGAAGGTATATGGTTTGGTTAAAAACCAGACTGTCAAAATGGTCATTAGCACACATTGTGGAATTCTTCACATAGCAAATAAAATGTCAGTTACAGAGCATTATTAGAATTAACATGTCTGGCAAGGTGGTTGGTTATAAAATCAAACTGCAAAAATACGTTATACTGAAGCCTACTAGTGCCACTGACCAATCTTGCACTCACAGCTAAATCTTGGACTTGCTACCCAGTAGTCTGTTGAGGAAGCCAATCCATTTTGCAATCTTCTATTAGATTATTTCCCCCTAATTGTGACATCATGGTATATATAGAAAATAATAGTTGTTTAATGACCTAGGTAGGGTAAGTGGACCTGGCTCCTCTTGGTTCTGGAGGGAACTAGTCCAGAATCATTTGTGGTATTTGCTCTTTCAGTGTGAGCAACCTACTTGAGACTTACCAAGTGCTTTTATAGACATTTAATCCAGCACATAGAAATATGTTGTCACTCCCAATTAAGTTATTTTTAATAGACCTGCTTAAAATGGTTATTCTGCCTGTGTATCCTGTCATCTGATATGCTTTCCTGGCAACACAGCCTTCCTGGAGCTGACTGGAAAGCTTATAGCTAATTTCCATGGTAATACTGAATTGACTCATATAACTACTCTTTTGTTCCCCAAAATATCTTCTGTGTTGCCATTTATATAAAAGAATGTTCAGAGCAGTATAGTAGTCATCTCTATGTGAATCAAGCTTGGAAACCTCTTAATCAAAGGCTTGTGAGGTAATATTTCTAACTTCAGTATTTGTCAACGTTAGTCAGTTTTAGAACGGAGTGGGAAATGATGTTAAAGTATGTCAATTACTTTGAAACCTTTGCTATAAAACTTGTTTTAAAAATATAACAACAATTTTCCTTTCAACTACTTTTGTCTATGAGTTTATAACTGTGAACACTACCTAAAAAAGCATATGATTTGTATTTTAATGTCACTTCATCCGTGACTTGAGGCAGAGTAGATGGATAAAATATTAATGTGGAAAAGACATACAAACTCAGGATTTAAACTAATGACGTTTATAAATCAGTTTCCTCCAGCTTCCCTCCTGCATCACTTACCACTCCAAGGATTTCACCCTGAATCAGAGTTTTCTGTCATCTGGTAGAAGCCCAGGGACTGTTGTTTTCTTGCTTCACTTACTTCCTTAATTTTGGTCTCCACTGATCATTATTTTTAACAGTTGTCAGCATTAAATGTGATTTGCCACATCAGCCAACTGAAGCAGAGAATGCAAATGCTTTGGAATTTCACTTGCAGTTTCTGGACTTCCCCATTCATTTCAGTGTTGCTTTATCAGCATCGTTTGATCATTTGTATGTGTGCATGCCATTAGAGAGAGCTCCCAGTGATGTTTTATTGTTTTCAAAGAAACAGTAACTAAGGCATGTTTAATTAGACATGGCTCTCCAGTGTTACACAAACCATAGCCCTTCTTTAACGGCAGCTTTCTAGGTCACTAATGAGACTCCACTCTCCCGTAACATGATATGATGTAATTGGATTTTTTGATATAATTATTTTTTATCCAAATTTTGATCCAGCTTTGGGAGAACAATATACAAAGAGAATATGTATATTTATTTGCTTTTGGTTGTCTGCATACCACTCTATTATAGTACTAAACTTTGTTTCTCCCTTTTAGTTTACTATTGTTTGAATTCATTTTGAAAATGACAACTTAGATCAGATTACACTTTTTTTTTAAGAAAGATTTTTTAAAGACTTTATTTATCTTTAGAGGGAAGGGAAGGAGAGAGGGAGAGACACATCAATGTATGGTTGCCTTTCCATGTGTCCCCTGCTGGGAACTGGCCTGCAACCCAGGCATGTGCCCTGACTGGGAATCGAATTCCGATCCTTTTGTTTGCAGGCCCGCGCTCAATCCACTGATCTACACCAGCCAGGGCCAGATCACACTTCTTTATGGATATCCAAACAATGCATCATACTCTGGTTTCTCTTCAGATCACACAAATCTTTTAGCTTTTCCGAAATACTACATCGTTATTTAGAAAGGCAGCTTCTGTTTGGTGTTTCCATTTTTGGCACCATCTTTAAATTTTTATTAGATTTAATAATATTTTAAAGATTCTTTGAGCATCCAGACCAAATCCCTTGATCTCCCTTATCATAGATTACAGTTATATGTGTTCAAGTAGTCATATTTCCAAAGCTGGGTGAGGTGTAAAATCACACAAATGTGCTTTTTTATTTTTATTTTGCCCTCAATATGAGCGGTGGCAAACACATCCATTTAAAATCAAGGCAGAATGTGGATGATCACTGGCAGTGATTTGATCACACACTGCCAAACCATGCATGGACTTCAAAAGTGTTATCTCATGAAAATCAGCAACTGGGTCAAAATGTTTGATGCAAGATACTTCCCTTTATTCCTACCTCTTTTCTCCCCCCACATTGATATTCAGATCTTGACGTTGTTCTTCAGAAAGCACAATCCTTCCAAGGATGACTGTGCAGACTAACTTAACATCACTACGCAAATGTGGCTGCATGAAGTCTGGGAAAGGGCAGACAGGAGCCTCGTGGTTTGGCTTTCAGAGATCGTGAATCTCTGTCTGGGACCAGGTGCCTCATCTTCAGAATGAAACTGAGATTCTTTTAACAAGGAGTGGGGGTGTACATAGGGTATGTAACTCGGCGGGGGAGAGATGGCAAATACTGGAGAAATAAACTCTAAGGTTGTATTACAGAATCATATGGCTTATGGTTTCACATAGAATTGGAGTACTGATCTAAAGAATATAAATATCTGTGGCAAGCTGAAAAATGATTACCCCTTCAAAAAATGAAGACATCCATATTCTTATTCCTGGAAACTTATATGTCAGAAAACAATATTTGCTAAAATGAATAAGAATATTGAGATTAGGAGATTATAATGTTCTAAATTCTGGGTCCTTATGAGTGAGGAAAACATTATAAGTAAAATGGCAAAGGCTAAAGACAAAGAAAAAATCCTAAAAATCACAAGAGAAAGAAAGTTACCTACAAGGGAGCTCCCATAAGACTGTTTGCTGATTTCTCTCAAAGAAAACATTTCAGGCCAGAGGGATTGACATGAAGTACTTGAAGTGATGAACAGAAGTACCTACAACCAATTCTGTTGTACTTAAACCAGCTAGGCTCCTGTAAAATTAAAGGAGAAATAGAGCTTCTCAGACAAGAAAAAGCTAAAGGAGTTTTTAACCACCAAACCAGCATTACAAGAAATGTTAAAGGGCCTGCTTTAATACTAATACTACTATGAAGAAGAGGAAGAGGAAGAGGAAGAGGAGGAGGAGTGGGAGGGGAAGGAGAGGGAGGGAGGAGGAAGGGGAAAGGAGGAGGAGGAGGAAAAGGAGGCAAAGACAAAAGCTGTGGAACATAGTTAAAAGTATGAAATGGCAAAAAATATGTACTTTTCAATAATCAATGTAAATGTAAAATGCTTAAATCCTGCAATCAAAAGACATAAGATAACTTAATGGATAGGAAATAAAGACCCATATATATTCTGTCTCCAAGAGAGCCACACCAGAACAGAAGATTTGCACAGACTAAAAGTAAAAGAATGGAAAAAGACATTTCATGCAAATGGAAATTTGCAAAAACTCAGGTCGCAATACTTATATCTTACAAAATGGACTTTAAAACAAAGGCTGTATTAAGAGGCAATGAAGGACACTACATAATCATAAAAGGAACAATCTGAAAGGAGGCTATAATTCTGTAAACATTTATGTACCCAATGTAGGAAAGGCATTGTGACTACTAAAGCAGAGATGTGGTCATAAATTGAGGAGAGCCGCCCCTGGTTTTCCCTCCATACTCATGGAAGCACTCTAAAATGAGGTGAGAGGATTCTCCCAGACACATGTAGAATGGGATGTGCTATATCAGTACAGAAGCATGACTTTATTAATTTATCCTTTCATTTCATTATGTTCGATTTTCTTTCACAGGAAACTTGTTTTTATTTTACTGAGAAGATTCTTTAACTTTGTAAGATTATGCTTATAGTAAAAAAGTTAAAAATGAAAAAGAAAACTTGAAAAGACAAATGCTTTTTTAAGCAAATAAACTTTAAGTTAATACAATGGTTTAAACAGATGACTCATGTCTTGTTATCATTTACACAATATGACACTTTAAAGTCAGTTACTAAATTTTTATAACCCAATAATAAATACTTTGTGCATAATGTTTGCCCTCATTTTACACATGAAAAAATTAATATAATATGAAATTAATTATCCTTGACATTGTTTAATGATCTGTATCTTTTCATGAGATATGAAAATGTGCTTGGAGTGAAATAACTCCCTAAAGTATTGTCATGAAAGTCTTGTGTTCTCCAAGCTGTAAGATTGAGACTGGATTTAGGTACATATGTAGTAGAGTTTCTTATTTCAAGCATATGGTGATATACTTTAATTTCCTGCCCCATCCTTAAATGCCTTTACTAAACCCTGGGACTTCTCTCTTAGAGCTACATTATTTTAGTTGAAGTTTTTGTTCATTTGCTAAATTCAATAGCGTACAGCAGAAGGTAACACAGTAACCTAAGTAAAAGAATATATAAAGCTTTACAAATTATAGTTTATGAATAAATAAATATGCATAAATCCCAAGGGTCCTGAATGGATTGAGATTATTCATAGAAGTAATAAAGGAAGGAGCAGATAATACTTTGTCAGTGTGAAGAACAAAACAACAGATTGTGAGGCATAGTGTTACAGAAAAATGAAGCGACCAGACACCGAGGGTTCAGGAGCACGATCTTTATTACGTGCACGGGCCCAGAAGAGAATGATCTCCAAATTCTGAGCCCTGAGCAAAGGGTTCTTGGGGTTTATATAGCCTGCAGGGTCTTCCTGTCTACGTGTCAAGCGAGTTACAGAAGTGGAATGCGAAAGTTACGTCTATTTCCTTATTTGGGGATATCTGAGGTGCTGTGGCTCTCTTTAGCTGCGCGGCAGAAGCAGGTTACAGAAGCAGAATGCGGAAGTTAGACTCTCCTCCGGGGCATTCTTAGGCTAGCAGAAAAGGGGCTTTTCTCTATCATTCCCCCCTGTGGGTGCTTAGACAGCGCTTTCGTCTGTCTCAGCATCCAATAACAGGACTCTTTACTCTTGTTGTTGCTGGAGCATGAGAATGTGGCTAGTGGTCTTCCGTACTAGTGTTCCTTCTAACTGGCTGACTACTGTTCTGATGGCCCAGGGTCCTATGGTAATGACTAGGATGAGGATGATCAGGGGTCCTAGGATGGGGGCTAGGAAGGAGAGAAGAGTGTCCTGCCACCAGGAGGATGCTCCCGTCCCAGCCCTGGGCCATAGTCTGTCTTTAAGTTTTTTTCAACTAAGCCACTTTCATTAATAAAATAGCAACACTTTTCTCCTAGGAATATACAGGTCCCCCCACCTTTTTCCTGGATTCAGAGCATTAGTGAGGTTTCTTTCCTCATCATTTTTCTCCTCCTGTGATTAACTATTAGGAGGGGTCCTGAAATTCTTTTCTCCTTCTGGAATCATATAAAGGACAATGGACGAAGGTCCCATCTTCTTATACCTACTTCAGGCTGGACATGGATGTCGTCCTACCTATCCTTGGGTCAGGGGTACCTTGAAAGAGGAGGAGGTGGGTGCAGCAAGGAGGGAGTCCTTCCTGCATGGGAAGGACCTTACAGGGTCCTGGTCAGTTGGTTGTCACCAGGAAACCGCAGGCTTGGTGTCCAAAGGCTGGCATTACTGGACCATTGGCCTCTTGGTCAGGTTATATTCTGGAGGTGACATATTAGACAAGAAATTGGAAGCACAATTAAATTATAACTATTAAATGACAAAGGCAGGGACTTATTTGGTGAAATCACAAACCTGGTTTCAACTCTTAAATGAAAATAAGACAGTTTTAGAACAGCTGCACCATTCTGATATCCAATACTGAGCATAGTGATTTTCCTTGAACTATAATTTTTCTCCTTAAGATCACCCTTACTATTATTACAGGGACTACTTTGGGTCCCACTTTTGATTTTGCCTGTTCATTTGCATAAACACATCAAGAGCAGCCTGGATCACTTATGATCTTCAAGTCTGCTTTGCTGGAACTCACACAGGGAACCCTTAGATTGACTTCTCAGTCTGCCCCTCAGGGCACAGAAGCAGAGCCACACATCTGCCATCTGGCTTCGCCTGTACCAGTCATTTCACTCAAATCTTTGAGCCTCTATTGTGCCTACAGGTTTCTTTTTAGCCATCTTTCAGGAAAGCAACCTTCGTTCCTTCCCTGGANATAAGACAGTTTTAAAACAGCTGCACCATTCTGATATCCAATACTGAGCATAGTGATTTTCCTTGAACTATAGTTTTTCTCCTTAAGATCACCCTTACTGTTATTACAGGGACTACTTTGGGTCCCACTTTTGATTTTGACTGTTCGTTTGCATAAACACACCAAGAGCAGCCTGGATCACTTATGATCCTTAAGTCCGCTTTGCTGGAACTCACACAGGAACCTTCAGATTGACTTCTCAGTCCGACCCTCGGGGCACAGAAGCAGAGCCACACATCTGCCATCTGGCTTCACCTGTACCAGTTGTTCCACTCAAATCTTTGAGCCTCTATTGTGCCTATAGGTTCCTTTTAGCCATCTTTCAGGAAGGCAACCTTCGTTCCTTCTCTGGAAAGGCTGGCTGGAATTGCACAACCAACCAAAGTACCAGGCTTTTCTTGTGGGCTTTTGCTAGCTTCACAGGTCAATCCCAGTTCCTCTGAACTCTCTGGTAACGACCAGAACCCATACATGCCTCCTTCAGGCGTGACATTCCAGTCAAAGTCCTGGTTAACAAAACCACTATTAATGACTGGTCTTATTGGTTTTATGCAAAGAAACCTTACGTCATCATTCATTCCTTCAGAATGCCAAATTCTGGAGGGATCAGGTAGGGAGAAAAACACAAAGCTTGAAGGAAAATCTTTCTTCTCCTAATACCCATCAAGATGCATCTCTATGCCTTATACCTTCTATTACTAACACCACATAATTTCTTTTCAAAACTTTCACATTTCCATTTATTTTTGTTTTTATTTTTATTTTTTTAATATTTTATTTATTTATCTTTAGAGGCGAAGGGAAGGAGAGAGGAAGAGAAACATCAATGTATGGTTGCTTCTCATGCATCCCCTGCTGGGAACTTGCCCCTGCTGGGAATTGGCCTGCAACCCATGCGTGTGCCCTGACTGGGAATCGAACTGCGATCGTCTGGTTTGCAGGCCCACGCTCAATCCACTGAGCTACACCAGCCAAGGCTCTATTTATTTTTATAACTTCCCACAGACTTTCTGCAATATTTACAAACCCTCTATAGCCTTTTTACCTATTCAGATTTATCCATAATTCTCTTTTAATCCCTGTTCTTTTCCCACACTGGGAAGGACTGTACTTAAACTCAGTATCTGGCAGCTAAAAGTCCCTAGATTTGCAGGGACATTTTTCACCTTTCTGAAGCTTAGACCTTGCAAACACCCTATAAATCAGATGGTCAGCCTTGGACCATAGTTCATGACCTTCAAAACCAGAGCCATTCCTATCAGAACCAGTAACACAGAGAACCTGACTGCTGTAGTGTCCACACAGCAGCAGCATACAGCTAAGCAGGTTTACAGAAGCAAGAAAGCAGGGCTGCTGATAGGGTCATATAATGTTCTTTTGTTCTTACTTTTTAGTTACTTAGTTGTTTACTCCTTCTTATCTCAGTGGCTCAGCAAACGAACCGAGTCCCTCTGACTTGTCTGGGCTTGTCTAAACAGGTCTCCTGCTACATCTCCCCCCTTTATCTATTCTGAGGGTGGGAGGAGGTCTCCTGAAAACTTAGGGGCATTCCTAATTCTAAGTAGTGCCAGCGGCAGCAAATCAGTCCAAAGTCATCCAGTCTCCTTCTCGGTGAATGGTTTTAGATCTCTAGTCAGGGCCTCTCTGAGGGGAGTGGGAGTTTCTGAAGCTCTGTGCCAGTCTGGTCTGGGTCTAATCCAGCTAGGCTGAGGGCTGTAGGTGCCTGTCAGTGGGCTTTTTCTCTTCCTTTTCAGATACGGATACAGAACAAAATCTAAAACACAGAGTTCCGAAACAACACACAGGCCTCTTCTCGCACCAGTGCGTCCACTGGTGCCTCACAGAGACATGCTCCTTCAGGCCCAGTCTCATGGCAGAGACATGCTGCTTTGCCTCAGGCTGAAGCACTCATCAGCCCCAATTGACCCTTCCTGGGTCCCAGGTGGCAAAGGCATTCTCCCCAACTGGCTACAGGTGACCTTACCTAGGTCTTACAATACAGGTTTCTGATCAGAAACAGAACCACATGTGAGAAATTTGCTCTTTTCCCATAAAACCAGAAAACAAGTAGTTGAGGTTTAAAACTTTCACATCCTTTATACATATTTCTACTTATCTAGATTTAGCTATCATTCTTTTTTTACTCTTGGTTCCTCTGCTTAGGCAATGAGGTGGCTCCCTGCTCCCAGGAGGTATCTGGTTTCCTGAAGGACCCACTGCTGGGCCACCCTGCTGCAACATTGTCTAATTGTTTAGACAGGTAGGCTACTGGCCTTTTCCAGGGATCATGGTCTTGGGTTTGTGAGCTGGCTGAGAGCCCGGTGGCCCCTTGTACTAAGACCTCCTTCCTGGTGGGGGGTCCGACCAGGACGGTGACTACTGAATGTTCTGTGCCAGTGTCTACCATAAAGTCAATGTCCTGGCCCCCGACTTTTACTCTGACTGTCGGCTCCTGGGGACCAAGCATAATGGAGCCCAGTCCTCCTCAGTCTTGGCTGAACCCGGCGAGGGCTAATATTCTGGGGGCGGGCGCCAGTGGGACTGCCCGACTGTTAGATGACTCCTCTCGCCGCTTGCAGGCTGGGCAATCTCGCTTCCAGTGTCCTCGCTCTTTGCAGTAAGTACACTGATCCTTTTTTTTACTTTAAAGTGCCCCTTTTTATTGCCCGGTCCACTTTTGGTGTTGTGGAGGCTGGTTTTCCTAGTGCAGTGGCTAGGAGGGTGGCCTGCAATTTTTGGTTTTCTAAGCGGACGGCCGCCACGGCTTCGTCTCGGTTTTCATATACTTTGTTGGCTACTGCCAAGAGTTGGTTCAAAGTCATGCCTGCGAAGCCTTCTAATTTCTGAAGCTTTTTCCGAATGTCTGAGGCCGACTGGGAGACGAAGACCATGGCGACCATACACTGGTTCTTGGGTCGCCTCTGGGTCAAAAGGGGTATAAACCCAATAGGCCTCCATTAGGCGTTCTAGGAAGTCCCCGGGGCCCCCGTCTGCCTTCTGAGTTATGGTGGCCACTTTAGCCATGTTGGTGGGTTTTCTAGCCACTGCTTTTACCCCCTGTAGTAAAGAGGGGGGGGTCAAGAGTGGCGATACTGATTGAGGGCCGCCTGTCCCCGTTCTGTGTTTGGGTCCCAGGCCGGCTGCTGCTCGGGGGCGGCCGTGCGAGCACAGTCAGAGGGGTCGAGGGTCCCAGCCAGGGCATGTGCCTCTAGGTAGCATTGGGCCTCCTGTAGGATCTTTCTCCTCTCCTCCGTGTTAAAAAGTGTCAGGAGGAGTTGGCGACAGTCAAACCAGGTGGGCCGGTGGGTTTGGAAAACTGAATCTACTAATTCAATCATGGCCTGCGGCTTTTCCGAAAATGGAGGGGTATGATGTTTCCAGTTTAGGAGGTCAGTTGTACTAAAGGGCTGGTAGTAGTAGGTAACCTGACCCGGCTGGATGTCCCATCCTCACTGACTCTAGGAGCTGCCTGTACCTCCTGGAGTGGCATCTGGAGAGGTGGCTGATGCTGGCTTCTGAGCCTACTGGCCATGGGCGATGGGCCCGGTTGGGGCAGGGCAGGATACCGGGCAGGTGCCGATTCTGGACTAGGCTGCTGCTCTTGTGACGAAACAGAGGGTGGCGGAGACAAGGGCTCCTGCGGTGGGGCCATGGGCGGCGCCAGTGGGGCCTGATAGGGAGGTGGCTGGTGAATAACTAATTCATCTTCTTGTGCCTGATCTCGGTGGTTGGGGGTCTGGTTCTAGCAACTAACACGGTCAGGGTTCCCTGTCCCTGGGGCCGCACATAATACGTTCTCAAGCGTGGTCCGCCCCAGGTCCCTTTGGGATATCTCGGAGTTCCTGCACTATGGCTCAGCCATCTGGGCATGTCCTGGGCTAATTCTTGCCATCTGTCTATATAGGCATACTGGTCGGGGTGACCTGGCTTTCCCCCGTAACTACGAGGTGAACTGCTCTAATGGTGGACAGATTAAGAGTTCCCTCGGGGGGGCCAGCTGACCCTGAAAGTCGGCCATTCTGAGATACAAAAAGTCTCAAGTTGTTCTGCATTCAGAGACGGGTCTTGCCCTCTAAATTTACTGAAGTTCTGAAGCATACAGTCTAGGACTGTGGAAGGCCCGCCTCCCATGGTCTTCTTCCGGCTCCGCGAGGACACGTAAAGGGTGGGGTTCACTTGCTCGTCCGCCTGGCCTGCTCCCTCGCAGGACAAAATTGGTCTTGGCTAAGGTTGCCCCAGCAGAATTCGGGGTTAACTGCCAGCCGTTATGCTGTATGACCTGACACAGGAACTGCAGGTTGGGGCCCAATCTTGCTCCGTAGGTTTTTCACCCGTGGAGCCACAAACACACACACTCTCACTTTCACTCTCAGACACTCAGAAGTTAAACATTCCCTCCCTTAGTGAGGGTCCGGTGATCGGACTACCTAGTCTCTATCCTCAGGCAGATCTGGAAGGACTTGAACCTCCCTTCCTGGTCTCGGGTCTGGTCCCTCCCCGAGTGAGGGTCTGATGATCGGACTCAGTCTAAGTTCCTGACTCCGACTGAATTTTCTGGCTATGAGAGGTGATCAGTCTCTCTCTGGTCTCGGGTCTGGTCCCCGGGGCACTTACCCATACGGTGCCTTCCGATTTCCGATAGATCGATCGTGGTCCGAAACTCTCACTTCCTGTCTGGAGTCGTGGGTCGGCGTCCAGCGCCCCGACTTGTTGGGGCCTAAGAAATCTCAGGGCACGCGCTCCCCCGGTCCCCAGTTGGGCCACCGGCCGCCAGGCCTGCCCTGTCCAGCCAGCGGCAAATCAGCCCGAATTTATGTAAGGTCGCTTCCTGGTCAGGGAACCAGATGTTACAGAAAAATGAAGCGACCAGACACCGAGGTTCAGGAGCACGATCTTTATTATGTGCCCAGGCCCAGAGGAGAGTGATCTCCAAATTCTGAGCCCTGAGCAAAGGGTTCTTGGGGTTTATATAGCCTGCAGGGTCTTCCTGTCTATGTGGTAAAGCGAGTTACAGAAGCGGAATGTGGAAGTTATGTCTATTTCCTTATTTGGGGATATCTGAGGTGCTGTGGCTCTCTTTGGCTGCGCGGCAGAAGCAGGTTACAGAAGCAGAATGTGGAAGTTAGATTCTCCTACGAGGCGTTCTTAGGCTAGTGGAAAAAGGGCTTTTCTCTATCAACAGTAGTTCCAAAAATAAGCGTTAGCACCTCCGAAACTATACTGGTAGGTTGAGTTATAACTGTGTGGTGATGTACTGAGTTGATAGATATCTTTAAGTGTTGTATAAAGATAAGGACTAGTACTGAATTTCATTCAATAGCCAAACTGTGCCACATAAGTTTCAGGACTATGTAACAAATAAAAAATTAAGTTTACAGTTTTCATTATTTTCCATAATAAGTAAATCTGAATTTTGGATACTTTCTCTGCTTTTTCAATGCATATCCTTGCAGCAAACACATCAGTAACAAGATTCAACTCTATAAATTGCATATATTTGGAAATTAGGAGAATACCAAAATGCTTACGCACTTAAGAGAGATGCCCGGATAATCAATCATATATATTCAAGTGTGTGTATATGTGATGTATACATTGATATATTTTTAAACAAGCAAACTTATTGTCTTCCTTGAATATGGTATTTTTGGTTTAGCTGAAACCTGCTTTTAAATATACATATTTAACATTTTTAGTCCTATGTACTCCCTGTTTGTGCAAGAATAAATAGGTATGAAAGGGATTTTATGTTTATGAATACACTTCTAGAATCATATCTTCTATATATAAAAATAGAAGAAAATATTTGGAATTTGATGTTTCAAAGTGAACAAACATATCCCTAAAATTCATAGGTTCTATATTGCCAATTATCTGTAAACCAGTGGAGCAGTTTGGATATATGTAATTATGATTCCTTGGAAATCTGAAACTAAAACTCTGTTCCAAAAAACTATTGTCTGACTTCAAGCATAAAACTGCTAAAATGGCCAAGAAGCATTGAACTATCATAAGCAAGTTTGTGTGAGGCTCCAATCACAAGAGGACTAGGAGGGCAGTAGGTTCTCAGCAGGGGCAGAGGCAGGTGTTGACGAAGTGCAGACTGGAACCCCCTGGGAAAATTGAGTGCAGAATAAAAGTTATGCTCATGTAACAGGGTTTGGTCAGGAGGGGGGCCTCAGGAAAGGATTTGGGATGGGGTCCAGAGCTCAGGGTGTCTAAGAAATGTTAAGATGTCTTCACCCCCCACCCCCCAGGGGGAAGGGACAAATGGAGCAGGGCCATTGAGGGCTGTTTTGCATAGCAACAGTTTCGTAGCTAACCTCTGGAATGGTCATTTAACGTATCTATAACCTTTAACTGGTTTCATAGATATGTTAAATAGCTGTGGCCATGCCTTGAGCCAGGGAGAAGGGAGTGACTTTTACCCAGGATGTAACTGGGGGCTGGTCCCCTTAGTTATAGCGCCTGCGTGAGAGCTTGGAGTTGATTGGCTCCACACCATGGGGCCACACCCACCCAGACTCACTATGGCAGCCCAGTAAAGCTGGGAGGGTATGGGAGTCCTGGCAGGTGTAACTGATTGTAGGAGGAGTCGGAAATGGGGCTGCAAAGAAGAACTGGCACGGGGATTTAAACCCAGACACGGCAGCCATTGGAGAGAGAACCGTGCGGTTTTGGCCAGAATGCAGACCCCTGAAGCTTTGGTAGAAGGGGCCCACATGGCTTTTGAATGCTCCCTTTGGCTGTGTGGCCTGGGAAGCAGGAGAGATTGCTTGGAAGAAAGGTGAAACAACTCTTTTCCAGTAGACCATGAGAAGGTGCCAAATGACTTTGGATTAATTGGAGATCCTGCCTGGATGGCGACACAGCTGATGGTGCCAGTGGCCTAAAACACAGATGTGTGCTCTTTTCCTGAGATACAGTACCCCAGATTAGGGCAGGGGGGAAGGGAGCACTGTGGGCGTCTGTGGTTATTCTAAAGTAGTTCGATGTTTTTATGGGGACATTGGGTCACTACTCTAAGTCTGTACAGCTTTAAATAAACCTTTCCTTTCCTTTTCACAAATCTCCAGCATTGAGAGATGTCTTTCCTCTGACAGTGGACAGACAAGCCCAGTAGGTATTAGTATACCATACTTGGGAAGGGCCCCTGTTTTCTGTAACAGTTTTTGGCATCCCTGGGTGGGCCAAATATTGTCCCCCCTTGGACCTCTGTTCAGTTACACTCAGAATCAAAAGAAGAAAATGGTAAATCTTATTAAATGTAGAGGGAATGGAATCTAATGAGGGAAATTACAGGGAACTGTTCCGCATGGTAGTGGCGAATGCAGCTCAGCCCCTGACTTGGGAACACCAGTGGGAAGCGAGTTGGCACACAGGAGCCAAGCCCACTGGTCCATTCTCCAGTGGGGAACTGATACAGGGTGCAGCCAAGGGGGGCCCAGAAAAGATTTGGAATGGTGTCCAGAACTCAAAGTGTGTAGGAATATTGGAGGAAATATTATTAAGATGTCCTCACCCCACCCAGGTGTCAGTTGGGGGAAGGGACGAATGGAGCAGGGCCATTGAGAGCTGTTTTGCATAGCAACAGTTTCACAGCTAACCTCTGGAATGGTCATTTAACATATCTATAACCTTTAACTGGTTTCATAGATATGTTAAATAGCTGTGGCCAAGTTTTGGGTGGGGGGGGGCGCGGGGGGGGGAGTGAGTGGCTACCCAGGATGTAACTGGGGGCTGAGGTTCGGATAGAGTGCCTGCATGAGAACCATGTGGCTTTAGCAGAGTGAGGACCCCCTCTTGGCCAGGTGAGGGGGAGAGCCACGCTGTTTTGGAAACATGTAAACCCCTGTAGCCATTAGGAGAGAGGGCCACTTGGTTCCAACAGAGTTAAGATCTCCTCTTGGCCAGGTGAAAGGGAAGACCATGCAGCTTTGCCAGAATGGAGATCCCTGTGGCCAAGTGAAGAAGAAAGACGCGCTTTGGTGGAGTGCGGCTTTGGTAGAAGAGGCCCACGTGGCTCCGAGGTGCTCCCTTTGGCCGAGTGGCCTGGAAAGCAGGAGAGACTTTGACTGGAACTTGGTACAAAGAACTCTAGCCAGTGAAAAGTGCCGCATGACTTTGGATTAATTGGAGATCCTGCCTGGACAGGCGACACAGCTCACAGTGTCAGCGACCTGAAAAACGGACGTGTGCTCTTTTCCTGATTTACAGTACCCGGAGTTGGGACAGTGGGAGAAGGGAGCAAGCACTGTGTGTGTGTGTAGGTGTATACCCTTAAAGACTTTAATATTTTAAGGAAGGCATCAGGCCTGAATAGCATTAAATAAACATTTTGTTTCCTTTTCACAAATCTCTGGCATTGAGATATGTCTTTCCAACTGGCGGCAGACAGAAGAGCCCAATAGATATTAGTATACTGTCCTTGGGAGGGGCCTCTGTTTTCTGAAGCAGTTTTTGGCATCCCTCGGTGGGCCAAGTATACCCCCCGCCTCGGACCCTTGTTCAGTAACAGAACCAGGTCTGCATTATACCTCGGCTACTATGAGGCTTGTTTTTTTGCAAAAACTCCCTCACCCTGACCTGAGGCAGCAAATGTTTACTGCATATCTCTAAAGTAACTTCCTAAAATCTATTCTAAACCTCCTAAGGGAAGAGTATAACCAGTTCAACAACTTTTTCATTTGTATTTGCAAATATCCTTTTTCTTTGTAGCAATTACCAACTTCCTCTTTTTTTGTTATCTGTAAAAGGTAACCACTTAAAGCGAATCTGTGCACAGTAAATGAGGGCCATCCTCGATGTAATGTGACCAGAAAAGCAATAAAAGCCTGTCCAGCCAGAGGCTGGGGTGCTCACTCACTCAGAGGGTAGCCATACCGTCCCTTCTTCTCCACAGGACTTCTGCAGTCTGTGAGTTTGTTCATCATGGCCACAACACACGGACCCTGCTGGCTGGTGTCCGCATCAGGAAATTTAAGAAATGAGAGTGGCAGAATTTAATTTAAGGAGATTATCAATAGTTTTGGCAGACTTAAAGCTATTGAGTTAGAGGAAACGAATGGAGAAAGTAGATAGAAAACAATTATTCATTTTTCTTCTGGCTTTATAGAAATATAATTGACATATAGCCATGCACTGTAAAATGATATTTCAGTCAAGGAAGGACCACATATATGAAGGTGGTCCTATGAGATTGTAATAAAGCTGAAAAATTCTATTGCCCAGTGCCATCGTAGCTGTGCTAAGGTTGTAGCACAGGGCTTCATGCCCATGTTTGTGGTGCTCCCGGTGTAAACAAACCTATGTGCACTGCCCGTCCTGTGCAAGTACAGCACACACATTTACAGTAGCAGGCTATTCCATCTAAGTTTGTGTAAATACAGTCTGTGATGTTCATACAACAATAAAATCACCTAAAATACGTTTCTCAGAATGTATCCTTGTCATTAAGCAGCATGACTATATAACATTGTGTAAATGTAAGGTGTACAATGTATTGATTTGTTACACATTTACATTACAATATAATTATCTCCACTACATCACATAATTACCATTTCTTTTGTGGTGAGAACATTTAAGATGTATTCTCTTAGCATTTTGAAGTATACATTACAGTACTGTTAACTATCAACACAGTGCTATGCACTATATCTTCAGAATTTATTCATCTTCTAACTGAAAATGTGTCTCCTTTGGCCAACATCTCCCAAATTTCCCCACTCCCAGCTTCTGGAAAACAGCATTCTAACTTCTACTTCTATGAGTTTGGCTTTTTAGGACTTTACACATAATCGATTCTTATGTAAGAGGTGCAGTCCTTTGGTATGCCGTATCAGAATTTCTCCAGGTTGGGGCAGGGAGAGTAAGAAGGATAATCTAATCTACGTGCATTGACCCAGTGTCGCTCAGCTGGTTGGGTGTTGTCCTGCAAACCCAAAGATCGCTGATGAGGGCACATGCCTGGGTCCTGCTCAGGACTCATAGGGAGATTGATGTTCCTCCCTCATACGGATGCTTCTCTCCCTCTTCCTCCTTTCCCTTCTCTCTAAAATCAAAAATAAAATAAATTTTAAAATAATTGATATGCATTAATAAATAATATTCAACAAAGTTTCCTGTGAGAAAAAATTGAGTAAAGTTGATACTGAGAATATATTGGGCATGTTTGGAAACTAAAGCCTTAAATAAGATACTTCATAGCTGGAAAGAATGTACATATGACCTAGTTATGTTGAACAATCAATGTGGATGTTGGCTACTTCTTTTTTAAGAACTTTATTTATTTATCTTTAGAGGGGAAGGAAAGGAGAGAGGGAGAGAAATATTAATGTGTGGTTGCCTCTGGTGCATCCCCTGATGAGAACTGGCCTGCAACCCAGACATGGGTCCTGACTGGGAATCAAACCAGGATCCTGTGTTTCACAGGCCCGTGCTCAATCCACTGAGCTACACCAGCCAGGGCAATGTTGGCTGCTTCTGATCAAACTTTTAGCTCTGTTTTTCAATGAATAGGAAATGTACTGTGCTTCCTTACAAAAAGGATCTCTCTAATGTGCCTGATATTGCGATGGGTTTATTGCTATGAATAAACTGAACAGGGATTAGAGTTCATGTGAACTTCAACTTGCTACTGTGTGAGGCAGCCATTCTATTTAAAACTATATTATGATTGAGTAGTCATAGCTGAGGGAACTGACTAGGAACTACTTCAACATGAAAAATGAAGAACTCATTACCTTAATATCCTGCTAACAGGCCTTTTGAGCCCTTTTAACCAGCATTAAGTTGTCATGGTGATGGCAAAAGTTAATGGTGGATTAGTTGAGAAATCTGACCTGAGTTTCTCAAGCAACTAAAAAGATTATTCTGCCATAGAACTGGATCCCCAGATTTTTGGAGCTTGCAGTTAGAGATCATTTTCAATATTTGAGACTTAAAATAGAAACATCTCCCTGGCCTTTTGGGAGACTGGCTGAATCTTTTGTTTGAGTAATTCACTGTTCCTTTCATGAGTATTGTGCTTTAGATCATTCACTCTTTGAGCAGAATCGTTTGTTTTGCCTCATATATCATGACAGAACTACAGCAAATACTACTTCTTTTACATTTTAAACTCCGAGTGTATTCAGCATTTTACATGGAAATGACATAAACACATTCAAGATTGAAAAGCCCAATTATATCTTTTAGTTTCTCCTTTTTCTCTTCCTGCATAGAAAAAAATTGTAGAAATATTTTATGGAACATGACTGAAATTTAAACTACATGCTCTTTTTGATTAATCATTCTTCCTGGTTTAACTGAAATATATGCCACCACAATTAACCCCAGAGATAATTCAGTAAGTTGGGAGATTTAGACACATTCTTAGTATCAACTCCAACTTTCTATGTCTGGTTCTAGACTGGTTTATATAACTCAGTAGGAATAGTTCTAAGAGAGTGATTTTTCTCATAAAATTACTAAAGTAAAGGAGATCAAGAAGGTTAAAGTAAAACCTCAAGGATTTCTCTTGAAGATGGATCTTAGCATTTATCTAAGGAAAATCATAAAGATACATCCTAATATAAGCAATCTCTGTCCTATTGTTTGGGTTAAGCTGAAGGTCAACTACATAAGCTTTGTGTATACAAAAAAAATCTGTATTTCACAGGAGGCTTATCATTGTATTTATGATCCTTGACCTACATCACCAACACAATAGAAGGGATTTACTGCAAATTTAGAAATAACTCTTTAACCCTTGGTTTATTGCACAATAAAATTGTTGTGTTTGTGGAGTTGGTAGAGCCTGACAATGTTCTCTGATCTTGAGTATTGTTTAAATTTTTGTTTTTGTAATATTTATTTCTGTATGATATATTTCTAGAATATTTTAATGAGTCCATGTTTTAGTTTTTTGCTCTATATTCCTCAATATCACTTTTTATGATTTTATCTAGCGTTATTTTTCTCTTAATACTAATTTTCTCCTCTCTTTGATGGTAGAAATAATAGCACTATGAATAGAGGGACAGATACTCACAGTTGTGGCCTCAGTTTCTGGCACATAGTAGGTGTTCATATATTTGTTCAATCTGAAAGGTCATCTCTAACTCCTAATTATGATAGCTCCTGTGTGTGCACATGTGCTGCTGCTTCTTTATCTCCCTCTGTTCCTCATTTTTCTTTACTTTTCATTGTGATTATCAAACGATCATCTTAACAAATGTACTTCATTTCTCACTATGTAGCCTTTAGCTCTCTTACCAAATCCTAATTTTCATTGATAGGTCAGTTGTTGAGAAAAATTTTTACTTCAAATAGGGCTATGTCAGCTTCAGACACTCAGAAAAATATGCTTAGGAATTAAAAATTCTTGGCAAAACCTATTCAGAACAAAGATTACAAAATGCCATGGTAAGTCTTAACATATAAAAAAGGATGAGTCACTTAAAACACTTTGTTATCCCTCATTTATTCTTTTAGACAAAAATCAGTTATCCTCAAAATAGAGCTTACCTATGATTCTGTAATATATAATAATTACAACCTCAGGCATATATGTATTTTAGCACTGCTTGTGTGATGAATACTTACCTCTGAAAAGATCACATCAACTTAGAAAATTATACCAACAGTACTAAAATAAGGATCAAATAATCAATAGTTGTGTCAGTCATCTGTCAATAAAAACTTAGACCATATTTATAAATATTACTTTGAACACTGGTAATTTAATGTAATTCAAATTTTAATTATAATAAAGTAGTCATAATTATAGAAAGAGCAATCACCATTTGCAGAGAGCTCTTTTCTTTTACTGTATTTCCTACAATTTTCCTTCTGATGGTTTTCCATAGATAATGGAGAAAATAGTAGACTAAGTTTTAATATACGAAACTCATTTAAAAAGTATTTTTCATTTCTCCTTGATCTCAGGAACTTGCATGTGGAAAGCCATGGCTACATGTACCAGATTGTAATTCTTTTCTTTCCCTGAATAAATCCTTTTTGCTGGCAGAAAAATAATTTGTTCTAAGGGAAGTTTACATATTTCAATACTTCTTGTGATACGGCAGAATTATTGTCTCAGACATAATCTCCTGTTTGTCAGTTTTCTTGGTGGTGCCTGCAGTCAGTGCACTCAGTTCTCACCAGGGTGATGTCTTCTTACAGCTACCCCTGCCTTTGTTGTTTCAGAAGACTTTCTCTAATGCTTCCTAATTAAATCTCTGTTTGAAGACTCTCAAGGGAGTCAGGTCGTAAAGCTGCTCATTTGTAGTGAAATGGAGCATATGGAACATGTAATGTTGGTCTTTCTCTGTGTCCCTGGAACATCTCACTATTTACTTTGTGTTTGAATTCAAAATCCAGCTAAACTTCATATTAATATAGTTTACAAATAATCAGATTAAAAAGAAAATTAAAATTGCACAGGGAATTAGTACCTCGCATTATGTTCCCTGGCATTGCCCGGTTGGATTCCAAGGCATTCTTCCCACATTTCTCTACCTGGTAAGCTTCTAGCAACCCTTTGAGACTGAGGGCAATTTATATTTCCTCTGGGAGAACTACTTCAATTTTCACAGGCAGTTAATCATTTCTTACTCTGAGATATCACAGCCCTTGCTCATAGCTCTGTGTATTGTATTTTAGACACTTGTAACCTACTCATCTCTTTTCACCAGCTACAAACCTGGAATCACCTTTGATTCTTTTTACTCTTCCTTTCTCACCCAGTCAGTCACCAAGTACTTTGCATTTTATCTTCAATACATGTAGTAGACAGAAAAAAGGTTCCCTTAAAGATGGCCACATCCTAACCTTACTCTTTGGTGGTGGACACATTCCACAATCCTTTGTGCTTCGAGTTTGTCATGAATAAACTGGGGATTACAGAAGCAGTACTTAAGATTGTTGTAGGGATTAAATGAATGAATTATAACTACAAGAGTGCCTGGATGAAAGTAAGCACTCAAAAATGCAATTACTGTGAGCTGTAATTCTTTACCTGCATTTTCTCATTTGGGTCTTGCAAAACTCTATCAGGTAAGCATTAACATTAACCCTAATTGCAGTAGAGGAGATTGAGGTTCAGAGAGAATAAATGACTGTGTGAAGCAAAGTGCACAGTTTAGAAACCCAGTTATCTGCTCCAGAACATGCTGGCTTACATTGTTTATTTGCTTCACATATGTTAATCTTACTCAGTTAATTTAGAAATGATTTTTTAAATTTGAGAATAATTTTTCATGTAGGATTGCTAGATCTTTGTATATGTAACACACTGAGATCCCTTAAAGAATTGGTGGGATTTGGAGGAAGGGAAAAACAGTTGTAAACTCCAACGTTATAATGACTTGGACTCTTTTACATTTAAGGCAGGCTAGGTTCCAATCAAAAGCATTCTCTCAGACCATAGACTCAAAGAGAAATATTATAAGATTAAGACAGATCTTCAAAACTTTCTTGGATTTAAAACATAAAAAATATCATGCATATTAAAAAGTCAGTAGTTTATATATTGAAAGTAAATAAGAGCCAGGTAATACATATTTTTTTACATAAGGAGCACTGGAGCAAACTTTTAAGTTAGACACTGAAACTAGTGTAAAATTATTCCAGGGAGAAAAAAAGAAGTTGACCTAAGTACCTTGGATCTACTGTTTCTCAGAATTTGAGTTTGTTCTTTTTTTTTTTTTAAAGATTTTTATTTATTTATTTACCTTTAGAGGGGAAGGAGAGAGGGAGAGAAACATCAATGTATGGTTGCCTTTCGTGCGTCCCCTGCTGGTAGTTAGCCTGCAAGGAACCAGCCTGCAACCCAGGCATGTGCCCTGGCTGGGAATCGAACCTCGATCGTCTGGTTCGCAGGCCCGCACTCAATCCACTGAGCTACGCCAGCCAGGGCTTGAGTTTGTTCTTAATGAGTGCATTTTATTCTATGTTTATGAATTTTCACTTAGGCACACATTTTACACAAAATGTTCTAAATTTGTATTTCATAAATTAAGGCTAATGTGGGACTCAGCATGTGAGGGACTGTATTTATGTTTATATGACCAGTGCCAGGCTGGCTCATTCATTTATTTATTCAGTATTTACTCAGTGCCCACTATGGCACAGGGACAATCCTTTGGTCTTGAGATACAGAAGAGACCAAGACAACAAAAAGTATCTTTGTAGAGTTTAGATTTTAGTTAAGAGAGATAAACATTAAAAACAATGTTTAATAACATTAAACATAAATAAAATTGGAAGGTAGTGTCATTTAGAGATATCTAAAATGAGTGATTACGGAGTCAGTACTTCTACCTTCCATTTGTTAATCATATTTTACTTTATGTTTTTATGTTTTATGTAACCACAATTCAGGGAAATAATTTGAGGAGGTATTTTTAGTTTTCAGAGGAGAGAAATTTATGATCTATAGATTAAACAATACTCTCAAGATTACATAGCTAGTCGCTAACAAAACCAAAATAAAAACATATATCGTCATATTACTCAGTAGAAATCTCACACAATTTAGTCTTTCTTTGGTAACATGGCAATTATTTCTGTGTTGCCCTCCTTCTTTCCAATTTATGTCACCACCATCTCAATATTTGCTGCCTAAGCCTGCCAAGCCTGTTTTGCCAGTTGCCTGCATGACAGTGGAGACCGCAGCTCTCAGAAAGACTTCATATGGTCCAGCAGGTCTGCAGGACACAGAAGCTGGCTAGACACTAGACCTGGGCTAAGGGAATAATACCTATGCTCCAGCTGTGACTCTAAGAACAGGATTTAATCAGCATCCCAGTGGAAAAGAAGTAGGGATACAGGTAATCCAAAGTTTGTCCCAGCTGGCAAATTCTGAGTATGGTCAAATGACTTCTCTTTTTAAGAAAAGTAAAGAAAAAACAACAATAATAACAACAGCAGCAGCAAGAATAAAATGTATGAAAGTTTTGCAAGAAAATTACACAGAGAATAGCATAATTCTAAAAATTATTAGTAAAATAAAGACTGAGATAAAATACAATAGAAGGAACTTTCTGAAAATCCACAAAAAGGGACAACAATAATAAAATAAGGGGGAATAAAATGAGAAGCGAGAAAAGGTCTGAAAGGAATTAAAAGAATGATAATGAAATTGAAATATTCATTGGCATCTTTAAGCAACAAAATTGATTTCTACAAATATATTCATTAAGAATAGAAAGAAGAAAATAATGAGAAAGACAAATTTTACTTTGGATGTCGGAGATCAAAACTAACCATAATACTTTTCTGGATGAAGAAACCCAAAGATTTGGAATGGAAGAAATAATCAAGTTGTAATTGAGGAAAATCCTAATATGAATTAAAAAGAAAAAACCCCAAATCACTCAATTTTAAAACTTTGTCTGATTTCTCTGTAAAATCAATGGGGGAAAATTATGCATCTCCATGGCTCTAAATCATTTGTTATGTTTCTAAGGACAGGGGGAAAAAGATCAAATAAAAAGTTGTAAAAGTTAAGGCACAGAAATAAATTAAGAGCAAAAGCATTTCTGCTTGGGGTAATATGTGTGTTCACGCATATGAGGTTGTTCCAGAAAGTATTCAGTAATGTAATATGAGAAATAGAGATATTCATGGAAGAAGCTACAAGAAACATTGTACAAAGAACAATGATGACCCTGTCCCCTTTAAAGTAGGTCCCTGGGACATCACAAATTCTCCCAATTGTCATCAGCTGCCCTATCATATTTTCCTGAATCTCATTGATGGTCTGAAATCACTTTCCCTTCCCTTTCAATCACCTTCCCTTTCAAAGGTGATTTTAGTTTTGGGAAAAGCCAGAAGTAACAGGGCACCAAATCTGGGTTATAGGTGGGTGGGCTGAGTCACCCGAGTGGTTTGATGTTTCTCAAAAAAACTCTGCATGAGATGCCATGCTTGAGCAAACAGGCACATTGTTATGATGAAGCTGCCAATCACCATTTGCCCATAGCTGCAGCCTTCTGAATCATCTGAACAGTTTCTGCAGAGGAATGTTCAAGCTTAACACAAAATCTAATGCAGGTTTGTTGCTCTACTCAGTCATTTTGAATGCCACAGGAACATAGTACACATGCCCACTCAGTAGCGTCTACCACTCGCACTGATGAGTACAGTGTAATACTCATTGTGTTGATGCATGTCCATTCCAGTCTACTATCCTTGGCTGCCAGGTTACGTCAATGTTGTGCAAGCCATTCTTGTTGTATTAACAATGGTTGATTTTTTTCCAGAAAGAACTCGTATGTGTGTGAGATTGGAGGAATGGCCAGAATCTTAGAACAATGCAAGAAGTAACATGGGAGTCCACCACCACAGGTCCAATACAGGAATTTTACATTAAAATAGAAGATGAAAAGAGTAATTTGAGATGATGTATTAGAAAAGTGAGGATATTATGTAACATTTATGTGCGCTATTTTTTCCATCTGCAGTGTTTCTACCATGCTTTTAAGCTACTTCTGAGAGGTTCCTTATTCAATGTTTCACTCTATCACATGACTCACTCACCTGTCCTCACCAGGCAGAAGGTTGCTGGTAATCTTCAGCACATAACTGACCCAGATGAGAGTGGGTCAGCAATTGCTGCCTGTGTCCCACATCATCATTTGTAGGCTGACGCGGGACAAGAGGTTCCTCCATGGTGGATATCAATAGACAATTCTAGTCCTTTCTTGTGAGATACATGAAGAAAGAAGCAGACAGAGGGGAGCGCAGAAGCTAAGAGACAAATAGAAAACAACACAGGGAGCAGAAAGCCTACACAAAGTAGCAGAAATCACAAAACGAGATAGAAGAAGAAAGAAGAGAATTTGGTGGTTAACACTAGGGTAGTCATAAACCTGAAGGAAAGGGGAGGAGTAGGGATTAAAACCCGAAGATAATAGCTGTCTGGGGAGGGGCCTCAGTCCAGAACTGTGCTCTATAGTGGAGGATGCTGCCAACCTAGAGCAACACAGCACGGATGGGGAGAGCCTGAGGAATACATTCCTGGGATCATGTCCTTATGCTCTCCAGTCTCCTAACCTTGTACCTTTAGGTAGAATCCAGCCTAAAACCAGAGGGCAAGTGAGGCATTAATATAGTTTCTATAAGTTAGCTTAGCCCCCTGGGTTCCAAGTCAGATATCACCTTACACTTGACAGAATGCCTATAATCAGTAAATCTACAAACAAGAATTTATTCATCTATATACTCATAGCAGCTCTAATTATAATAGCCAAGTGCTGGAAACAGCCTAAATGCCTATCAGTAGATGAGTGGATTAAATAATGTGGTGCATTTACACAATGGAATACTATGCAGAAGAAGAAAGAGGGAATTCCTACCTTTAGTTAGAGCATGGGTGGAACTGAAGACTATTATGTTAAATGGAATAAGCTGGTATGTGACAGACAAATACCATATGGTCTCACTTACAAGAGGAATCTAATGAAGAAAATAAACTAATGAAGAAAATAAAACCAGAAGCGTAGGATCATAGAGTGACAGCTGTAAAATGGGAAGGGAGAGGTGGTGACTGTCTGAAAGAAGATGAAGGGATTCATCAAAGAACATAGAGGAAGGACCCATGGGTGTAAACAACGGTGTGGGATTGACTATGGAAGTAGGGGGAGGGGTGAGGGGAGGGGGGAAGGGGAAATTGGGACAACTGAAATAGCAAAAACAATAAAAAAATTTAAAAATGGATTCCTTTCAAATTGTTAATACTGGAACAGGGTACTGTTTGTACACGTCTCTGATAAAAGAAAAATAGGCTATATGTTAGCCTTTAAAATATTGTTGAGCATATGAAGCTATCTGCAGGAAAATAGACAATATATATATATATATATATATATATATATATATATATATANGACAATATATATATATATATATATATATATATATATATATATACATACTTTTTTAAAGTTTTTTTTTAGCTAGTAAAATTTGTGTTCTACTCTGCTTTGGTGCTACTAATCTTTTTTAAACAATGGATAGCACAATATATCTTACTTAATGTTAATTTCTTTTTATATGAAAGGGGAGATGTAGGTTTGGTGAGCTATGTTAGGGTGTATGTGTGAACATAGGAGAAACTAACAGCGTGGTCTCAGTGCTATTCTGCATCACATCAGGAGTGACTAGATAGATTTGTTACTCTTTCTGAAGGCATAGAGCACTGCATTGGAGCACAGTTTAAAGAACGGGAAGCCAGGAACTTCGCACGTTATCAAAGTTACAGTGCTGCTTCTTCTGGTGTTTCTCACTTGTATTGCATAATAAGGATTTTTCTTTTATTGGCAAATAAGCTTTTCCATAATTTGTAAGAAACATTTTCATAATATTATCTAAAGAGAAAAAGAAAAAAAAAACAACCCACAGCCAGTCATTACATGACAAGCTCCTTCTGAGTTTTTCTCTGTTATTGTCAACATGTTAGGCTCTACTTCCTGAGCCGAATTGGCTAATCAAACTCTAACGACTACAGGTGCATTTCAGCAAATAGAAAAAAAGGAAGGTCTTGCCATGCCCCGTCTCCTAAGCACACTTAAGAAACCCAAACACACTACTGTTACTTGGATGCTGTTGGCCAGAGATGTCACTTGAGTGTACCCACTGCAAAGGAGGCTGAGGGCTAATTTATTCAGCATAGTCATGTACATTGTTATTGGATGCTAACTGCTGTTGTTGACATGAGTTTTATAAAATAATTTATTATTATTACAAAACAGAATATTTCCAGCTATTCTCGATCTGTTTATTGATTGTAGAGCCAGAATTGAATGACATTTAAGTACTGTAACACTGTAATACATTGACAATGCATAGTACATCTCAAATACATAATATATAACACATTTGTATTAAAATATACCAGTATATACCAGCAAAAATGTATTTTTGAACAAATATTTGATATCTCTTTTTCAACTTCAGAAAAACATTAGTATTTTCTATAATCTTATTCATTTTTGTTTTACATATGTCATAGGCTAAGAATTTAAATGAATTTTTACTTTTAGCAATGTGAAACAAGCCTGTAATTTTAAGGCATTTTTCGTCGAATTTGGGTTTTTTGTAAATTACAGTTGTTTATGCATTTTGTTTCCTTCGGATGAATCTTTGTGCACCTTTACTTTCCAATTTCTAATTTTTCTAGAAGTGTTTCTTATGAACAGTCTGTAGTTAGCTATATTTTAAAAATACAGTTGATCCTTAAACAATGCAAGGGTCAGGGGCACCAAACTCTAATGCAATTAAAATTCACACATAACTTTTGACTCCCTGAAAACTTTACAAAAAGCCTACTGTTTCTAGGAGGCTATAAATATTTTGTATGTTACATGTATCATATATTATATTCTTTTTTAAAAGATCTTATTTATTTATTTTTAGAGAGAGGGGAAGGGAGGAAGAGAAAGAGAAGGAGAGAAACATCAGTGTGTGGTTGCCTCTTGCGCACCCCCACTAGGGTCATTTGGCTGGCAACCCAGGAATGTGCCCTAGACTGGAAGTTGAACCAGCAGCCCTTTGGTGCACAGGCTGGCACTCAATCCACTGAGCCATACCAGCCAGGGTTATATATACTGTATTCTTATAATAAAGTAAATGAGTAAAAAGAACATGTTATTTAGAAAATGATGGGTAAGAGAAAATGCACTCATAGCCTTTATTGAAAATATTTGTGTATAAGAGTACCCACGTAGCCCAAACCCATTTTGTTCAAGTCAACTGTATTACATTGATATAAAATATTCCCCTAACCTATGTGATTGGTTGTATTTTTCATCTAATTTATTTCTTGCTATTTTCTTTTTTTTCTCATTTTCTATATAAACTATGCCTTATTTTCATAGTGATTTGGGATTCATACACTTACACTTCTTCAAATGATTTCCTGTTTTTCAAACATTATTCAATGTATATTTATCAAATTAACCAATAGTCATTGCCTATTCTTAAAAAACTATAAATCTAAAATCCTTTTATTTTTATCCATATTTCGTCTCCCTACTTCCTCTTTCTGCCAACACAAAATTAGTCTTACTTGTAATAGACTAATAATTTGTATACAAGTGATTGCTATTAAATTACATTAAATTATACATTTATATTTTGTCATGATAATTAAAACAATTATTTTAATTTCATTTTATACCAGTTTTAATATTCTCTCTCTGCCTTCTGTCTCACTGTATTCCTATTTCTATGCTTTTAATCTTGGTTCATGCTTTGATTGGCTGAGGTGTTTTTCCAAGGTCATGGAAGAAATATTTTTGAAACATTTTATGTCTAAGATTGTGTTCTATTTCTATCTTACATGAAATGAATCCTCAAGAATACTTTGCTCCTAATCTTTTCACTTGGAATTTGTACTGATCCATGGTTCTAAACCTTATATGGCTTCAAACATTGTTAAGAATTTAATAGAACTGTGGGACTCTACAAAAAATGAAAAAAGAAAAAGAAAAAAAATAAGCATTTATCTACTCATAAAAGAAATAAAACTTTACATAAGCTTTTATAATTTAAGGGATGCCTGAAGCTCATGAATTAATCTTCAAGTAAAGAATTTCTTGGAAAGATGTTTCTAAGGGACATTAGATACTAATTTTACAGTCCCTTGTAGGTAACATGCTTTACCTAAATTGTTGCTTCCAAGATTTTCTTTTCACCCTAAAAATTTATAACTTTTTAATTGACTATATTGGGCTGGAGTTGTAACTTTAAAAATTTATTGGGGTGACGTTGGTTCTGAAATCATACCTGTTTCACGTGTACAATTCAACAAAACACCATCCTCTCACAGCATTGTGTGCCCATTGCCTCAGAGAGACAACTGGGCAGAGAGAGTCTCATTCTGCCCCAATCCTCTGCCCCCACTTTGCCCACCTCCAACCTCCCTTTTCCCCTGCTTGTCATCACACTGTTCTTGCCTGTATCTATGTCATATATATATATATATATATATATATATATATATATAATTTTATTTTTTTTAGTAGANTTACAGTCCCTTGTAGGTAACATGCTTTACCTAAATTGTTGCTTCCAAGATTTTCTTTTCACCCTAAAAATTTATACCTTTTTAATTGACTATATTGGGCTGGAGTTGTAACTTTAAAAATTTATTGGGGTGACGTTGGTTCTGAAATCATACCTGTTTCACATGTACAATTCAACAAAACACCATCCTCTCACAGCACTGTGTGCCCATTGCCTCAGAGAGACAACTGGGCAGAGAGAGTTTCATTCTGCCCCAATCCTCTGCCCCCACTTTGCCCACCTCCAACCTCCCTTTTCCCCTGCTTGTCATCACACTGTTCTTGCCTGTATCTATGTTATATATATATATATAATTTTATTTTTTTTAGTGGATAAATGCTTGTTTTTATATTTTTTTCATTTTCATATATATATATATAATTTTTCATTTATCACTTCCCCATTTTTTATCTAGTTTGTCAACCTCCCTCCCCTCTGACACCTGTCAGTCTGTTTCATGTGTCCTTGTCTCTGTTTCTATTTTGTTCATCATTTTATTTTGTTCATTAGATTTCACACATAATTGAGATCATATGGTATTTGTCTTCCTCTAACTGGTTTATTTCGCTAAGTATAATAACCTCCAGGTCCATCCATGCTGTCGTAAAAGATGATTTCCTTCTCTTTTCTGGCCACATAGTATTCCACTGTATAACTTCCCAGAAGTGGAATCACTGGGTCCAAAGCCAGTTCTATTTTTAAGTTTTTGAAGAGGTTCCACACTGTTTTCCATAGTAGTTGCACCAGTCTGCATTCCTACCAACAATGTACTAGGGTTCCCTTTTCACCACATCCTTGCCAGCACTTGTTGTTTGTTGATTTATTAATGACAGCCATTTTGGCATGTGTGAGGTGATTTCTCATTGTGATTTTAATTTGCATCTCTCTGATGGCTAGGGATTTGAGCATTTTTTATACATCTTTGGGTCCTCTGTATGTCTTCCTTGGAGAAGTGTCTGTTCAGGTCCTTTGCCCATTTTTGAATTGGGTTGTTTGCCTTCCTGGTGTTGAGTCACAAGTTCTTTATATATTTTGGAGATTAAGCCCTTGTCCAATATATCATTGGAAAATATGTTTTTCCATATAGCTGGTTCCCTTTTCATTTTGATGATGGTTTCTTTAGCTATGCAGAAGCTTTGTAATTTAATGTAGTCCCATTTGTTTAATTTTTATTTATCTCCCTTATTCTAGGAGATCTATCAGCAAAAATATTGTATGTGAAAAATCTAAAATTTTACTACATATGTTTTACACTAAAATTTTTATGGTATTACCACTTATATTTAAGTATTTTATCCATTTTGAGTTTATTCTGGTTTTTGGTGTAAATTAGTAGTCTAGTTTCATTTATTTATTTATTTTTGCATGTACTGGTCAAGTTCTCCCATCATTTATTGAAGAAGCTATTTTTACTTCACTGTGTGCCTGTGTCCCATTTGTCAAATATTAATTGACCACAGAGACATGGGTCCGTTTCTGGGCTCCACGTTCTGTTCCATCGATCTGTGTGTCTTCTCTTATGCCAATACCAGACTGTTTTGATTGCAGTGGCATTATAGTATAGTTGATATTAGGTATTGTGATCCCTCCAACTTTTTTCTTTTTTTCCTCAAGATTGCTGATGCTATTTGGGCTCTTTTATTGTCCCATATACATTTTTGGGCTATTTGTTCTAGATCTGTGAAATATGCCATTGATATTTTAGTAGAAATTGTGTTTAATCTATAGATTGCTTTGGGTAGTATGGACATTTTAATGATGTTAATTATTCCAACCCATGAACACAGTATGTGGTTCCATTTATTTATATTTTTCTCAATTTCTTTCTTCTGTGTTTTATAGTTTTCCAAGCGCAAGTTTTTTACTTCCTTGGTTAAATTTATTCCTAGCTACTTTATATATTTTTTGATTGTTATACTAAATGGCATTTTTTCCTTAATTTTGAGAGGAACTAATTTTAATTGTGCTAGTTTTCTAAAAGGAGCTAGTCTTTAATAGTCGAAGAATCCACTAGGGCATAGTCTAAAAGGGGTAATGCTAATGAAGTTAGCAGGATCTCCTTCTCCCTACTGTATCTCTCCCCTGTGGCCATTTGTAAGGAATTTTTTATTTTATTTTGATTTTTTTAAAACAAACTGTTCAAGTACAGTTGTCTGGAAGTTTCTCTTCAGGCTCTTGTGGAATTGCTGACATAAAACTTAAGGGAGATGTTAGAAGGAGGACCAATCAGCGAGGTACCTCTGCTATCTCTGCCTGGCATCAGTGACCACCTTCTAGTGTTGTTTACTTACCTTGCTCGCCACTGAGTTCTCCTCCACTAAGGAGAAGTGTTTTTGAACCATATTTATTATTCCTTAAAGACTAGGCCTAGGTTACAACCCTGACCAAAATGAAATCAATCTATGAGTATCCTTGTTTTATATTTTGCAAAGAGTCTTGATTTTATTCTGTAAACATAGGTAGCTTTCGTATGACAATCATGTACATGATGCAAACTTCCAAAGATACAAAAAATAACACATGGAAAAATTTCCCTTTCACTTCTCTGTCATCTCTGTTCAGGCAACTGATATTAATGATTTTGTGTCATTAATGATCATAGTAATTCTAGCACTATTTTTATTTTTTATTATATATATATATATCTTCATTTTTTAAGAGAAACATTAGCATTCTATTCACCTGAATATGTATTGTGATAGGCAGAATAACAGGCTCCAAAGATGTCTATCCATAATCCCTGAAATTTATGAATATATTAATTTACATGAAAAAAGGGCCTTCACAGATGTGCTTACAGGTATGCACCTTGAGATGGGGAGATTATTTTGGATTATCCATATGGTCCCAGTCCAATCACATGAATGCCTGAAAGTGGAGAACCTTTCCCAGCTGTGCCCAGGCAGAGGCGTGACTGCAGGAGACAGTTCAGAGAGCCATGCCACCCTGCTGGCTTTGAAGATGAAGCAGGGAACCATGAGCCACGGAAGGTGGGAGGCCTGCAAAGCTGGCAAAACCAAGGAAACATTCTCTCTTAGGCCTCTCGAGATGGCTACAGCCCAGACAACACCTTGAGTTACCCTGGGGAAGACTAGGCCCATCACCTGACTAACAGGTTGGTATGATAATAAATTGGTTTTGTTTCAAGCCTCTAAATTTGTATTCATTTGTTATAGCAGCAATGAAATAAAGCTAACATAATGTTACAGAACAGCAAGTGGGGTTCTGCTGCCCGCCGCCATCCTCCAGGCAGAATTCCAGAGGCAAAGGTTTGGGGATAAAGGAAAGGAGTCTTTATTCGAAAGCTTCACAGTGTTGGAAAAACAGCTTCCCACAAGCATTAGTCACTTAAACCTATCAATTAAGGCTGAACTTTTTAATACCTGAGTTCTAGTATTCCCCCTCTTAGTTTTAACTATCTCATTTCTATGGGGCTAGTTTACAAACTAAAACAACGTAAGATACAGAATCTACACAATTTTGGAACAATGGCAGGCTTCTGCCTCAGAGCTTATCCCCTCTAGAACACTCAGAGAAGAATAACCCTGCCACCCTCTGCCAGGCCAGCCTGATCCTAGGCTGCACCCGGAGCTCCTTCCCATCCAAAATATCATCCTTTGGGAAAGACGGCAGCTGCAGCATAGTCATTCAGGTATCCTCAAGAAAGAGAGAAAGCCAGCCAGCCAGAGAGCCAGAGAGCGCTTTTTTATTTCAAATCTTCTAACCCATAATTCCATGTGCTCTGGAAGCATTCAGCTTTTCAACCAATCCCTTCCTAGGCTGTTTACCATTGCCTCATCAAACTCCTACAGCTCCTCCCTACTGCTCTTTAGTGATCTGATCAGATCTCTCTGTATCGATAATACATGCACCTTGTTTATTCTTTCTTTATTTATTTATTTTCAGAAACAAGAAAAGGGAGGGACAAAGAGAGTGAGAGGAACATTGATTGGTTGCCCCTTGTTGGCCCCCAGATGGGGACCCTGCCCACAACCTGTGCATGTGCCCTGACAGGGAGTCGAACTGGTGACTTTTCGGTTTGCAGGCTGGTACTAAATTCTGAGCCACGCCACCCAGGGTTATTCATTTTTTAAAAAAAATAAAGTCACTCCATATCCATATATAAAGAGCATGCTCAGTTTTTAAAAATTGGGTTTCACAGCTACAAGACATCCCATCATCCTCTTTAACCATCATGTGTATTGAGGCTAGAGAACACCTTTCTTCTGCTGCTCAATGCAGGACTGCAGTCCCTGCGAAGGTGCTGGTTCTCACAACCATCAGAAAACACACAGGACACAGCTTAAGAAATGGGGTTAATGATTTGACAAGGGTGTGTGCTTCACAGTTTGCCTAATATTTCCAAAGTAGGCCCCCTCGAAGTTGTTTCAATTTGTATTGTATGTCTGAAAGTCCTGTTTCTAGATACCTTTGCTAATATGTATGTTATTACATACTGTATTATTTTTAGCTACTTGATAGGAGACAGATGGAATCCTTGCTTGAGTTCCCATATTCCTCAGGGTGAGTAGAGAATCTTTTCATGTATTTAAATGTCATTTGTATTTCTTAATCTGTCATTTTCTTTCCTGTTTTCCCTTTCTTGCTCCTTCCAGCCCTTCCTCTTTCCCTCCCTCCTTCTTTCTATTTCCCTCCCTCCCTTTTTCCTTCCTTCCAACTGTTTGCCCCTATTTTCTCCTGTTGGTTGATGGACTCTTTCTTATTGTTATGTTAGTGGTCTAGAAATTCTATGGAAACAAATTCTTTTTCTTTTGGCTTTACTTTTAGGAGGTTTGTCAAGAAGATTTTTTAAAATTATCAACTTTTACTTTATTTTTTTTAGATTTGGATTTTATTTCATGTTAGGGAAACTTTGCCAATATACTGTTTATAATTTTATGAATTGTTTGTTGTTTTTATAATTTTAAGATTTACATCTTTGATCCATTTTCTTATGCTGCAAGTTATAAAAATACTTGTATAATTTTTCCAGACTACTAAGTTTTCTACAACTATACCACTTATTGAATATTTCACATCTGTTTTCAATATGCTTTTGAAAAAATAATTTCCTTTAAAACCAAAGTTTTCATGTTTAAGAATGGACATCATTATATTGCATATTGTTGCATTATATTGCATTATATTGCATATATATTGCATAATTGTATTTAGCCTCAATTTACATTAATTATCTTACTGTTCACTAAGCCCTTATAGAGGACTAATATAATTTCAGTATTTTTATGAATAGGCAGATAATTTAATATATCCTATCCAGAGGTGTAGCAGATCATGATTGGAGTGACTGTCCAGCTAACACCAATCTATCCTGTGCCTTGCACATCTTCCTTCTGTCTGACTGTAGTGGCAATCATGGTATCTCATGGTATCTCCAGACACAGAGTGGAAAATATGATTGGCCTAGGCTAGTCACTGAGACTAATTCATCCTCCTGGCAAGCTCTTCATTGGCCTGCTCTCAGACTGAGTCATCACAAGAATAAGTTCCAAGCACTTAAACTCTAGAACCCAAGTTTCTTTTCCCAGTCACTTCTCTGTCTTCTTAGAGCAAGGGGAGGGGTGGGGAGAGGGACCTTTCTTCCATAATTCTGTTCCTTCTCTTTCCTTCTCTCATTGGGCATAATGATTTGTCCAAAAGAGCTTGATGAACTATCACAAAGAAATCTTATCTTCTAGAGCCGAAAACATTATTCGTTCAGTTTTAAGAAGCAGAAAGATTTTTCTCCCATCCTGGATGGAGTAGTCACTGTTTCATTACTTCCAAATATATTTCCCACCTCCAGAAATGGACAGTAGAGCTTTTCTCTAAAGTAACAACAACAAAAAACCCCGCAAAACATCAAAGGGATTATCAACAGTTTAAAAGTTGGGCACACCCATTTGTTTGAAGACCGTTTTCCCTCTCTGATAACTCAGCCAATTAGTCATCCTGGGGACCTAGTACAAGTATAGAGAAGACATTTAGTAAATGCTCAGTTAATATATCAATGAATGCATAAATAGCCCCTAGTGGGAAATGTGTCCTCTGGGAGCAGCTATCGGAGTTGACTCCCTGCTTTTTGCTTAAGTAATTTTTCTTGCCATTCATTTGCTGTTAGCAGTGCACCCCTGGAAGATTTAAATTAGAAGGTGTTCCCTGTGGTGATTCAGAAACTTCTTCTAACTGTGTCCTCTCTCCACTGCTCAGGGTACCAGTGACTATCCTAAACCATGCTGGTCAAGCTATCCTGGGCCACATTAATTAGGAGCCACAATTCCAGAGGGGGGAAAAAAAAGGCCAGTCTAGTCTAGCCCCAGCCGGGTGCCTCAGTTAGTTGGAGTGTCCTCCCATACATCAGCAGGTTGCTGGTTTCTTCCCTGGTCAAAGCACATACCTAAGTTGAAGACTTGATCTCCGGTTGGGGTGCATACAGGAGGCAACTGATCAATGTTTCTCTTTCTCTTCCTCCCTCCACTTCTCCCTCCTTCTCTGTCTCTCTGAAAACATCAATGAACATATCTTCAGATGAAGATAAAAAAATTAAAAGACCAGCTAGCATTTTCTAATTTTCCAAGACTTTATTCAAGAAAGTGACCTAGTGTCTCCTCAAAAAATGACTTTTCCAATCTCTTTTGGGACTCTTCCTTTGCCCAGACTGTTGGTTGTCTACTAGATAGAGTAAATAAAAATTGGCCCTAACCCTTTGGCCCTGGCTACTCCTTAGTGATAAGAAAAATAGTTGTTCAATTTATACTCATTGTGTCCTAAACAGGGATAGGACAAATAGAACTCTAGCCAGAGGTCTTGCCCAGTGTCCCAGGGAAGCATGCCTGGCCCAGACTGCTCCCTCCGCAATACTTGGGAGCATGGACATTTAAGGCATGAGCCTTGGATTCCTCCCAGACAGCGGAGGTTTGTAGCTACACAGGCAGTGTTTTCAAAGTGCTGACCCCAAGTAACTCTGTGATGGGGCCTGAGCTACACATTTCAGAAAGCCTCTCATGTGATTCTGATGTGTATGCCTGGCTGGGTCTTACTCCCCAGTGCTGGTTTCCACTAATCAAACAGTCTGACTTCAAGCATTAGCTTTGCCTGCAAGGGCAAGTCCTTTAAACTTTCTGACTCTCATTAATAGACTGCAGAAAATACTGTCTATTTCCCAAATGTTTGTGAAGCCTACATGACATTATCTACCTACAGTGCAGAGCACATTCAGTAAATACAAGTATGATTATTACATAGCTAAGCAGTGTGTCCCTGTTCCCATGGAGTAGATGAAATATGTATCTATTCATTATGGTAGTGAATAGGAATAGACATTTATTAGAGAAAAGTAGGGCTTACTCTGAAATATTTTATACTGGAAAATCTCATTTGGTGAGAAGATGGTCTTAGAATGAAATTCACTAAAATATAGGCTAAGTCCATGAAAAGAGCTATCAGAGAAGCCAACGAAATTCAATTTAATTCTTTACCTCACCTTATAAATAAGTGTGGAAGTTGCCTTTCTCCATTTAAAGTGCTTTCACCTAAGACAAACAACTCGAGTTCTTTATTCTGCTTTAGTCGCCCTTAAATGAACACCTTAGTTATTCCTGACATCTCTAACCTGACCTGCGGTCCTCCATGCATCCCGGAGCTGCCATTATTTTCTCCAGACTCTAATAGCTCCCGTCCTTTCACAAGATAAATTCAGAAGCCCCTTCCAGGTTTCTTACTCGCGGTGGTTTCAAGTTGGGGAGTTTTCTTTAAAACCCACCGTGTTGCCAAGCAGTAGATACAAACCCTCTCATTCATAAAAAGGATTCGTGACTGGGAGGAACATGCGCCTTACTGTTCTTCAACTGTGCAATGAAGCACCGATTATGGAATCCATAGCTGGTGATTAATTGCAAAATCTTGGGCTGCAACATGGAAGGCTTCATTTCACGGTGTGACACAGGAAATACAGGAGCAATAACTTCAAGGGGATTCAGACCTAGAAATTGCATCCCTTCACAAGCCGGGAGAGCCTGTCCTCCCCCCACTGCTGCGGTTCAGGGCAGAGGCCGCGGGTCAGGGCGGACACCCACAGACCCGAGCTGCAGCCTGGGGAGACAGATTCTTCCGCCTCTGCAGGCGCCTGCTCCAGTCCTTTTTTCCTTTTTGAAGAATCATGATTTTTGTCTGTATTTTAAATATTGAATGAATATATGTTTTAATTTGAAATAACTCATTTGTTACCTTGAACACACAAAGTATATCCTGTCTATTGCAATACCATTTTTACCTTTAATTGTTGTCCCTTTTTAAAAAAAATTCAATCAAAATTATAGATTACATGAGTATTGCTTACCATGTTACATTTATTCAGTCTTTTAATAAGTATTTGAGTTCCTCTGTGAATCAGACAATCTTTTCTGGGCAGTGAAAAATTAAACAATAAACAATACGAAACCATATAAACTTTTATCCTGACGGAGCTTAGAGTCTATTTGGGGCTCAGGTGCCCCAAATAGATCTGAAGAGAGAAATATAATGAAGGAGGAAGATAAAGGCTGTGCAGCATGGGGGGGAGGGAGGAACACAGTAACAGTTACTGTCCAGTAATTTAATTCAATCTCTATTTCAAAGATCAAGCTCACAAGTATATTGGGTTTTGAGCTCAGTTTGCTTGCAAATTTTCCTCTTAGTAAACCAATTTTGTATATTTTATTGTAATTTGATTTCATATAGCTTCTTCGAAAAAGTGTCTGTAATATATGATAATGACTTAGTAATTGGCTTTTAATGAAATTAACTTTTGCTTGCTCCTGGATCATATCTGTCTCCTCATGTTTTCATTAAGGTACCTAGATCAAAGGCGGTACTTCTTAAGGCTAATGGATTTCTTTAATTTTTTAAGTTCACGACAAAGTTGTCCAGACGTTGGGCTGAGCTATGATGGGTAAGGCCGTGGAAAGCCCCTGGCCGAGCTGGAACGACACCATGGGTTGCAGGGCAGCGTGATGGGAACCCTGGTAGAGACAAATGAGGTTCCGTCAGAGGAGAAAAGCAGGAGGGACTTTAAGATATAACCAGAGAAAGAATATGAGATGATATGTCAGTGAAGAAGGGAAATCTAAAATGTCTAGACTGATGAGTGCTAGTCCAGGCTGGAATCAGAGAGGGTACATTCTTATACATGTCGTATGTAAAATGTCAATGTAAGAAAGGTCCAAAGCTGTAGAGAATTTTTATGAGTTTATTTGTGCCAAACTGAAGATATATGCTGAGATGCAAGATCTCAAATGCTCCCAGAAATAACAGTCTCTTACGCATTTGAAATTAAGGAGGGAATGTAAGGAAGATTACATGGAGGTAGGAAAAATCGGGACAAAAATTGAATAACCAGGTAGTTAACAAGATCATGTGCCCTCTTGAAGGTGGTTATTATTTCAAAGGTGCATTAACCTAGATGCACAGGAACAATGGACAGGGCATCTTAAGGCAAATGTATATCTTTTACCAAAAAGTTATATACCTGGGGCATGGTTACCAGCCATGACCTGTTGACCTGTTCAGCTAAGAATTTGTGATCAGATCACCCTGTAAGGTTAATTTGCATACCCCCTCCTTTTTTGTCCACAACTGGCATGAAGCAGTTAATTTGGTAGGGGCATCAGGAAAATTTCAATAGTTATTTTGGAATTTGAGACAAAGTGTTCATGAAAGTTATGAATGTTATGACTGATAACGGAGAGCAAATCCCCCTTATTTGAAGGTTGGAAACTTCAAATCTTCCAGGCCCTGACTCCAGCAGCAGGCACTGTTGGTGCCTTGTGCGCATCCACCGTCCTCGTCACTAAGTGTTGCCCACCGCCAGCATTTGCGCTCCTCTGTCCTGTAAGAGCGGGGAATTGTAACTCACTCCACCGTTCTTCTGACTTTGTTTCTGTAAGTGCCGATTCTGACTAACAAGTAGCTTATAGATAGACAGGATGTTTATGTAAGGATCCTAGGAACTAACTTCAAAAGGTACAGACTCTGACCTTCAAGTCATCCCAGCTCTGGGATATTTGCTGAACTTCAACCATAAAACCAGGATGACAAAACCCAAGATGATGCACATCAGACCATCACTTGACTAATTCCAAGGTCCTTATCAGAACAGACTGTGGGGTGTGCAAGTATAGACATTTTTAACCCCCTCCCTTTGATCTCTTTGTTCTGCTTTTCCTCTCACTCCTAAAAAAAAAACCTCTGCCTGCACTGAGATGTTAAGCTGGACTGTGGTACAAGAATTCCCCATCTTCTCAGGTGACTGGCCCTTGAAAACAACACTTTCTTTTCACCAGCACCTGTTTGGCTTTTGTTGAAGCAGGCAGCTAGATCTGAGTTCAGTTACAGTTGGAGATTTTCTTTTGTCCCGGAAACCTGCTTTTCCAGTGAGAACAGTAGGTGTAGAAGGCTGGAAAATGACTGCTTCCTGAGTTTATTACTTAAGTAATGCTCTCAGCAGATGCTGGGTAAGTACTCCTGCTCCTCTGACCATTTAGTGGTTCAACCTGGAGGAGCATGTTCTACACTGGCTCCTAGAGTTCCTGCAGCTGGTTTAAGCTCCACTTTCCCATAGTCAAGTCCTCAGGGTGGGATGCTAGCACTGATGACGGTAGGTGGGTATGCTGTACTCTCCCAATTATGGAGATGCTCATGTAACCGAACCCAGGTTTGGCTGCCTGCCACAACTACAGTCCAACTCATGAGACAGGTGCTGGTGAAAAAGGAAAGAGGTTTGTTCAAGTGCTAGCCACTGGAGAAGATAGGGACTCCAACCAAAGCCCATCTTCACATCTCAGTGAAGGCAAGCGTTTTTATCACTAAGAGAGGGAAAGCAGAACAAAGAAATTGGGGGGAGGGGGCTATGGATGAGCAGGATGTCTTCTCATAGGCCTTGATATAAATCTTTATGATCAGCATCCTTGCGTTGGCCATGTGGTTTCTTATCAGCTGAATTTCTGGGGTCTTGAGGTTAGGCTGCTTCCTAGGTCCACAAAGGAAATGAAACTGCTGATTCTTGTAAAGTATATTAAAACGCCTTTTAACATGGAAACTCTAGGTTTTTCAAGAGAAAAATCAGTGTAAGTAACAAGATGGGTCTAACCTTTAATCAGAGTAGTATAAAGTTTTTATTCCCTGTTACACTCACCCATGCTGAACTGTGTTGGAATATAAGTAGAAGGAGATTCATTGCTTATACAATATATCCAGTACTTGAGGAAATATTAGGACAATTGCAATTGTAAGAATTGTGGAGTCAGATGGCTATTGTGTTATTTAAACACTCAAAGAAAAACAAAATGAGAGGCTCAGGTCAGTCAACTACCAACTCCAGGCCTAGTGTGAAAGCCACTGGGTCTTTGGACACCATTTACAGAGGTCCTACCTGTACAACCAGAGGGCAGAATGGGCTGAAACCTAGATGTCAGATAAGATTATGAGATTAGTGGATTTTCAAATAAGTCTGAATCTAGGGATCCGGCTAGTGTACTTGCTACATTCAAGGCCCTGAGACCTGGGATGGGAACATTGGGTGGGTGTGGTTCAGAACAGGCTGCAGTCTGAAGTCTAAGTGCCAACCAACATTTACTGTGGTCTCCAGTAGAAGCATTTCCATCTCTGGATCTCTGGTCCAGTGAAAACTAACATCCTGGAAAAGGAAAACACAAATTCACCAAGAGAATCACTAGCAGGACTAATGAGATTTCCTCCTGCATCTACTCTGTTTCCAAATCCATGTTTTCTAGTTACAAGGAACACAGTGCCTCCTAATCATGGTCAGTTCAAAGAATATGTGGCATCTTGACTGATTGCATCCAATGGCCAAGCTAGACCCTTAACTGTACTTTTAAGAGAACATTCTGGTGTCCTATTAGGCTGGAAGCTTCTGGGACATACTGTAGGACTCATGGATTCTCTAGTCGTGTGTCCATTGTCTTACCCCACCTCAACATCAAGTAGGTCCTTTGGTCCAAGGCACATTTATATAAGATCACATGTCAATAAGACACTCTGAGACCTGGGGTAGTCGACATGGATGAAACACTGAAAGCAGAGAAAATAAACCCCTTACTCCTCTGCAAGTTCAATTTTGACCGACGTGAAATTTAATCTGTCCTGACAGTGGTCCTCTAAATAGGTGCACTCACAAATTCTGGGGAAAAACATAAAGGAAAGGCTCACAAAAAAACAGTAATAGGGTAAGATATTATACCTGCAGCTGTGCTTTCTCCTGAGGAATTGCTATTTATCATCTTCCTTTTCAATCAATCATTATAAGTTCCCTTTGTTTTCCACTAGACTTCAAACATTTATCCCTGAGGAGTCCAGGGCCTGATTAACATGGCCCTGGGTGAGCTATTGCTGCTGCCGGCCAGTTATGGTTATCAGCAGGTATAAAAGCACCAAGAAGTTCCCCAGGGAATAAGTCCCTGGTTTCTATATTCCAGCCTTTATTATAGCATTATTATGTAGCAACACATTACCTCCTCATGAAATCAGGGTCAATTACTATTGTCAGTAATTCTGTCCTTCTTCTTCCGGTCTGCTGGCGTGGTGAGCCCACAATAATAAAAATGCTCTCTCATTAAAATGAATTTGCATATCTCTGTTATTTTACATTATGGCATAACTTTACAGTTTAACTTTGAGAAGATAATTTTGTTTTTTTTATATCTAACTGTTTGAGAAGTGCCCTGTTGTTACTTCTACATGAAGACTATAGTTCAATATCACTGTAAATTAGTATGTGGGAGCAAGAGATGGTAGAGGCTATTTTGGTAGAAAGAATTACAGACCAACTTGTGAAGAAGTTTAGAGCTTATACAGTAAGAAATAGGGTGCCATTGAAATGCTTTTAAACAATAGAGAGATAGGCTGAGATACATGATTTTGAAAGCTAATTAAAATTGCTTAGAGGTGGGAGGAAGTAGTCAAGAGGTTCTCAGTGGTCCAGCTGAAGGCCTGAATAAGGCAATGGTGACTGAATAAAGAGGAATAAAACATATTTGAGAAATACACTTCAGAAAAATGTCCTGCTTTGATGATTAATCGGGTGTGGGAACTAAGATGGTGGGAGAGCCCTAACTGAATCGGGCTTCCTCTTTTGGGTTATGTGAAGCCCAGCCTTACCTCTTGGCTTCTGCTGCTAGTCACTCAGCAAACACTAAGAATCAGAGAAGTCCCAGGATGCCCAAGAAATTTGGCTTTATAAAGCAGGACGTGGAAGAATGTTAAAGGAAAATATTTGTTGAGATATCAAGATAAAGTAGAGAACCACCCAAAAGAGGTGTCAAAGTCACACATTTTCCAAGACTTTAGCTAAATAGGGTTTCATGGCTTTTGAATACATTCTCCACATCTTATGTATAAGAGCTCCAGGGACAGTTGGAAAGAGAATTTTTTAGAATGATTTCTGAAATNGCCCAAGAAATTTATAAAATGCCTGGCTTTTATAAAGCAGGATGTGGAAGAATGTTAAAGGAAAATATTTGTTGAGATATCAAGATAAAGTAGAGAACCACCCAAAAGAGGTGTCAAAGTCACACATTTTCCAAGACTTTAGCTAAATAGGGTTTCATGGCTTTTGAATACATTCTCCACATCTTATGTATAAGAGCTCCAGGGACAGTTGGAAAGAGAATTTTTTAGAATGATTTCTGAAATGTGTTATAATTTCCACCCCCACCCCTTAGTTTATCACTACCACTAAGGAGGGAAACATGTTCCATGTGGAGAGCTTCAGTCCTTCCCCACTTCCAGTCTGTTGAGAGGTGCTTCTCTGGGACCACTTGGAGAATTTAATAGGTGACTCCTGAAGGTCGAGACAGTAGAACCAATAGACTTGTTGTCTCATTCTTAACATGTGTATGTAAAAGTTCCATCCAGAAAAAGTTCAGCCATTGTTATATAAGGAGAATGGTTTGCATGACATCACTGTAACCTGGCAGCCAAGGAGAGTGGACTGGAATGTGCATGTGTGAACAATGAGGACTTCACTGTACTAGTCAGTGGGGTCCACAGATGCGTTGAGCGAGCATGTTTACTGTGTGGCCATCACATTAAATGACTGAGTAGAGCAACAAATCTGTATCAGATTTTGCATTAAGCTTAAACATTGGTCAATGGAAACTATTCAGATGATTCAGAAAGCCATAGCCATGGGCAACTGGTGATTGGCAGCTTCATCACAACTATGTGCCTACTCATGCATTATGTCCCATGAAGAGTTTTTTGGTGAAACATCAAATCACCCAGGTGATTTAGCTCCCCCTACAGCTCAGATTTGGCACCTTACAATTTCTGGATTTTCCCAAAATTAAAACCACCTTTGAAAGTGAAGAGATTTTTAGACCATCAGTGAGATTCAGGAAAATATGACAGGGTAGCTGATGGTGACTGGGAGAGCTGTGTGAGGCCCCAAGATGCCTACTTTGAAAGGGACTAAGGTGTCATTGACCTTTGTACAATGTTTCTTGTATCTTCTTCAATATACATCTTTATTTTTTGTATTACATGGCTAGATACCTTCTGGACAAGCTGTCTAACTATAACCAACAAAACAAAGGAGGAATCGCTGAGTTAGGAGTGACTCATCATTCTACTCTTAGGATTTGTTAAGAGAGAGGATTTGAGTGTTGTTTGTGGGCGGAATGTGGACCACATGGAAGAGTCAGTGTCATGCTGCTCTGAGACAGGTTCTTATATTTGAGAGGCTTGTGAGACTTTTGTGTTCAGATTAATGGAGGCTGCTGAAGTTGAAGGCATGCATTAAGTGTGTGAATTCATCATGGCAATTCAAATGAATGAAATAATTCATGGAGAGTCTTCACATAAAATATTAGAGAGTACTGACAATGAAACGTTGATAGAAGGCTTAGACAGGGGTAAGAGAACAACAAAGGTCTGAATTTGGGGGTGCGCATTAACAGTGACACAGCTCCCTGTGGTCACTGCCTTACTCTATTTTCTTTCCATGGACAAACACACCTTGAAAGAAGTGCCTGTAGTTGCTGCTCTCACTTGTTTATTTATTATTCTCTTCCCAGCCCACTCCAGTCAGGCTTTCTTCTGCACCACTTCACTGAGAGAGAGTGCACCAAAAAAGGCCATTACTGACTGTGCTAATGAAGGCTACTGGTAATCCACTCATTTGCTCTCCCTTATTTTCTGCCTTCTCTCAATTGAAGTTTCATTGCCTTCAATGTAACTGAATGCTTTTCATCTCTTGGCTTTTGTGAGCCCACAGTTTTCTGTGTATTTCTCCTATCTCACTGTCTTTACAGTACCTACCTCCTATACCTGACATATAAATGCAGAAATGTGCCCAGGATTTGGTCTTGGTCACGTTCCATTTCTCTTTACAGGCAGACTTCAGAGATATTGCACGTTCCATTCCAGAGTCTCACAAGAAAGCAAGTATTGCAATAAAGTGAGTTGTAATATTTTGGCTGGTAGAGAGTCTTGCCTTCAATGTGTTAAATGTGCAACATCTGTGAAGTACAATAAAGTGAAACACAATAAAATAAAGTATACCTGTACTTTTTAGCCTTAGATAACACTCTCTATTATCTTGAGTCTAAGATGTTAATTATTTGCTAATAACATGTAAACTATATTTCTAATACAAAATTACCAACTTACTAACTTGATAGAGCTAGTTGGATGGCTAACAGACATCTCAAACATATTATATCCCCAAAAGTTTGAATTTCTTTGCTTCATCTGCCACCCACAATCTCTTTCTCCCTCCCAAAATGTCCAGGAGTAATTTTGTTGTGCTCTTTTCTACTTTATGCCACCTGATAGATCGTGCATTACATCCAATGCTTTTATATCTGAAATATATCTTACATGCCTCTACTACTCACTATCCCAAGTACCGTCCTCGTCCAAAAGCCCCACACTACCCTGTGTGGATGACTTCCATAGCCCCACATGTGTTCTCATGGCTGCCATGGGTACTTCCCATCACATACAGTACACACAGAGCTTGTGAGTTATCACTTCACACAGACCTTTTCCAACCACTCACTCAAGAGTGGCCACCCAGCTCTATTTCTCTATATAGCCACTGTATTTTTCTTTTTTATTGTTAGCCATTTTCCTTTTGCTTATTTATTCTCTCCACCCAGGGTAACCTATAAAAAAGCAGTGATATGTGTCCCCCGTGTCTAGAACAATGTTTACAGCACAGTAAATACCCAATAAATATATGTTGAGCAAATGAAAGAATGGATGAATAGTAGGAGTAAAATGCAGTTTGTAGAGGATTAATGGTTATGTCACAAATATCATTTAATATTTCAAGACTTTGTACTTGAAGAAAAATAATAAAGTAAAAATATAAGAAGGAGACAAGCTAAGAAAGACTTTGTTTGTTGGTTTCTAAGACTGGAAAAGAACTGGATACATTTGAAGTTTATAGGGAAGAAACTAAGGAAGCAAGAAATTGAAGATAATAAAAAGATAAACCGTGATTCTAAAATAATCAGGAACTATTGGATCAAAGCTGCTGATTCTTATTGAAGAATTAGCTTCAGAAATGGGAAAATGAAAGATCCTGTCTTCCTTCTTTCCTTGCATTTTCTTCTCTCACCTTTTCCCCCTTTCTCACTTTTTATTCTTTTAATTCCTTCTTGTACAATTTCTGTTTTGGTGCTTCTATAGTATCAGGTGTTGTGAAGTAGAGTATTTAATTAAAAAATTTTAAACAGCAAGATCTCACAGTGGATGAGAAGGGAAATTGTCACTGTGTTAACGAACAGCCTGTGCTGTTCCGGAACAGCCAGTGGGGACATACCACTCGCGCCCACAGCTAAAATCTCTATAGAGACATTGTCTGGTGGAAAGGAAAAAGGAAACCTTTAAGTATATGCAGCATGACATAATGGCAGGTTCTCTTCCGAGAGAACATCTTGCCACCCTCTGCCAGCTCAGTCCGAGCTTGCACCAAGAACCTCTCCTCCCACCCAAAGTACTGTCCTTTTTATCCTTGGGGTCTGTGCGTCCAAGAGTCCTACTCTGGCTTGCGGCCCTCTTCCTCCCGTGCTGCTCTCTGGTGGTCTGCTAACCCCTGCTAGGTCCAGTTTGTTAGCCTGGTGGGTCCCAGGCTCTGCCTGGACTGAATTGGGTGGAGTGGCCGCGGTGGTGGGAACTGCCGCTGTCTGACCCCGCTGCAGGCCAGGGCAGCAGGCGGGTGGGGTGGCTGCTGCAGGGGCTTCTGGGCAGTGGGCTGCTGACCCATGGGGGAGGGGCATGGGGCCTGCCTCTGACAGGCTGGTGCTGGGGGCACGCAGGTAACCACTGCTGATGGGACCCCTGCAGTAGAAGCACGCAGGTGGGTACCGCTGATGGGACCCCTGCAGTAGAAGCACGCAGGTGGGTATCGCCAACCAGAGGAGCACCCAGGTGGCAGACAATGGCTTCCTGTGGCATCTCGGTGGAGGAGAGGCACTGAACTTGTCACCTGGCTGTTCTGCCTCCTGGACCACCGCCCCTGCTCCGGCCCTACTCCAAGCCTCCTCCACTCCCTTCTTACCAGCTAAGTGCCCACAGCGCTCCTGGCCACGCAGGTCCCAGAGCGCTCGGGGAGGGGTGTGGGGAATGCTCTGAGATGACGCGGTTACCCCAAGGTCGGCAGGTTCAGAAGCCTGAGTCCTCAGCCGCCAAGGGGAGAGCAACAGCGAGTGTTTCGGAAATCTCTGCTCTTAAAAACCACCCCCATAATCCCTGCGGGACCCTCTCCCCACCGCTGCAGAAGTAGATGGGAGGTTATGTCCCTCCCCTGCAGTCACCTTCCTAGCTCCAAGTGTCTGCCCTTCGTCCTTCTTTTCTGCAGGGGCCTGCATCTATGCTCCCCGTGGCTGGGCCAAGGCGCTCACGCGCAGACTTGCCATTCTTCTACCCCTTTTACCCGGGTCTCCCCGCTACAACTGTGCCCAGGAAATTAGCAGCAGCGTCCCTAATGAGTTTATTACAGCTACTCTTCTAGTCACAGGTAACGAAAGGGACTCCGGTTGACTGAAACAGAAAGTGAGTGTGTTGGAATTATGAGAGATACCTCACAGAACCTAGGGGAAGGCCAGAGGCAGGTTGTGGAAAGAGCCAAGCCAGGCAGAGCCGACACAGCCCACCCCACCCATGGCTGGTTGCCACCTCTGCAGCTGGAGTGGCCTCTAGTTGTCTCTTTGTTGCTGTACTCTAGTACTCTGGACCCTCGTTTCCACAGACTGTGGACTTTCTGCTTCGCTGCAGAGGCCATAAAAATGCTTCATGGACCCTTTTTTCTTTACTCCCTCAAGAATCAGATAGAGTCATCTGACTGGTCATGCTCAGGTCACACATGACATGAGGGGACAGGAATGTCTCACCTTTTTTCAGCGTCTCCATTGCTGTCAGATCTTGTCTTTCTTTGGGTTCCCGCACATGTGAATCAGAATCCTGCTCATCTCTGAAGTCAGATATTCACTAGAGGCAAGTCCAGAAGAAGGAAGCAGGGTGGTGTGGAGGTGGAAGTGAGCCTGGCACCCTGCACTCTCTCCTTCGCACGTCTACTGGAACTACCGTGCGACTCTGCATAAACCATCCATACCCCCAGGCCATTGTTCGCTTCCCTGTTCGCTGCTGCCTCCCTCTTCCCTGCACTGAGGTTCTCTCAGTAGCATCTTAAAAAAAGGTATCAGTAAACCAAGTCATACCCAAGTTTGTAGCATTTACCCCTTATGACCTTTCTTAGAAAGTCCTTTGGGGGGAGAGTAACTTAGATCAGAATATCTTCCCTTCGTGTTATAAAGGTGGAAGAATACAAATGAGAAATGGGAAAGGTCAGACATATTCACTGGACAAATGAACTGAGAATCGGAGGGATGAGGTGCCAGCACTGTAGTTATGTTTATGCTCCAGAAAAAAGAGGAAAAAATACCAAGAGAACTAGAGTTCTCTCTCAACAAACAGTTCAACAGAAACGAGGAAAATAACACAATGGAAAAGGCAGGGTAAGTCAAGTCAACACAAACAGCAGCTGGAGGTAACAGGGTAAATACAGTCCAGGTTTCTGCTCCACAGAAATGTCTCCGGAACTGGTAAGTTCAGCAAAGACGGGCACAGATTGCGGAAGATGAGGGACTCATCTTTGTGACATTCTCACCCGAGGCCGTGGAGTAAAGCATTAGGAACAGACGCAAAAAGGTCAGATGCCCAAAATGTTTCAATAATGTTAGGAAAGTAGAAGAAGAAATAAGTTAGAATTATTTTTAGGTCTTTGGGGGTTGAATAAATACACTGGAGAAGAAAATTAAGTGAAACCTGAAAGGCAGAAGGATATTACTTAAAATTGCAACAGTTCTTAGTCCCTGAGAATGTAATAACTCATCTGGCCAATAGACAAGTAAATTACATTGCAACCTTGAATTTATTTGAAATCTTATTGCTATTTTCCAGCATAATGGATGCTGATACTGGGGGCGGGGGTCTTTTTCTCCTTGCACTAATTATTTGGGGTAAGGTGTTTAGTTTAGGAATTGATAAGTAGTAAGAGAGAAAACTGATAAATGGTATACCAAGAGATAATCTTTATAAGAAGCACTTCCATCCTCATTTTCTTACAAAATACTAATTTGACTTGTACCTTGATAAACCTGCCTTTCTTTATATATAAACAGTAAAAAATCGTATTAAATTTAGAGAGATAGGCATCTCAAGTAGTGTGCATTTTCTTGGCCCTTATTTTCTCTTACTGCTTTTCTTTTCATGATTAATAATAGCTAATATATTGCATATTTTACTCATCAGTATTCTCTATGATATCAAATTGTAATAGCAGAAAGAAAAGTATTTTTATAATAATATTTGTGATTGGAGTGAGGCAACCATGGCTTGGGAAATATCCTGGGACTCAAGAAAATAGAGAGAGTAAAAACAAAGAGTTAAACGCTTTTAAGGCACTTTGACCTTCCTGAAAGGGGTCCGAAGAGGAACATGACCACATGTGTCTTTCAATTATGACAGTTGAATGGAAGAGAGGTATGAGTTTCCCAAAATCGAAAGAAGTACTGTAAAAGTATTTCCCCAGGGAAAGGTGCCTGGAGACTAACAGGGAGGGGACCCACCACGGAGCCATAAACATGATTTTTCCTTGTTACTCATTTAGGGGAATTTGACTTCACCATGGCGATGCAACATTATGGCTAATTTCAGGCATCAACAACTCTTATGGTTCTGGTTCCTGCTTATTTTTCCAGTCACATATATCTTGTCACCCCACCCCTCTCACTTTACAAACCAGCTTCTTCCAAGCCACCACATATTCTCACATCTCTTTGTCTTTGGATATGCCAGTCTCTTAACCTTGAATATCTTCCCACTGCCATTGACCTATGGCCCTCATGCAGCTATGAGCCACCCAGGACCAGGACCAGAATATCATTAGCACATACTGCAGTATCATAAATAGCACAGCTTATCAGTATTTATGGATTACAGGAATAGATGAAAAAGGCAGTGTGGATTGTGGGTAAGGTCAGGAGCCCTGAAAGCACACTGTTGGGTTTTGACTCCTATTATCTTCCCCCTTTATTGTCTGGATGATATTGACCAAGTTATATACCCCTCTGCAACTCAAGTTTTAAATTCATGAAAGGATTTCCATGTAGATTAGTAACAAGCCTCTTAGAACAGCATCTGACACATGCTAATCATAACTGTAAGATATTGATAACTAAGAAATTCCTGAATAGATGCATGTTTGTGGCCAAGGCAGTAATTATTGTCAATCATTGTGTTTACTCCTTGAATTCCCCAGGACCTTTACAGTTGGGCAGGGGGCATATGGTGAATTCTAACCCATGTGTTGTAACTGAAGAGCTGGTATTTGACTCCCATGCTCTCTGAAGTCCTGCCACAGAGATCACAAGGCACATGGAAGAACCATGAAACTCAAGCAGCCTGAGTGAACTTTGTGTTTTCTAATAATTGGGACTTTAGGGTTATTGTTACTGCAGCATAAGCCCACTTTTCCTAATTCAGGATTACCCTAAAGTTATACCACACAGATGCCTGTCCACGTTGTACATTTACATAGCCTTTAATGACAGTAAGTGAGTAGGAAACAGCCAAAATAGCATTGCCTACAAAGTCTGGGGGGATAAGGGAGTGGGGAATGATGTGAAGAAAGGCTGTTGTAGGGAATAGAGGGAAAGAAGGAAGAGTGTTATGGGCATTTTCTAAGACTTAAAAAAAAGCTTAGATAATGATCAAAGTGGTGTTACAATCTTTTATTTGGAAGGTGCTTTTTTTCCCTATCAGTAAGGCTAAAAAACAAATAAATCAAGTTACTGTATTTCATTTCTTTTTTAATACTCTTTCCACTTACCCCAATCCCCTCTCCTGGACAACCACAGCACGGTTTTCCATATCCATGAGTTTTTTCTCTCTTCTTTTCTTTTCTTTTTTTATTCAATCCCCCCACTCCCCAGCTGCTCCTGCCCCGACAGAGATTTTTCAGTATGGTTTCATGATTGTTAGCTATTCAGATATGACCATAAAAATTAGCATCTTTTTCTTTTTCTTTCCCCCTTTTTTTTTGCCACCAAGAATATAATAGATCAAGAAACACTCCTAGCCCTGGCCAGTGTGGCTCAATTGGTTGGGCATTGTCTCACAAAGCAAAAGTTTGCTGGTTTGATTCCCAATTGGGGCATATGCCTAGGTTGCAGGCCTGGTCTCCAGTTGAGGCATGTGTGAGAGGCAGCCAATTGATGTTTGTCACACACATCAATGTTTCTCTCCCTCTCTTTCTTCCTCCCTTCTCCTTTTTCTAAAAATAAATAAATAAAATATGTAAAACATTTTTCTAAGTATAGTTTTTAAAAATCCTTAGATTTATTCCTAGGTATTTTATTCTTTTTGAAGCAATTGTGAATAGGATTGTTTTCTCAATTTCCCTTTCTGATAGTTCATTATTGGCATATGAAAATGCAACTGACTTCTGGATATCTACTTTGTATCCTCTTACTTACTAAGTTAATTTATCGGTTCTAGTAGATTTTGGTTAAATCGTAAGGCTCTCTACATACAGTATCGTGCTATCTGCACATCAAGAGTTTTACTTTCCTTCTAATTTGGATACCTTTTATTTGTTTTTCTTCCCTGACTGCTGATGTTAGGACTATGTTGAATCAGAGTGGTGAAAGTAGACATTCCTTTCTCGTTCCTGATCTTAAGGGAAACACTTGCAGATTTTCTCCCATTGAGCAGGATGTTGGCTGTGGGTTTGTTATATACATCTTCATCATTCCCAGTTTGCTGAGAGTTTTCATCATAAATTCATACTGGATTTTATCAAATGCCTTTTCCACATCAACTGATATGATCATGTACTTTTTATTTTTCATTTTTAATGTGGTGTATCATGTAAATCAATAATTTAGAAAAAATAAAAATTAATCACTTCCCATTTATATTACATTAGTAAAAATAAAGAAATCAAATCATTATATTTCTTAACTTTATTTCAAAAATAGCTGAATATTTGTGAATATGGGGGGAAAGTCTCACGAACTTTGAAAATCAGATAAAAACTGTGGACTTTTTCCTTAGGGGAAAACAAAGATGCCCAACATACATTTTTCAAGGGTCCTGTCCCCAGGATTATAAAATCTTATGTTGTATGTTTCTTCACCAAATCCTGTTGAACTAGCTAGAAATATCTTGAAAGAAATTTCATAAAAATGTTTAATTTATTGGTTGGGCTGCAGTTAATAACAGTCTGAGCAACTATGGGGAGTATATATATATATATATACCATGAACACTTACTGTATTAGTACATATTCTATAGATATGTGGAAGGCAAATAGTCAATATTCATCAAATTGAACAATGGTTACACAAAATTATCTCATAAATATACTTGCCAAATTATGTGATAATATGTGTTCGAAGATCTTCATTATAACTTTGTTTGTAAAAGCAAAAATACCTGGACGTGATGACAACTGACAGGGAGCTGGTTAAATAAATTATAATATACTGACACAAGAGTGTCAGTATACTGATACACTCTTCAGCCATTAAATGAAATGAATATGTATGTNGATATGTGGAAGGCAAATAGTCAATATTCATCAAATTGAACAATGGTTACACAAAATTATCTCATAAATATACTTGCCAAATTATGTCATAATATATGTTCGAAGATCTTCATTATAACTTTGTTTGTAAAAGCAAAAATACCTGGACATGATGACAACTGACAGGGAGCTGGTTAAATAAATTATAATATACTGACACAAGAGTGTCAGTATACTGATACACTCTTCAGCCATTAAATGAAATGAATATGTATGTACTGACATGGAAAAACAATGTTTATTTTTAAGACCTTATTTATTTATTTCCAGAAAGGAGAAAGGAGGGAGAAAGAGAGGAAGAGAAACATCAATATGTGGTTGCTTCTCACATGCTCCCTACTAGGGACCTGGCCTGCAACCCAGTCATGTGCCCTGACTGGGAAGCAAACCAGTGACCCTTTGGTTTGCAGACTGCCACTCAATCCACTGAACCACACCAGCCAGGGCAGTATGTTTATTTAAAATGAGAAACATACGTTTGTATATTAAATGGTCCCGTTAGGTAATTTTTTAAATCTTTATATTTTACTTTTGATTTTTAGGAAAAGGGGCAGGGAGGAAGAAATAGAGGGAGGAAAACATCAACATGAGAGAGAAATGTCAATTGTCTGCCTTTTATAAGTACCTCAACTGGGGATCGAACCTGCAACCCAGAGCAAGAATCCAACGGTCAACCTTTCAGTTTGTAAAATTATGCCCAACCAACTGAGCCATACTGGCTGAGGCCTTGTGAGATAATTTTTTACAGGGATGCATGTGTGTGTTACAAGTAGTTACCTTTGATGAAGAATATGCCCATACATGACACATAAAAGCATTTACTTATCATTTAAAATTTTTTTTAATTATGTATTTATTTTTAGAGATAGGGAAAGGAGGGAGAAACATTGATGTGTAACAGGTTGCCTTTCACACACCTGCAATGGGGCACCTGGCTGGCAACCTAGGAACGTGCCCTGACTTGGAATTGAACCAGCGACCTTTGGGTTCACAGGCCAGCACCCATAATGCACTGAGACACACCAACCTGGGTGCATTTATTGAGCTGACAATTTCTCTGTGCTCAACATGTTTTTCAAAGCTTTGGCATACAAAAGAATGTGGAAGACATTCATTACCATTGACTTTTAATTTTGTAGTCAATAAGAAAAAGATATTTGGCCCTGGCTGGCATAGCTCAGTGGATTGAGCGCGGGCCTGTGAACCACACCATCACGGTTCCATTCCCAGTCAGGGCACATGCCTGGGTTGCAGGCCAGTTCCCAGCGGGGGACACACGAGAGGCAACCATGCATTGATATTTCTCTCCCTCTCTCCTTCCCTTCCCCTCTAAAGATAAATAAATAAAATATTTTAAAAAATATATTTGAAATTATTAGAGAAAATATAAAAGACAATATATGAACCAGCACAAGTTGAAATGGTAAAAACTACAGGATAAGTTCTGAACAGTGTCTATCAGCTTTCAGAGAAACTGCTATCAAACGAAATATTCTCATGCACAGCGAATATAGTGGGGGCGTGTTTAATACACACACACACCCCCCTTACAGGAATGTCACAGACTTCTTTCTCATAATTTTGGCTTTCAGGGTAGAACAAGCACCAACAATACTTACAACTTATTATTCAGGGATCAAATGAAGATAAAAGCGGATTCAATTAATATGCCAAATGGTATTTCTTTAATTGCCTCTAGTTGTATAACATAAGTCTGTATATGACTGCAACTTCTCAGACACCAGACGGCTGTATTTGGCAATGCTGGCAGCTTTATTAAGAGAGCTGTTAGTAATGCTAAGGAAGTGCGCTCCTTTTCAGCTGAGCCTGACAACATTTGATACATAGGCCATGTTGACAACTGCACCAGCTGGATCATTCTGAATTCTTACAGTAGACAAATCCATCAGAGATGTCAGCTAGTCTGTGTGCACCTACATAGTCACAGGCGTGACTGACATTTTTTCAGTGATTCAGTGTCGTAGTTCTCTGGGAGAGAATACTCATTTTCATAATTGACTTAAAAAGAAATGCTGGTCAAAATATTCCAAAACACAGTAACATTCCTATAGAGGGTTAAAAAAAAAGAAGCAAAACGCTTAGTCAGTTAAATTATTGGAAACTCTACAATGAATAACTCGGTTAAGACAATTTTGTTTCCAAAAAAATTCTTTTACATTTTGAATATCTAATTGTGATAAATGCAGTGCTTATTGTTGCATGTTGTTCTAAAAAGATGCCCACACTTCCTTGGTAATTAAAATGTTCTAACTAACATTATAGGGACAGAACTGAGAAAACACAATGCCAGTCATGTTGGACCAGCCATTGACATAAGATGCTAGGCTCTTGGTAAGGTCCAAACACCAGATTCACATTTGCACAGGAAGAGTGGGCAAGGCCTTCTCCCTTGGCTATTATATTCACCTCTGTAAAATTCCTCTCCATGGGTTCATTTGCTAGACTAGTTTGAGTATAAATCCAGCTGGGAAGTGAGGCCAGGATTAAAGGAACTTTATCTTACATGTGAATGATTTAACGGACTGCTAACCCATGAGTGAGTTGACTCCTCTCTCCATATTTTATCAGTTTCCCAGAAAGTCTGAGAAAGAACTTGTGACACTGAAGCTAGTTGCTTTAGAATTGCTTTAATCACCCTATGAATCAAGACAATTTCACTTCTGCCAGCCTACATTCTAAAGGCTTTTATTTAATTGTATCCACTTTTGTTCAATTTGTCTTAGGAAGTAAAGAACTGTGGTGGATGTTATGAATTTTAGACGGTATGGGATGTCTCAGAGTTTCTGATAATGTGTTACTCATTTAGTAAAATGACCACTGTACATAAAGGAACAGCAGTGACCAACAGTGATGGAACTTTACAAAACACAATACTATATTTTCTAAAACAAGGTGGATCCCCTGTGATATTCCTCTGCTAGGAAGAAGGGAAGGCTCTTTGGGAAGCACACAGATAAGCCAGTCTGTGGACTTCAGACTGCCCAGGGTGTGCATCGGGCCAAACAGAAAGGCAGCTCTTTCTTCCTGCACCTGGAGATGGCTATTAATAGGAGTCACCTAGAAGTTGGTTATACATAATTTTAAAATAAGAATACAAATTACTGGGTTAGGTAGGTCTCCTGTCAAAATCAGCAGGTGATACAAGAGAAAAACAGTTTTGTTAAATATAAGTTCTTAGTGTTTATCCAGTGGAGGATAAAATTGACATGATTCAAGAACTAATTAGGCCATGCCTGGAGTTCTTTTTCAGTTACTGAATATAGGAAAAAATCAACCTAATCATAGGCAAACATTTTAAGAAATAGAATTATCTCATGCTAACTCACTTCTCTCACAGAACAGCCAGCTACCACCTATCAGCTCTCAGATGTGTCCTTTGAACGATGGGTTCTGCTCCAGGCAAAGAATTGTGTTCTTCCTAAGTAACTCAAAGCACAGTAGCTATACTGTGGAAAGTCAGGGAACTTTGCAAAGTCAGTGTATGGATATCCTAAGCTTCTGAGTGCATTGCAACAAGGATGTCGAGGTGATTCTGAAGCGTGTTTCAAGTTTCACTGAGGTCTGAACTCAGATTGCTAAGAGGTGCTGAAAGATACCACAGATATATATATTTGTATCAGCCTTTTGTATAGTCTCGTGAGAGAATGAAACCTCACCTTAAGCCAAGCTGGACAGCATATGTCAGAATTCAGAAAAGTATTGAGGGGCAGATATGATATTGATTCCAGGAGATAATGTAAAATCTGACAGTAATACTATAAACAAGAATAAAATGTACATGTATTGAGTGCTACATATTTGGAATTTTATATGCATTATCTTGTTGATCCTGATAACACTCCCAGGAGTTATATATTATAATTAGTACTATCATCATTATTATTTCATCCACTTTATAATTGAGGAAACTAAGGCTTTATACTAAAGAAAATTGCCTAAAGTCATTTTGCATTTAAGTGGCAGTGCTCAAAAGCCCTGGCCAGGTAGCTCAGTTGGTTAGAGCATCCTCCCCATACTCCAAGGTTGTGGGTTCAGTTCCCAGTCAGGGCACATAAAGGAATCGGCCAATGAATGCATAAACGATGCACAGATGTGTGGAACTACAAGTTGATGTCTCTCTCTCTTTCAAAGTAACCAGTAAATTAACAATTAAATGGCAGTGTCTAGGCTCTTAACAACTATGCTGCCCTGAGCTATATCCATCTGTTCAAAGGAACTTTTCAGAGAGACAAAAAGAAACCTCAAGAACCTGACTGAAAAGGCCCTGGATAGGGTCTGCCTCAGGGAGAGTGAGTGGCTGAGACCCATCAGCAGTAGAACTTCCCCGGTGGGAGCAATTGCTGCAGTGAAACCTGTAAAAAGCATCCCTGGGAGATGGTGCTAGTTCCGAAGCATTAGGAAACATTTGCTACTTCAATGTGTGGTCTCCATTTGAACATCTCCATAGCTTGTTATAAACGTAGAATCTCAAAGCCCACCTCAGGCCCACTGAATCTGCATTACAACACATCTAATGAATCTGCAAAAGGTCCTTAGCTAATTCCAATACTAAAGTTTGAGAAGCACTATGAACATACCACCCATAAAGCACAGTAGGGTGCTACCTGAAATAGAATGTTACAGCTTTACTTTCAATTTCACAAGATGAACTGAGGGCAGGAATGGCATATATAGGGATTTATTATTTATAGAAACGTAATTACATTGGGATTAAGATAGGACATTCAATTTAAGGACAAGGCAGACAAGGCTACTCTCTATGACAGGAATTTATAAGGCTGCTTATGTACTGCATGTGTGGAATTAGCTGCCAGTCCATGAAGTTCAAGTCTGTCTACTGAACAGCTCCTTAGAGACAGCCAATATCTCAGTGCCCTCCCCAGAAAACACAGAGACAAGAGTAACATGAGTCTCCATATGCCACTGTGGAGCTGCCATTCTGAAATGCAGTCAGTGAATAATCTACCAGCTTCAAAACTGTAGGTTGAAATGAGGAATGGCTAATGCTACAATAATAAATGCAAACTAAAAGTCAGTAGTCCCCATGGAGTCTAGAAAAATTAAGTTAGAAAGTAAAGATCTGTTACTGTCTCCTTAACACCATGCGGAACCCAAGATGTTATCACCAGTCACTGGAAGCACTTGCTGTCTTGAACAGCTATGCCTGTTAGAACACTGTCTCACCCAACCTCCACCGCTGGACAAACAGCTGCTTCAGGCCCCTCAACTACCCGTGACCTCCAGTGCATCAAGCAAACTTATTTCAATTTACCTTCTGAAGTCAGTTTCCCAACTAGTAGGAAGATGCATTTTACCAGGTGATAGGTAAATACAGTCCTTGTTATAATTTATTTAAACGGATTTCTGTTGCAAGTCTCTTTGGGAAAATTTGGGTGGTGTTAACTGTTAGGGTGGGCAGGGATAGGAGGAAGCTCCGGCTGGACTTTGTCAAGACGGACATCCTCACAGTAACCTGAGTTCTAGGAAGAGACCCACCAATGCTATATCCCTGCTTTGTTCAGAGGGCACCAATCCCCAGCTCCCATGGGGAGCCAATGAAAATAAAACCCCACTACATTCCCTGCTTGGGTGTGACTTCTCTCGGCCTCATCCTGCAGACTGTGGAATCTCACCCGGGTGCGCAAACCCCAATAAAGCTCTTTCTTGCCTATTTTATGGCTGATTGGCATTTCTTTCTCGGTGGAGCCTAAGAAAACCTTTCATTAACCTCTATCGCACTGACACTAGATCTTGGACAAGGAGTAGCTGAGATCAAGTTCAACATCTTAAAGGAGGGGTAACCTAAAATAGTCTGCCAACATTAATTGTTTAACCAGCTATTTTTTTTTTTTTTTTGGTCACTAATAGTGTAGGACTCGGAATTGCTAACCAATGCACTTGATCTGTGCCATCTTTAGGGGAGAAAATATGTTGTATACTCTTTAGGTAAAAGTGTGTCTCCCCAGTGTCCACCCCACCCCTTGGTGACAGTGGGAAGGAGCTGGGTGCTCCAAATGTGGGGGAAGCTTCCCCTGTGTTCCTGTGGGGCACTGGGGAAGTCCCTGTGCTCTGGGATTGAAAAGGGAGCCACTTGATTCTCCAGATGAGACTCTCCCCACTACTGACCTCCATTCTACCATTAGAAGTTTGAAGGGGGGTGGCTGTGCTTTCTCCCTCAGAACCGGTCCTACTGGGCAGGAAGGTGGAATAGATGTCCTCTTTGTCCCTGTCCTGGTTTTGCCTAGTTTACATAGGAGATTCCTGGGACCTCAGATTTTCAGTGCTAAAAACAGAAAAGTCCCAGGAAAACTGAGATGAGTTGACCACTTCACTGCCATCCTTGGACCATTTTCCATTTTGCATCTAAACCACCAGCTGTCTGAAGTTATTCTAGAACACACCCCAGCTTCCTCTTGTAGCAGCCAACTACACCGGCCGTTTATCAGGCCGTCTGTGGGGAAGGACCAGGCTTTTACTTTTTTTCTTCTTGAAATATTTGGGATCAATAATAAAAGTTAAATTATAGGCAATGAAATGAAATAATCATAAACATAAGTTCAATTTTATGTTAGTATTAGACTTAATTAATATTAAAAACAAACCTGTCAAATGGCTTCAAAAATGTGTAAAGGATTACTCTCAATTTCTGCTTCTACTAAAATTTTCTAAAATTTATCTACATAAGTAAATGTGTAAGAATAGGAAGAAAATGCCAAACTATTCCTGTTAAGTATATACTAAGGTGTACTAATTAAAAACATATAATAATAGCTTAGGGGCTAACAAATCAATGGAGCAGAATATCGGACAAAAATAGAACCATTTATATTGGATATTTCAAACATGGTAAATATGAGTTTTCAAAATCCAGATGGAAAAACAGATTACTCAATAAATTGAATTAGTGTAACTATGTTCTGAGAAAAATGAGTTGGTTTTTTACCTTTCTTAGCAAAATAACTTCCAAATGATTCTCTGTCAATAAAATAAAAAAATAAACTGTGAAAAATATGTACTGTATATGGTGCTATTTTCTTAGTCTATAAATAAGCATTAATGATGTATTTTAAAACATACACAACTGCTTAAAATAAGCAAAGGATCCAGAAATCCAATCCTTTCTCTGCCTGTGTCTCTATCTCTCTCTCTCATACACACACCATATAAATGACTAATAATACACATAAAAACTCACCTCACTTAATTAAAATACATTAAATAAAACAAAATTTAAATGCTTTTCGCCAACTAGAATGGCAAATATTCTGAACATTTATTAAATTTCATGTAGTTAAAACATGGGAAAACCAGCACTACCATTGCCATTTGTGAGAAGTATACAGATGCTTCATGGCAATTTTTATGAGGAAATTTTGCAAATATTCAAACATAAAACATATATGTCATTTGGAATTTATTCTGTGATGAAATTTACTCAAACAAGTGCTCATTACATGTGCAAGGATTTTCAGTTTAATAGGGAGTGACAAACACAAGTGTCCATTGAACATGCAGGGATTTTCATTGCGATAGGGATGATGTGTGGATGCATGAACTACAAAGCAGTACAATGGAGCCATGAATGAAGAGTGAGTTATAGGAGTGGGTTTTGCCATAGGAAGATTATACATAATTATATTTTACATTAAAGTTAAATTATATTTAGTTTGATTACATTAAAGTAGCATATGCACATGCTTTTTAAATTTGCATATGCAAGCAAAGAAGTGCTGAAAAACAGTACATCACAAACTGCTAATAATAGCTACAGCTGAGTAGAGAAATTAAGTCAGAAGTGAGTGAAGGAAGTTTCCAATTTTTATTTTAAACACTTTAATATTTTCTGAAAATTTTTGTCCTGACCATATATTACTTTTTAATGAAGACTACTTACTATTTAGTGGTGAACTAAGTACTGTAATATCCTACAGTTCTAACTGGATTTCCTACCAATATCAAATTTTAATAAAATTAGACACATTTCCTTCCCAATAAAGATTGTGTGTCAGTAGGCACTTATGCAGACCTGTTGTAGAGGCATAGGTCAATTGGACCAATTACGACAAATGTTAACATGACCTGTCCACATGGTTGCATTGCAGCTCTTCCATTGGACTGACCTGCAGTTTCCAGAACTCAGCTAATTTTGTCAGGAATTTATTCTGGAGATGGAGATAAGTGATTAACATAACTTGATGTTAAATATTTCTAACAAATTATTTTTATATTCTTCCTCTATATTTTTGCTCACCAGGCAAAATTTTATAAGTTGGTTTCCCAAGTACTTCTGCTTGTGTTATAAATTAATAAACTGATATTCTCATTTATACCTTAAGTCTATGAACTTGATTAATGTGAGTCTCATCCTTGGCAAGTGACCTCCTTGGAATGCTGACAAGCCTAATTTCTGAGCATGTGGAACTAATCCTAGACCCCACACTCTGGTGTCATCTCCAAGGCAAACGACAACTTTAGACACATTTTATTGAAATAAAACAGATTTTTGCAGGAAATAATTCTTCTAACTAAAATATTCCATTTCTACCAAATTACAACTATTATTCAAAGCTTGATCCAAACTTTACTCCTACATTAAAACTTGACCATCATAACAGATGACTCCCCTCTTCTAACTTTTGGTTTAAAAATATTTCCCTTGTATTCATTGGGTATTTATCACACATTGATTATATTTTTGTTCATTGACATTAAGTATGTCCCACATAAAATTTAGCTACTGGTATATTTGTCTACAATCACTATTAGATGGTATAATCCCTTACACTCATTGTGGCTAAAGTTTACTATATATTTGTTGACTTAGGCTTTTTTTATTAATTTTTTTCTGTATTTTCTCTTTCTCTGAACTTATTTCCTACATCACCATTTAAACATTTGCCTTATTACATTTCTTTAGTTTTTATTTTATATTTTTAACTTTTACAAGTGACTTTCTTTTTTTTTCAAATACAGTTTTCTGTCTATTACTCTCATCCCAGCCCACTCCCCCGTGCTCCCCACCTCCCTCCCATTTCCATGCCCCTTAGTTGTTGTCCATGTGTTCTTTATACTATTTTCTCTAAATCCTTCCCCCTTATCCCCTGAAATTCCCTCCCCTCTCCCTTCTGGTTGCTGTCCCCCTGTTCTCTATTTCAGTGTCTTTGGTTATATTTTGCTTGCTTGTTTGTTTTGTTGTTTAGCTTCCTGTTAAAGGTGAGATCATATAGTATTTGTCCTTTAACATCTGGCTTATTTCACTCAGCATAATGCTTTCCAGTTCCATCCATGCTGTTGCAAAAGGTAGAAGCTCCTTCTTTCTTTCTGCTACATAGAATTCCATTGTGTATATGTACCATGATTTTTTGTTTCTATAATTGTACTTATTTATTTATTTATTTAATTCTCATTCAAGTACAGTTTTCTGTCTTATATTCCCAGCCCTGCCCCCCAGTGCTCCCCACTTCCCTCCCATCTCCGCCCCCACCTTAGTTATTGTCCATGTGTCCTTTATACTTGTTCATGTGAGTCCATCCCCTTTTCTCCTATGATTCTCTCCCCTATCCCCCTGGTCCCTGGCAGCCTGTTGTGTATTTGAGTGTCATTGGTCATATTTTGCTTGCTTGTTTGGTTTGTTGTTTAGATACCTGTTAATGGTGATATCATATGGTATTTGTCTTTCACTGCCTGGCTTATTTCGCTCAGCATGATGCTTTCCAGTTCCATCCATGATGTTGCAAAGGGTAGGAGCTCCTTCTTCCTTTCTGCAGCACAGAATTCCATTGTGTAAATGTACCATAGCTTTTTGATCCAGTCATTTATTGATGGGCATCTAGTTTGCTTCCAACACTTGGCTATTGTAAATTGTGCTGCTATGAACATTGGTGTGCATAGGTTCTTTTGGATTGGTGTTTTAGGGTTCTGAGGATATAATCCCAGAAGTGGAATTGCTGGGTCAAAAGGCATATTCATTTTTAGTTTTCTGAGAAAATTCCATGCTGTTTTCCATAATGGTTGTACCACCAACAGTGGGCTAGGGTCCCCTTTTACCCACAACCTCTCTAACACTTGTTGTCTGTTGCTTTGTTTATGATAGCCATTGTGACCGGTGTAAAGTGGTATCTTATTGTGGTTTTAATTTGCATCTCTCTGATAGCAAATGACATTGAGCATCTTTTCATGTGTCTCTGGATCCTCTGTATGTCCTCCTTGGAGAAATATCTGTTCAAGTCCTTTTCCCATTTTTTAACTGGGTTAGTTGTCTTCTTAGAGTGGAGTCCTGTTACTTCTTTGTATATTTTGGAGATTAAACCTTTCTCTGAGGTATCATTGGCAACTATGTTTTCCCATACAGTTGGTTGTCTTTTAATTTTAATGCTGTTTTATTTATCTGTGCAGAAGCTTTTTATTTTGATGAGATCCCATTTGTTTATTCTTTCCTTTATATTCCTTGTTCTAGGGGACATATCAGTAAAAATGTTGCTATGTGAAATATCTTAGATTTTCCTGCCAATGTTCTCCTCTAGGATTTTAATGGTGTCATGGCTTATATTAAAGTCTTTCATCCACCTTGAATTTATTTTGGTGTATGGTGTAAGTCGGTGCTCAAGTTTCATTTTCTTGCACGTAGCTGTCCAGTTCTTCCAACACCATTTGTTGAAGAGGATATCTTTACTCCATTTTATGTTACTGCCCCCTTTGTCCAATATTAATTGACTGTAGAGAGTTGGGTTTATTTCTGGGCTCTCTGTTCTGTTCCATTGGTCTATGTGCCTGTTTTTATGCCAGTACCAGGCTGTTTTGATTACAGTGGCCTTGTAATACACTTTGATATCAGATATTGTGATCCCTCTTACTTTGTTCTTCTTCTTCAAAATTACGGCTGCTATTCAGGGTCGTTTATGGTTCCATATAAATTTTTGAAGTGTTTGTTCTATGTCTGTGAAATACGCCATTGGTACCTTAATAGGTATTGCATTGAATTTGTAAATTGCTTTGGGTAGTATGGACATTTTCATGATGTTAATTCTTCCAAGCCATGTACATGGTATGTGTTTCCATTTATTTGTGTCTTCCTTGATTTCTTTCTTCAGTGTTGTGCAGTTTTCTGCATACAGGTCTTTTACCTCCTTGGTTAGATTTATTCTCAGATCTTTTATTTTTGTTTTTGCTATATCAAATGAGATTTTTTCTTGATTTCTGCTTCTCCTGATTCATTGTTAGTATACAAAAATGCCTTTGATGTCTAGATATTGACTTTGTAACCCGCTGTTTGCCAAATTCATTTATTAATTTGAGCAGTTTTTTGGTAGAATCTATAGGATTTTCCATGTACACTATCATGTCATCTGCAAACAATGACAGTTTTGTTTCCTCCTTTCTGATTTGAATGCCTTTTATTTCATTTTCTTGTCTGATCGCTGTGGCTAAAACTTCCAATATTACATTGAACAGAAGTGGTGAAAATAAATACCCTTGTCTTGTTCCTGAGCTTAGTGGAAAAGCTTTTAGTTTTTGCCCATTGAGTATGTTGTTGGCTGTAGGTCTCTCATACATGGCCTCTATTATATTGAGGAATGCTCCCTCTATCCCCACTTTGCTGAGTGCCTTTATCATAAATGAGTGTTGTACCTTATGAAATGCTTTTTCCACATCTATTGATACGATCGTGTGGTTTTTGTCTTTGCTTTTGTTTATGTGATGTATTACATTTACTGATTTGCGAATACTGAACCATCCTTGCATCCTTGGGATGAATCCCACTTGGTCATGGTGTATGATCTTTATAATGTGTTGTTGGATGCAGTTTGCCAATATTTTATTGAGGATTTTAACATCTATGTTCATCAGCGATATTGGCCTGAAGTTTTCTTTCTTTGTTGTGTCTCTATTTGGTTTTGGAATGAGGATGATGCTGGCTTCATAAAAAGTGTTTGGGAGTTTTTCATCATTTTGGATGTTTTTGGAATAGTCTGTGAAGAATAGGAGTTAGCCCTTCCTTAAAAGCTTTGTAGAATTCTCCTGTGAAACCATCTGGTCCAGGTCTTTTGTGTGATGAGAGTTTCTTGATTACTGCTTCTATTTCACCTGCTGTTATTGGTCTGTTCAGGTTTCCTGTTTCTTTTTCATTAATATTTAGAAGATGATAGTTTTCCAGAAATCTGTCCATTTCACCTAGGTTTTCAAATTTCTTGGCATACAGTTCTTCATAGTAATTTCTTACAATCCTTTGTATTTCTGTGGTATCAGTTGTAATCTCTCTTTTTTCATTTCTGATTGTGTTTATTTGTGTCCTCTCTCTTCTTTTCTTGTTGAGCCTATTTAAAGGTTTGTCTATTTTGTTTATCTTTTCAAAAAAACAAGCCCTGGGTTCACTGATATTTAGAATTGTGCTTTTAGTCTCTATGTCATTTAATTCTGCTCTGATCTTGGTTATTTCCTTCCTTCTACTTGCTCTGGGCTGTCTTTGTTGTTGTTGTCGAGTTCTTGCAGGCATAGGGTTAGGTTGTTTATTTGAAATGCTTCTATCTTTTATTAACTTCCCTATTAACTTCCCTCTCCGGACTGCCTTCGCTGTGTCCCATAAGTTTTGGGTTGTTGTGAGCTCATTTTCATTTGTTTTGAGAAGCTTTTTGATTTCTTCCCTAATTTCATTCTTGACCCATTCGTTGTTTGATAGCATACCATTCAGTCTCCATGCTTTGGGGTGTTTGGGTTTTTTTCCTTTGGGTTGGTTTCTAGTTTCAGTTTCCTGTAGTTGGAGAAAATGCTTGGTATGATTTCAATTTACTTGGATTTATTGAGGCTCATTTTGTGTCCTATCATGTGGTCTAACTTTGAAAATGTCCCATGTGCATTTGAAAAGAATGTGTATTTAGCTTCTTTGTGATGAAGGGCTCTATATATATCAGTCAAGTCCATTTCATCTAGGGTGTTGTTTAATGCTGCAATATCTTTGTTGATATTTTGTTTGGAAGATCTGCCCATTTTTGACAGTGGGGTGTTAAAATCTCCTACTATAATTGTATTGCTGTCAATATTTTTCTTGAGGTCCTCTAGGATTTTCTTTATATATTTGGGTGCTCCTGTGTTGGGTGCATATATATTTACGATGTTAATGTCTTCTTGGTGGATTCTTCCCTTGAGTACTATGAAGTGACCTTGTGGGTCTCTCCTTATGGCCCTTTTTTTGAAGTCTTTTTGTCTGTTGTGAGAATTGCTACCCTGGCTTTTTTTCCTTGTCTATTTGCTTGGAAAATTTGTTTCCAGCCCTTCACTTTTAGTCTGTGATGGTCTTTTGTCCTGAGGTGGATCTCTTGTAGGCAGCATATTTGTGGGTCATGCTTTCGTATCCATTCAGCTATTCTACGTCTTTTGATTAGAGCATTTAGTCCATTTATTTTTAAGGTTATTATTGATAGGTACTTGTTCATTGCCATTTTTGTATCTGTGTTCCTCTCTGTCTCTCTTTTTCTTCCTTTTCTTAAAGCAGTCCTTTTAGCATCTCCTGTAGAGCTGCTTTAGTAGAGGTGTATTCCTTTAGACTTCTTTCATCTTGGAAGCTCTTTATTTGGCCTTCTATCTTGATTGAGAGCCTTGCTGGGTCAAGTAGCCTTGGTTGCATGGTTCTGGTTCTCATTACTTGGAATATTTCTTGCCATTTTCTTTTTGCTTGAGTGTTTCCATCGAGAAGTCAATAGCTAAACTTATTGGGGATCCCTTGTATGTTACTTCCTTTTTCTCTCTTGCTACCTTTAAGATTCTCTCTTTGTCTTGGAATTTTGCTATTTTAATGATTATGTTTCTTGAAGTGGGCCTCTTTGGGTTCCTCTTGATTGGGACTCTCTGTGATTCCTGGATTTGTGTGACTTTTTCTGTCATCAAATGAGGAAAATTTTCCATAATTACTCTTTCAAATAGGTTTTCTATTCCTTGTTCTTCTTCTTCTCCTTTTGGTATTTCTATTATTTGGATATTATTATGTTTTATATTGTCTTGCATTTTTCTTAATCCCTCTTCATTTTTTCTGAGCCTCTTTTCTTTTTCTTGCTCTTTCTGGGAGTTTTTTTCTATTTTGTTGTCCAACTTGCTGATCTGATCTTCTGCTTCATCGATCCTGCTTTTAATTCCTTCTACTGTGTTCTTCAGTTCAGAAATTGTATTCTTCATTTCTTCTTGGCCTTTGCTGATAGTTTCTATTTCCTTTTTCATGTTGATATAATTTGCGGAGAGCTCATTGTAGCTCCCCTGTAGTTTCTGGTAGCTCATTGTAAGCTCTTTGAATTTCCTGATAACCAGTGCTTTGAATTCAATATCTGATAGTTGACTTGCCTCTATTCCATCTAACATTCTTTCTGAGGCTTCCACCTTTTCTTTCATGTGGGGATTGTTTCTTTGTCTTCCCATTGTTTATGAGACCCTTCTTGTTAGCCTCAACTTCTTAACTTGATCTGTTCTGACTTCCTGGGTTTACAGTGTGAACTTCTGTGGTAGAATACCTGTGAAATTCAGTGGTGTTGTCTCCTTCAGGTATCTTGATGTTCTCAGCTTCCACCTATTCCTTTTTTGTGTGTGTTTGATCAGTGGGAGGGGGAGGCCAAATCGTTTATGACAGCAGAAGAGTATTTTATGATATTTACAGTCACAGCCAATAGAGAAGAGATAGAAGATCTTCAGGCTATATATAGTGTTAACTGTAATCTTCAACCCAACTTGCCACTTTTAAGAAAAGATGGACAAAAGATAAGTCCCTTGTTGGGGAGGGAAGTCTTGTGAGTTGTATCTAGAAAGCAGTGAGGTTGCAGGTGGTCAGATTTTGAGGTAAGGTGAGAGTAAAGAATAGTAAATAGGTGTAGCGTGTGAGCAAGTAGAGTTAATCACTACAGTAATAGAATTTAGGAACCTGTAAAGTGGGCTAAGATCCAGGATATGTGTTGTGAAGTATTTATAGTTGTATAGAACACCTATTATTTATAATAATATTAGAGCAACAATCATATGACAGACTCTATGTGACCTGAATAGGGGGTATAGAGCTTTGGGTAGTGTGATAAAGGAAAGCAAGTGGCACGATGTATAGAAAATTAGCAGTACACTCTGGAGGAAAAAACAGGGGAAACCTGTCAAATAATACAATATAACCAGCCAAGACTAAGAAGCCTACACAGAAAGAGGAGGAAAGCAACAAACAGAAAGCAACAACCCAGAAGAAAAAAAGGCAGGAGAAGGGAGGAATAAGTGATAAGTTTGGGAAGAAAGGAAGAAGGACTAAAACAGGAAAAAAAGAAAGGAGAGAAACAAAGTATTGAAAGATAAAGCAATAATAAGATTAAAATATATATAAGATTACCAAAAAACAAACAAACAAACAAACAAAAACAACACAAAACAAAAAAATACCTTCCCTTATTGTTTTCAAACTGTCCCAACCCGTTTTTCTGGTTGCAGCAGGACATCTCTTTGGCCTGGGGTGCACATGCGTGGGCGTGTATGCCAGCCAGGCTACCAGACTGGGATGCGGGTGCCCAAGCACCTGCCAGGCTGCCTGGGTCCCATGGGATCTGGCCCTGTCCTTCCCAGTCCTGTGGCGGGACTCAAATGCTTCAGTCCCTCCTCTGGATCGCTGCCAGGCTGGGTGGGAAGCAGGGCAAGCTGCTGTCGCAGGAGAACACCTGAGTCCACTTTTCAAAAAGACTTCTCCACAAAGCCTGCCTCTCAGCCCAGCCCAATCCCCAGCCAGAGCGATGACGACAGTGTGCCTCTCAATTCTCTCAGGCTGGCGACCACAGAGTCAGCAGTTGAACATGGCCCTTTGTCCTTGGTACCCTCTCTTAAACTCAAGCAAAGAGGTCTCTGCCCGGCGTTGCTCGGCCTTGCTTAGACAGGGAGGGAAGGAGCTGATGACCAGCGCTGGTCACCTACCGAGGCTGCTGGGTTCCCTGGCTCCCCTGACAGATGCCTCCGGCGCTGGTCCCAGACCGATGCCTCTAGACCTTGACCGCGGCGGTGGGCACTGGGATTGCCTGGCTGCATGCGCCGGCCCCACTGCTGCCGCTCCTGTCTCCACTCAAGTCCCTGAGACCCCACTGACCTGCCGCTGTCTGGTACCTCAGCGTCCATCACAATCTCTGGTCTCCTAATTTCACAAATGCTGGGGAACTGTTGGTTGATTGTGCTGTTTTGCAGTAGATCTGCCAGGATTTTCTCCCGTGTGTGGGAGGTGGCATCCACTCCGTCCTACTCCGTCGCCATCTTCCCTCCCTCTCCACAAGTGACTTTCTTTTAGTTTGTGTAATCTTTGATGGTAGACAGCATTTATTAGTACGTATGAAAGAAATACTGAATGTATAAGAAATACTCCATGTAGCCATGATGTGTAATGCTTTTAATAGATGTCCCATCTCTATTGAGTATTAAATAGATAGATACCCACATGAAATTATAGGAGCTCAGAAAACAAGCTCTGTGAATTAAAGTGACCCAGAAATCTCTTTAGATGTTATTTTTAGATTTTCTTTGAAGAAAAACAGAAAAAGCCAAGCCTTATTTTGGGTCAGTTTCACTTTAAAGACTGGTACTAAGGAGATGATCCGGGAAGAGGCATTCACTCAGCAGCTACACAACAGTTTTATTTATGTGTTCTCTGTCTGCTTCTAGAGTGAAGAAAAATGTTCGGGTTGATATATTCTTTCTACATATTTAAAAGGCTGCATTAGTGGGGTTCTTTTAAATTAATTTAATTATTGTGCCCCGAAGCAACCCGGGCTTGCCTGAAATGTTAGATAGCTCTGGAACAGAGTGGGAAATACCTTATGGAAATAATACCTCTTGTAAATTCCGGTGTCCTCACTTCATTAGTATTTGGTCACCTTGGTTTATAGAGTTTGTCTTTCTTTGACTGCATATTAAATAGGTTAAAAAGTATAACAGTGACGCACTGAGCCTGAATAAAGAAAGCGTTTTTATTCTAGGTCAGTTACTTCTAAAATTCTATTTAGAAAATTAATTCTCATTTATTGTCATTTACTTTGAAGGTATTAATTATCAGAACTAGAACACATCTATAAAAGTTATATTTCATGTTTTATTTGCATATATATGATTTCTGTGTTTCTACCTCTCATTGAGGCTATAAAGTCAATTCATTTCTCCAGAAAGATTCCTCTGTTTCTCAGGTTCAGAAATTGGGCCTATCTCATTCCTAAAAAATTCTGTCACTACTTTTTTTTTCTTTTTAAGGATGCTTCCTGACCACTCAGAAATGGTGGTCAAACTCTGAACATGTCATCCTGCCACTGTTATAGCAACTCGTCCTCTTGAATGACAGCTTGCCAAAGAATTGAGAGGAAGACGATCTTCCTTAGGGAGGAGGGTTGAGCGAATGACTCCCGCAATATGTGGCTTACTGTTGTCATGGTCTCTGCATTGGCTCCGCAGTGGAGTCTGCTCCATAAGGCTTTGTGGAAGGTAGGAGTCTCAGAAGAGGAAGTACAGAGGAGAAGACTATGATACACAATAGGTTTGAGAGCAGCATGTGCTATTCAAAGTGGTCTTAATGACTGTATCCAGGAACCCAAACACCTTTTCACTCCCCTACCCTTGCCTCTTTATAGGAGATCATTCTGCATGGTGTGTGCCCAGCTCCCACTCTAAAAGGCCAGTGGAAAGCAAGGTCCAATGCACAGGACCCATGCCCATGGATAGGTTCTCCCGTGGGGAATCAGGCCTGCATTGTACCTAGTCTGCTATGATACTTGCCTTTGCTAAAACTCCCTCACCCTGAATTGAGGCAGTAGGTGACTACTGTAACTTCCTGAAGTCTGTGCTAAACCTCCCAAGTATGTAGTGTAAGAGGTTCAACCACTTTTGCCCTTGGTCTGCAACATTCTTCTCTTTGAAGTAATTTGCATCATTCTTTCCTTTGTTTTCTGTAAAAGGTAACCACCTAAAGCAAATTTCTGTATAGTAAATAAAGACCCTCCTTAGTGTAATGTGCCCAGAAAAGCAATAAAAGCTTGTCAAGGCAAGGGTTGGTGCGCACTCTCCTTGAGAGGGTCCCTTTTCCTCCACAGGACTTGGTAGTCCCTGTGAATTTGTCCTGTGTCTCATCCATAATGCTGCAGACCCCATGAGCCGGGCCCGCTTCACCTCTTCCCCTATACAGACATCAGAATGGTGAACTGGGTAAATTTCACTTAAGGTAGTATGGAGAAGAGAGCAGAAATGAATAGGAAGTGAAAGAAAAGCTGCAAATTACAACCTGTCTAATGCTTTGGCTTTGGAGTAAATGGCTAATGGGAAAACCACAGAGTTGTTCAAAGGATGAAGGATTTGTCTAAAACTTGAGTTGGTTCAAGATATATATTTTTGGTTGAGTAAGAAAGAGTCTTCTTAGAAAAAGAATGTGCAGACCAAATCATAAAGGAAGTTAGACAGTCAGAAGTTGTATCTGGTTCTGAGCAGGGTAAGTACACAGCACAAAGTCATCACCTTTAAGATTCCACCATTTGTAACTTAAATATTCCTTCACATATATCAGCACATGAGCTGATTAGGAGAAATCTCTTCCATATAAACCTGCATCTGTACGTATGGCTGTGTGCACACACCATGCTCTGGGATTCCACTGAGGTTGCTGACTGGTCCTACTCAATGTTCTGAAATACTTTATAATTGCCACCCACCCTACTCAGCACCCTGCAACAGACGTGATCCTGACAGAATAACCTGATTATCTAATCTTGGGCCGGTGGTGGCAGTGGTCTCAGACTTGCACGTTGTGGGCTGGGTCCATTATCTCTTAAGTGAGTGTGAGCCAGTAAGAGCTGGTACAAGAAAATCAAATGTACCCATTTACTCTCTAAAAATTGCTGTGTAGACATCAGTAGATAGCATGAGTTAATTATTCTAATCCTGCCAGGTGAGTGAAAGCCTATCTGTAGATAAAAACCTGAAACTCAGAATGGATTCCTTAGGTTATAGCAAACAATTTGGCTTAGTGTATTCAGTAAAGGAATAAAATAGGCCAGTGTCTTGGCTTCATCAAAATGTCAGAATTGAGACCCTAGAATCCTTTTAAACTTTTCTCTCTTCTGCCTCTTACTTTTAATCTGTCTTCATGTCCCATAAATCCTACCTCTGAAATACTTTTCCCATCTATCTACGCCTTTCCAATCCTACTACTAGAGATTTATTTCAAACTCACATAATTTCTTAAGCAGTTTTCTCTTGTCATTTATTAGGTTATTTTGTCTATTATCCATCTTTGTTTATGATATCTATGATACTTCTCTATAAGCTTGGTGAAAGAGGAGGGAAGGAGGGAGACAAAAAGGAGAAGAAAGAGAAAGAGAACAAATGCTTGTTTTGCTCTTCACTGTACTTCCAGCGTGTATTACATTGCTTGACATTTAGAAGGTGAGCACCACAAGTGTTTGGATAATGAACAAGTGAATGAATGAATGGATGAAGGGTTGCATGCATGACTGGAAAGATGTATTCAACTTATCCTGTAGGCTACAGTCTAGTGACTCTTGATTTTTTTCTCTCTGCTCCATGGCTTTAAATATTAAGTCTGCCTGATATGGGACTTAAAAAAAGCTTTTGGTTTCCACCATTGTCTCACAGGCCTAGTGTCTCATTCCCGCTTAACCATTTTTTTTTTTTCCCTTCTCTGAAACACTATTTTCTTCCTTTTCTCCATGTGTTCATGCATAATATTCTCTTTGTTCACAGCATTTCTTCAGACATTTACTTTATGAAAGTTTATTACACTGCTTAATCTCAGAGATATTGAGTCTATTGTGAGTTTTGGTTCATTATGGCATTCTACTTTGAAAAAAGAGCCCCTCCTGGTGACGATAGAGTCTTCGAATGCCCTGCACTTAATAAACATCTAACATATACTGCTGAACAGAAAAAAATAAATGAATCATGACACATATTACAAAAGATACATTGGTGTGTTCAGGCACTTGTACAGGTTTAATTTGGGAGAGACATCCATCATTGCATTAAAGGTATTCTTCTCTTTTTCTTTTTTTCTGGTATCCAATTACTCAAATGACAGTTTTAAAGTGGGAGAGCTGACAGCTGAGACTTGAGATTTAATATTTCAACCTTGATTTAGATTGAAAAATAAAAATTATTAGTATTTTTAGCCAAGATCTGGGTTAGCATAGTCATGTTTGTTTATTTTTTCCCCTCTCAGAAAACAGTACTTATTGTGCTCACTTACATGTAAGTATTTGAATTTTGCACATCTTACTCAAAAAGTACTGCTAAACAGTTTTAGGTGGGTATTCAAACTACAGATTCGTAATCTGGGTCTTTAGACTGAAGAAGAATTTGGTAACTGCTGCGTTCCCTCCCCACATCTGTATGCAATTAGAGCAGTTAATTTACTTCTCAGAGCCTGAGTGTCCTGGGTGTAAACTAGTGATAATGACATCTAATTCTCAAAGTCAGTGATGATGAGGATGTTGATGTCATTTCTTTAGCACTTACATTTTAGCTTCTATGACCCTACTTGGTGTAACCTATTTAACCCCTAAAGCACTGAGTTATTGTCTTCTCTATTCGGGTATAAGAAGATAATCATCTGTGATTGTATAGCAAGTAAACGATGGGATTAGAGTACAATTTAGTCAGATCCCAAAGTTATGCACTTAACTACTACATTATGGCAAAACTTCCTGTGACAAAACCTTCCATGCACAACACACCTAATTTCTAGGTGATTGTGTACATGGGAGGAAAGTATTGATTTTTAAATAGAAGTCCCTTCTGTGAAGCTAATACACATGATTCATTAATGAATTATATGACTGCTCTTATTTCTTCTCCTCAAAGAGGGATATTATACTGATTTCTTTCCTAATTTACCATGGGGAATTAACATTCTATTATTTATTCAGCTCAATAAGTAATACCATAAAAACAAATTGAAGTATTTGGAGTAGAAAGCAAGTAATTAACATTGTTTCGGCCCTGTTCTTTCCAGTGAAGGAATGTGTTTCATAGCTTAAAAACTCTTTCAGCTTTTAAAATCTAATCATCTTCTAAAATGCAGTTATATTATTAACACATTTTCTCTGCTTTTGTTATTTCTTGAAGCTCTTTTAAGGTGGTTCTTTTTCTACCCACGATGAACGAAATAGTTATGTACTATTCAAGAATAGGACTAATACCTCCTTAGGGTGTTTTTGAGGTACACTAAAATTTTATCATTTGCAAATTCTTTTAGTTAGGCACTGTTCATGAATCATCGTAATAATCTAACTTGTAATGAGTTTTTATCTTTTAAAACTGCCTGGATTCCAATTCACAGATATTCTTGTACAAGGAGCTGTGGGCAAAACCCGCTGTCTCCTGGTACAGAGCATTGCTTACTCTGCATTTGTTTGAGCTGGTGGAAAAATGAAAAGAAAGAAAATGTGGAATAGAGTTCTACAGTATGTCAGAAATGCTAATCCAAAAACCATGGGCTTTCTCTCTGTCACTGCTTTTTACCTTTTAGAATCTGGAGTTTTCTGGAAATTTTGAAGTTAAGATGTCTATAATCACTTCATTTGCCTTACAAAGATTATCTTTACTATTTTTAATTTGTTTTACTTTATTTCAAGAAATTCAGTCATCACTTACTTTGCTTATGTTAAAAGGTCAAGCCCTCTACAGGATGCTGAAACACGTGGCCCTCTCAGTTGAGATTTGTTGCCTCAGAGATTCAGTTCGCATCCGTTTCTGTCAAGTACCTTTAGTTCTTGCTCCCAATTGTAATTAAAAAGGTATTTTTGTCAGTTTGTTTTTAAAAATATTAAAATATCCAAATAGGCCTTATGTTAAGCACCTGCCTTTCAAGTCTCTGGCTTTATTTACACTTTAGTTATTTTTATTTATGTATTTTCTAAAAGATTTAGATGTGTATGTTTGCCCCTATCCAAACCAATTAATTAGCCAAATTCAAATCAGTTCTACAGATGCATGTATGTTTCTGGTGTGCAATTTTATCAGGAAGTATATTCACTTTTCATTTGTCAATAAAGTGTTCACCCATCTTGGGAATTTGTTGCAATTCTCAAATGCAGTGCAAGCTGGCAGTCTTGGTGAAGTCTTCAAGATTTGGTGCTGGTTTTAGGATTGAGGGGTTGTACTCAGGTAGAGTGCAGATTACTTTGGGGCTCTATCTATGTAGTTACGCCTTCAATTAAGTATTCAAAGAATGTTCCAAGTTTGTTTAGCTTAATAATTATACCAATAGTGTGCAGACATTTGGAAAGCAATTTAAGGATGACAGAAAATCTATTTCCATATTCAAATATTAAAGCCTATGTATATGTATAAAGTGAACGATGTTAAAATTACCTTAACAGCAAATAAGAAAAACTTTAGAATTATAGTTAAGGAGATCACCTGAATAAAAAAAGACACATGCTCTTGGATGGTACAATTTTGTTTTATAAAGATGTGTATTTTCATGAAATTAATTTTTAAAAATTTTAGTGAGATTATTTTGAGAAATTTGATAAGCTTGTAAAATATATGTAGAGAATAAAGGTACATGAACAGCCCTGGCCAGGTGACTCTGTTGGTTGGAGCATCGTCCTGTGCACCAAAAGGCTGCAGCTTCTATCACTGGTAAGGGCGTGTATGATAGGAAATTGATGTTTCTCTCTCACAATGATGTTTCTTTCTCTCCTTTCCTCACTCTCTAAAATCAATAAACATATCCTCATGGGTGGATTTTTTAAAATGTAAAAAACAATTTACATGAACAGCAAAGTAAGCATTTAGCAGGAGAGTTTTTTCGATGTTGATGGGGAACTGGGTCATTAAATATCACTGGCTTCCTATACCTAATACTACAACATCAATAGATACTAGATTAAATATACTTGAAGGTAAACTGTAGGTAAACTTAAGGTAAAACTAGTAAGGTAATAGAAGAAAATGTGAAAGAATATGTTTGGGAGTCTCATCTCCTCTTTCTCTTTCTCATTTTGATTTTAATCTTCTTCCTCCTCCTTCAACAATTGAGAAAGAACTAAAGCACATGCTGAATCCAGTTGCAGTGTCAACCTTGACCGCATTGTTGATGAGGCAAATAATGTGTGAAAGTGATCCTGGAGTCATAAGCAACATATTTATAAGTCTCTGTATATTCATTTAATCTTAAAAATAGAATTAGAACCTACGCACCCCGATGTTCATAGTAACACAATTTACAATAGCCAAGAGTTGGAAGCAACCTAGATGCCCATTGATAAATGACTGGATCAAAAAGCTATGGTGCATTCACACAATGGAATTCTATGCTGCAGAAAGGAAGAAGGAGCTCCTACCCTTTGCAACATCATGGATGGAACTGGAGAGCATTATGCTGAGCAAAATAAGCCAGGCAGTGAAAGACAAACACCATATGATATCACCGTTAACAGGAATCTAAACAACAAAACAAGCAAGCAAAATATGACCAATGATACTCAAATACGGAACAGGCTGACAGGGTCCAGAGGGGAGACGGGAGAAAATCATAGGGAAGAAGGGGATGGACTCACATGAACAAGTATAAAGGACACATGGACAATAACTAAGGTGGGGGGCGGAAATGGGAGGGAGATGGAGAGCACTGGGGGGGCAGGGCTGGGAATATAAGACAGAAAACTGTACTTGAACCAGAATTAAATAAAAATTAAAATTAAAAAAAAGAATTAGATTTTTAAAGTATTGCATATAGTTTACATTACACAACTGAGTTGATTAAGTAATAAAGTAAAAGTAAACCATACTATTCAGATAACTTTGGATATAAACTCAATAATTTATTCAGGATAAAAATGAATCCAATGTCAATATGTAAGTGATCCTGTGCTTTCTGACAAGAGAACACAGCCTCAAGTGCTCTTTCCAGTCACAGAAAGTTCCTCTTGCTCCCTAAAAGCCCTTGTGGTTTGCAGTCAGAAGTAACAAACAGAATGAAATTAAACTTGTCATCAAAGGAATAAACTTGCGACTTTGACCTCATTAGTTGTGTGGTGTGCTCTGAGTTAACAGATTGTAGCCTAAACAATTCAAAATTATATTTACATAATACAAATATCCTAGTTATTTTTTGCACATCAGGAAATAAATAACTCCGATCTCTGACTGCTCACTGTTATGCACAGGAAGGGGGGTTCACTGACATTTTTTTGTGTGTAGGGAAGTCATACGCCCTTGATCTCAATAGCAACCTACCTTCATTGTCTTCCTCACCATTCAGAAACTGAACTTTGGACTACACATCTCTTATATTTCTTGGACACCGAGAGGACTGTTGAAAATTCAAACTCTGGTTGAAATGTCTTCTTCATTGTCTAGTGTTCCACACTAGATTCTGTTGTGACTGAAGACGAGAACAAATGCACAGGCTACAGCAATCCTGTGGAGACAGCAGCTCTCCACTGAGGTGACAACTGAACCCAAGCCACTACTGGTGCTGTAGTTCAGACAGAACTGCTTGGCAACCACTTGTTGAGGGCTTTCAGCCTCGAATACTCCACTGGCAATTATGTAGTGTTTGCTTAAAAATCTGTATTTAAACCACATGTCTTGTATCATTTTTACATTTGAAAAAAGCATGACAGGGACTAAGAAGAAGCAATTCTATTAGGACATTTTGGGGCCCCCATGACAGCCATTTAACCTGCCTGGGTCTCAAGTTCTATAACTATAAAATTGAAGGGTTAGTCTAGGTGACCTTGAAGTTGCCTTTATGCTCTTAGATTTATAATTTCAGATTCAGGTGAAAATCTCACCAATGTTCTTATAGAAACAAATTTTGTTCCAAAATGTCAAAGTTTAGATTGGGGTAAAATCACTTCAAGGAAGAACTTACTGCAGTGGTTGCTAAGGAAACCTTAGCTGCATAGTGATTCAGGTTACTAATCAGCAATATACTCCCAAGTAGTCAGCCATGTGGCACAAATGTCACCATCAGAACAAAATACCTTTTGATTGAATTATATATAGTGGTTTCTGATTAAAATGCAATCCCCCATGGAGGTGTTAATCTATTATGAGCTATTAACAATTTATTACATCAATTTTCAAGTATTGGAATCAGCCAGGTACATTTTTGTGTTTGTTTTTTAATCCTCACTCAAGGATATGTTTACTGATTTTAGAGAGAGAGAAAAGGAGAAAGAAAAAGAAACATCGATGTGAGAGAAATATCAATCAGTAGCCTCCCTTATGTGCCCAAATCAGGATCAAACCTGATACCTTCTGGTGTATAGGAAGATAATCCAACCAACTGAGCCACCCAGTACATTCTGAAGGGAGAAAATAAAGGAGGAAACATTTAGAATATGGCAGGTGCCCTGAACAGTGTGGCCTAGTTTGTTGGAGTGTCATTCCATACAGCGAATGGTAGGGAGTTTAATTTCTGATCAGGTCACATATCTAGGTTGTGGGTTCTATCTGCTGTTGGGGCTCATATGGGAGGCAACCTGTTGATGTGTCTCTCTCACATCTATGTCTTTCTCTCTCTCAAAAATAACGTTTCTCTCTCTCTCTCTCTCTCTCTGCAAAATCAATAAACATATTGTAAAATTATCTTTAAAGAATATGCCAGTTTTTCCTAGGAAGAGAAAGGTAAGGTGTAGTTTCATGGGAAGGACTCGGATGGTCAAAGGCAGCTTAGAAAAGTCGGACAGTCAAGGGCAGCTTAGAAAAGTCGTAGGAAACAGTATGGAGTTTTCTAAGAAAACTAAAAATGAATATGCCTTTTGACCCAGCAATTCTAATGCTGGGATTATATCCTAAGAACCCTGAAACACCAATCCAAAAGAACCTATGCACCCCGATGTTCATAGCAGCACAATTTACGATACCCAAATGTTGAAGCAACCTAGATGCCATCAGTAAATGAATGGATCAAAAAACTATGGTGCATTTACACAATGGAATTCTATGCAGCAGAGAGAAAGAAGGAGCTCCTACCCTTTGCAACATCATGGATGTAACTGGAAAGCATTATGCTGAGTGAAATAAGCCAGGTGGTGAAAGACAAATACCATATGATCTCACCTTTAACAGGAACCCAAATAGCAAAACAAACAAGCAAGCAAAATGTAACCAAAGACACTGAAATAGAGAACAGGCTGACTGGGACCAGAGGGAAGAGGGGAGGGAATTTCAGGGGAAAAGAGGAAGGATTTACAGGAACAAGTATAAAGGACACATGGACAAAAACTAGGGGGGGGGTGGAAATGGAAGGGAGGTGGGGAGCACTGTGGGGATGGAATGAGATGGTAGTAAAAGACAGAAAACTGTACTTGAACAACAATTAAAATAAGTACAATTTTAAAAACCTGAAAAAAAAGAGAAAAGTCATAGGAAAACCCAAGGAAAGAGGCACCGCGAGGAGACAAGAGACGTGGCAGAAGCAGGAGGATGCTGAGCACAGCGTGTTTGACTGTGGTGTGCGGAATCAATATGCTGTGTGAGTGGGGTGGATGGAATGCAGAATAGTAAAGTTCACTGTCAGGGAATGCAGGATGTTTTCTTCTGTAACATTTCTCTCTTACAGAGAATGTTCTAGATATACTCTGTTCTTAATATCAACCTATTGACATAAAACTAAGTAAATTTCTTCGTGTAAGAACAAAGCTACATTTCAGTGTTTCTTTTCTTTTTTGATAAATATATTGACTCATTTTATTTACTTCACAGAATCCTTTGTAAAACTGTGCTTTAATAATATTTAATTACATCTTAATACTTGTGGGTTTTTTTGCTTAATCTTTATTGTGATTTTTTATATTACCTTTTAGTTCCTTTATGCCCCCTCCCTCAGCAATCACCACACTGTTGTCTGTGTCCATGAGTCCTTTTTTCCTTTTTGCTCAATCCTTCCAACCCCTCACCTCCTCCCCACCACTAGCTGTCATTTGCTCTCCATCTATAAGCTTAACATCAGCATGCCTAAAGGAGACTTACTGCTAATTTTTGAATCAGATAATACAAATAGAAAGTTTTAAGTAGCTATGCATACCAGATGTTAAAGCAAAGTAATTTGTTTTTCTGGTTTTACTCTTTCCCAAAGGCACTTATTACCACATACTATAAATTTCCCTTTGTATTTTAACACCAGCCCCCACCCCGACCTGAAACATCCCAACAGAATAGAAGTTCCACAAGGAAAGGAATTTTTGTTGTTATCTTTATCCATGTATTTCCAGAGCCTTGAACAGTGTTAGGCTCATATTTGGCAGTCACACATATGTTGAGTAAAAAAACATAATGAATGAGGCACAGAAATATGTGGTGTTCCTAAATTTTTATAATACATATTCACCTGTTGTCACTTTGCTGTCAGAAGCTTATTGATAAATTTGTCATATGGTATAATTTTCTTTAAATTAGGAGAGATAAAAAGGATTTTATATAAGCTTCTATGAAAAAACAGCGTGGAGGTTTCTTAAAAATCGGAAATAGAACTAACTATTGTGTGATCTAGTGATCTCAGTTCTGTACATTTATCCAATAGAAATGAAATCAGGATCTCCAGAAGATATTAGCATTCCCATGTTCACTGAACCATTTATGACAGATGAGATGTAAAAACACCTAAATGTTCTAAAGAATCAATAAAGAAAATGAGAAGTGTACGTTTTAAGGGAATATTATGTACGTTTTAAGGGAATATTATTCAGCCTTAAAAAAGAAAGAAATCTTGCACTATGTAATCAAATGAATGAAACTTGAGTATATTATGCTAAGTTACAGAAGCCAGTCACAGAAGGACAACCACTGCATGATTCCATTTGTATAAAGCATCTAAAATAGTCCAACTAAAACAAGCAGAAAATAAAATGGTGGTTGCCGGGACATGGGGAAAGTAGAAACTGGGAAATTTCTAATTACTAGGTATACTTTTTCAGTAATGCAAGATGAAGAAACTCTGGAGATCTGCTGTACAACGTTGTGTCAATAGTTACCAATATTGTTTTGTACTCTTAAAAATCTGTTAAGAAAATAAGTCTCATGGTAAGTGTTCTTACCATAGTAAAATAAAAATGAAAAAAGAATGCTATGTATTTCAAGAGCATTTTCTTCATACACTAGCTCAAGAGGTGTCAAGGGAAATGTTGCTTAGGACTGTGAAGGGAAGTGGAGGCTGTGGGGTATGTGGGTGGAGACAAGTGCTTTGACAGCAGGAGACTGATTAGCATGAGATACAGTTCTCTCAGATCACCAGAGAGAGGGAGAGTGCTTCACAAGGAGCCAAATGTGAGAACGGTGCAGGGAGGGAGGCAGAACACCTCAGAACTGCATTGAGGCAGTGGTGCTGAAAGAAGGGAGATAGTATGAGTAACGTTAAGGAGCTACAATTGGGAAACTTTTTGGAGGAGGAGAGATGCTTAAAGAAGACTTCAGAAGTTTTCTTGTCAAGTTTGCAAGTACCACAAATATACATTGAAAATTTACATTATTCTTCACAAATTCTCTAAGATTTTTGAGGAGTTAATAGCTCATTTCATTGAAGCAAAATTATAAAGTTTTAGTCTAGGAGGAACTTGGATAGTACATTTATTTTGTTTACAATCACAAAGTCACAAGTTATACCTGTTTTCAGAGCTCCTGTCTTTCCTTTCTCATTAGTATTTTCTCAGCTGTATTCTGTATTAAACTGGTAAGCCAGACATTAATCCTAAGAGAAATGAGAAGGGGGTTAGCCAAAGACTTAAGAAAAATGTTAGACAAAAATGATATTTTATATCATGATATAAGGTATAAAAACTTGTAGATATAAATGACATGACCTCTTTTATTTAAACTTTAATTCTATTACTCACATGCCTGCAATCCCTGCTTTTTCTGGAGAATATTATTGACCATTACTAAATAAATCTGTCATTCCCATAACTTTTGGATCACAATGTATACTAGATTTGCCCATGTGAGAAGAGGCTCAATTTCAAATCAGCTACCAAGTTTGGAAGATCAGCCATTAAGACTTCTAATTTGGATCTTGTAGCTGAAACCTCTGCTAGTGTTCTCTGTTCATGATGTCATGATTTAGATGCATGTCACTCTAGATCACAAGGCACACATTGGCAGTATATTCATCATCTTCTGGAAAATGACTGCTTGCTTCTCTGAGGTGCCCACCAGGGTCACCTGAAACAGGATCGTGAGCACCCTTCATGTCCTATTCTGTACACACACCATGCAGATCTGATGATTTCCCAAGTAGTTGTTTCAGGGTTATTCAACAACTGAAAACCAAAACAAACCAAAACAGAAGTTTTTACCTTTGGGTCATGTTTAATTGTACCTGAAACCCCCTAAAACATACAAAGACTTTTCAGAATACCATTCCAGGTGCTAATGGTAAGAAAGAGTTTAGGACTTCTGGCCAAAATGAAGGTGTAGGTGGAAACACTGTGCCTCCTTGCACAACCAAGTTTAAAGACAACAAAGTTTTAGTAACAAAAACACAACCCAAACACGGAAAATTGAACTATACAGAAGTCCAATAACAACAAACCGTTCAGCCAGACCAGTAAGAGGGGTGGAGCTAGCAACTGGTGGAGCGGGGTCACGCAGGAAAACTCAGCCAGACTGACCCAGGTACATGGGTGGCGGTTGGCAGATCCCAGGTGTGGGGTTGCAACGGGCAGACCCAGTGAGGGCGTAAGGCAGGCTGACCTCAGTCACACATTCGTGCACAGATAAATCAGGCGAAGGAGCAAGCATTGAGAAAGATCACGCAGAGACCCCAACAGTGGGAAGCAGCAGAGGGGACTGCCATTGCCTCTCTTTGACCCTGCCCCCACATGCAGCATCACAACCCAGGGACTTGGGTTGCCCCGCCCTGGTGAACACCTAGGGCTGTGCCCCTCAATGTAATAGGCACAAACAGACCAAAATATTATGGCTCAAGAAGAACTCAGAGCCCCAGAGTCAATAACTCTAAGCAACCAAGAAATACCCATCCTACCAGATGCATAGTTCAAAACGCTGGTGATCAGGATGCTCACAGAAGTGGTTGATTTTAGTCACAAATTAGAGGAACATATGAAGGCTAAACTAATTGAAAGGAAGGGAAATGCACAGGAAACCAACAGTGATGGGAAGGAAACTAGGACTCAAATCAAGGAAGTGGACCAGCAAGGAAGAAAAAAATGACCAAAGAGAAAAAAATGAAGAAACAAGAATTCAAAAAAAAAAACAAAAACAAGGAGAAGCTCAGGAACCTTCAGGATATCTTTAAACATTCAAACATCCAAATTATAGGGGTACCAGAAGAGGAAGAGGAACAGCCACGAGTGAAAAACTTATTTGAACAAATAATAAAGGAGAACTTCCCCAGTCTGACAAAGGAAATAGACTTCCAGAAAATCCAGGAAGCTCAGAGAGTCCCAAAGAAGTTGGACCCAAGAAGGAACACATCTAAGCACATCATAATTACATTAACCAAGATGAAAATGAAGGAGAGAATCCTAGAAGCAGCAAGAGATAAGGGGACAGTCACCTACAAAGGAGCTTCCATTAGACTGTCAGCTGATTTCTCAAAAGAGACCTTATAGGCAAGAAAGGGCTGGAAAGAAGTATTCCAAATCATGAAATTCAGAGACCTACAACCAAGATTGCTCTATCCAGCAAAGCTTTCATTTAGAATGGAAGGACAGATAAAGTGCTTCTCAGATAAGGACAAATTAAAGGAGTTCATCATCAATAAGCCCTTATTATATGAAATGTTAAAGGGACTTATCTAAAAAAAAGAAGATAAAAAATACAAACAGCGAAAGGACAGCAAACTCAGTTATTAACGACCACACCTAAAACAAAAGCAAACTAAGAGGACAGCTAGATCAGGAGCAGAAACATAGAAATGAAGATCACATGGAGGGTTAGTAACAGGGGAGTGGGAGGAGGAGAAGGGGGGAGAAGGTACAGAGAATAAGTAGCATAGACGATACATAAAAAATAGATGGGGGAGGGCAAGAATAGTATGGAAAATATAGAATTTAAAGAACTTGAGACAAGTGGAAATAAACTAAAGGGGGGATGGTGGAGGAGGGGATTGTGCAGGATGGAGGGAAAAGAAGGGGGAGGAATAGGACAACTATAATGGCATAATGAATATAATATATTTTAAAAAAGGAAAGAATTTAGAATGACACACTGATGTGATCTTTACAAATATATGCACAAGTGTAATTTATTTTATGCTTTTAGTGCATACATGTGTGTGTGCACACTCACCAAACACAATGATTTCACCCACTGTATTCATCTAATCTATATACAGTGGGTGATGGACATAAGAACAGGAAGGATACCTGTTCATGTAAGGACATCCAGATTACTGAGAAGGTGCTTGGGGTGTTCCCAAGGGCCTGAAGGTTCAGATAAGCTGGTGATTTTCACTAGGGAGAGTATGACTACACCAAGGCAACTCCAATACTTTACCAAACCTCCAGAAGATAGGGCAGTTTTATAAACTATTTTCATCATGAGGATTTTTACCATCTAATCTTCCTCGCACCAGCCTAGCATTGTCTGTTGTCCAGCCCCCCTTGTGAAGGCTGTCTTTCTCCAACACCAGCCGAGAGTGAGCTGCTGATTCTTTATCCTTCCTTCTGCATCCTCCTTGTTCCATCTTTCTTCTTTTAATGTTTTCTTCTAAGACAAAAAAAGTGACAAGGGAAGAAATAATAATGAAACAGTAAAGAAGACACAAAACTATTGCCTTGGGTCTATGTTATATCTTAGTTGACCCTTGAGGTACAATTCTAGGGAGATGATATAAAATACCATATTTATGACTTTGACATTCATATCCAAGAAATTATGGTGTTTAAATATTCTCAGTTCCTGGTAATTTTTACCTTGATCTCAAATGCAACTTGGAAAGCAATGTGAGACAGTAGAAACATTAGAATTTCATTGTATAAAAGACCTGAGCTTGAACCCTCCTTGCTGTACCTGCTTTCTGTGACCTCTGGGCCAATGACCAAGCCTTGTAGTTACCAGTTTGTGTGTATTTAGGAGCTAATGAATCTTGAATATAGAAGTGGGAAGAAATAAAGGTTAAATACTGAATAGCTTTTCAGCAATTATTTGTTTTTTCTTATTGAATAGATAGGAACATGATTTTTTGTTCTCATATCCTTTAAAGTANTATAGAATTTAAAGAACTCAAGACAAGTGGAAATAAACTAAAGGGGGGGATGGTGGAGGAGGGGATTGTGCAGGATGGAAGGAAAAGAAGGGGGGGAATAGGACAACTATAATGACATAATCAATATAATATATTTTTAAAAAGGAAAGAATTTAGAATGACACACTGATGTGATCTTTACAAATATATGTACAAGTGTAATTTATTTTATGCTTTTAGCGCATACATGTGTGTGTGCACACTCACCAAACACAATGATTTCACCCACTGTATTCATCTAATCTATATAAAGTGGGTGATGGACGTAAGAACAGGAAGGATACCTGTTCATGTAAGGACATCCAGATTACTGAGAAGGTGCTTGGTTCCTTCTGTGTCCTCCTTGTTCCATCTTTCTTCTTTTAATGTTTTCTTCTAAGACAAAAAAAGTGACAAGGGAAGAAATAATAATGAAACAGTAAAGAAGACTATTGTCTTGGGTCTACGTTATATCTTAGTTGACCCTTGAGGTAAAATTCTAGGGAGATGATATAAAATACCATATTTATGACTTTGACATTCATATCCAAGAAATTATGGTGTTTAAATATTCTCAGTTCCTGGTAATTTTTACCTTGATCTCAAATGCAACTTGGAAAGCAATGTGAGACAGTAGAAACATTAGAATTTCATTGTATAAAAGACCTGAGCTTGAACCCTCCTTGCTGTACCTGCTTTCTGTGACCTCTGGGCCAATGACCAAGCCTTGTAGTTACCAGTTTGTGTGTATTTAGGAGCTAATGAATCTTGAATATAGAAGTGGGAAGAAATAAAGGTTAAATACTGAATAGCTTTTCAGCAATTATTTGTTTTTTCTTATTGAATAGATAGGAACATGATTTTTTGTTCTCATATCCTTTAAAGTAAGAAAAGATAATAACATTTATTGCAAACTTACATTGTCCCAGGACCTGGGCTAAGTGCATTGATACATTGTAATAACTTTATAAGTTTTAAACTACTATTATCTCAATTTTAGAGTCAAAGAAAATGAGGTGAATAGAATTTTAGCCAATTTGCCTGCAGTTGAAAACCAGACGACTAGCACCCTGGTTTTCCTACCTTGTCTGTGTTATCCGGTCAGCTACAAAACTGTTCATTAAAGCATCATATCCAAATTTGCCTTTCAAGTTAGCATTGTATGAAGTTCTAGGGGAAGATTTTTATCTAAAATAGTGAGTCAGTTAACTGCAACATTCTTATGATGTACATTGTTTGAATGTACTATTCTTTTTTTTAGTTTTTATTTGTAATTTTTTCAAAAACAGTGAAATCTTATCATTTGTGATGACATGGATGGCCCTAGAGGATATTATGCTAAGTGAAATAAATCAGAAAAAGAAAGGCAAATGCCATATGGTTTCACTTGTATGAAGACTCTAAAGAATAATATAAATGAACAAACAAAATAGAAACAGACTCATGGATACAGACAACAAACTGATAGCTGTCACATGGGAGGAGAGGTGGGGGGCTGGGTGAAGGGAGCAAAAAGTACACGCTGGTAGTTACCAAACAGTGATGGGATGCAAGTACAGCACAGGGAATATAGCCAATAAGGTAACAATTATGTATGGGGCCAACTGGGCTCTGGGCTAATTGGGTTCTAGGCTAATTGGGGGATCACTTTGTAAGTTATGCTATACTGTACACCTGAAACTAACATAAAATAATATTGATTGTCAACTGTGATTGGGTTATAGGAGAAGGTTAAGAGATAGATGAAAAATGAAACATTGGTGTTGGGTTCAGATAACAGTACTGACACTGAGTTGGTCCCCAGACTACCAAATGTCAATGAATGTTTTCCTGTGATCTACTCCCCCCTGATTCTCTACGTCTCTAGTTTAAATATGCTTAGTTATTAAAGTTAATCTCAGTATTTCCAAATTATCTTAATATAAGTGAGAAATTTGTTTAAAAAGATGCTAAATACATATTCATCCGATTAAAATTGAAAGATGATTATATATTTTTTAGATAGGACATACTTCTCAAAACAAAAAAAATTATTTATTTATTTTTTAGTTTTATTCTGTAGTTTTTTTAATTAAAAGTGTTTTATAATTTTTGAAAAAAGCATTTATTTTACTGGGAGCTATAATTAAAAGATACTCCTTAGTTAAACAGTCAAGTCTGAACTGATGCTGAAAACATAGAATCACCATTGTGGTAAACTTTCTTCTTATGCAGAACATAATCTTTGAGAAATGCTTAGGTCTCTAGCACCACTCATAAATGAGAAGCTTTCTGTATTCCCTCAAGAACCTTGTCTTTGCTAGTTTTTTTCTGTACCTATAGGCTCTGTTCCTTCTTTTTTTAATTTTTTAAATTTAATTCTTATTCAAGTACAGTCTTCTGTCTTATATTCCCAGCCCTGCCCCCACCAGTGCTCCCCACCTCCCTCCCCTTTTGGCCCCCCACCTTAATCATTGTCCATGTGTCCTTTATACTTACAAGAAATTTAAATGAATGAAAAAATAAAAGAAGATGAAGTTTCAAATAAATCAGTTTTTTGGCAATGGGGGACAGCTAATTATTTGCCTGGTGTAGCACCCATCCACCTTCCTATTGCTGGAGAAATGCGTGTGTGTGTGTGTGTGTGTGCACACGTGTGTGTTGGAGGTGAAGTGACAGGGTTGTGAAGCTCTTCAAGCACAGTCAGATCTGGTGATTCTCAAAAGACTTCTGCAGCCCCTAGGCTAAAATAATCTCTCTCTAAGGCTGATGATCCTGATGATCAATTTTATTTCTGTCCAGTAGGCTGCTGGAGGTGAGCGATATGAGTCTCCCTGAGTCCCTCTCCATGGTACATTCCAGCTTTCCTGTATGTTTGGCATCATTGTTGAATTTCGTCCCTTCGGTTGTCACCTCCACTTTCACATTCAAAACTCTTACTGAAGGGTTCGAAATGTCACAAAGGGAAGATGTCGGAATGTATGCTGAGTGATGTGTATCAATGTAAATGTTCATTTTAAAAAACACTGGTTTTGGTTGATTACAGCCTTTACAAAAGGAGTCTTAATGTATTCTAATCACAAAAAAATATTGTTTTTTAATCTACACCCAAGGATATGTCCATTGACTTTTAGAGAAAGGAGAGAGAAAGAACAGAGAGAAATATCAACAGGTGAGAGAAATGTTGATCGGTTGCCTCTCATATATGCCCTGACCAGGGTTCCAAGCTGCAACCCAGGTATGTGCCCCAACCAGAAATTGAGCCTGTGACTTTTTAGTGTATGGGATGATGCTCCAACCAACTGAGCCACACTGCTCAGGGCAGAGGAGCATGACTTTTAAAGACAAAGGCTGGTTTTGTTTCACTATAACACCTGTATTTCCATGAAAATACTAGTTTTCAACTTTATCGTAAAGTAGGTTTTTGGTAACAATTGTTTGTGTTTATATACAATACCAGCATTTGGGAGGAGGTTGGACCAGATTATGTCCAAACCTTCTTTCCAGAATTCATGAAATCTTCATGTACTTGAACAACCAAAAGGACAAAGGTCAGATATTAGCCTATGTACATACATGTATTAAGAACTGATGGTATAGTTTGAGAATAGAGAAGTGTGCCAGTGATATAATTGTTCTACAGAAATAATAAGTCGACACATTTTGGCTAAGTGAGAGGAGTCTCAGTTGGAACTGAGGGAATTCTTTAGTCTTCTCCAATTGATGGGCAGACACCTTCAGTCAGGTCCTTTGTGGCTCTCCTGGGATGCTCACATATATTGGATCATATGCTCTTTAGCACATTTTGCAGTCTCTTACAGAATTTTGGTTTCTCTCTTTTTCTATTTTGATTTTAATTTCTGTAATTTTGACAGTCATCTGTTTTATGGATGCCAGACATGGGAAAATTCCAGTGATATCTCCAAAGTGACAGGAGATGCTGCTGGAAACTTAAAGAACAAAAGCTGAGAAAGAGAAGACACAAATGCTACAGTTTAGTCTACAAGTCTTTGCCTCTATCACACGTAGCACACAGACACACAGTAATCTGCATCCATATGTGCTTATTGATTAAAGAGGAACCTGTTAGTTAGAATCTTGATTAATCTGAACATGATTAGCAATAGCAGATTTTCACCTGTGAATTTATTTTGTATTTCTTTTTTTAACTTTTATTTTATTATAAAAATTTTCACTATCATTTATCTTTCCTATGCCCTCTTCGACCTCCGCCCACCCTCTCTTGCTCAGTCATCAGACTGTTGTTTGTGTCCATGAATTCTTTTCTTTTTCCCCTCCATTCCTTCACACCCCAATCCCCCAACGATCAAGCTGTTAGCCTGCTCTCTGTTGTTAATTTTAAGGATTAATCATTATTTACCTGAAGTTGCTATTAACTGCTTAAGGCCTAGAATACAATAGTAAGTTACACTGTTAAAGAGAGTATTTATTTTTATTTTTATTTAATTCTTGTTCAAGTACAGTTTTCTGTCTTATATTCCCAGCCCTGCTCCCCCCAGTGCTCCCCAACTTCCTCCATTTCCACCCCCACCTTAGTTATTGTCCATGTGTCCTTTATACTTGTTCATGTGAGTCCATCCCCTTTTCCCCTGTGATTCTCTCCCCTCTACTTTCTGGACCTGTCAGCCTGTTCCGTATTTGAGTGTCATTGGTCGTATTTTGCTTGCTCGTTTGTTTTGTTGTTTAGATTCCTGTTAACGGTGATATCATATGGTATTTGTCTTTCACCGCCTGGCTTATTTTGCTCAGCATAATGCTCTCCAGTTCCATCCATGAGGTTGCAAAGGGTAGGAGCTCCTTCTTCCTTTCTGCAGCATAGAATACCATTGCGTAAATGTACCATAGCTTTTTGATCCAGTCATTGACCGATGGGCATCTAGTTTGCTTCCAACTCTTGGCTATTGTAAATTTTGCTGCTATGAACATCGGGGTGCATAAGTTCTTTTGGATTGGTGTTTCAGGGTTCCTAAGATATATTTCTAATAGTGAAATTGCTGGGTCAAAAGGCACGTTCATTTTTAGTTTTCTTAGAAAATTCCATACTCTTTTCCATAGTGGTTGTACCAATCTGCAGTCCCACCAACAGTGAACTAGAGTCCCCTTTTCCCCACAATCTCTCCAGCACTTGTTTGTTTCTGTGTTTATGATAGCCATTCTGACTGGTGTAAAGTAGTATCTCATTGTGGTTTTAATCTGCATCTCTCTGATAGCTAGCGATATTGAGCATCTTTTCATGTGTCTCTGGATCCTCTGTATGCCCTCCTTGGAGAAATGTCTGTTCAAGTCCTTTGTCCATTTCTTAATTGGGTTGCTCGTCTTCTTTGAGTGGAGTCCTGTGAGTTCTTTGTATATCTTGGAGATTAAACTTTTGTCTGAGGTATCATTGGCAAATATGTTTTCCCAAGCTGTTGCTTCTCTTTTTATCTTGATACTGTTTTCCTTAGCCATGCAGAAGCTTTTAATTTTGATGAGATCCCATTTGTTTATTCTTTCCTTTATGTCCCTTGCTCTAGGGGACATATCAGTAAATCTTGCTGCATGGAATATCTGAGATTTTCCTGCCAATGTTCTCCTATAGGGCTTTAATGTTTTCCCGGCTTATATTAAGTCTTTTATCCACCTTGAATTTATTTTGGTGTATGGTGTAAGTTGGTGCTCAAGTTTCATTTTTTTTGCATGTAGCTGTCCAGTTTTCCCAACATCATTTGTTGAAGAGGCTTTACTCCATTTTATGTTATTGCCCCCTTTGTTTAATATTAATTGACTGTAGAGAGTTGGGTTTATTTCTGGGCTCTCTGTTGTATTCCATTGGTCTATGTGCCTGTTTTTATGCCAGTACCAGGCTGTTTTGATTACAGTGGCCTTATAATACAGTTTGATATCAGGTATTGTGATCCCTCCTACTTTGTTCTTCTTTCTCAAAATTGCGGCTGCTATCCGGGGTCTTTTATGGTTCCATATAAATTTTTGAAGTGTTTGTTCCATGTCTGTGAAATATGCCATTGGTACTTTCATAGGTATTGCATTGAATCTGTAGATTGCTTTGGGTAGTATAGACATTTTGGTGATGTTAATTCTTTCAATCTATGAACACAGTATATGTTTTCATTTGTTTGTGTCTTCCTTGATTTCTTTCTTCAGTGTTGTGTAGTTTTCTGCATACAGGCCTTTAACCTCCTTGCCTAGGTTTATTCCCAGATATTTTATTTTTGTTTTTGCAATATCGAATGGGATTTTTTTTCTTGATTTCTGCTTCTGCTGTTTCATTGTTGGTATACAAAAATGCCTTTGATTTCTGGATATTAACTTTGTATCCCGCTGTTTTGCCAAATTCATTTATTAGTTTGAGCAGTTTTTTGGTAGAGTCTATAGGATTTTCCATGTACACTATCATGTCATCAGCAAACAATGACAATTTTGTTTCCTCCTTGCTGATTTGGATGCCTTTTATTTCCTTTTCTTTCTGATTGCTGTGGCTAGAACTTCTAATATTATATTGAATAGAAGTGGTGAAAGTAGACAACCTTGTCTTGTTCCTGATCTTAGTGGAAAAGCTTTTAGTTTTTGACCATTGAGTATGGTGTTGGCTGTAGGTCTTTCATATATGGCCTTTATTATATTGAGGAATGTTCCCTCTATTCCCACTTTGCTGAGTACCTTTATCATAAATGGGTGTTGTACCTTATCAAAACCTTTTCCCCTGTCTATTGATATGATCATGTGGTTTTTGTCTTTGCTTTTGTTAATGTGATGTGTTACATTCACTGATTTATGAATATTGAACCATCCTTGCATCCCTGGAATAAATCCCACTTGGTCGTGGTGTATGATCTTTTTGATGTATTGTTGGATGCAATTTGCCAATATTTTATTAAGGATCTTAGCGTCTATGTTCATTAGTGATATTGGCCTGAAGTTTCCTTTCTTTGTTGTGTCTCTATCTGGCTTTGAAATTAGGATGATGCTGGCCTCATAAAAAGAGTTTGGGAGTTTTCCTTCCTTTTGGATTTTTTGGAATAGTCTGTGAAGAATAGGGGTTGGCTCTTGCTTGAAAGCTTTGTAGAATTCTCCTGTGAAACCATCTGGTCCAGGGCTTCTGTGTGATGGGAGTTTTTTGATTACTGCTTCAATTTCATCTGCTGTTATTGGCCTGTTCAGGTTTTCTGCTTTTTTTTTATTGAGTTTTGGAAGATTATATTTTTCTAGAAATTTGTCCATTTCACCTAGGTTTTCAAATTTCTTGGCATACAATTCCGCATAGTAATTTCTTACAATCCTTTGTATTTCTGTGGTATCAGTTGTAATCTCTCTTTTTTCATTTCTGATTGTGTTTATTTGGGTCCTCTCTCTTCTTTTTTTGATGGGCCTACTTAAAGGTTTGTCTATTTTGTTTATCTTTTCAAAAACCAACTCCTGGATTCATTGATCCTTAGAATTGTGCTTTTAGTCTCTATGTCATTTAATTCTTCTCTGACCTTACTCATTTCCTTCCTTCTACTTGCTCTGGGCAGTCTTTGTTGTTATTCCTCGAGTTCTTGTAGGCGTAGGGTTAGGTTGTTGGTTTTAAATGTTTCTATCCTCTCTAGGTAAGCCTGTATTGCTATGAACTTCCCTCTCAGGACTGCCTTCACTGTGTCCCATAAATTTGGGTTGTTGTGAGTTCATTTTTATTTGTTTCCAGAAACTTTTTGATTTCTTTTCTAATTTCAATATTTACTCATTCGTTGTTTAATAGCATACCATTCAGTCTCAATGCTTTTGGGTGTTTTGTTTTTTTTCCTGTGGGGTTGGTTTCCAATTTCAGTCCCTTGTGATCAGAGAAAATGCTTGGTATGGTTTCTATTTTCCTGAATTTGTTGAGACTCGTTTTGTGTCCTATCATGTGGTCTATCTTTGAAAATGTTCCATGTGCATTTGAAAAGAATGTGTATTTAGCTTCTTTGGGATGGAGGGCTCTATATATATATCAGTTAGGTCCATTTTATATAGGGTGTTGTTTAATGCTGCAATATCTTTGTTGATATTTTGTTTGGAAGATTTGTCCATTTTTGACAGTGGGGTGTTAAAATTCCCTACTATAATTGTGTTGCGGTCAATATCTTTCTTGAGGTCCTCTAGGATTTTCTTTATATATTTGGGTGCTCCTGTTTTGGGTGCATATATATTTACAATGTTAATGTCTTCTTGGTGGATTCTTCCCTTGAGTATTATGAAGTGAACTTGTGGGTCTCTCTTTATGGCCCTGTTTTTGAAGTCTATTTTGTCTGATATGAGAATTGCTACCCTGGCTTTTTTTTCTTGTCCATTTGCTTGGAACATTTGTTTCCATCCTTTCACTTTTAGTCTGTGGTGGTCTTTTGACCTGAGGTGGATCTCTTGCAGGCAGCATATGTGTGGGTCATGCTTTCTTATCCATTCAGCTATTCTATGTCTTTTAATTGGTGCATTTAATCCATTTACATTTAAGGTTATTGACAGGTACTTATTCATTGCCATTTGTGTACCTGTGTTCCCCTCTGTCTCTCTCTTCCCCTTCCTTTCCTTAAAGCAGCCCTTTTAGTAATTCTTGTAGAGCTGGTTTGGTGGAAGTGTATTCTTTTAGACTTCTTTCATCTTGGAAGCTCTTTATTTGGCCTTCTATCTTGATTGAGAGCCTTGCTGGGTAAAGTAGCCTTGGTTGTAGGCCTCTGTTTCTCATTACTTGGAATATTTCTTGCCATTCTCTTTTTGCTTGGAATGTTTCCATTGAGAAGTCAGTAGCCAACCTTATTGGGACCCCCTTGTATGTTACTTCCTTTTTCTCTCTTGCTACCTTTAGGATTCTCTCTTTGTCTTAAAGTTTTGCCATTTTAATGATGATGTGTCTTGCAGTAGGCCTCTTTGGGTTCTACCTACTTGGGACTCTCTGCAATTCTTGGATTCGTGTGACTTTTTCTCTCCTCAACTTAGGACAATATTCTGTTATTACTCTTTCAAGTAGGTTTTCCATCCCTTGCTCTTCTTCTTCTCCTTCTGGTATTCTTATTATTCGGATATTATTACGTTTCATATTGTCTTGCATTTTTCTTAAACTCTCCTCATTTTTTCTAATTCTCTTTTCCATTACTTGGTCCATCTGGGAGATTCTTTCTACCCTGTCTTTGATCTCGCTTATGTGGTCTTCTGCCTCATCAATCCTACTCTTCATACCTTCTACTGTGTTCTTCAGTTCAGAAATTGTATTCTTCATTTCCTCTTGGCCTTTGCTGATGGTTTTTCCTTTTTCATGTTGGTATAGTTTGTGGAGAGTTCATTGTAGCTCCCCTGTAGTTTCTGGTAGCTCATTGTAAGCTCTTTGAATTTCCTGATAACCAGTGCTTTGAATTCAATATCTGATAGTTGACTTGCCTCTATTTCATCTAACATTCTTTCTGAAACTTCATCCTTTTCTTTCATCTGGGGATTGTTTCTTTGTCTTCCCATTGTTTGTGTTGCCCTTCTTGTTGGTCTGAGCTTCTTAAATTGATCTGTTCTGGTTCCCTGGGTTTATGGTGTGAACTTCTGTGATAGGATANCTACTCTTCATACCTTCTAAGTTGTTGTTCAATTCAGAAATTGTATTCTTCATTTCCTCTTGGCCTTTGCTGATGGTTTCTATTTCCTTTTTCATGTTGGTATAGTTTGTGGAGAGTTCGTTGTAGCTCCCCTGTAGTTTCTGGTAGCTCTTTGTAAGCTCTTTGAATTTCCTGATAACCAGTGCTTTGAATTCAATATCTGATAGTTGACTTGCCTTTTTTTCATCTAACATTCTTTCTGAAACTTCATCCTTTTCTTTCATCTGGTGATTGTTTCTTTGTCTTCCCATTGTTTGTGTTGCTCTTCTTGTTGGTCTGAGCTTCTTAAATTGATCTGTTCTGGTTCCCTGGGTTTATGGTGTGAACTTCTGTGATAGGATACCTGTGAAATTCAGTGATGCAGTCTCCTGCAGGTACTTGGTATTCTCCACTTCTACTTTCTCCTCTTTTTGGTTTCCAGCTGGTCAAATCTTTTCTTCTGGTCTCCCTAGCTACAGCAGCCTGAGGGGCTATTAGTGTGGCCTTTCTCATGTCTCGGTGAACTCAACTGGTCTCACCAGTGAGACCAGAAGGATCTCCCAAGATCCAGACTGGCGCTGCTCTCCCACTCCCCACTGAGAGCAGATTTTCCCCCAGGCTTCCCAGCCCTGGACTGACATGAGGGCACGCGCTCTCAGCCAGGCTTTCTTGGTCTCGCAGGATTGGGCGTGGACCTCTCCCAGTACTGTGGTGAACACACAGGGCAAGTCACAATTCTTCCAAGCTGGCAACCACAGCCTGACTCCCAGGTTTTTCAGTCTGTGCCCTGCTGGGTAGGGAGGGAACTGATGGCTGGCTCTCTTCCAGGGGCCTTGCTAGCAGCCTGGGGCTCTCCGAGACTGTGGGAGAGCTGACTCAGACCCTGCGCTACAGGGAATACACGGGTGACTCTCAGTTCTCCAAGCCAGCAACCATGGCCTGACTCCACTAGTTATCAGAGCTCTCTGGTTTGCTTCCCAATGCCTACTCCTCTCTGCCACTACAGGCAAACTGATCTCTCCTGGTGTTTTCCAATCTGCGCCCTGCTGGATAGGGAGGGTGCCAGTGACTAGTTCTCTCCCAGGGTTCTTGTTGCTCTCCCTCAGCTCTCAGAGACCAGGGCAACCCAGCCAGGGCTCTGGCGCAGCCAGGCGGAGGGCCTGCAGCCTCTGCGCTGTTCCCTTTTACCTTGATGATCTGCATTCGTCTCCTGTCCTCAACCTCTGGTCACTCAGTGTCCAATACACTTTCTGGAGTCCTGCCTTCCTATATGCTGGGTCTCTGTTGGGTATCCACTGCGCTCCTCTGCAGATCAGCCCGGTTTTTCTCCGGTGTGTGGAGGGAAGTGAAATACTTTGTCCTACTCTGCCGCCATCTTCCTGATCTCTCCTAAAGTGAGTATTTTTGGCTAAATTAATGAATGAAGGCAATTAGTCTCATATGCCTCAAATAAAATGACACTAAAAAAGTATGTTTTGGGCTATCACTTATGATTCATTTTTTAACTTCTTATTTTGAGATATAAAACTTATAGAAAATTGCAATATTACTAAGAATTACCATGGATCCTTCACTCAGATTTCTCAAAATTACTATTTTACAATATTTTTCTCTCTCTATTATATACATCTAATCTTTTCTAAATTGTTTTAGAGTCAGTTTCAGAGATGATACTCTTTAACCTCTAAATATTTCAATGTCTTCCTATTAAACTAGTATATTCTCTCACATTACCATGGTGTAATTATCAAAATTAGAAAATTAATACTGATTCAGGACTACTATGTAGTCTATATAGCTTGTTCAGATTTCACCAATTATCTTAATAATGTCCTGTCAGTATGAAATTATAGTTAAGTATAATTATGACAGCTTTTTTCCTTAAAAAATAACATTTGCTTATGTATTCTTAACACATTTGAAAATATACACTGTATATTATATTTGTGTGCAAGTGTTTTTTCTCTGAAAAAAGCATATATATGTATATATGTATATTATATATATGATAAGTATATGTGTGTGCACACACACACACACATATCCAAATTTTCAATGAGGCGACTGGCCTCCAAAAATCTGATGGAACTGTGGAGTGAACAGTGGCACTGGGCACTTCAGAGAAAGGAATACCCAGCATGTATCTGCTCAGACATGAGGGGCATTTAGGTAAAGTGATGTATAAATTTCTCAAGGTATGTGCTTGGTTCTGTCCTGCTTGGTGGGGCCTGAAAACAGATGGTATTTGGGAATATAAATCTAGTGTGTTTTCAGAGGCTTTTGAGGTGAGAAAATTGAAATGGGCATTTAAGATATTTATTGTGAGAAGTGCTGAAGAAGATAAAAAGAGAGGGGCAGAAGGTGAAGGAGCTTATAGGCATTGATGCCTGTCTGACACTGGTGAAAAATAGGGGGGCATATGATGAGTGTAAGACAACAGCAGTGTTCTCAGAAAATTCAACCAGGTCATTGGGAGTCCGTGAGCCAAGTCCTCAACAGGAAGAGTCTCAGGATGATCAAGAACCGGCTTCTTTGGTACCCCTGCTCTGCTGTTACATCGACTGGAAATAGCCAGTGGGAAGCATGGCTCTGGACGCTTGCCAGAGTAATGGGTCCACAGGACAGCAGTTGGGTACATTAGTCAACTCTCTGTTTGTAGCAGGTGATGGTGCATTTCACATAGGCAAGTTCATTTGGTTGCATTGCGTCACTATCTGAGATAGTTTGGGCACACTAGTAGTCAACATGAAGGGGAACAAGTAAGTAAATAAAGAGTGTGAGTTCCCACTCAGCACATTTGACAAATTACAAGTGCTCCATAAATTTAGTTGACTAAATATTAGTCTTGGCACCCATGTCCCACATAAGTTTCTAAGTGGTTATAGAAAATATCTAAATATCAACGCTAACATTCCAGTTTGAATTAAAACATTTTTAGTGACACACAATTGCTACTGCAGTAATAGAAATATCAAATATCTAATACACATTATGAGTTGACCTCAGAAGCACTACATTTATATATGAAGTCTGTTCAGAAAGTATCTAGCCTTGTAATATGAAAACTAGAGACATTTATTGAAGATGCAAGATACAAGAAACATTGTACATAAGGCAATGATGCATCAGTTCCCTTTAAGGTAGGCACCTTGGACCTCACACAATTCTCCCAATAACTATCAGCTGCCTGTTGTATTTTCCTGAATTTCACTGACACTCTGAAATCTCTTCCCTTTCAAAGGTGATTTTAATTTGAGGGAAAGCCAGAAGTCACAAGGCACCAAATCTGGGCTGTAGGAAGCCTGAGTTACCTGGGTGATGTCATGTTTTGCCAAAAAACTCTGCATGAGACGTGACGCAGAAGCAGGTGTGTTGTTATGATGGAGCTGTCAATCACCAATTGTCCATAGCTGTGACCTTCTGAATCATCCAAATAGTTTCCATGGAGGAATGTTCAAGTGTAATGAAAAATTTGATGCAGATTTGTTGCTTTACTCACTCAGGCATTTTGAATGCAACAACCACACAAGCACACATGTTTACTCAACAGCATGTACTGCCCCCCGCAATTAACCAGTACAGTGAAGCTGTCATTGTTCATACACACACATTCCAGTCCTCTCTCCTTGGCTGCCAGGTGACATTGATATTGTACACAACATTCTCATTATCTTAACAATGGCAGAAATTTTCAGACAAACCTCGTATGTACATATATACATATATACACACATCAGTACTTTTGATGATTATATATGTACATATATATGTATGTATGTATATGTATATATATGTATACACTCCTCAAAAGTATGATTAATTTTTCCACTTGTTTTTGTTTCTTTATATTAAACAAAACTTAATATTGTTTTTGTCACAACTTACATTAAAGTGAAAATACACATTTAAACTTACAGTCTGCATGTAAATGCAGACCTGTTTCAGAATTTGTGAATATTTTCCAGCTGCTTTGTGATAGGAAGCCAATTATGTACAATACATCATAGAAAGAGAGCAATTACATTCATTTTCTTGGGCCCTGAGAAATTTGATAAGGTTGACACTTAGCACATTGAGCTGTGAGAGCAGTTAATTTTTTAAAAGGCGTAAAATATAGGCCAGTTGAACTGAAGCTATTTGTTTTTAAATTGTTGGAAACTGTGTTACCTTAGATGCTTTCAGATGACAGGAGGGAGTGAAAAAATTAATTTAGAAATTTATTCTAAATGCAAAATCAGTACTATGCTCATTCAAATAAAACAAAATACTTCATTCTAAGAAGAAACCAACTTCTGGAACCTAATAGCTTCAGATGGGGCTGGACCTTTGTAGAAACTGTGAAGGTAAAGTTTTTTCACTCCTAATGTTATTTTACTAATCTTTTTTCTATTTAGAATGATGCTTCTTCTTTTTTTTCTGAAAGGCACCCAGAATGCATATTTTCTTCTCTTATTAAAATTTTTTTCATGGAGGCAGGCCAGTCTATCAGTCCTGTGAGGTAGGTGACTCACAATTCCAAGTCCACAGAGTGTGTTTCCATTTGTTCATTTGTTGGGCATCTCTAATGGGACAGATGCTGTACAACCTATTCAACACATACGTGTACATTGAAAGGTCACATACTAGGCACAGTAGTGGTACAGAAAAGGTTTCACTGTACTAGACCTTGGAGCAAATTTGCTGTACGGAAGTATTCATCAGAGAAGGGACAATGCAATCCAGTCATTAGGAGTAATCAGCAATGTAGGTGTGGGAGCAGCATGATACATTTGGAAAATTGTAGGTGATGCATGAAGCCCAGAGCAACTGACATGGTGACAATATGTCCAGATTTTCTGGGATCATTCTAGTTTACATCTGTTGTCCTGGCATAATTAGTAACCAGTATTTACTTTGGGTTGCAAATGTCTAGTTGTGAATATCATATGATCCCTTCGAGCATGAAAAAAATGTGAGAAAAATGGATTATGACCTTGAAGAGATAGTTAGGGATTGAATTATGTGTATGTCATATGCCAAAGCAAGGTATTTGAACTTTATTTTATGGCAGTGGGAAGTTTCTATTCCATCTAACTAAAAAATGAGAAAAAACATATCAGAGGTCTGAAGGCAAAGTGTCAGGCATTAATGAAGTGGGGGGAGGTATTATTGCAGGATCCCTTGCAGGTAACATCAGTTAATGGCACATAAATAACCTCTCATTTCAGATGCTGGTGGTCCTATAGCTGCATCCGTCTCTGCGTACAGACACTAAGGCCTGTCAGCTGGACGACTGCCTTTGCTATTTAAGTACCAATGTTAACAAAATTTTTCTAGGCATGTCTACTAAATAAAAAAGTTCTCATCACTTCTCGGCCTTTTGGCTAAGATCAAGTGTAGTATCTGTTCTTATCAGTTTAATAAAAAAGTTCATGGGTATTGTTTTCAGGTAATTTGTGGAAAGAATGATGTTTCAACTATATTAAAATCCCATGTGTAGGTTTCTGAAAGGTGTATCTAATTTTAAAAGGAAGACAAATTGATGATAATCTCATCTATGCTGCTTTGCCTGCTTGTGGTTGTTTCTCCTGTTCTTGCCTCTGTGTCATAGGTGGTTCAGAATTTAGTGCGGGACTTTGAGCTGTAACAAGTTCTTTACATTGTTGCCTACATTTCTGACTGTTCTGGAAATTTTGCATTCTTGTAATTTCTGTTAATTAACTTTTAAGATAAGTTTGGGGACTCTGAGTGATTAATACATGTTTAGTAGATTAATGTATGTTCAATTTGATATTCAGGACAATTTTAATTTTATTTTTTATTTGCAACATTGTCGGAATTTCATCCAGAATCTATAGAGATATGTGGACTTTCTCAGGGATTAAACAGTTTAACTTGATTTTTTTTGTGTTCTGTGAAAATTCGCCAAGGATAAGAAAACTTACAAATGTTCTTCATAAAAATGATTTGTATACTCTGTTGCCACAAGTGGAAGGTGTCAAACAAGGAAATTTAAAAATTCCTAAGCATTTATTTTAAAGAGATTGGAAGTGACAAATGAATCACTGTAAGAGGTAAAATGTTATAATGTCTAGAAAAAGAATATCAAACAGAAACAATATTAGATGAATAGTACTATTTCCTTAACATTCTCCAAGTGTAAAGGTTCTATTGATTATGCTAGTGAAACTTGATAGAAATACTCTTAATAATATTTCACCTCTCTTGTTCAGATTCTATATTTACAAAGCAATTAATGTTCAACCATTTGTACTTTTGTGTCAAACTTTCCATCAGCAAGAACCATGGGTTGATGAAATTACCTTTTTTTGGCAAATTTAATGTTTTATTATCAAATAATAAATCAGCACCTAGATCATAAACCATTCTTTGATGAACTTGCCTATAATAAATGAATTTCTCATGGTCAATTCAAATACACCTGCACTGATACATTTACAGTGTAGTGGTTAAAAGAACTCTTGAATCTGTGTTAATAGCCTACGTACTAGCTACATGACCTTGGGCAAATCAGGAGACGGTCTCTTTATTTTGAAAAGAATAATAATAACATAGACTTCAAGGGACCATTGTGATAGTAACATAACAGAAGAAAAAAAGTGGCACATGGTACATACTCAGTGAACTTGAACTGTTGCTGCTGCTACTAATAATACTCTTGTCATCGAAACTTTCTTGTCTGTTTAAACAGAAAAAAGAACAGCTTTGAAGATTGTCAGCTTAGATAGCCTATTAGTCTTATCAATACATAAGTAATGGAATTCAGGGTAGAATAAGATGTACGGTTTGATAAAAGTAGTAATGTAAGTGTGGTTTTGCTATTCAGAGTTATTAAACATTTTGTTCAGTTCAAGTTTAACCAGTTATATAGAAAGACACATTCATGTCTAATTCTAGGGTTCACTCATTTAGTGATACATGGTTTTGGTTCTATAACCTGAGTTTTAATGAATGGATATTCTTTGGCCTGATCCATATACACTATATTTGTTTCTTACAATTAGGAGAGCAATTAAAGTGAATCAAGCCAAAGTTAGATCATTGTACTACAGTCTGGGTTCACCTTCATGAAATTGAGTATTTTATTGCAATAAAAATGTAGACAATATGCTGTAATTTATGGCAATTAAGAGTATTCTGCATTTCAAGCTTTAATTAAAGGTTTTTATCTTAATAGATGCCACAAAATGTATTCCAATGCTTTGCAAAATTAACTCATTTCAACTCCTAAATGGGAAGTTCAAGTAAAAATGATTCTGTTGCAGTATTTAGGAGTCCTATTTATTCACAAGTTTCTGCTCTAAAAACACTGAAAACAAGCTACACAATTAAGTCCTTTGCGATGTGGGCTAAGCAGCATCCCAGAGAAGGTTCACCACAGTCACAGTCCCAAGAGACTCCTTCCATCCCACACTGCTGCCCTATCAGACTGTTATCTCTTTCTCTCACATTTCCTGATAATTGCATTGAATTATCACACACAGTGTAAGGCTGTGAAGAAGAAAGGTAATTGCATGGTGATATAATGAACTAGAATTGGGGTTTGCAATATTCATCTTAAAAAAAACAAGTTCTATTGGCTCATGCACAGTGAAATGGTTAATAAGCAAATTTCAAGACATAGGCATTTAAAAAGTCTACAAAATGATCAATTTCATTTTTACACAGAGAATTAAATTCTTACTAGCCAACTCATTCATTCACTCATTCTACAAATATTCATAGTAATATGAATAGAGTAGAGTGATCACAGTAGAGTGATCACCAGTTGCAATGAGTAAAGATGAGCCTGGGAAGCAGAAAGCTGAGCAGAGATCCTGTCCTAAGATGACCTGTGGGGTCAGGCAGGGACAGAGGCACCAGGGAACTATCAAGCAGTGAAAGGTAGAGGGATAATGAGACCAAACAAGTTGGTGTCATAGTATATAAGAGAGGATAAAGAATTAATTTTATCTATGGATTTAATGCAAATTTTTACTTTATTAGATGTATTTCCAAATATGAGTTAATTAGAAAGTTAGCCTCTCATGTGGAAGAGACACTGACTCGTTAATCAATTTTGAGAATGAGAACAGGAATGCACACATCAGTGTCAGAATTTGTTCCTTAGTTCATTTGTTTGTATTACTATTTGCCTGGCTCTTGCTAGTTGGCTGGAACTGTGCTAGGTGAAATGGACAGAGCAAGGAATAGACATGACAGCATCTTCCTTCTGAATCTTATACAATCTGGTGGGAATAAGAGGCTGGAGTGTTGTGCCCTCCTGGTTGATTTATATGGTGATTATCACCTTATTTTTCCCCATATGGCATTTGTTGCAGGGACTGCACCACCAGGACAAATCCATGTAAGTCCGTCCGTATCTTTTTTATGTACGGCCAATGTTTTTCTCAAGTTAGAGTTATTCTCTTACTAAAGCATGTAATTAATTATTTACTGTGCATTTAACATTTCTTTTCTGCTAGTGGATGCTGGGTTAACTTGGGAAATAAAAAAAGGTTAGAAATAAATTGTCTTTGCCCTCATGAAACTCAATGTACAGACTCATATCTAAAATGATATGAAAATAAAATAAAAGTTATATATGTATAACTAAAAAAAATTTGGATTAGGTAATTAAAGTACAATGAAGGAGGAATGTTTAACTTACTGCCAATTCCTTTGTTTCAGCCCATATGCTATTTGTTCAGCAAGAGGACCCTCTGAGATTCTTTTTGGAGGCACAGTATCAAGATACTGGAAAATATTATCAAAATACTTCTGATCCCTAACAATAATGAAAAGTTGAAAAAAGAGCTGCCCATCAAAAAGTGCTCTGAGATAGTTAACTCTCTATCACTGAAAATCATCAATATCATCATTAGTTTATGATAAAATCTAACATGTATAGAGCAATTATTAAATGACAGATATTTTTAGTGCTTTACCTTTATTTTTTCACATAAAATTAAAAAACCAACTAAGTCAAAAAGTTTCTAAATATTTTATAATTTTTAAAGAACTTATCATCACCATAATCATTATCATCACTGTTATTCATTGCTATTTCCAAACAGTAGGGGTCTCAAACCTTTGTTAATTTTTGATCTGCAATTATTAGTTTCTAGTTTCCTGTCATAATGAGGACATAATGTCACCTATTAATATTTCTGCTTTGACAACCTGATTGGTGATTTACTTATGCCTGCATAGGAAGTCGATTATTGTGGATGTTTTAAGACATTTGTACATAAGTGTTAGGAATTTACGGTTAATTATACTTTTCTGCATAGATTTTATAAACTGTTTCCTAAATGTATTTTGCTCGGAATTTGAACTTGGTTTGTACCAAAATTTGCAGTATTTGACATTGCCCTCATTACCTATTTATTAGGCCCATCCTTTGATTTTTAATTATTTTGACTAATTTTTCATTAGATGCATTTTAGTGGAAACAAAACAAAATGTCCTGGAAGCTCATTCCTTTCCACATTTAGGTAGCTAAGCAACAATGTGTCTAACAGATCTAGATTAGTTCAATATGAATTAAAATATGTCCTTACGTTTCCTAATGCATAGTTTATCTGATTGGATGAACAAGTTGGTGTAAGGATAGAATTCTGCAGGTCCCCTGAATGAAGACAATTATTTTTTAGACTGGAAGCTTCTTATTGCTTCTTGCCTCCTGTCTTTACAAACATGAAAGTGTTACGGAGCAAGTTTGTTCTTTTGAAACACTTTGCCTGGAGCATCCAAGCCAAATGTATACCTTGACACAGTATGGCAAGAAGATAAGTTTCAATACACTTGGTTTCCTATTTGCCTATGAGATTTCCTGACAATTCACATTATATGTTACCGAATGACATTACAGTGTTCATGCCCACATTTTATGACACTGCCTTTCAAATACATATGTGGCTTTGCTGTTCGAGCTAAGCTAAACCTGGGCATTTATATATTATGATAATAAATTTAGATACATTTATTTATCTTTATTATAGATAGATATGACCTTTGTTTTTGTTTTTTTAATGCTTGTTTTGTTTTTGTTGTTTTTCTCCTCTTACTCTTCTTCTTTTCCTTCTTTCTTTTACTGTAGGATGGTATTTGCTTTCCTTTGTTATTTGGTTATGTGCTCTTTCAGAAAATCTTAGTTCATCTTTTTTATGGTTAGCTTTATAGCAGCGATATTATATAGTGAGTAAATTTTATTTTTCAAGAATATGCATTTATTTCTTACTCTACATGATATAATTAATATGCTTCCACTACCTTCCACCTCTTTTCTCCCTTTTCTGAGGCTAATTTGTTATATTTTAGGTTGTTAAATTTGTAACCCACTACAGGTTTCCTTTATATTTATGATATTAGTTATATTTATAATGATTACCTTATTAATTCTAAGTGTCATGTTTTGCTCTTCTTACACTTCATCTCTTTTGCCCTTTTTATAATTTTAGAGTATAAACAATAAAATGTTATAAACTTGTAAATGATAAAATTTTACCTCATATATACATACAAATTCCCACTGATATTTTTATTTAACCCAATATTTGAGTGCATTCAGTGCTTCCTTTAAGTTCTTTGGCACAGCTTTTTCATTCACCTCTAGTTTTGCTGGTTGATTCCCAGTAGGTCTTTTCAAGAAGAGTGTGTGATCACTATATTTCATGATACCATTTTCCATTGTTTACTAAAATATGATGGTTTTCCCTTTAGGTTAGACTTAATATTTTTTTTCTAGATGGCCAAAAGTTTATTTAAATCTCTGTAGCTCCTTATCATTACCAATTTTTAGAAATTATTTATTTATTTATTTTTAGAGAGAGGGGAAAGGAGAGAGACCGAGAGGGAAACATTGATCTGTTGCCTTTTGCACACCCCCAAATGGGGGCCTGGCCCACAAGCCCAGAAATGTGCCCTGAGCAGAAAATGAACTGGCAACCTTTTGGTTTGCGGGACAATGCCCAACCCCCTGACGATACCTGTTGGGGCTTTATTAATTTTTAGCTTGGTTTAATTTGACTGGATCAGTCTTTTTTCCCTTCAGACATGGTGCATTCTTTCAATTTTCTAAATATGAGTTGAGAAACGTTTTATCTAATTGTACCATTGAAATCTTTTTCTTGATTCATTTGTTTAGTTTTCTTCTGTAGGGATACCTGTTACACATAAGTTGAATATTAATCATCTAGTGTCTCTATTATTGTCAGTTAATACTTTTAACCTCTGGGTGCTTCTCCATGGCCTTAACTGATATCCTGTTAGAGTAATCAAACATAGGAAAATAAAAGTTTTATATTTGTCTTTTTATTTTCTCTATTCCGTTTTTGATGTTCTTTTTTTCTTCATGAAGATCTGAGTTTCTTACCAATAAGATTTACCTTCTCTCTAAAGATCTGTTAACACTTCTTGTGAGGCAAGGCTACTGGCCAAAAAATTCCCTCAATTTTTGCTTGTTTGGAAAAATGTTCACTTTTAAAATATAATTTCATAGGGCAGATTATTCCAGGTTGTTTTTTTGTTGCTGTTTCAACACTTTAAATATTTCACTCAGCTCTCTTTCTGTGCACACAGTTTCTGAGGAGAAGTCAGGTGTCACTTTTATCTTCTTAGCTCCCTTATAAGAAAGGTGTTTTTACCCTCCAGCTTCTTTGAAAATGATATGCCTACATGTAATGATTCTTTGTTGATTATTTTTGTCTCTGGTATTCATTCTGCTTAGCTTTTTCTGAGCTTTTTGGATGTGTGGTTTGGTGTTTGACATTAATTTGAGGAAACAAACACACTGTCATAATTTTTCCATTTTTTTATTTCCTTGTTTCTTCTCCATCGGATATTTTCATTACATGTGAGTTACACTTTTTGTAGTTGTCCTTCATTTCTCAAATATTTTGTTTTTCAGCCTTTTTTGTTTGTTTGCTTTTCAGTTTGGGAGATACCTATTCAGATATCCTCAAACTGAGACATTTTTTCCTTAGTCATGTACAATAAACTAATAAACTCATTTAATTGAATAAACTAATTAAACTCATTATTTCTGTTACAGTATTTTTTTGTCTTTAGCCATTCCTTTTAGTTTTTTCTTAGAATTTCTATCTTTGTGCTTAGATCACCTGTCAACACTTTCTAACACTTTGTCAACTTTAGTCAATAGAGCCTTAGCATGTTAATCATAGTTGATTTAAAACCCTGGTCATAAAATTCCAATATTGTAGTCATATATGAGTTTGGTCTTGATAACTAACTACTCTGTCTCTTCAAATTTTAGGCTTGCTTTTAAACTGTCTTGTAAATTTTTTCTTGATAGCTGCATGAGCACCTAATAAAAGGAACAACTTTAAGTAAATAATTTAATGATGTGGGTAAGGGAAATTATTCTACAGTCCTATGATTAGGTCTCAACCTTTTAGTGAGTTTGTGCTTCAAGACCTCGAACTTCACCCGTGTTTACCAGTCCACTGCTCCTTGGGCTTAGGTAGAACAGGAAGCTAGAGCTGGCTGATTTGGGTATTTACCTTCTCCCACCTTAGTTAGGCTCTCATAATACCCTAGTAGTTTAGGCTCTGGTTAAATAGCTTCTCCTGGGGTCAGATCCTGTGAAAAAGAGCAGAATGTTCTGGCACATTTAAAGTCGTTTTTCCCCCTCTTCTTGCCAAAGGTACAAGGGGATTTTTCTCGACATTCCCTGTGAAGATCCAAGAGAGATCCTAGAGATAAAACTAACCAAAGTGGGGCCAGGGCTCCTATGCCTGGGTCCTCTGACATTTTAAATCTGAGACGTCTGTGCTGAGCCTCCAGCCATTCATTAATTACAACTCAGACTTCCCAGGCTCCTGCTCCTAGGTTTCTGCTCCAGTAAGTTGTGATTCTCTGTACTCACCTGTGGGCTGTTCCAGTTTTGGAAGTAGCAGTTTGTTCTGTGATTTCTCTTTTACACACCTAAGAAGGATCACTGATTCTTCAGTTTGCTCAGCATTTTATTTATTAGGATGGAGTGTCGACTTCCAAGATTCTTACATGCTGAGCTGGAAACCTATTTATTCATTTTTCATTGAAAATATTTTTTAAGAACTATTCTATTTTCATCCTTACTGAGAAAACATGTTGCAATGTCTTTATCCCTAAGAAACACGATATTTACTCCTTCTCAGGCAGAGTCTCTATTAGACATAGCTTTTGAGTCTATTATCATATGAATAAATAATGTTCATACTTAGTAAGGGTCTTAGAATATATTACACTAATATTTCAACTTTTTCACTAGTCTTTGATCCATCATGGGCTGGTACTCAAGAGGCAGCAAAGCATGGTAATTTAGATGAAATAACCCTTGGCCAGGAATCTTTACTCAGACTGATTCATATACGTATGTGTGTGACTGGCAAAATTATTCAGTCCACTGTTCATCTTCCTGTGTTATAAAATGAGCTTAGCAACCATATTAACCTAATAAGTTGTTATGACAATCAAGTAATGAGTGTGAACTCTTCTGAGCAATGCACTACATAGTAAATACAAAGTAAAAACTATTAACAACAAAATTTGGTGCAGTTCTGCTAAGCGGCCAGGAGTGCCATAGAAGGAAGAGAAATGAGTGGATGGAAGACATTTGTCTTTGGATGGACTCATGAAATCAGGCTGAGAACTCCATGTCTCGATGGAGTAGCAGAGTCTAAGGGATCAGGTTTAGGCACAAGGGACAGTGTTTATGAGGCTGCAGCATCTTGAGAATTATACACACTTAATAAGAGTTTTGAGAGGGTACCCTCTAAATAAATATTCATTGGCAGGTTGCCTGACAGCTTTATTGGCCTGAAGTTTTGCTTGTACAGCTGACAGCCTTTTATTGTCCTTATTGTTCTATGAATAACATTCTATCTGTTGATTTAGCCCCCCTTCCCTGAAAGAAAACTCCCACCGATTCTGGAAATTGCATACCTAGGCTGAGCAGAGTGCATTTTAGACATTTTTGTTTTAAGTTTGTAAACAGCAGTAGTTACACGGTACTTTGGAAAGTGTCTACGGATCAATGAATTTCTTCAGACTTATCTGTTCTCTTCCAGTGATTCAGAGCATCTTATTCTCCAGTATCCACTTTGCAGATAATAAGAGTCTGTCTACAGGAACAGAAGATGGAAAACTTTTTTTTTAATCCTTACTCAAGAATTTTTTCATTGCTTTTAGAGAAAAAGGATGGAAGAGAGAAACACTGATGCAAGAGAGAAGCATCCATTGGTTGCCTCCCATATGCACCCGGACTAGGGACTGAACCTGCAACCTCGGTATGTGTTCTGACCGGGAATCAAACCCACAGCCCCTCAGTCATGGGATGATATTCCAACCAACTAAGCCACACTGGCCAGCGCAGACATTCTTCTTTTACCTTCTGACTATATGATGTAATTCAAATAGTAAAAAGCTGTGTAATTTATATGAACTTATAAGAATTATCAACACTATTATTGAATCATATTTAGTATTCTCCCCTATAAAAAAACTCATGGTTTAATATATTTCTAGTGCTCCTGTTCCTCATCCACCTCATACAGCACATAGTATGACTGTGACATAGTCACTTTAATTACTTTGATTTCACAACATATAGAGAAGGAGATGGCCACAAATGAGTGTTGAGCATTCAGCTTGTGCATGTCAATGTTTTTAATGAAATGAGTTTGCCCAGGGAAGTCCTGGCAGCAGTTGATATGGTTTGAGTCACTTCTTAGCCACCCTGCGAGGAAGGAAATGAGACAGACACACTAGCATTTCTTTGCCTCTCCTTTGGTCAAAGGCCACATTTCTAACTTTCTGCAGAGCATAAAGGGGAAAAACGTTATTTAGTTGAAAAAAATAAATGACACTAAAAACAAACTTTGGACTCAGTTTCTCATTTTTCTTCATTCATATACTGATACATATACCAGTGTATATATGTATGTGCATATATATATGTATGCATGCATATGTACATGTAAACACATACATAGATATATGTGTGTTTATAAATACACACACAAATATACATGCATGTATGTACCATGAGAAAAGATAAGTTCCATACAATCATAAACATTTGTGTTAATTGACTTGAAGCATGAGAGAACACCTGCATGACAGAAATAGGTGAGTATGGAGGCTCTCCTATGCAGCAGAGTCTGGGCAGCCAGTTTGTTGTGTGAAATGGCAAACTGACATCTCTCCTGGCAATTTCATCATCTCAAACATGGGATGAAAGCTACATCAAATATAATGTAAGCATGTAAATGCTCCATCAAACTGCTTAATTATTATTGGCTTACCTATAAGTAGACTGGTGACACAAATCCATAAACACTCCTAAAATAATTCTGTAACATCGTTGCAATGGCAAAATATGTACCAGTTTTGTACTTTCAAGTCTCTATTTGCATCTTTGTGTATCCTCTTTTCTGTCATTTTTGTCTGATAAATCTTCTGAAGGTGCCCCCAAATGCTAAGTCTTTATAGCTACATTGTCCACAGTTGCTTGTTCCACTGTACTCTGCACATCTATCCCTTTCAAAACTGCTAACAGCAAGTCTCAGAGGTCTTGACAAGTGTTTAATTAATCAATTTAAAATTAGGTGGATAAAAAGGACTTAAAATAATAACTTCTTGGGTAACATTTATATCTCACACAAAGGGATAAATTCTTTAAGAGAATGCAGAGCCAGGGTGGGGCAAAAGTAGACTTATAGTTGCTCATTAACATGTCCTATTTGAATAATTAATGAATAATAGTGCAAGAATAATTTCTAATTAAGATTAAAATAATAAACACTGTTTCGTGTACTCACAACTGTGAAACTGATTTTGTCTCATCTTTTATGTGAATAGAATCTGGACTGTAACTCTGCTGGTGAGTCAATGGGGGAGGGATCTGTTTGAGCTTCTCTGCACATTTCAGGTCACACAAGATGGGACACTACTGATTTTCTTCATGTGTGCTCAGGGCCTTGTCTCTTGGTACATATAGAGTTGATTAAACCTATCCCAAAAGCATCCTGTTAACAAATCTTAATTAATCTTGCAAAAGAAGTGTATGTAACTGAGAACTGAATTCAATTACTTCTATAAAAAAGACCTTAATATCTTCTTAATGAAGCTGTGTAGTTGTAGAGTGTGGGTGGCCATCTTTAAAAACTGAAGCACTGCAAATATTTACAAGCAAGTAGTTTTAGTAAGGCTTGAATTTTAACAAGTTCTAAGAATAGCTATTTTCTGTAAGTTGTTATTGTGGTTTAATATGATGTGAAATAAAGGATGTTTAAAAGCTAGTGTCTGTTGTAACCTATTGTAATCTTCTCATGAAGGTATGATTGTCCTTCATGGTGAATTTAGGAGTATAAGTCACAATTCTTTAGTGATGAAAAACTATGAAACTGACACAACTGTCAGAATGTCATGTCTTAAAAGTATATAGAGAATTTCAGTGAAGTACCAAATTTCAGGAAGCTGGTATGTAATAATTTATAGTACGATTTTGTTTTAGAGAAAATTAATTAAACATTTGTTATAATTTCACCATAATAGATATAGAAAATATTTATGTAGAATAGATATAATTTACGCAGAATTGATTCCAATAATTACCAGAGAGCCACTTCTACCCAGCCTCAGGAGGAGGAAGTGGTGCCTGGCTGAGTACTCGACACCCTGCAGTCTGCTGTTCGAAAGACACCCTTGAGCAAATGAACCAACAGACCACGGACTGGGAGAGAATATTTTCACAATGAATAGATCCTATTTGAATCCAGAATATCTAAAGAACATATAAAAGACATCTATGACTGAATAAAACAAACAGCCCAATAAAAATTTTCACATTTCACAGAAGGTATACAAATGACCAATAAGCACTTGAAAAGAGTCTTCTTTTGGCATTAGAAAAATGCAGTCTAAAACTGGAAGAGGTGCCCCTGCACAGAAACCTCACATGTTATTCTTGAAAATGAACCGATACCATCAATTTTTAAAGTAGCTTGAAGTAATTTTTTAAAGTTAAACATTCTGTAATCCTGAAACCATTCTTAGTTATTTACCCCCAAATTATGAAAATGTATATCCACTTAAAAACTTGTGTGCGAATATTCATAACAGCTTTATTCATGAAAGGCAGAAACTGGAAACAATCCTCTGTCAGTCATCTTGTCATTAATTAAACAAAATTATGGTATACAATGTAATACTACTCAGTATCAACAGCCATTGGCTATTAACACATGGTCAACATGGATTATTTTTTTAAATACGCTGAATGAAAAAAGCCAGGTGCAAAAGAGTACATACCTTATGGTTTCATTTATATGAAACTTCAGATAAAACAAATTGAATCTATAGTGATGTAAAACAGAGCAACAGTCTCCAGACATTGATGTTGGGTGGGACTTGTCAGCAAAGGGGTTTGTTGGAACTTTTGGGATGACAAAACTATTTTATAACCTGATTGTGTTGTGGTTACATGGGCAAATATTTCCAAAATTTATCAAAATATTCATTTAAAATATATGCACATGTCAAACATACAATTTGAGTTCCAAGAAATCTATATATCACAATATAATAATCATGATATATCTGTTTTAAAGCCTTAAAGTCGAGATTAACATTATTATTTATACTATGATTTGTTTTAACTGTTTATTTTCCAATATTGGAGGAATGCCTTTGTATGAATGATTTTTACATAATGAGATTGGTTTCAACATGAGAGACCTGACCTTTTCTTATTTGTACAGGTGTAAATAGTTCAGTTCAAGAAGTTTATTAACTGGCAGGCCACTAAAGTAGAGTTATAAACTCCCACCTCTCCATACCTCAAAGATATTCATGTGATTTTTGTGATGCCATTAAAATAAATTATTATTCCTTTCTATTAGAAATGAGTCATATAGTAATATGACTCATATAATGCTTGTATCATAAAGAACACATGTGTCCCTTACACAAAAATTAGAAACTGGCTTTCCATGTGTTTGGCGATGGCCTGTTAAACTATCCCACCACCACAGACATGGTCTGTGTCTGCACCATCCAGGGTGATGCCCACCAGCCACGTGATGCACTTGAAATGACATTCATGTGAAGGAAGACCTGAACATTTAAGTTTGCTTACTTTGAATTAATTTAAATTTGAATAGCAGCATGTGACTACTAGTTTCCACACGGCACAGTCAGATCTCATTCCTGGAATGGATGGGGTTAGTCATTGATGCACTACATCAACCTACTCACTCTCTGGCATTATGGATGGGAGGGTGCTATCCACAGCATCTCACTTCTCCTTAACAGAATGAAATAGTCACCTGATTTAGTCATATTCTGAACACTTGTTCGACCAGCACTATGTTGGCAGGATTATTCTGCAGCAAATGATGCCAAAGACGAGAATGATGACTTGAGACTTCCTCCACCCTCACATGGCAGCTGGGGACAGATGAGCCCAAATCAATCTCATTGGGAATAGCTTGAGTCAGCTTATTTTCTTTACTCTCTCATACAAGTGGCTAGGTGGTTGGGAGTGACTGGTAGTGGTTAGCATTAATATTTAAGTTTGAGAAATGGTAAGAGCCCATTAACCATTGTCTAAGCTGTTTGTTTCGATTCAGTTACTGGAGTCTGATCTTGGGAGTAATGGGCACTGGTTATTAATGAACAGTTCCTTATTTTCTATTGCCTCTTTGGTGATACAGAAGCTTTTCTACTATCTACTGATATAGGTTCTAAATGACTATTTATAAGTTTCAAATCACTAAAACATTTAAATATTTTGTTCTTGAATATTTTAAAATGAGGTACAGTCATTTTCTTTAGTGGTTTGTACTTTGCCTTTTGGATAATTCTTGTGGAATGATTATCATGTTTATCTCATACACTGTCCACCCAGCTTTGAAAACACTTATTTCTCCTGTTGTCTCTTCTTCATTTCCATGATAATCATATTCTCAACTGCTTTTTCACATATTGAAAGGGATGGAGTTAGTGGTGCCTGTATATAGTAGTATATTCTCAGCATACCCAGAAAAAGAGGGAAAACAGAGAGATAGAGAAGTCTATTGTTCTTCAAACTGGGGTTATCATCTTATATTGCCCAAAAGAGAGGAGTATCTCTGAAGGCATAAAAAATCTTAGAAGCACTGAAGTAAGTTAGTTTTGATAAAGTGAATGAGTCTAATGATCTGTAGTAATCATGTTCCAAATCAGGTATTGTTATTTTATTCTTTCCTACAGAAATAAATGAACTATCTACTAATACACGGGTGTCAAACTCATTTTCACTGGGGGGCCACATCAGCCTCACCGTTGCCTTCAAAGGGCCAAATGTGATTTTAGGGCTGTGTAAATGTAACTGCTTCTCAACTAGGGGCAAGAAGCTCTGCACTGCCCCTGGGTAGAAATAAGGTGCCCGACCAGATAAGCAAGGCAGAGGGCCGGATTCGGCCAGGGATCTTGAGTTTCCCACCTGTGCACTAATAGATCATTAAAATAAAGTCTGATGGGAGGTATCTAGATGAAATTGGGCATATAATTCAGAGAATTTAGTTGCAAAACTCTCTTCAGATGCATCAAGTTATGTATGCAAATTAGATTTTTCACAGCTAACAGTAAAAATTAGGGACAGATAAAATAGCTACTGAACTCTTATATTCTAGCAATTAATATTATTAATTGATGGCTTGTTAATCACAAAATAAAGCCCAGTTATTATAAATTAATTTTCAATACAAATTTTATTTTATAATATAATATATGGTATAATTATATTTTTATTAATCACTACTATAATTATAACTCAACTTCCAAAGAATTTTTGGAAAAAGTATTAGGGCTTTATGTCATGGAAAATTGAGAAATTGAAAAAATAAACTTTAAGTAACATACTTTAAGAGAATTTTAAATATATATATTACATGAATGCCTCCTAGAGTTAGGCAACATAGCAACATGATAAAGTTGATAAAAATATCAAGAATAAAAATGTATTGCATTAATACTACATTAATTCTGTAAAGAAAGTGAAGTGGAAATATGAGTGACAGGAAAAAAGAAATGATGTAAAGTTTATAACCATTTAGAGGATATTTGATCATGTATATTTTAAAATGCTAGATGGTGGGTTAGTAGATCAGGGCCATTAGGCACATGCATTTACAATTGCAAAGAAATTGCATTTTTGCAACTATGTAAACCTGTGATAAAGCTTTGGGGAGACAGTTTTTGGTATGTAAGCAAAAACTCAAAAAGAGAGGGGGGAGGGAGGGAGGGAAGGAAGGAGGGAGGAAGGAAGGAAGGAAGGAAGGAAGGAAGGAAGGAAGGAAGGAAGGAAGGAAGGAAGAAAGGAAGGAAGGAAGGAAGATTAAGATTTAAAATTAAATTTATTTGGGGATACATGGGTTTAAAAATCTTTTGCAGAAGATGAATGAGCACAATTTTGAAAATCACTGGTCTGCACCTAAATGACTAGCAAGGCCTCAGGCTCCAGTTAGGAAATTTGTTTCCATGTAGAGAAGATTGGTGTTTCTATTGGAACTTTGCCTGGAGGATGACAGACAAAAGGCTTAAGCTGGGTAATCTGNAGGAAGGAAGGAAGGAAGGAAGGAAGGAAAGAAGGAAGATTAAGATTTAAAATTAAATTTATTTGGGGATACGTGGGTTTAAAAATCTTTTGGAGAAGATGAATGAGCACAATTTTGAAAATCACTGGTCTGCACCTAAATGACTAGCAAGGCCTCAGGCTCCAGTTAGGAAATTTGTTTCCATGTAGAGAAGATTGGTGTTTCTATTGGAACTTTGCCTGGAGGATGACAGACAAAAGGCTTAAGCTGGGTAATCTGTTTCTAAGACCATTACACTTTTATTCTGATTTTAAATATTTAACTGTAGCAATGGCTGGTGGATAAAATTGGACCTATGGTGACACAATGTTCTAAGCAATCACAAGACAATGTGTGCTCTCTGGTACCTGATTCTCAACGCTGACCTGTGGTTGAAGTCCAGTTATATACAAGTGCTGAGTACAGTACTTGATGTAATGTGGGTATGTAATAAATACTCTTCAAATGAAATAGTAATTCTGGACAATTTTAAAGGTACAGAGAAAAGGATTCCCCCTTTTTAATCTTTTCTCCATCATGAGACATACACAAGAATTTGTGCGTGAGCACAGAAATATACACATACTGTTGGACATAAGTTTATTTTGCAATTTGTAGAAACCCCTATCAGAATTTTCTGTTTAATTTTTGAAAATAACACATGTAACTATTTTTTCAACCTTTCAACCTTCTTCTTATCAGTCCCTTATCTACCTCATAGGAGAAACTGGTTTTGCAAAATATTTCTGCCTTGAGATTTTCCTAACACTTGTAGTCTAATCATAGGAAAATTTTGCTTTTTTAAATAAATTATAGTTTTAATAAAACTTATTTGCTTTGGAGATCACATTGCTTTTTCACATTTAGCTTCAAAAATATTTAAAGACTGAGAATTGCTAAACTTTATTATTTTGTTTACATCTGGAAAGAATACTTAATTTAACTTGCTTATGATTTAATTTTGTTCTATTCTCTAATTCTTAGTAACTGAAAAATTATTATTTTTATTTTTTAAGATTTGATTTTATTTATATTTTAGAGAGAGGAGGAGGGAGAGAAAAAGAGAGGGAGAGAAACAAAATAATTGTGTGGTTGCCTCTCTGTGTCCCCTCCTGAAGATCTGGCTCACAACTCAGGCATGTGCCCCAACTGGGAATCAAACTGACAACCCTTTGGTTTGCAGGCCAGTGCTCAATCCACCGAGCCACACCAGCCAGGGCAGAAACTAAAAATTGTAACAGATGCTGTTTTAAAATACTACAAGAATTCATTGACTTCCATTACACCAAACTTTTGAATTAGAGAGAGCCCTCACTATGTAACAATTTATTTTTCTGTATTCTAAGCATTCACACATGGCTAATGCCATCTCTGTAGCCACTGAGATGGTATGGCTGTTTCTGCCTCAGTCTCCCTTTACAATCCAAAATGAACATTTGTAAGTGTGTAAAATTTATACACAGGAACAGGAAATTCTATGCAGGATCTGCAGAAAGGGAAACTTTTTTCTTTTTCTTTTAGGCACAATCTGCCCATCGTGTGTATTCTGGAGGTTGGGGAATCCAGTGAATAGGCCCTTTCACAAGTCAGCAATGAGATGCTCATCATAACAACCCTGAACTATTGTGAGTTGTTGATTCAACAAAGAAAATTATATTTTGTTTGATACAGGCTTAATGTCAAAGGTATTTACTTGAATTTTAATGTTTGAAAATTTAATTATATGCACAATATGTACAGGTGCAATTAATCAGAATACCTGATTAAACAGAACACTGATTAGCCACCCTCTGATCACATCTGATGAAGAAAATAAGGCAAAAATGGATAGGATACAAGATTCACAGATGGATTCCTTCCATGGATCTGAGTCCTACGCTGTGCTTCTTATAATAAGAAAGTGAGAATACTCACAATGATCAGTGGCATTCACACACACGCATGGTTAGTGCTTATAACCGCATCTGTCTGTTTACATTCTATTTTCATTATAAATGGGCTTTATTCTGTAGTCATTTTCATATTTGTCAGGCACTCATCTGAGACTTTTGTTCTGCCTTTGAGTACCTCTGTCTTTGAGTACTTCTGTCTTCTCCTTTCTCTGCTCTTGCTCTTCTGCCTGTCTCAAAGTAGAGGAATGGGGAGCCAAGAGTTGAGAAATTTGGGCAAAAAGATCATTGCCCTAGTCTTGCCAACAGTTAGCTCTTTTTCCTGTAGCAAGTGATTTAACTTGTAATTCCATTTGATATCCTCACATAATAGTGTGTTAGACTAGACCACTATGTGATTTACTTGTTAGAAAGCAGTTTTACCCTTCAAAGACCTTACCTAAAAGTCCTGCCCTAACCCCTGGAGGTGTGGTAGAGAACTGGAGCAGTGCTCTGGGTTCTGGAGTAAGTCTGGAGTAAGTCTAGAGTCCCTCCAGCCCTGCACCACATGGGTGCATCTGAGAAGCCCTGAAAACACAGTTTTCAAACAACTGCACTAGACTTTTTCTATGGTTTCTTCCATTCCAAAATATTATGCTGTAGAGCAACATAGAGATCAGCTTTTAAAGACTTGAAAAGAAAAGTAGTTGAAGTCAATGATAAAAATTGAATTTTACATTACCTGTACATATCTATTAGTCATACCATGATGATACTTCTGAGAACACATGATCGAGAATTACCAGGTCTCTATTATCACTGGTTCTAGATTCAGCTGAGTTATGCCAACTGCCCTTAGTTTATTGATCAAATAATACCAATTTTAGGAATAATTGAATGATACATTCAATTTTCTCATCTCTTAAGTGAGAGGACTGGATTAGATGACCTTGAAGGCTATTTCAAAGAAAAATATTCAGTGTTTCTTTAAATCCATGATAAAGTTGACCAAATTTAAATATAAATTGACCCAAAAAGTTTCAATTAAAGTGGATTTTAAAGATCCATATTTAAATAAAGTTTAGTAAATTTTAACACAATGTGATACATTTCAATAAGAACTTCATTCTTTCAAAAACATTTTACACAGTTTTTATATTTGTTTCTTCTTTTACTCTTTCTTTCTTCCTACTCTTTATTTCTTTCTACTCATTCTTTACTAAGTCTATTTTACCACACAAGATCAACTGAATGTCAATCATCTCTACACTCTAGACTCTCTTTCCATTGACACAACTTACTTTCTTTTGCTAGACAATTCTTTTTAAAGTGGTCCTACTATAAAAATCTCAGAGAGACCTTCTGTACCACCACTGTAACTGATTGCGGAATTGACCACAGCTCTTTCCTTCTCTATGTTCATGCTTCTTGACATATTACTTTACCCCAATTCTCACCAAGAGGTCAGAGTCTACCTGATGTCCCCTCCATTCTGGGCTCATCTTGTGACATGTGTGAGCTTATAGATTGCAGCAGGCATGATACTGCACCAGTTTCTAGCTTAGACTTCCAGGTGCCTTGTTCATTCCTGCTCTCTCTTGGAACTCTGCCACCTGTATATGTTTGAACCTGGACTAGCCTGATGAGTAAGAAAACATGGTCCAGTTACTCCCATCTCCCTGACCAATACTCAGTCAAATATGTGAATGGGCCATGCTAGACCAAGGAAGCCCCAGCCTACCTGCCAGCACATCACAGATGCATAAGCAAGTCAACCCACAGTCAATACCGTTCAACTTCACCTAACTCCTTAGCAAGTATAGATGGCCATTATTTAATCCAATAAGTTTTGAGTGAATTTTTATGCAGCAACAGCTAATGCCCACCTCTGATGCCTGATTTTGAACATGAAATAACTTTTGCCTGGTCTAATATAATATTCTACTGATCTCTCTGTGTCCAGTCTTCATATTCTTGATTGCATTGTCCTGCGGCAGTCTTCAAAATGCTGCACCCATATTGATGGGAGGGGTCAAACTTTACCAAGAAATACATGTGTCAATGTAAGAGACATTGGAACCTGTAGAGAATGTTGGTGAGTTTATTGGAGCCAAGCTGATGACAATTGCCAGGAGGCAAAATCTTAACAGATTGAGAAATGCTCCAAATAATGGCAGTTTAACACCTTATTTTTACACATTACAATCAAAGGAGGAGACATCAGGGGGTTAATAAAACCCATTGGTGATAGATTGGGGAGAAAACTAAGTGGGGGAAACCTCTGGAATTGGATAAAAGGTAAAATGATAGAACCATACTTTGACACAGGTGGTACATAGGATAGTTAACATGATAACAGTAATAACAAGGGGATTTGTGGTCTCTCCCTGGTGCTCTGCTTGTGTTTTGACTGGACCCTAAGAAGGAATTTGACATTTCCAAGGTTTGTTATCTTAGGTGAAAAAAGACAACAGACAGGCTCAGTTAAGGTAAAGATTGACATTTGTTAGGGAGAGATACCAGCCTAGGACATGACTACCCACCATGAACTTCTTTAAATTAATAAGTTTTAATTTCAGACCACCCTTTGTGGTTACTTTAGGTCTCTGAGTTTGTAAGGCTGCCATGCAGGTCTCCCCTGAGCTTTTCAGATTAACATGTGGCCCCCTTTCCTTCCACACACAGGACCAGATTTTAAGGGGCTCGTTTTCCACATGCTTCATTTCCATGGTTGCCTTGTCCTAAAACTGGCCTGCTTGAGAACACTCCTATGACAACACTGGTTCCTCTCTCCTGCATCCTCCTCACAAGATGTCATATCAAAATATTGGTTTTGGGAATACATCTTTAAAATGAGTTGCTATATTTTTTTCAAAATATTTTTAGGGAATCTGAAGTAGAAATGTTTGAAAACCACTGCATCATTTCCAAGTGCACTTCTTAGCAGGCATATTTGGTCACTTTTCTTTCTAGTTTAAAATGCTTTAAAAACTTTCTGTTATATAACGCATAAAATCCAAAATCCTTGGCTTGATGCTCAAGACTCTTCAAGACATAGATCAACATAATTTTCTGGATTCTCCCCCTTAAAGAAACTACTTGTGAGTCTCTGGGGAGTTAGATGGCTCTTCCTATTTCCCTGCCTTTGCCTTGGAAGCTTTTCCATATGACAATCTTCTCTATGGATCCAAAGCTCTTTTTTCTGTTTCTTGCCATTGCTAAAGGGCCAGATCAGACATTTACTTCTCTGTGAATTCCCTTCTGACTAGTCTATCTTCCTCACCTTCCAGGTAGAAATCATCTCACTTATTTTAATTTTTCAGAGTACTTTCTTTTTATTTATCTTCATATTTTTTTCTGATTTATTCTTATTTATGTGTTGATATGTCCTGGTTAACTGTGATCTCACATAGAAAAGACAAGACTTTTATTCATCTTTGGATTCCCTTAGTGCTTTTTTGTAAGGAGCCTTAAGTAAATATCTGTTGAATGAATAAATGAGTGAATAGGCGATTAAAATGTTATCTTTTTTCATTTTTATTTTTGAAAAAAAGAAACAAACTGTTAGAGGGGTTTCAGAAATGGGTTAGAGGAAGTCTTCAGCCATTTGTGTTTGCAGATTGGCTTGACGCAAAGATTTGTATCTTTATGACAGGAAGTAGTGTCATAGGAGAACAGGTGCCTCCTGAAGTTAGGTTCCTACTGAGGTTAGGTTCCTATGCTCCCACAGAGACAGGGAGATAGGGCCATTCTCTTCCTTGATGATTACCTTTCAAAGATATGGCTCCCAAAGCCTTGAGAAAGACAGTCCTGTCTTGTAAAAGTAAAAGCATTTAAAAAAATTATCTCAAAGTGGCAGAATTTAGAAGCATAAGTTTTCTAAAGTAAATGCTCTGAGGAAAGGAATAGTAGGGGCCCAGAAGCAGGAAAAAGCCTGTCTAAAGTTCAGTCAGTGTTAAGGAATTGTTAAGACTACCTTGATCAATGTGAAATGGTATTTTGAAGTATCAACCGTATCGAGGTTCTTGGATTCCCCAATATAGAAATTGAGAGGAAACTCCAGAGAAATTCCTTGACGTTCTATCATAAAGATTATGCTGGAGCACAAGGGAGGCAGCACAGAGGAAGAGAAGGTCTCTGCCCTGGCTGGCTTCGCTTGGCTGCTTTCCTCAGCTGGGGACAAAGCGGGCATGCACGAAAAGACTGGCTTTTTGAAAATGACAGACTTGTGAAATTTTCTGAGTCAGGGTAGAAAAAACAAGTGGGAGAAGGGAGATAAAATTCTGCATTTGTTTGAGCAAAGAATCTAGGAGTGGTGACATTCTTTCTGTCAGCTTATCCTTCTGGCCACCTGGTTGTAACTTGGCTTCCTGGCCACCTCGTATTTTTCCATTTGGGACCCAAGTTCCTATATTGTCTCAATGTCATACCAAGTTATATAGAAAGATTTTAGAGCCAGTACTTATATTAAACCCTATTTTGGAAAGTAAAGATTTTAAATGTCATCTCCTCCAACCTTTTCCCAGTATAGGAATTTTGTCTTGGTTGACTAAGAGTCATTCATTCACAAAATTCTTTATCAATTCTACTGACAAAAAGGCATTATCTCACAAAGCAGCTCTTCTACCTTTGTACAGTTTTAGTTTTAGAAAAATGCTCCTGAATTGATTTCTAATTATAATACAAAGGCTTCTGACTAGGACCTTATAGGCTGACAATTTCATGAGAAATTATGTGAAAATAATGTAGTTAAGCAAACCAGCTTTCTATTTTCAGGATGAAAATAATATATTCCCAATTACTAGTTTTTTTAAAATTTAAGAGCATATGTAAAGCTTATTTCTGTGGATTAAAATGAAAACCTCCTATAATGTTTAAAATACTTGATTATTTTCCCCACACTTTGGATAGACAATATATGAAACCAGACAATTGGCACTGAGTATCAAAATAACTTGATAGAAATATGAAATCAACACAGTCATCACTGTAAAAAGTACTTTGCTGATGTTTGTTAAACTTTCCAATAAATTTCCTTAATATATTTTAATTTTTAAATTTTTGTGGGGAGTGACATTGGTTAATAAGATTATATAGGTTAGGTTTCAAGTGCACATTTCTATCATGCATACTCTTAACAATGCATCGTGCACTCAAAGTCACCAACCATACACTTGACCTCCTCCACTGCCCCCCCCACTCCTCTGCCCTCTGGCAACCACCACACTGCTGTCTGTGTCCATGAGTTTTAGTTTTGTATCCCACATATGAGTGAAATCATATGGTTCTTAGCTTCTCCTGCTGATTTATTTCACTTAACATAATATTCTCAAGGTCCATACTTGTTATCATAAATGACAGACAATTGGATAAACATGTGGTACATATTATATATAATGGAATACTACTCCATGATAAGGAAAAATGAAATACTGCCTTCATATATTTTTAGGCAACACACAAAGGCATCTGGAGAAAAGTATGAGGCTTTCAAAGCATGCCGCTGTTCTAATGGGCTCGAAGCCTCTTTTTTGTGTGCAGTTAAATTTGCCTATCTGTGAAGAATTCTTCCTTGTCTCTTTGCAAAAACTTATATGGTTACAAATATTAAGGTGAAAGCCCCCCTCTTCTCCATCTCTAATTAGGTGGCGTCCTTAAGGCCAGAGACCTAAAGCTCACACGCGGCTTCCTGCCAGGGCTCCCCTTGGCCGCAGCAAGCAGCACATGGAGGCCCAGCATCCCGCACTTTGGTGGAGTGTGTGAGAACCAGTGGAAGGGCAGCTTCTATGGTCAACATTCTGGATGAAAATCACTAATAGCAAATTGATCTCAGAGAATTCCCTACATCATCCAGGACTGAAAAATATATTTCTTCATTTGAACATCAAGCAAATTAATTTATTTATGCATATCCACCATAATTTATGAAAAATATTTTAGATATGTGAATCATATCCTCAGTATATGGTACTGAGGTAACTGGAGGAATATCAGAATTACGTTTTGTATCTCAGTAACTCTCAGGAACAATTGGGGGATGATGACTATCCACACTTATTAAATTATAATTTTCAGCTTCTCTTGAGGGTTGGAGAACCATTCTCTCTCTCTCCCTCTCTCTCTCTCTCTCTCACACACACACACACACACACACACACACACACACCAGAATTCAATTCTTCTAGGCTATGGGGACTGAATTCAAGATAATTCCCTGCCCTTGTGTTAAATTATGCTGGAACCAAGCAAAAGTAATCTAGCTGCTTACTCAGGAAATACCTGCTTCTAGAAGATAAGAGTATGAACCAACTAAACAGACGACTTGTCAAGGCTAGCAGCTTTCTGATGAAGATTTGCTTCAAGACCCTGGGCTCTATGTGCCCACCAACCCAAAGACAGGATGCCTTAAATGCTGCCAAAATCTGAATAATTTCCAGTCCTGCATGACCCCCTTAAAATCACTCAGTTCAGTCGCTGAAACTCCACAAATTCCCGTTTTCAGACCATTAAGACTCGATGTTGTGTTCTCTTTTACTACAGTATATCTAAGAAACTTAGCTTAGATCACACTTTTCTGATGGCCTTTTCAGGAGTCAAAATTTCAGAAGCAAATGTCTATACGATGTATTATGCCCACATCAGTATATCGGAAGCTCTATCCTCTCTCATTTTCCAACTATTAATACATAACTATGTGGAATACCTTCTCCTTCCCAGCTCTTCATGATCCATGGTCAGCTTTCATACAAATTGCCTTTTAAAAAAAAATTAATGCTGATTTAGGCTGAAAACTCTCCTGAGCGCAAACACATCTTGTCAGGCCCAGACCCTTAGCTATTCTCTGCGCTCCTTCACAGTCCTCACTGAAGGGTCTTGCTATGCTCCAGGATGCTGCTGTGCACTATACGTCCACAATAAGGATGCCTGAGAAACACCAGTTCTGGCGTTATCTGCCAGAGCAGGTCCAGGAATTTAAGTCTATTTGTCATGTCTGTCAGTGCAATTATGTGGAAAGTTCTCTCAACCCCCAATCCACTGATCTTCCATGTTTTCCTTTTCCAGTATCTTTACTATTGAAGATACAACTTTAAACACAATTATTAATTTTTTATTATATGAAATTTTTTTAATTTTATTTTTTATTTAATTCTTATTCAAGTACAGTTTTCTGTCTTATATTCCCAGCCAAGCCCCCCCGTGCTCCCCACCTCCCTCCCATTTCTGCCCCCCACCTTAGTCATTGCCCATGTGTCCCTTATACTTGTTCATGTGAGTCCATCCCCTTTTCCCCTATGATTCTCTCCCCTCTCCTTTCTGTATCCTGTCAGCCTGTTCTGTATTTGAGTGTCATCGGTCATATTTTGCTTGCTTGTTTGTTTTGTTGTTTAGCTTCCTGTTAAAGGTGATATCATATGGTATTTGTCTTTCACTGCCTGTCTTATTTCACTCAGCATAATGCTTTACAGTTCCAGCCATGAGGTTGCAAAGGGTAGGAGCTCCTTCTTCCTTTCTGCAGCATAGAATTCCATTGTGTAAATGTACCATAGCTTTTGATCCAGTCATTTATCAATGGGCATCTAGGTTGCTTCCAACTCTTGGATATTATAAATTGTGCTGCTATGAATATCGGGGTGCCTAGGTTCTTTTGGATTGGTGTTTCAGGGTTCTTAGGATATACTCCTAATAGTAGAATTGCTGGGTCAAAACTCACGTCCATTTTTAGTTTTCTTAGAAAGTTCCATACTGTTTTCCATAGTGGTTGTACCAGTCTGCAATCCCATCAACAGCGAAGTAGGGTCCCCTTTTCCCCACAACCTCTCCAGCACTTGTTGTTCGTTTCTTTGTTTATGATAGCCATTCTGACTGGTGTAAAGTGGTATCTCATTGTGGTTTTAATTTGCATCTCTCTGATAGCTAGTGATATCAAGCATCTTTTCATTTGTCTCAGAGACACATAAACACAATTATTATACAGTATAGTTTATTTATATAAATAATTATACATACAGATTAAAATATATTTGAATTAATAACTGATACTAGTTTTTTAAAATGTAGAACTATAACATTTCTCTAAGCCTCACTTTTCAATTAAAAAAGCATTGTAAACAGAATAAATGACATGTTTTAAAATATAAAGTATCAAAGATGTCCTATGTAGGTAGTGTTGTATGAGTGGGCTAAAATTCTTTGTTTACTACAAAAGCAAGAATAAGAAAATAACAAAGAATAAAATTCTTTGTTAGAGAATTTATAAGAATAATAACCTTGTGAATTTGGATTAATAAACTACTTTGTTAATTCAAGCTACATTCTTGGTTACAAATAGAATATGGGTATATTCATACACAATAACCTAAAGTAACAATATTAGTGTTCGAGAACCAACAAGTCATTTTTTTCCATCATCAGGACCTTAATTCCTTATTCTCTTGGCTCTTGCTACTGACATTTTGGCCACTGCAGTGCCCATTAGCATCAGGCTGTGAGTGCAAAGGAGGGATGTAAGCTGAGATTGAATTCCCTTGTTAGCAAGGCATAGACTGTAAATACTTAACTTTGTGGTCTGTGTACTCAGACTTCAAATAGTTTCAAAGGGCTGGCTGGGCCAAATTGTGTTATAACCAAGACAATTTATTTCTACTACTTGAGGCTATAATTTTAAATGTTAAATATTTATCATTTATATGTACATAGGATAATATATATGTATTTATATTTATATAAACATAAGTACATATATACTTCATATGTATGTACTTCAAAGAAATGGATATTTGAGGTTAATTGTTCTAATAGTATGTTTTGTCTTAAGAGCAAGTATTCAATGTGGTTTGAGAGAGTCGAGAGAGAGAGAGAAATTTAGGCTTACCTTCTCAGGCTGACCTGACCATGACTTTCAAATTGAAATGGATAAAAGATGGGAAATGGAAAAGCCCTAGAAACCATAAGAGCTTCTTTAAAAAGTTTCTAAATTCTCTATCTTCCAGTGCTTGAAAGAGGATTTTCAGTAAATAGTAGTTTTGAATCAGCCATTAATATCAAATGAAGCAGTGTGGGAAGTTTGCATAGCTGGAGGCATTGTTCAGGGGCACAGTCCCTGCACCCTCAGGGCACCCACTGCCAGCAATCAGAGGCAGTTAACTAGCTCTCTGCTGGGAAACTGAGGAGGAGTTCTCAAAGAAACCCTTAATTAGAATCTCTCACAGTAGTCCAACCTGGAGGACACAAAAGGAAAATTCAGCTGTGACCAAAGCTATACATAAGAAAGAGTCATGCTATGGCTAAGGCTAATCCCAGAAAACCCACTTACTTCTAGTAAATAACTCATGTTCTTTTATTTTCTGTGGCTCCTTGACAGAAAACAATTAGCTTACTGAAAAACAAACCTCCATATTATTTTATTTATTTATAGTATATGGCTACAAGAATCAATTAATATTAAATACTGCAATTTTATAATCAGTGCTTTAAAACTAGTAAGTTTATTTTAGTAACTCAGTATAAGAAGGTATGAACATGTGTCTGTTGGTGATGCTGGTGTCTCTTGGGCAGTCCTTGAAGGTCAGCCCTTATTTCAAGGCCAAGGCAGCTTGAGTGGAAGTGATGCTACATCTCTGGATCAACCAGGAGTCAGTTTTTCCACTCCTGCCTTTCCCTTTTCTGAGAAACTGCCAAGACCTTTGCACTATGTAATACTCTACAGCAGAAATCTAAACTAGGTTCTCAAAAATAAAGCAACTAATTGAATTAAAACACACCATTAAAAACTAGACAAGACCCAATGTGAAGAAAGATTCATATTGTATTTAGCTGACAAAGGATTTGTATGTAGTCTATATAATAAATTTTTATGGGTCAACATTAAAAAGGAAAAACACTCCTTCAAAAAGGCATGAGATTTTTTAGTGGTTCAAAAAATAAGACATACAAAAACCAATAGGCACATGAAAGGATATTAATCATTATTAATTAGGGAAAGCAAATGAAAATATACAAGTATGACTAAACTCAAAGACTGCTAGTAGCAAATATTGGCAAAAAATGAAATAGCTAGAATGCCACTTTCCCAAAAAGTATACCATTTTGGAAAACTGCCAGTTTCTTGTAAATGAAACACATTTGTATGATATAACATGTATCCACTTCTGTGTATTTACCCAAGAGAAATGATAATATAAATGTTTTCAAAAAGTCTTGTACCAAAATGGTAATACTAGCCTTACTTATGGTAACCAAAAATTGGGCACAAGAAAAATATCCATCAGTTAGAAAACAAACAATTGTGTTATATTCATACAGTTAAATGATACTCAACAATGAAAAGGAATGCATTACTGATGCACATAGCAACATGGATGACCCTCAGCAGGACTGTGTTGAATGAAAAGGAGTAGCACAGGAACACACACACACTGACACCGCTGTATCTCAGAAACATCGCCCAGAGTGAAGTCGGAAAGCGGTTGCCTTCGGGAGAGGGTACGTTTCCCAGAATGAGATAGGAGTGAAATCTCTAGAGTATGGAATTGTTCTGTGCTCTGTGTTAGGTGATGCCATATACGTCTTTACACTGAAGAGTTTTGCATTTTATCATGTATACATTCTATCAGAAAAATAGATAAAAGAAAAACTAGTGATAGAAAATCTAAATAATGGCAGAAAAAACTATTTTCACACATGTGCTGTGTACTAAAATGTGTCCTCCTCAAATCCATATGTCAAAATCCTAATGCCCAGTGATACTGTACTTGAAATTAGAGCCTGTAAAGAGCTAATTATGGTTAAAGAATGTCATAAGGGTGGGGCCCCACTATAAGGGGATTAGTGTCCTCCCAAGAGGAGACACCAGAGAACCTGATCAGTCTCTCTCACCACCTGTGCAAAAGAAGAGGTCATGTGACTAGACCAGGAAATGGGGGTCACTTGCAAGCCCACAGGGGAGGACTCAGAATAAACCCTGCCTTGCTGGCCTCTAGTTTCTGCACAGCCTCCCGAACTGTGAGAAATAAATTTCTCGCAGTTGTTTAAGCCACTAAGACTGTGATTTTTGTTATGGCAGCCAGAGCAGACTAAGACACCACTTCTCTTACTTCATGCTGGGTGCGTGAACCTCTGAATAAAGCCAATTAGTTATTTAAATTTATTCAACTGAATTTTGTTCTTTAACTATATCATATCTGTTTACCTTATTATATTTTTATTTTCATTTGGTTGTTTTCAAATTTAAGTATTAAATACATTTATAATAAAATCCACTTACCTTAAGTTGGTAATTTTACATATTCACACAGTAAACATCATAAACAGGATGGCGATAAGACCTCTCACCCAAGTTTCTTCCTGTCCTTCTGCAGTTGGCCTCCCGGTCTCCCTGCCTGGCCCCAGACCACCATATGCACATGTGCATAAATAATGAGGCTAACATGTGACTCATTAAAAAATACACCTACAGGAACCATAAAGGAGCCTAAATAGCTACTGCAATTTTGAGAAAGAAGAGCAAAGTAGGAGGGATCACAATACCTGATATCAAACTGTATTACAAGGCCACTGTAATCAAAACTGCCTGGTACTGACATAAAAACAGGCACATGGACCAATGAAACAGGACAGAGAGCCCAGAAATAAACCCAAGTCTCTATGGTCAATTAATATTCCATAAAGCAGGCAGTGGCATAAAATAGAGTAAAACTAGCCTCTTCAACAAATGGTGTTGGGAGAACTGGATAGCTACATGCAAAAAATGAAACTTGAGCACCAACTTACACCATACACCAAAATAAATTCAAGGTGGATAAAATACTTAAATATAAGCCATGATACCATTAAAGTCCTAGAGGAGAATATAGGCAGGAAAATCTCAAATATTCCATGCAGCAACATTTTTACTGATATGTCCCCTAAAGCAAGGGACATAAAGGAAAGAATAAACAAATGGGATCTCATCAAAATAAAAAGCTTCTGCATGGCTAAAGAAAACAGTATTAAAGTGAAAAGGGAAACAACTGTATAGAAAAACATGTTGGCCAATGATACCTCAGAAAATAGTTTAATCTCTAAAATTATATAGAATTTACATGACTCCACTCTAACAAGATAAACCACCCAATTAAAAAATGGGCAAAGGACTTGAACAGACATTTCTCCAAGGAGGACACACAGAGGGTCCAGAGAAACATGAAAAGATGCTCAGTATTGCTAACTATCAGAGAGATGCAAATTAAAACCACAGTGAGATACCACTTTACACCACTGAGAATGGCCATCATAAACAAAGCAACACACAACAAGTGTTGGAGAGGTTTTGGGGAAAAGGGAAGCCTAGTGCACTGTTGGTGGGATTGCAGACTGGTACAACCACTATTGAATTTTCTCAGAAAACTAAAAATGGATCTGCCTTTTGACCCAGCAACTCCACTGCTAGGATTATATCCCAAGAACCCTGGAACACCAATCCAAAAGAACCTATGTGCCCCAATGTTCATAGCAGCACAATTTACAATAGCCAAGAGTTGGAAGCAACCTAGGTGCCCATCAGTAAATGAATGGATCCAAACACCATGGTACATTTACACAATGGAATTCTATGCTGCAGAAAGAAAGAAGGAGCTCCTACCCTTTGCAACGGCATGGATGGAACTAGAAAGCATTATGCTGAGTGAAATAAGCCAGGTGGTGAAAGACAAATACCATATTATCTCACCTTTAACAGGAAGCTAAACAACAAAACAAACAAGCAAGCAAAATATCATCAAAGACACTGAAATTGAAAACAGGCTGACAGTGACCAGAGGGGAGGGAATTTCAGGGGAAAAGGGTGAAGGGTTTGCAGGATCAAGTATAAAGGACACAGGGACAATAACAAGGGGAAGGGTGTGGAAACAGAGGAGGAAGGTGGGGAGGGCTGGGGTAGTGGGAAGGGGTGGGGGGAAAAGGCAGAAAACTTCACTTGAACAACAATAAAAAATATACCTACAACATAACCAAGTGGTTAATCCTTGGGGAAAATATACTTTTGTCTTGCCCTTGCTCTGTGTGTGTGTGTGTGTGTGTGTGTGTGTGTGTGTGTGTGTTGAAGAACCGGGCCTGTGGAAGACAGGAAAGGACAGTACCATGCAAATTCAGCATTGGCAACAGAATAAAAATACTATTTTAATATATATACATGTTAATATATACTTCTATCTATTAATTATATGTAATTTATATTCTATATACTTACATATACATGTATAGTGTATAATAATATATTTGTGATATACATTTCTAACATACATAATAATAGTATCTATAATTACATAATTTAAATATTACTATATATGAGCTTTTATAGTATGCTGTCCCACTTAGATTAATGCAATAAAAACATGAAAGATGTAATGACATATCTATTTGGCTTTAGCCAGATGCTTTTTTATTTGTAAATATGGGTGGCATTGCACATACGAAGGCCCCAACCGTGTTCCCGTTTGAGAGGGGCTCCAGCACTAATGGTGAGTGACAGAATGGGAAGCATGCAGTCCAGCTTTCTGTGGTGGTTCTGGCTCTAATTGTACTATATCGCCACCTCACTTTCTCACACATAGATAACTAGCACTCACATAGATTCGAAATAATTGTCTCCCTGTGAATAAATGTGATAGGTGTAAAACAGGCTAAAAGAAAGGACAAAGTGGCCAGGTTCGTTAAAATGGGTGTAAGAGAGAGAAATAGCATGATCCTTGTGTGACCCGGTGATGGAGGATGAGGAATTTAACTCTCTAATTTTATAGGTTCTGTGTGTTACATAACGGCATTTAAAATACTTATCTCCTAATGCTATGAAAATTAAACGAGACTATGGTATTACCAACCTTATATTTAATAAATGATAGCTATGTTATGATTCTAATAATAGGCAATGTAGTATTATACAAGACAATAAAATATGTTAAGAAAAGTTAGAGATGATAGAAAGCAGATACTTTTGAAGAGGACAACTTGGGATCTGTATCTAAATTAGGCTAACAGATGAGGCCTTGCCAAAAGCCCAATTTAGTGTCTAGCAGACTTAAAGAGTTCATTATTACTAACGTAAGATTAACCATAGTAATTTTATCATGTTGTTATAAAGAAAATAGTAGACATCCTTATTATTAGTTGGAAATTTATTCATTCATTTATTATTTTTTGCAATAATTACTTTAAAAGTAATACAGTACAATATGATAAATACAAGGGATTTATGTTTAGCAAAATCCAGTTGTCTCTGTGCATAAAACATATGTTAAAACCATTCATTTCAAGTCCAGTCCCAGTGTGTTATTCCTGTGGTTCATGCCATCAGACAAGGGTAAACATGACATACGGAGGGAATTCATATCCATGCAACTCCATCAGGAAGGGAAGGAAGATCAGAAACCAGGGTGGAAACCTGCCTCTAGGAACAGATCTAAAATAACTGACTGGAATTCAGAAGCACAGGAAAAGAGGAGTGGAACTAGGCCATTCAGCAAACAGGGAGCTGTGATATGCAAAACAGGTAATCAGGGGTTAGTGCTAATGGTTGAAAGTTTGAGAGTTTTGTAGGTGGTAGTTGTCTTACATGGGCTTCCCCACCAGGATTACTCTGCCAAAAGAGAGGCGAAGTCAGGGGTGGATAGAAAGCAAATTTAAATCCAAATCCAAATTGTAAAGAAGGAAAATGGAAGGAGTTAGTGGTGATTTTGGGTTCCAATCAAATACTCTATGGTAGATGACAAAAAAGAAAGCCATGGGTACTCGAGGAGGGTGTTTTGTTATTTCTAGGAGAATTAGACATCGTGTGAAATGTGGTTAAGATAGACGCTGTACAGCCTATGTGGTTTGTGCCAAAAGAATATTGAGTGTTGGAGTGCTAACACATGGGAAAAAGCACTCTTAACTTTCTCTAGGCAAAGGTGTGGACCATTCTTACAGTGGTGAATCTCGTGTTCATAGTTAAGTGCACGAACACTCTCAGAATAAATTCGAGTCTGTGGACACAGCAGGAACATCTCTGCTGAAGCGCTCCTGATACATAGACTAGACATGTAGTAGACACATCACCTGTACTGCCTCACGGTATTTTTCAAAATGAAAAAAAGAGTAGTGTCCTCAATCCAGTAGGAATAATTCAATTCTTTCCAGTTTTTGGATAAGGAGATAGAAAAAATCTAGTAGTTCTCTGGAACATTTAAGCAGAAAATAACACCACATTTTCACATGGAATTAAATTTATTAACAACAGAATATTTCTATAATCAATGAGGTTTTTTTAGAATTACTATATTTTTAAAAATACATGCCAATTACATGTATTTATAGCATGCTAATATGGAAGGAACATATTAACCATATGGATCATAGCTGAGTGATTCAGAGCTAGGTTTCAAAGGTAGAAACTGTTTTACATTGATGAAATGTGTGGAAATTTTTTTAGACATTGTAAAGAGCATCTGATAAGCTTTCATTCACCTGGCGAGAAAACAAGACAAGGAGATATATTTGGGAACCCTACCTTTCCATAAAGTATGTGATCAACTCCTTTCGGTAGAACACATCATTTAAAAATGATTACAGTCACAGCTGCTACAATGATGAAGGGGCTCCGTAAGAACTCCTTTTCAGGCATACAGTGTGTTATGACATTTTGTGGAATAGGTTTATACTGGCTTTTTCATCTTACAAATTTAGATTACCCATTTATATCCCATTATACCTCTGAAAATGAAAATTTATATCTCAGTGCAATGTACGTATTTTATGGCAACAGACTAGAGAGTAACAGCAGGCTAGCACACACTTTTATGGAAATGATATCACAGGGAAGGATTGCAAAGCAATTCTCAGTCATATGTGAAAAGCAATCTTGTAGGCTTGCAGATAAGACAAAACTACAAATTCTGCTATACATATAAAAACTACAGACCATGATAGAAATCACAGATATGTTTGATGGTTCCCATTTTTATTAAATCTAGAGAAACATGAAAAATACCTTAACCTTAATTTTATAAGTGTTTTTCATAAATTATAAGTAAAGAGACAAAGTAGTCAAGAATAATATATCTCAGTAGATATTAAAATCAAGATAAATACATCTTGCCCTAGTCAAATGCCTCAGTTGGTTGAAGCACCATCCCGAAGCCAAAAAGTTTGTCAGTTCAATTCCTGGTCAAAGCACATACCTAAGTTGTGGATTCAATCACTGATCAGGGCATGTACAGGAGGTGACCGAGCACTGTTTCTCTCTCCCATTGATGTTCTCTCTCTTCCTCTTGCTTTCTCTCTCTCTCTTCCTCACTCTCTAAAATCAAAATAAATATATCTTTGGGTTAGGATTAAAAATAATAATAATAATAAGTAAATAAACAAACACTTCTTGTCTACATACTGTTATAAATAATAACATTCAGATAAATGTTTGCAACTAACCATTTAATTTCTACTTTGAATTGTGTAATTTTGAAATAATATCATACAGAAAATAAGTGAGTTGAATGAGGTCTGCATCCATGTACTGTGAAAAATAGACACATTTATTCAAGATGCAAGATACAAGACACATTATATGTAGGACACTAACACCTCAGTCCCCTTCAAAGCAGGCACTTTGGGACCTCACACAGTTCTTTGAGCATCTCTTCCATTGTTCAGAACACTTTGCAAAATCCTTTGTTGGAATCAATATGAGCTGCCCAGTCACATTTTCCTGAATTTTGTAGATGGTCTGAAATCTCTTTCCTTTCAAAGATGATTTTAGTTTTTGGAAAAGCCAGAAGTCACAGAGCACCAAATCTGGGCTGAGAGGGGCTGAGACACCTGGGTGATTTGATGTTTTGCCAAAAAACTGAACAAGAAATGATGCATGAGTGGGCATGTTGTCATGATAAAGCTGCCAATCACCAGTTGCTCACAGCTGTGGCCATTTTCATTGTATTGCATCTCTTAAGTGACAAGGAATATTGAGGTAGTTCTCCTTATCACTTGTTTGGCTTGAAGGAGCATCCTCATGATGGACAACACCTTCCCAATAAAAAAACAGGAGTGGAGCCACAGAAATTGAGATCACATAGAAGGTTAGCAACAGGGGAGTGGGAGGACGAGGCTGGAGAGAAGGTGCAGAGAATAAGTAGCATAGACAGTGGGGGAAAAATAGACAGGGGGAGGGCAAGAGTAGTGTGGAAAATGTAGAAGCTAAAGAACTTATGACACATGGACATGAACTAAAGGGGGGAAGGTGGGTAGGAGGGGGTGTACAGGGTGGAGGAAAATGAAGGGGGGGAAATGGGACAACTGTAATGGCACAATCAATAAAATATATTTAAAAATAAAAAAGTAAAAAAAAATCACACAGAGTTCATATGGTCTTCATCTTGCTGCAATTTTGATGCACCTTCTTTTGTCATGGAGAACTAGGTGACTTCTATTTGGAAAATCGGGCCTTTGTTTCCAGATCATACTTGTCAACCCACCATTCACCTCTGGTTATAACTTTCTTGAGGAAATCTGGTTCATCAGTAGCAGTTTAAATCCAGTCATCAGCAACTGCATCATGATGTTCCTTCTGCTGTGGTAGCAAAAGTCAGGGAATGAGTTTTGTCACACATGATTCATGACAAAAGCCTGAGTCAAAATCTCAGACACAGTCATTTTTGGAATCCCCAGATCAGCTCCTGGTTCCCTCTCTGTCAGACATTGATCTTTGATTGCAGCCTGTACATGTTCAACATTGTCAGAAGTTCTGCTTGTTGCAGGCCTTCCAGAACATGGATCACTGTCAACAGATTCTCAATCATCTTTGAAGCATTTGTGCCACTTTTATTTGTGCTACACTCATNCTTGAGGAAATCTGGTTCATCAGTAGCAGTTTAAATCCAGTCATCAGCAACTGCATCATGATGTTCCTTCTGCTGTGGTAGCAAAAGTCGGGGAATGAGTTTTGTCACACATGATTCATGACAAAAGCCTGAGTCAAAATCTCAGGCACAGTCATTTTTGGAATCCCCAGATCAGCTCCTGGTTCCCTCTCTGTCAGACATTGATCTTTGATTGCAGCCTGTATATGTTCAACATTGTCAGAAGTTCTGCTTGTTGCAGGCCTTCCAGAACATGGATCACTGTCAACAGATTCTCAATCATCTTTGAAGCATTTGTGCCACTTTTATTTGTGCTACACTCATTGTAACATTCCTGAAAGCCTTGTGAATCATCTGAATAGTTTCTGTAGAGGAATATTTAAGCTTAACGCAAAATTTGATGTAGATGCATTGCTCTTCTCACTCAATCATTTTGAATGTGACAGCCACACAGTACACATGCTCATTCAATGGTGTCTACATTCCCACTAACTAGGACAGTGAAGTTGTCATTGTTTACACATGTGCATTCCTGTCCACTCTCCTTGGCTGCCAGGTTACATTGATGTCATGCAAACTGTTCTCATTATATTAACGATGGCTGGACTTTTTCTGGAAAGACCTCATATTTTTATGTGGTTTAGGTGTATTTTTGTAACAAACATATAATAAAAATGAAATGATTATTTAGAAAAAACTAAGTGTGTGCAACTTTACGACATCTGTATACTTAACTGTGTGCTCATCACTTGAAGCATAGTCTGCTCTGTCGCCTTGTATTTGACCCCATTTACACTCTATCTTCCCCCACTTTTCTTCCCCTATGGTAACCACCACTCTGTATTTGTGAGTTTATTTTTGTTTGTTTGCTTATTTGCTGTTTTTTGTTTCATAAGCCATATGTAAGTGAAGTCATATGATTCTTATTTTTCTATCTGACTTATTTTAGTTAGCATAATACTCTCAAGATCTATCCATGTTGCCCCAGACACCTGTGGAAAAACATTTAAGAAAATAAAGTAAGTACTTTCTGAAAGGAAAAATAATTCAAGTGTGGGAATGCCAGAAGAAATTCCTGATAGTAGGAATTAACCCATGAATTATGCCTGGCATGGGTTTACTTTTTGGATGAAGTAAACCTGGAAGTACTTTTGCACTAAGGAAGCAAATTTGTATGAAATTTATCCATTCTCTCAGTAGTGCTATAAGCCATGGCATTGACAAAAGAAAAATGGTAGACAGAGCTGAAATCCAGTTCTAAACTAGTAACAATAGTTGACAGTTCTCGAGTACTTATAATGTTTCAGGCATTATTCTTTAACTTAGCATTTTACATTTAACTGATTATTTAACATTCATAGTTGCTCCATAAATTGGATACTATTTTTTAAAAAATTATGTTTATTGTAGTTAAAAACTGAATAATATAAGATTTATCATCCTATCACTTATGTGTGTGCATTTTAATAGTGTTAACTGTATTTGCATTGCTGTGCACCAGTCTACAAAACTCTTTCAACTTGCCGAACGGAAATTCTATGCCTATTAAACAATAACTCTTCATTTCCTCCTACCAGTTCCTAGAAAGCACCATTCTATTTTCCGTTTCTAGGAATTTAGCTTCTCTAGATACCTCATATAAGTGGAATCATCGGTATTTGCCTTTTTTGTAACTGGGTTATTTCACTTAGTTTAATGTTGTTATTAATATTCATACATGTTGTAATATATGTCAGAATTTCTTTCCCTTTAAGGCAATATTCAAATGCATATATTGGATATACCTCATTTTGTTCATTTATTCATCAGCTGATAAACACCCAGTTTGCTTCCACCTCTTGGCTATTGTGAATAGTGTTGTAAGGAATACGGGTGGTCAAACATCTCTTTGAGATTTTGCTTTCAATTATTTTGGGTATATACCCATCAATGAAATTGCTAGACCACATGGAATTTTACTCTTAGTGTTTTAAGGAGCTACCATGTTGTTTTCCATAGCTGCTATACCATTTTACATTTCCATCAAAAGAACATGGGGTTCCAATTTCTCTACATTCTCACCAACACATTTTATTTTCTGTGTGTGTGCTTAAATAATAGCCATCCTTGTGGGTATGAGATGGTGTCTCGTTGTGGTTTTGATTTGCATTTTCTGCTACTACTTTTAACCTCATTTTTCAGATGTTGAAAATAAGCAACAGAGAGGTTATGCAACTTGTGAAAAGCCACACAGTTTAGAGAGGATCTTAAAATCCACATTTTGTTTCCTGCTCGTGAATCTCTAAGCAATACTCTGCAGCTAGCCATTATAGGCAAATGGAAAAAAGGAAGATTTCCATGTAAGAACAAACAGGGGTGAGTAGTGAACTGATATGCAGTCTGCACTGGAAATAGGAAAATAGAAAACAATAGAGAGCTTGAGTTCACCTTAATTGATATGAAAACTCTGATGAACAGAGATAATCTATTGTCAGAGTGTATGAGTCACAGCATGTGAATAAAAAGAGTAATGAGTAATGAAGGAAGAACGAGACAAAAACTAGAGCAGAAGAGAAACAGTTTCCTTTCTCATGACTGGGTACATTTTTCTATGGATTACAATGTGGAATTAGTGATGTGCTAAAGGAGGAAATGAGGTAAATCATACTAGCATCATAACATGTCTGATTTATGATTCATTGCATAAAATAATTGGCTAGATTAACTATTTAATCAATGTTGTGTTTAGTAGCATAGCTTTTATTATTTTGTATTAACCTCATTTGTTGTCTTTGTTTTTATTATTTTGTATTAACCTCATTTGCTGTCTTTGTTAAGTCCAAGATTAAAAAAAAATAGAGTATTTTACAGAATTATTTGGTTAGGTGGGTGACTCTCATCTGAAAAATCTTATCTATATTGTAATGTTTTGGGGGGAAGTTTAATGAGTGGCACATATCTTAACAACAAGAATGAATACCAAATAATCAGCACCTATGACATGCCAAACTTTCTTTATGCCAGATCTTTACCATGCACTCCACACAAGTTCTACTTTAATGTATTAATAATACAACTAAGTTTTTTTGAGGATATATTAGTGTTTAAAGTCCAAAGTCCAACCCTGCTATTGGAGGGTACAGAATTCAAACCAGTTCCATTCTAGAGTAAAATCTGTGTTCTGACCAAATAGGTTTCCCATTGCTTTATTTGTTCATATAATTATTCATTAATTTATCTAGTTTAGTAAATGTCTTCTACATGCTAAACTAAAAAGGCAAGTCATAGTCTCTGATTTCAGGGATGATGAAGCCAACTTAACATACTTTGATAGAATGTGTTCGAATAAAAGATGGTTACAACTTCCGCTTGATGAATTGCAAAGATCATCCTTTCAAAGACAGAAAAGAGTTATGGAAACAATAACCACAAGATGAGTTGAAATTCTAGGGAGGGAAATCCTTTTAAGATGAACTGACAACCACTGGCCTTTTGCTTTTAGTCCTAAACTTCAGGCTTGACATATATAGAGGGGAGTCTCCATGAGAAAAACAATTTGTCAAAACTTTTGGTGGTTACACAGAAGTGGAATGATAGGTTTGAAACTTCGAGAGACTCAAACACGAAGCCACCTTTTCTGTGGGATTTTTTAAATTTATGTTTGGGGCTATTTATGAGAGGCTGGGATATAAGAGCCCATAGCTCTCAAAGGCAGACTTAAATCTCTTAAAGATATGTTTTTCTTAGGAAAGCAAGTTCTTCTAAAACAAGCAGAGTGCCTCACATACACACTTCTCTACACATAAGTTGTTGCAAGATTTGGATCTGAGGTAGTAAGAGAGATTAAATAGCTGGGCTTAAAATTCTGCAGGGTGGTCAAGCAGTTAAAATCCAAACTCTTTCATAAGGTACAGAAAGTTCTTATAATCTTAGCCAGCAAACACAGTGATTCCTCACCTATTGTGAGACTACATTTCAGAGACCCCCCCCCATGATAGGTGAAAATCTGCAAAGTGGCGGTGCTATATTTATTTTATTATTTATATATATCTTAAGGCTTTATAAACCCTTCCCACATGCCTATAAACCTTTCCCACACTCTTGTAAACACTTCATATGCTCTTTCTGCATTCTTAAACTTACGTAATTTTAACAATATATAAAATTTCTATATGGGCACTTAGTGAAGTATACAAAATCCCATAATAGAGCAAAAACTGCGATACAGAATTAGATATATATTTTTAAAAAACCTGCGATGCAGTGAAGCCGTGATAAGTGAACCGTGTTATAGTGAGGGACAACTTTAAGCAAACAAACAAATCAGTAATATAAAAATAAACATATGCATGTACCACATTGAACATTTGTACTATATGCTTAATAAATAATATATATATTTAATGAATTATATGTGTATACATACACATGCATATTTCTATGCCATGTTTTACCTTTTCAGCTCTTTCCTTCTGCATTCCCTCATGGGACCCATGTCTGTAAAACTGCTGGTTGAAGGTGGGCTGCAATGTGCAGGGCGTCAGGGAATGAAGACCAGTGCTAACAGGTACTGGTAAGACCACCCAGAAAATGTACAAACTAAATAATGACTCGCTATTTATACACTCTTAAATAGGATTTATTTAAATACTTCTGACTTTGTATATCAAGTTTTATATTGTCATTGGACTTAGGCAGTCTGATCCTAAGGTATTCATTCCCCAGAACAATTAAGATGTTTCTTAGTCCCAGTTTATACAGCTCCACACAAGACAACTGATGCAAGCCACAAATGCAAAATGGCATAGATAGTTCTAAGTATTTTCGTAGACACATGAAAAAGTAAAAAGAGATAGATGAGATTAATTTTAATATATTTTATTAAATGGAATGTATATCCAATATATTAGCATTTGACACATCATCAATATAAAATTATTGAGATAATTTACTTTATTTTTATAATAAATTTTTAAACTATGGTGTGCATTTCATACTTCCTCAGTATCTCAGTTTAGTTTGGCCATATTTTAGTAGCTCAATAGTCGTTTGTGGCTAGTGTTGACATATAATAAAGAGAACACACTAGATCTCTGGTCTTCCAGGTTCGACCTCTGGAATCTGGAGTAGTCTTTGTTTTCCACACTCCCTGTATAAACAATATGTTTTTGTACTTGAGAATAATAAAACTTTTTTAAAGTCAAAACAATGGAGGTCACCAATACGTATCAGGCCGGCACTCTGATCTTGGGATTATTACCTAACTATATACATAAACACTCTAAATATTAATTGACAATGCAATGTCCTATTTGGCTAACTTTAAATATATTAAGCTACCATTGTTAGTCAGAGTTGGCTTGTTTATACATCTCAGGATATGTATCTATTATCCTCAGGCCATCGATAAGTACACCCTCATAGGAGTCATGTTACCGCAACAATCAGTACCATTATCTTTGGAGGTAATTAAGAAAAAAGAAATTTGACGATGTTAGTACTGGCCTAGTGTTATGAAAATGAACTAAAACCAAAATAAAAACTCTTTAGTATGGTTCTAGCTCACTTGAAAATCAATAAATGTAGTCCTTTTGGTGAGGAGAAGGAGGAAGAAGAGGAAGGTGATGATCATGATCATCTCGATTACAGCTCATGACATTTCTACTTCCTGAAAGAGGTACGCCTCTGGTGAGGCGCTCAGCTGCAGGAGCATTTCGGCAGATAGACTGAGGCCAGTGAGTAGTTATCTCCTCCTGTGATAGACACCATCTCCACCTAGTGCTCAGTTACTTTCAGAGATATCTCTTTCAGGACCTTATTGCTTACAAGTTTTTCACAGCTATATGTATTATGACTCCAATAATGTTATTAGACCACAGTCATTCATTAATAAAGAAAGTTTGTCCCTTCAAAACTGCTCCCAATTATTTATAATACAAGCAATGTAAGCAAATATTCTTTCGTATTCTTCCCTCCATGATACTGAAATCATTTTAAAAAACTGTCATCAATTTCCCTTTCATAAATACACAAAGACAGTTGTTAAGCAATGCCATCTCCCATATGCACAAATCCCCTTGTTTAAATTCAATGAAATACTCATAAAAATCTTCAGGAAAGAACAGAAAAAAGGTTTGATATGTGATTATTTTTCCTAAAGGCAAATTGCATTGATCTTTATCAGCTTTTTACCACACTAGAACATTTCCTCTTCATAACTTTGCTACTGAAAGCATTCTAATATTTTACTACATGTTGTTTCCAATTGTTTTAAATAAATGTTGATCTCTTTCTTCCTTGAGGAGGATTATTAACAAAAACAACAAAATGTTTGCCAATACTTATTTTTTTTCATACTCTAAAAGATTTTCTTTTACTACTCCAAAGATGTTCTGAGGTAGCCATCTCTATAAGGTAAATACACTTGAGGTTCCTTTCATGATGAAAAATGAACAGATAAGAGTAGAGAAGATATTAATGAATCTTATAGATATGGAAAGGTTTTTTTGTTGTATCTCTTCTATCTTTCTTCTCCCATGGGATATGTATAACACACTCATCACTTATTAGAACAAAAGGATTTCCCCCTGTGCAAGATGTGTTTCTATGTCTTTACTTTTCTTAAGTTTCCATGTATTCCATTTCTTTCTTAGTACACCTTTTCTTTGACTATAAGGGAATGAGGAAGAATGGCTTACATGTTCTACTTTTTCCTATTTTTCTCCAAAAAACACCCTTTGGGTATAACTGTAAAGCCAATACCTTAGAGCCAACGGAGCTGAATTGTTCTCCTGTGAATGGTTTTTCTGGCAGCATGTTATCTCTGGTGGTCCTTGCAGCCTGTTGGGAGGAGTTATCAAAGGATGCTTTCAGGCTGCAGGTGGTAAAAAGGTAGAGGAGAATGTATGTGAGCAGACAGTACTGCTTGAGCTGCTTTAAGGATCTGCTCATATAGGATAAGGATAGCTCATGCAAGCTATCAAAGAGATGCTCAAACGTCAGGATGTTCAGAGTTGTGACCGTGGGTTCTGTGCAAATACTTCTGTGCCTATTACTCAATGTGATTGGCAGGCAACACTTGCTATATAGAAATATACTATATCATAATTTGTCTTTATTCTTCTTTCTATAAATATGTAATAATTTGAGTTCCATAAGTATACTTTGTGTCTTATTAGTCACAAAAGCATATTTCTTGAGTAAAATAAAAACCTTTCAGGTTGTCCTAATTTGTACAATATTCTTTATGACTCAAGTCTTTTTTTAACTAAACATCAAAAGATAGCTGTTCTATAAAAATCTCATACCTATTGTACCTAAAGCTCAAAAAGATAAAACAGATAAAATTCCTTTTAATAGCAAAGTTAAAATTCACCAATTGAAGGAATTATGGAAGTTTATTTTCCTGCACACCCCATGGCAGAAAGTGTAAAAAATTAATTCGCCAGGTACTTTATTATTTCTTATGCTGATACTTCCATACATGTTTATTTCTGAAAAGCATTCCCTTAGCAGTTCAAGTTAATGAAATGAGACCACTTGTACTCCCTTTGGTATTTTGATATTATTTTAACAACTGCATTTTTAGTTCCCTAATTAAGTCCCTACATAAATTAATGAAATATATGAAGTTTTACTTGAATCTCTCTAAAGTAACACAAAGTTCCCCAGCTACCTCTATCTTGCAGGTACATATGAGGTTACATTTACCTTTAGACTATTTTCTTGGCTGTTCCTCCCAAAGCTCAGCTCAAGGTCTTTGGCCACTGGAAAAGTTTTGCCATCCTCACTCACAAGTATGTCTCAGTACTCTCACACATTCTTTTGAACAAGGTCACTTTTTATAGAAATGTTTGATGTTCAACAAAAGAGAGCTGCAGCTTTACAGTGGGCGTCCCTTCTCCCCAGGCTCACGGTTGCTGTACTTAGAGTACTTCCATTGATGCTTTTAATTCTAGAGAGCTCTCTAGTCTCTATGTAAGTGGAAAAATTACCCATCACACAGTAGAGTATAACTCCCTGTCTCCAAGCTACGTAAAGAAAACTTCCTCTTACCAGGTGCCCTTCTGACTATACAAAGAATCCCATGCATGTACAAGTTTCAAGATAATTTCCAAATTTGTAGATATGACTGATTTAAATTTAGTCTCCAGTTGAACATTACTGTATTAGTTTCCAAGGTCTTTACATTTTTTTCTTAAAAAGATTCATACAGAGGATGAAAATTCTAAAGTTACTAGTTAAGAACTCAAAAGGACTCTAGATTACTATTTACATATTCTCATTGCATAGCAATAAGTAGGGTTCTGGATACAGCATGGCATCCTGTCCCTCTGGGTAGAAAGTCTTACACATGCAGCAAGCGTACCTTACCCGCCCGGCCTCATCCGGCTCTTGTCATCTTATGTTGTGATCTACTTATTCTCTCCTGCAGGAGGTTTTTTTGAGATTAAGTTCTGTGTTATATCCATTATTTGATAGCCTAAAAAGTATATAACTGGTGGCTTTCACTAAATTATATTTAGTGAAAATATAATTTTAATACCACGATAAAAAGTATAATAAAAAATCAGGAAGCTTGGAGATGCTGGATAGGGCACATGAGTATTAATTGTTTCCATCTTTTTATATCAGGAGTCATTAAGTAATGTCCAAAATGTAAGGAAACTTTCAGTCAAGATGGCAGCATAGGTACACCTGGCTCACCTCTTTGCACAACCACATCAAAATTGCAACTAAAATATAGAATAACAATCACTTGGAACCATCAGAAATCACGTTGATTGTAGTCTGACAACTACAGAATTAAAGAAACTGAGTCAATTCAGACTGGTAGGAGAGGTGCAGACACAGATCAGGCTATCCCTAACTCACATGTGGTAGATAAAATTCAGGGGGGATATTTCAGGAGTGAGGAGCCCTAAACCCCACAGCCGAGGGTTACAATGCCAGGAAGATAAGTCCCCACAACTTCTGGCTGCAAAACCAGCATGGTTTTGTGTCAGTGGAAGAAACACCAGAGCCCCAAGCAGTTCCTCTTAAAGAACCCGCACGCAGACTCACCCACTCAGATTCACTCTCTCTGAGCTCCAGCATCAGGGTAGCAGCTTAAAAGGCACCAGTGGCTTAAAAGGCACCAGTGGCATAAAAGGAGGAGCTGAAGTGTCTGACATTAAGGCAAGCAGAGGCCATCGTCCTTTTTTTTAAAAAACCTTCCCCTCACAGAGCAGGAAAGTTGGTGTCACACCTGAGACTCTATCAATGGCTAACACAGTTTGACCCACCCTGGAGATCCCAGCCACCCAACTTACTGCCTTCCCAAGCTGCTTTCCTATGTGAATGACAGGTCTTGGCTCATGCTTCATAACTTCTTAGATCCTCTAAAATAAGCAACAGCTGGCCTCAGTGAGCCCCAGGCCTGGCACTAGCAGCAATCAGCCTAAACTCACAGGCTGATTCACCTGGGAATCTCTAGGCCCGCACAAATAGCAGCCATTTCAGATTGCTTTATAGGTTAGGCAGGGTGGCCCTGGGCAGAACATAGGTGGGAGATGACCTTGAGCTGCACCACCCAGGAAACCCCAGGGCCAGCACACTCAGTGGACAGCTACAGACCACATTGGAGCACCACCACTCTGTCCCTACACAGCTGATTCTCCTTGGAGGACTGAGGTTGGGGATAAGTGGTCACAACCAATCCTTCCATTTGATTGGCCTGGGTAGACCCCTCCCATTGATCACCAAAAGCAACTAAGCCTCAAATACAAGAGGAGGGTGTACTCAGTGCACATGAAGGGTGCACCTTGAGAACCCAGCTTTCGTGATAGGAGAGGCTGTGCCACTAGACTTTACAGGACACCTGCTCTATCAGGCCATATCACCAAGACATGGAGTCAAAGTGGCTTCACCTAATACATAGAAACAATCACAGGAAGGCTGCCAGAATGAGGAGACAAAGAAACATGGCCTAAATGAAAGAACTGATCAAAACTCCAGAAAAAGTGCTAAACAAAATGTAGATAAGCAACTTCTCAGATGCAGAGTTCAAAATAGTGGCTATAAGGATGCTCAAGGACCTCAGTGAGGTCCTCAGCAGCATAAAAAAGATCTCATCAGAAATGAAAGATTCACTAATTGAAATAAAGGACAATTTATAGGGAAATAACAGTAGAGTGGATGAAGCCAAAAATCAAGTCAATGATTTGGGACAGAAGGAAGCAAAAAACAACCATGCAGAACTAGAAGAAAAAAGAATGCACCTCCCCCACCCCAAAATGAGGATAGTATAAGAAGCCTCTAGGCCAACTTCAAAAAGTCGAAGCATTCACATCATAGGTGTACCAGGAAAAGAAAAAGAGTGAGAGATTGAAAATCTACCTGAAAAAATAATGAAAGAAAATTTTCCTAATTTGGTGAAGGAAAATAGACATGCAAGTTCAGGACTCACAGGCAGTTCCAAACAAGATGGATGCAAACAGGCCCACTCCAGGTCACATCAAAATTAAAATGCCAAAGGTTAAAGATGAAGAGAGAATCTTTAAAGCATCAAGAGAAAAGAAGTTAGTTACCTACATGTGAGCTCCCATAAGACTGTCAGCTAATTTCTCAAAAGAAACTTTGCAGGCTAGAAGGGATTGGCAAGAAATATTCAAAGTCGTGAAAGGCAGGGACCTACAGCCTAGACTGCTCTACCCAGCAAAGCTTTCATTTAGAATTAAAGGCCAGGTAAAGAGCTTCCCAGACAAGAAAAAACGGAAGGAGTTCATCATCAAACCGTTATTATATAAAATGTTAAAGGGAAGTATTTAAGAAAAAGAAGAGGATCAAGTCTATGAACAATAAAATACAAAAAATACATATCTATCAACAATTGAATCTAAAAAGCAAACTAAGGAAACAAGAAGAAGAGGTAGAATCATGGATACAGAGGGCATGTTGATGATCAACAGATGGGAGGGGATTGTGGGGGAATGGGTCAAAGAGGAAGGGGATTAAGAAATACAAATAGGTAGTTACAAACCTGTACTTGAACAAGAATTAAATAAAAATTATATTAAAAAAAATAAAAATAAAATAAAACAAATAGGTAGTTACAGAATAGCCATGGAGATGTAAAGTAGCACATAGGAAATGTAGTAACCAAAGAACGTATATGCATGATCCATAGACATGAACAATCGTGGGGGGATTGCCTGGGGGAGTGGATGATGCTGGGCTGAAGGGAGTAAAAGTGGAAATATCAGGACAACTGTAACAGCATAATCGATAAAATATGTTAAAATATAAATAGAGAATATATATTCTCAAAATTAAAAAATTCAAAAGTAGTTAAATAATTTTTACTAATGCTAAAATTAGTTCAACACATAATTTTTAAAAAGTCCAAGGATAATTTAGCACATACATTATGAGGGCTTCCTGTCTACCAGGGTCTGTGTTGTATAACTGAGGACTTTATAAATGGATAATGCAAGAACCATTACAGGAAGAACAAGTACGATTTAATGCTGGAGATGACCATTACTTTCTGCTCTGTTTTAGTCATATATTTTTATTACCATAAACAAAAAGTGGAGAAATTGGATTATAACCTATGTTTTGGTTCTATTGAGAATGACCTTGTAAGGATATCACATTATTCATATTTGGATGAAAGTGCTTCTTTGCTGTTTCAGAGAAGCTTAGAAAGCACAGAATTTTGTCTATAGGGCTTTAAGGGTTTGCCTTTGTTAGGTTCATCCAAGAGCTGCACAGCTGTTTCAACTGAGCCTTGATATAGAGTTTGCTGGAAAAAAATTCCATTTGCTAAATGAAAGCAGGGTGATGTTATTCCTCTACAATTACATAAAAATTAGAGACGCGGAGATTTCCAACATCTTCTGGAGGCCTGACTTTGATGAACTAAAACCCCATGAAACAGTTCTGTATGATTTTGGCATGATAATAACCCTAAAAATACATTTGTCCTGCATGTTGCTCTCTGTTCTCCTATCTTGGATCTGATCCCAGTCTTTGGATTTAAGCTCCCAAAATGTTCCATATCTATATGGATAGAGTAAGGGGGATAGAGTAAGTACAATGGAGACTATGTTCCATTGATGTATGAAACTTTATTTTAATGTATCTTAGAATGAAGAAAGTCTATATGCCAAATTTTATATATACTCTTCCAGAAAAACTTACTCTGGTGTGGTAAATTATGAATGTGACTAAGTCATGTGCAAAAGACAAGCAGATCCAATTTTTTTTTGTTATCTAACAAACTCCAAGTTGTTATCTAACTTTTAGCAATTGTCATTATGCTTCCAACAACAAGCCTCTTAAATATATGATTATTTATCCTATGATCTTACTCTTTTATTCATAATTATATTTTTGTTATAAAATATAAATGTAATCTATTTACTTTTTTATAAGGTGCACTTAATTTTTTCTAGTTTGTACTTTTAGAAAAGTTGTACTAAAATGGATAGATGAAATAGCATCCTACAAGTCCTCAAATCTAGGAAATTATTAATAAAACAGATGCTTTTTGACATTATTTAAAATTCTAATTTCTTTTTAAGTATAATTTTTAACTGTATTTATTTTTTAATCCAAAAATGAGAGAGAAATTGGACATAAATCTTTTTCTTTTGCCATATTCTTTATTTAAGGCATTTTATATTGTGCCTTCTAGAGAGTATTTATCCCAGTTTCAAGTTTGTGAAAGTTTAGTGAGGAGTGAAAGTTTAGTTAGTGAAAGTTTAGTAAGTCTAAGCTACTTTGCAAATAACTTTCTGCATGCATTGGGGCTGATGCCTGATGCTGAGCTTGTTCTCTTGGCCATTAAGATTCACTTCAAGCCAGAGATGATGGCTCCTTCCCCAGCCTCATGTGCCTTTTATACCCCATTGTACATGCATAAGAAAATCTTGAAGTTTATATTTGGCTGTTCTATCACCCGGCAAGTGTGGAAAGTTAGAGTGGAGAGGAAAGGCAAGGAATAAAAAAGTTATAATTAAAGGTGTTAAAAGTACAGGAAGAGGTTTTTCTTTGTCTTTTTCCTAAAACATTTTATTTTTTAATTGTGCTTAGGTAAAACCATTATACTTATTTGATTCATGTAAGAAATACAAATTAGAAAAACAGAACACTAAGCTATTCATTTTGAATTGTGTCATATCTGTTACTAGATGAAACTATACTTTATGGGTAACATTTTGAGACATCAGTGAGGAAGTTATCGATTTTTTCACTTTAACCTAGAATAGAGTGTGTAACTCTAACAAGCACATGTTTGAAACTTCTGGTGATAGGTCATTGTCTCCTCCAATCTTGTCTCCAACCTTTTTCCATTTCCTTTTAGTTGATGTAACTTTGGGATATAGCTTCTGTCGTCTAATTCCTGAGCTGTCATCCATGTGAACACTAGTGAGTGGGTTAAGTCCACTGTTCCAACAAGCTTGGGGGGTGGCAAGTGATTTTTCCGGCAGAACTGCAGAGACGTCATGGAAGAACCAGGGAACCTGGAACAAGTGTTCCTAACATGAAAGTACTGAGGTTATTGGTTGTGTCAGGAATAAGGAAATCATTTATTCTTTGACATTTTAGGATTTTTAGCATCTAAGTGTGGTTGCTTCTTATCTTTCCATATCTGTGGATGAATTGTTTTTATGATAACTTTTCCCTTGAACCTGAATTATGTGATACAGTCTCTCATCCTCCACCTTTAGGAACCCCACTCTGCTAGTTTATGGCCAATAAGCATCAAGTCCAAAAGGGCCACAAGTTTAATAAGTCTTCAATAATTAGCTTTGGACATTTTATATATTTGGGTAATTATTTTGAGTATGGACAGCATAAAGACAATTTATCATTTGTTATTACTACCTTTATTCATCAAAGATAAAAAATGAAGATATCCTAATTAAGAAAATGTCTTCTTAATGACATAGTGTTTTAATAATAGTGTTTTGGTATAAAAATTGATATTTTACATATACCTTCTTGGTTTTGATTATAAAAATGAAGAGCAATAACAGTAAATTTATCATAGGTAATATATCCTATTGATAGCAATAAACAACCTTATGAAAGTTGTACTGTCCATTAAAGAACATATATTCTTTTCCTTTTAGAGCACTGGTTTTAGGGCACTTTATGTAAAAATACTGCTTCTTTTCTGGCTTATTCCAAAAATATTAATATGTCCTTGACATAACACAGCATACTTACTACAATCAAAATGTATGACTCCTCAACACACCTTTATCATGAGGGTAGAGTTCATTAACTCTTTTACAAAGCTGTCTTAAGCCTGAAGGACAGTAAAGCCAACACAAAATGAAATTAAGGAATAGATAATCAGGAAAAAAAGTAACACCACTAATGACACCCAAATAGCAGTTGTGATCATTTCACCCAGGCTGTGGATTGTATGAGAGTCTTCTTTACATCATGCCACACCCAACGATGGATCTCATTAAATAAAACATACCCATTGCATTTCCTTATGAAATCTTACAGGTAACTTTTTTCTGCATAATAACAAATATTCTATTATAGAACCATAAATATGCTATTTTTATGAACTGTATATCTGACCTTCAAAAAAGGTTAGAATTCAAAGTTATTATATTTCAATTACCTGAGAGAATGTCATGAAAATATATAGTCTCTTGTTACTGCCTGATTGTTAAATTCGATAAAGCAGTCATGAAAATAAATGCTGTGTTGCATCGCCAGCATCTAGATGAATCTGCATGGATCTAAAAGCACCACTTGGAAGCCAAAATGAGAAAAGTATGAGTAGAATAAATAATTTTATGACTTTGCTTCTGATTTTTATTTGTTTTCACAATAATGGGTGTTTGTGGTACAATTTCTGAGCATATTTCAAATAAGGAACAGCTTGTGTTTGCTTAGGACAGAAATTAATGGAACAATGGAAAGGCATTTTTGCACAGCATAGGAAACCATCAATAAAATGAAAAGACAGTCCACTGAATGGGAGAACATATTCACCAAGAATACATTTGATAAGGAGTTAATATCCAAAATTTATAAATAACTTATAAAAGTCAACAGTAAAAAGCAAATAATTCAATTAAAAATGGGCAAAGGACCTAAATAGATACTTCTCCAAACAGGATATACAGGTGGCCAATAGACATATGAAAAGATGTTCAATGTCACTAATCATTGGAGAAATGTAAATTAAAATCACAAGGAGATATCACTTCATACCTGTAAGAATGGCTATGGTCAATAAATCAACAAACAAGTGTTCGTGAGCATGTGGAGAAAAGGGAACCCTTATGCACTGTTGGTGGGAATGAAGACTGGTACAGCCACTGTGGACAGCAGTACGGAGGTTCCTGAAAAAATTAAGAATGGAAATGGTTATGACCCAGCAATTTCACTTCTGGGAATCTATCCCATGAAACCCAAATTACTAATTTGAAAGAATATATGCACCCTTACATTCATCACAGCGTTGTTTACAATAGCCAAGATCTGGACACTACAATAGTATCCATCAGTAGATGAGTAGATAAAACAGCTATGGGGCATTTATCCAAAGGAATATTACTTGGCTGTAAAAAAGGAGGACATTTTACCATTTGTGACAGCATGGATGAACCTGGAGAGCATTGTGCTAAGTGAAATAAGGCAGTCAGAGAAAAACAAATACCATACAATTTCACTCATATGTGGAATCTCATGAACAAACTGAACTAAAAGCAAAATAGAGACAGACTCAGAGAGCAGGGGGACAGCCGCTGGGGGCAGGGAGTGGGTGTGGAATGTGGAGAGATTGAGCAAAAAAGGAAAAAAAAAGAGAAAGAACCCATGGGCACAAACAACAGTTTGATTATTGCCAGGGAAAGAGGGATGTGGGTGAGGTGGAGGAGGGTATGGGGGGGATTGATGGTGATGGATGGAGCTAGACTTGAGGCGGTAAATGCAGTGTACAAAGGATGTGTTGTAGAATTGTGCACCTGAACCCTGTATAATATCGTTGTGTCACCTTAGTAAATTCAATAAAAAAGGAAAAAAGTTAAAAACAAAGGAACATGGCTTCAATGATTCAAGTTCTACCACATTAAGAATCATTAAGATAATAGTGTGTTTTATATTTACATGTGTGCATATTATGAATTCTGAAAAAATTCACCTACATCGTTTCCATATGGATTTTTCCATGATCATACTATTAGGAAAATTGTATCATCTGGTGTTGGGCAGAAGTCTGTTTACAGTAGTTCATATGGAAAGTAATATAATAGTTAATAAGTGATAATACAAAATAAGTTGTGTTTCATGTACTCACATCTGTAGACCTGCTTTTGCCAACCCCGGTGTAATACTATGTTACATTATGCAATCACCACCCCTCTTAAATAGGTGTCACCTATGAGGTCTCTGACAGAATATAAAAAATAATTCAAAGTCCTCTGCTTAAACAATCTTTGGAAAACCATAATCATGGCAGCAGTCAATGTGATATCTCAGGCCCAGCTCAATGTTAAAGAATCCTATTAAAATAATCATGTACACAGAAAAGATACATGATAGACATGCTGCTTATGTGTAAGTTATTAATCATAACCATAATGATAATAAAACAAATACCAACTTTAGAAATAAAATATTACCTTCTCTTGATTGTAGCTTTTGTTCAGTCTTGGTTAATGCTATATAATTATTTTCACTGTGTGACTATGCTATAATGTATGTTATTCTTTTATGGGCATTTGAAAGGTTTTTGGTTTCTCGGTATTGCAAACAATACTGCTGTAATAGTCCTCATGCCTATTTTGGGCATAGGCATGGACATTTTCCTAAGTCCTACACATTTCAGCTTCAGAATAAAACATGAGATTGTTTTCGAGGTGTGTGTATAATTTTATTTCTCCCACCTGCACTGCTTACTAGCTCTTGTTGCTCCGCATCTTAACCAATGTTTGTTATGCCATGCATGGGTAAGAGACTCATTTAAAAAGCAATGAAACAATACAAAAATGTTGATTTATAGGGTTTCATCTTACACACTGAGACTCACTTTTAAGAATCTATGACCTGAGCCCTGGCTGGTGTAGCTCAGTGGATTGAGCGCGGGCCTGTGAACCAGATGATCGTGGTTCGATCCCCACTCAGGGCACATGCCTGGGTTGCAGCCCAGTTCCCAGCAGGGGCCAGTTCCCAGCAGGGGACGCACGAGAAGCAGCCATACATTGATTTTCTCTTCCTCTCTCCTTCCCTTCCCCTCTAAAGATAAATAAATAAAATACTAAAAAAAAGAATTTATGGCCTGAAAAAGCTATGAAATATTCCTCCCTATTCAAATATATATCTGTGTGACTACATTTTTAATAAGCATGTCACAATAAATTAAACACAGAAGTAGATATGAGACTCCAGCTGTCCCCTTTTTATTGAGCCAGTAATTAAAGAGATTTGCAAAAATATATGACAATGCTGTTAATTGGAATTAATTTTATTTTGAAAAATATAGTTTTTGCCATAAAAATATATTTTTGATAAGTAATGAACTTATATTTGAAAGGGAGCAAAATATGCTTTTATCTATCTTTATAATATATGTATATTTTATATATTAGAATATACTGTTTTAGAGCATTTTAAGTTTATTTGAAAATTTGTTTTTAATGAATTAACATATATATTAAAATTTTTAGATTCTAATTTATACCATACTGAATATCAATGGATATAATCTATAAACACAAAAGCTTCCTTGGCTGGTCTGACTCAGTGGAATGAGCAGTGACCTGTGAATCAAAAGATCACAAGTTCAATTCCCAGTTGGGGCACATGCCAGGGTTGCTGGCCAGGTCCCCAGTTGGGGGCGTAGGAGAGGCAACCAGTCAGTTTCTCTTCCTCCCTTTCTCCCTCCCTTCCCCCCTCTGTAAAAGTAAATAAATAAAATCTTTTTTAAAAAGCCATTTGGGGTCCTTGATAATTTTTTGTTTTGTTTTTGTCAGTTTCATTAAGATGTAATTTGCAAAACAAAAATTTATCAATGCTAACCACAAAATTCAATGATTTTGCCAAACATGTACTGTCAGGTGACCATGACCACAATCCTGACAGAACATTTGCATCACCCCAGAAGTTCCTTGGTCACTCTGCACTGATACCTCCTCTCCTCAAACACAAATTTTAGCAAACCCACCTTATCAACACTAATTAGCTCTATCACTATTACCTTTTGTAAATTTTCTTATAAATGAAATCACAAAGCTTACAATTTTTGCATCTGGCTCCTTCTACTTAGAATGCTTTGGAAATTCATCCACATTGTTGGATCTATCAGTAGTTTGTCCTTTTTATTGATGAGTAATGTTCTATTTCTTTAGATATACCCTAACTTGATTATAGATCAGATGATGGGCATTTGATTTTTTTTTTTAAGTTTTGGGCTATTAAGACCAATGCTTCTACAAAGATTTTATTCCTTGTATGAAAACATATTTTCCTTTTGGGTTAAAAAGCTAACAGTGGAATTTCTGGAACATACTGTGGGTTGGTGAGCTCTTTGTTCTTGAGTTGGCTCCAACTCCTGGTGACCCTATGAATGAGTGGTGCCCACAATGTCCTGTCCTTAACAGCTCACCTCAGTTCCTGCAGACTCCTGCCTAGAGCTTCTTTTATGGAGTCAGTCCGTCTTATAGTCTTCCTTTTTTTTTCTTGCTGCTTTCCATTTTTCCCAGCATTATTGTCTTTTCCAAAGACCCCTGCCTTTTTATGATGTGCCCAAAGTAGAATGGCTTCAGTTTTGTCATTTTTTGCCTCTAGCAATGTTTCAGGATTAATTTGTTCTAGGACACATTTGTTTGTCTTTCCGGCAATTCAGAGTGTCCTTAGAGCTCTCCTTCAACACCATACTTCAAATAAATCATTTTTGCCCTATCAGCTTCCTTCACTACCCAACTTTCACATCTGTACATAGTAATTGGAAACACAAATGTGTGGGATCTTAGCCTTGGTCTGTATGGACACATCTTTGCTCTTATGACCTTTTCTAATTCTTCCATTGCTGTTTTTCCAAGTCTCAGCCTTCTTTTGAGTTCTTGGCTGACTTGTCTGTTAGAATTGATGACTGAACCAAGGTAAGCAAACTATTGATCAATTTCAATATCATCATTGTCTCTATCAAAGTTGTTTTATTTCCTCTATTGTCATAATTTTTGCCTTCTTTATATTCAAATTCAGTCCAGCTTTGGCACTTTCTTCTTTCACTTTCTGCAGAAGTCATTTCAAAGTATTGTTATTTTTTGTCAATAAGATGCTCTTATTTGCATATATTATGTTATTGATATTTCTCCCACCAGTTTTCACCCCTCCTTCCTCTGAGTCTAGCCCATAATAAGAAACTCCCAAAATGTTTTAAAAAATGGTTATACCATCTACTTCATCACTAGCAATGCATGAGAATTTTAATTTCACCACAACCAACTCCAAACTTGACTTTTTCACTTTTTAATTTTAGTCATTTTAGTGTGAACATTGTAAATTTTTCATTTTAAATTTACATATCCTTGATATCCTTTGCATACTTAACTAAGGAGGTTGAGTATCTTTTTGTGTGTTTATTTGAAATTTCTGTATATTCTTTAATAAAATATCTTTTTAAATCAAATATTTGTATTAAATTCCTATTATTGAGTAGTGAGCGTTACTATATATTTTGGGTGTAAGTTTATTACTACCTATACAATTTGCATTACTTTCAGTCTGTGGCTTGCTGTTTGTTTCTTACCAGTGTCTTAGAAGAATACAGTTTCTAAATTTTGATGAATTCTAATTTACTTTTTGCATCCTACTTAAGTAAAATATGCCAGAGAAAGACAAATGCCATATGATTTCATTTATATGTGGAATCTAATGGACAGAATGAACTAACGAGTGAAATAATTACAAATTTGTGTAGATAGAGAGCAGGCTAACTGCTAGTGGGTGAATGGATTGAGGAAAAAAGAAGAAAAAGGAAAAATCTCATGGACAGAAACAACAGTGTGATGACTGCCGTAGGGGAAGGAAGAAGAGGGTATGGGCAGATACATGGTGATGGACAGAGAATTCACTTGCAGTGGTGAACACACAGTACAGTGTACAGATGACGTGTTATAGAATTGTGCATCTGAAGCCTGTGCCATTTTGTTAACCAGGGTCACCTCAGTAAAATCAATAAAGAGGAAATATATCTATCATCTATATGTCATTTATCTATCATGTATTTAACATTAAGAAAGATCTTTACTCACTCAAAGACACATACATTCACTTCCATATTATCTTCTAGAAGTTGTATGGTTTTCCTCGTTACTTTTAGGTGCTTAATCTATTTGGAATTAATTTTTTTACTATGTGGTAAGGGTCAGGGCTCATATTTTTGTATACCAATAACCAGTTGGTATGGAACTGCTAGTTTTTGAAAAGACAATTCTTTTCCTAATCAATGAATTGCCTTAGCACCTTTGTTGAAAATCAATTGTTCATATATATATATATGTGTGTGTGTGTGTGCATATATATATGAAAATATATATACATATATGTGTATATATACATGTGTATCTTTTCATCAAACATTGTCTTGATCAGTATAACTTTACAGTAAGACTTAAAATCATATAGTGTAAATATTCCAACTTTGTTGCTGTTTTTCAGAATTATTTGGTCTGTTTTAGATTTAAGGCATTTATATATAAAGTCTTAGTTTGTGAATTTATTCAAAAAGAGATTTTAACTGGAATTNTCATATATATATATATATATATATATATATATATGTGTGTGTGTGTGCATATATATATGAAAATATATATACATATATGTGTATATATACGTGTGTATCTATTCATCAAACATTGTCTTGATCACTATAACTTTACAGTAAGACTTAAAATCATATAGTGTAAATATTCCAACTTTGTTGCTGTTTTTCAGAATTATTTGGTCTGTTTTAGATTTAAGGCATTTATATATAAAGTCTTAGTTTGTGAATTTATTCAAAAAGAGATTTTAACTGGAATTTGTTAAATCTATAGTTAATTTTGGCAAAGATTATCATCTTAACAATATTGAATCTTTTATTCATGTTTTTGTAACATCCATTAATTTATTTGTTTGAAAAAATTTCTCTCAGAAATGTATTTTGTATATTTTATTGAGCAAGTCTTGTACATATTTTGTTAAAGTTGTCCCTTTAAGATTTTTTATTTTAACTCTATTTACATGGTACCACTTGTATTTTAAATTTCACTTTATGAATTGTTGTTGCTAGAATACAGAAATACATACGATTTTATACACTGAACTTGTATCTTATGAAGTTGCAAAATACATTTTTAGGTGCCTACCCATACTGGTTTGGAACAACAATGAAAAGACTCATAGTTGTAAAACAATCTCACTGTGGGATTTAAGCTAACTTTTAAGAATTCAGAAAACCTGGATTGCCTTGGCTATATTATCTCACTTGATATTTCAGCTATTAAATGTTTCACTTACTCTGTTAAATTCAATGTAAGAGGACTTCCCCCAAGATGGAGGCATAGGTGGAAACACTGTGCCTTCTCCCACAACCAAGTTTGAATACAACAAAGGTTTGGAGAACTAGGACACACCCAAAGACCAGAAAATGGAATTATAGGAAGTCTGACAACTATGAACCCATTCAACGGGACGGTAAGAGAGGCGGAGCCAGCAGCGGAGCTGGGTCAGGCAGGACAGAACCCCCAACCTAGGTGCGCAGGCAGCCCGGAACCAGTCGGGGTGTGGGGCAGACTGACCGCGGTCGCACATTCGCGCACAGTGAGATGGACCATGCAGGCCCCAGTGGGCGAACCCAGTGGTGGAGGGCTGATGGCGGTGGCACACTCGAGTGCAGTGGAATGAAATGCTTGGGCCTGGTGACAGTGGTGGCTGCGGCGCCAGTGGGGGCTGAGGCGGCAGGCGGCAGACGGGAAGCCATTGACCCTCTTTGGCCCCGCCCCCACATACAATGTCACAACCCGGCCACTTAGTTGCCCTGCTCTAGTGAACACTTTAGGGCTCGATCCTGCTAGGGAACAGGCACAAACAGCCCAAAAGATGGCGCAAAAACTCAAAGTCCCAGATCCAATAACTCTAAGCGACCGAGAAATTGCCAGCCTCTCAGAAGCACAATTCAAGACACTATTTATCAGGATGCTCACAAAACTGGTAGATTATAGTCACAAATTAGAGGAACATATGAAGGCTAAACTAATTGAAATGAAGGGAGATGTCCAGGAAACCAATAGTGATGGAAAGGAAACTGGGACTCAAATTAATGGAATGGACCAGAAGGAAGAACGAAACATCCGACCAGAAAGGAATGAAGAAATGAGAATTCAAAACAATGAGGAGAGGCTTAGGAACCTCCAGGACATCTTTAAACATTCCAACATCCGAATTATAGGGGTACCAGAAGGGGAAAAGAAACAGCCACGAGTGGAAAACGTATTTGAACAAATAATAAAGGAGAACTTCCCCAGTCTGACAAAGGAAATAGACTTCCAGGAAATCCAGGAAGCTCAGAGAGTGCCAAAGAAGTTAGACCCAAGAAGGAACACACCAAGGCACATCATAATTACATTAGCCAAGACCAAAATGAAGGAGAGAATCCTAGAAGCAGCAAGGGATAAGGGGACAGTCACCTACAAAGGAGTACCCATCAGACTGTCAGCGGATTTCTCAAAAGAGACCTTACAGGCAAGAAGGGGCTGGAAAGAAGTATTCCAAGTCATGAAATCCAAAGACCTACAGCCAAGATTGCTTTATCCAGCAAAACTTTCATTTAGAATGGAAGGACAGATAAAGTGCTTCTCAGATAAGGTCAAGTTCAAGGAGTTCATCATCACCAAGCCCTTATTATATGAAATGCTAAAGGGACTTATATAAGAAAAAGAAGATGAAAAATATGAACAGTGAAAGGACAGCAAACACACAGTTATTAACAACCACACCTAAAACAAAAGCAAACCAAGAGGACAGCTAGATCAGGAGTGGAACCATAGAAATGAAGAACACATGGAGGGTTAGAAATAGGGGGGTGGGAGGGGGAGAAGGGGGGAGAAGGCACAGAAAATAGCATAGATGGTAGGTAGAAAATAGATAGGGGGGAGGGCGAGAATAGTGGGGGAAATATAGAATCTAAAGAACTTGAGACACGTAGTTATAAACTAAGGGGGGAGAATGGTGGGGGAGGGAGTGTGCGAGTGGAGAGGAATGAAGGGGGGGAATAGAACAACTGTAATGGTATAATCAATAAAATATATTTTTAAAAAATTCAATGTAAGAATCACATGGTACTTACAAACCAGTGGAAGACAATATGGTGTGCTGTGAAATGCACTGTCGTGCTTCAGGATAGCTACAATTTGTACAAGAAAACACAAAAAAATATTTCGTATCAAATTCTAATTAATGAACTCCAGGGCTGCTTTGTATTCCTTTAAGCATGGCAGGATGAACTCAATGACTTCCCAAATGTAAACATTGATGTAACGATGAAGATTTAAAGGCTGCCATACAGCACAGTTAAAAATTTAAATTAATGTCCAACTCATTTACTTAATGACAACTCACTTATGTGTCAGATTTTGTGGGGACACAAAGCATGTTCATTTTCTGCAATAAAAATTAAAATCTTGTAAATTAGTTTTAGTCTAAGCCTAAGGTATATCACCAGAACTCATTGTGTTTTCCAGTTCTACTCAGTGGCCACACAGTTGGTGACATCGAACAAAACCTAAGTGATTTCACCAAAACATTTTTATTAGTTGTCATGTATTATGAGACCATGATTTTTATTTAAACATTGTTGTTCCTTGTGTTTAATAGATCTAGACAATGAAGACATTCTTCACCCTAAAATTATTTTAGTAAATCCCATTGATCTAGTATCTGCTTCATTGTTAACACTTTCACATCTGTGATGTCATTTTTATCTCATAGTAAGTAGTGTGTTAAAATGATGAAACATATGAAAACCTGTTCTTATATAAACAGGAAAACTGAGACTCAAAAAGTTGAAGTTACCTGTTGAGACTGAGTTGAATGACAGTATCAAAGCCAGAACTTCTCATCTCAAGTATGTTTCTTCCACTATATCACTTCTAAGACTTCTGAGAAATTTTCATTGTTTTAATAAGGTATAATTTACATACAGAAAAATTTACCTTTATTTTAGTATGCACAGCTCTTCAAGTTTTGACTGACACATTTATTCAAGTACCTGGGACCATAATCAACATACAGACCAGTTTCATGGCCTCAGATTTTTTTCTGCCCATTTTAGACAGTCTGGTCCTCCACTTTCAGCCCTTGGCAATCACTGGTCTGTTTCTGTCCTTAGGGTTTTATCTTTTCTATAATGTCATACACAATAAGCATATAGTATATAGCCTTTTGAGAATGGTTCTTTCATTAACACAGTATGCGTGATTTTCAACCACTTTGTTGCTATAACATTAGTGTCCTCCTTGTCATTGCTGAGTCATATTCCATTACTGAGGGTTTATCCATATGGTTTTCCATTCCTAAGTTGAGGTGCTGTGCTATGAACATTCACATAATGTTTTTGTGTGAAGCAAGAGATGCTTCTCTTGACTTGAGTAAACATGTAGGAAAGGAATTTCTAGGTCATATGGTAAGTGCATGTTTAACTTCACAACAGACTGAAAAACTGTTGTTCGGAGTGACTGTACCCCTTTGTACTTCCGTCAGCAATGTCCATGAGTCCTCTACTCTGCATCAGCACTTGAGATGGGCACCCTGTTTTTAAAACCATTCTAAAAGGTGTGTGATGGGATTTTGTGATTTTAATTAGTTAAAATTTTAATTGTCCCCCTGAAAGAAGTTGTGGATAATAGGAAAATCTTATATTGAATATTTGATTTTAATGTTGGAAAGTTTAGTTAAATGCTATGTTACTTGATTAAATAATAATAGTTAAAAAATTCTCGCCTCAGAGTATGTATATTGATTTTAGAGAGGGAGTGAGGGACAGAGGGAAACCGATTGGTTGCCTCCTGTACATGCCCATCTCTCTTCTTCTCCTTTCCTGTTGCCATGGGTGTGTCATGCACAAAATGATTACAGTACTGAAGAAGGTGGGGAAAATAGTAGGGCCTTCATAACAAACAGCTTTTATAAAGTGAGTTGGAATATTTGGGAAATTGGCCAGTAAGTTGCAGATTTTCTTTGTATACCTGATACATATAAATATAACTTGTTCAAATATAAATAGTTCCCCTGACAATGAAGAAACAGACTTATGTAGGGAAACAGATTTTAGAACAGATTTCATGGATAAACACATATCAGAGCATTCATAAAGTGTTTTGATATTTATAGACTTAAAAAAGAAAAACATTTTATTTACATTAAAATCTACTAAATTCAACTATATAGGAACGAGTTATCAAAATTTTTGATTATGTAAAAAGCTAGTATATACAGAGAGACATGTTAATGAAAGCATCACTTATTATAAATCCTGCAGAAGAGAATGCAAATAACAAAATTCTTTTAAATTATTTTATAAAGAATATCTCTAGGATCCATGGGGAAATTTTTTATAGAAAATGCAGGGCAGATACTACCAGCCACATATTGTTTTTAGTCTTGCATTTGCTTCAGAGAGAATACACATCAATAATGTAAGCACAAGCAAAATCATTATGCATAAGTAATGAATTTAAAGAATAAGTGTACATAAATTATATTCAGGTTGACTTATTTGAAATGCTTATGTTTTGAGTGGTAAAGAAAGATATTGAATAAAACAAATAAGAAGATGGAAAGTCAGACTTTAAACAAATGTTTACTTAAAAGTTTGATTTAGTAAGAAAATGAATACAAAAACAACTTTACAAAATTTAGTAAAAAATTAGCATGCAGTTTCATTGCTAAAAACTAGGTAGGTACTTTTTTTGTATTTTAAATTTTTTTTATTATATTTTTTTCTATGAGCATTTAGTCCCCTTCTAGCCCCCCTGCCTGCATAGGTTATTTAAGACAATGCACCACTTTTGTTTCTAGAAAGTGCAAGAGTATGCATCTATGTATTTATGAGTAATTTTGTTTGTTTTAAGTTGAATGCTTTAAACAGTGTCTAAAATTTTCTTTAAAAATTAAATTATGTGACTGTACCGTTATGGTTTATACACTCAGTTCTCTTCCAATTAGTGAAGGAGATAGTAGAAGAAGGTGGTTTGTCCTCCCATAGACTGAGGAGCTTATCCTGGGAGGCAGGTATTCTGATTCGCTTTCGTACTCATGAGTTTTGTCATATTGTGTGAAGCATTTCATCTCTCTGGACCTCAGTGTCTTTCATAATAATGCAGAGAGAGTGAACTATATCTGTTTCCCTATATCAGTTTTTAATGTATTACCTTCAAGACTTTTATCATATCCAGGTTCCACTTTTGCTATTACTTAGTGAATATTATTTTATCAACTCAGTTTCTAAAACTTACACTTTCACTTTATTCTCATCCCTTGTAATAGTGGCTATGAATTCAGGTGCATAATATTTGACTTATATTTTACCTAATTTGTATTAAACACATTTTGTTTTCTAAAATAAGTTTGCTTTTGAGCAAACTATACAATAATCTCCCATAGTATTTTTCCTAATTAGGTTAAAAACTAATTGAAATTATAAGATATTTAGGATATAGTTAAGTACTTTATTATTTTGAGGAGTATGATCTTTTTATATGCTCAAAGTAAAAATCAGAATATTTAAGTTAATATAGGTTTTTCATTTTTTATGCTCATATATGGAAATTACATATGTACAATATAACTTTTTGTGCTATATTTTAATAACTTAAAAACTGTCTAGGTGAATCAAAAACAATTTTCTGAGATAAAGGATGGTTTTATAGTGTAATATTTATTGGTATTGCATTTTATTAAAACAAAGCTCATATTTGACACATTCTTGGGAAACTAGAGAATATACCAGTTTGTGTTATGAATGTTCAAAATCATAATTATGTTTATTCAAATTATTAACATAGTACAGATAATTTGTAAGTTTGATCATGAACATTTTTAGTTACCATGTAGTTTTAATTACTTTTATTTTGACTACTGTATTCTTTTATAAAGCTCATATTTTAATAAGTTGAAACTTTGTGAAACCTTGGGTAAACATTTTTTTCCATATAGCCCTGTAAAGACTAGAACTGTCAAGGGGAGAAAAGATCATGAAAAACATTCCAGCATCCCTGGAAAGACCTGAATTTAATGCCTTAATAAATACTTGAATGCAATACAGTAGCCTTCAAATTCTACTTAGCACCACACTTCTGGTGCCACAGCTCCATTTGACCCCATAAACACACTGTTTATGGCTTTGTTCACTAGAATTTATTGCTACCAAGGTGGAAGGCACAATCCTATGAAACTAGTAATGCAGCAGTATGCAACCTCAAGCCCTATAATATGGCTGTATTTTGAAATCATTAAAATGCAGATGAGGATTAAGCTGAAGACTGATTTTGTGATTGCTTTTAAGATATTGAGCAGTTCTTAAAATATATGTATGGCTGAGTGTGTATAAATAACTTGCATATTAGTGCATTTTAAAACAGCTTTGCTGGGAAGGATATTTTCTTTGGCCAATGATTTCCCAGTTATTTTTAAAATGTTCTGTGATTCATCAAGTAATCAGATAGACAAAATTTGGGTTTTCACTATTATGATTACAAATGTATAGCTTTCTACATTTTTTCCAGTAATTTTCAGGTGTTACTTGTATGGGATGTGTAAAATGTTTTGAATTGAGAAATGTTCCTTTTATAATTTTTTACATATATATCTGCCTCAGATTATTGTACAGCATTTCAAATCAGTACCTGTTATTATTCTAAGCAAACTTCTTTAATGGTATATATTCATATGCACATATAGTAACACTCATTACATATATTACTAATCCCCTTTATAAATACAATTTTTGATTTGTATTAACTGATTCTATCAAGATATGATTCAAAAATGTTCTATATCTATAGAACATATATATTCTCTATATGACAAAATACAGGCATTATCTAGCTATCTACAAAAATATAAATTTGTTGAATCATATTCAAATATGAAATTTCAGAAAGGTCTCTATTATTTTTTGGACAGATACGTCATACACTTTTCACATTTGATAGCTGTCCTGTCTCTGTTTAAGGTTCAGATTTTACCCACTTTCTTTGGGCTTCCTGCTGTTCTTAGTTCACTGCACATAAGTGGCGCTAAATGGACAAAAGAGGACTCTACACAGACTACTTAGCTCACCTCCATTGCTGTGTGCCCATTGATCCATGTAAGCTGTATTTTTACAAAATGTCATGGAGAGGTTTATTACTTGATTTTCCTTACACTAGTTAGAATTGATGACATAATTCTGGGTACATCTTGACATGATATTTCTTTTCTCACTCTGAATTATCTCAACCATACCCACAACTTTACTATTTATCTTAACCAAAAGGATTTAAAATATGAACTACTCTGAGACTACTGCTCTGCACTTTTCCCTTGGAATACCATCAATTCACCTTAAATTCAGTTATTTTCTGAACTCATGCTTTCCTCTTCTCAACTAAACCAGCCCCTGTGCCCCTGTTCCTCCAAGGTTAGTGGTATCCTGTGGCACTTGAGTCTTCTGTTTGTTGGGAACTATTGCAGAACTTTTCCCGCTGGTTTCTCTGGTTCCAGTCTTGCTTTGTTCAATTCTTTCACTCACACTGCAGTTGGAATGTGCTCTATCTGAAACACTAATCTTAACCTACTGTCGATTATTATAAGAAAATTGTTAATGTATTCTCAAACAACTGTAGGTAAAGGCCAAGCCACATATTTCTGCTTCTGGCTTGGGTCAGATGTTGAGAGACACTGGTTGGGTGGGGCAAAGATGGAGGAAAATAAGAAGAGGGAAAGCCAAGAGAGAAATACCTCTTCCTTTGTCTTTATTTTTTATTATTTTTACATTAATTTTTTATTTTTGTTCAAGTACAGTTGTCTCCATTTCCCTCCTATCACTCTCCCCAACCCAGCCACCCACATCTCCTACCCTCAATCCTACCCCTTTTTGGTATTATCCATGTGTTCTTTATACACTTTCCTAAAAACCCTTCTCCCTTTTCTCTCCTTTGTCCTCTCCCACCTCCCCTCTGGTTACTGTTAGTTTGTTCTTTATTTTAATGTCTCTGGTTATATTTTGCTTGCTTGCTTGTTTTGTTGATAAGGTTCCTGTTAAAGGTGAGATCATATGACATTTTTCTTTCACCACCTGGCTTATTTCACTCAGCATAATGCTCTCCAGTTCCATCCATGCTGTTGCAAAGGGTAGGAGCACCTTCTTTCTGCTGCATAGAATTCCATTGTGTAAATGTATCCTAGTTTTTTGTTCCACTCATTTACTGGTGAGCATTTAGGTTGCTTTCTGCACCTCACTATTGTAAATTGTGCTGCTATGAACATTGGGGTGCATAGGTCCTTTTGAATTGGTGTTTCAGGATTCTTAGGGTATAATCCTGGCAGTGGAATTGTTAGGTCAAAAAACAGTTTCATTTTTAGTTTTTGGAGGAAATTCCACAGTTTTCCGCAGTGGCTGCACCAGTCTACATTCCCACCAAGAGTGTACTAGGGTTCCCATTTCTCCACATCTTCTCCAACACTTGTTGTTTGAGGATTTGTTTATGATGGCTATTCCCACCAGCGGGAAGTGGTATCCCATTGTGGTTTTAATTTGCATCTCTCTCATGGCTGGGCAGTAGCAGCTGGGCTGGAAGCTGAGCAACTGTGAAGAGTATGGCCCAGACCTGGCCCCCATCCTCACAAAACCATAGGAAGTGAGAAAAGCAAAGCCTGTCCCCCTCTGCCTACTGCATCCAAGAAGACCAGCAGAACTCACTTGATGACAAGAAGTCAGCAGAGTTTTGTTTTGTTTTTCCCCTTCTCCTTTGTCTTTAAAAAATGGCTGCAACTCCTTATGGTTTCAGCTACCAGTGGGATAGCCCTGAAGCAGCTATGACAAGGGTCCCTCCTCTCTTTGTAATTCCTCCAGCCCTAAGAGTGATGATGATTTCTTGCAGTGTTTAGTCTCTGAACTACCGTCCATTCATTTTGTATCCTCTCTGCTCCGCAGTCACCTTTTAACCTAATTTGTTATTTCTCCATTTAACTAACTGGAATGAATTCTCTGTCACTGACCAAAACCTGCTTGATAAAATCTTTATGCTGGCATATTTTAAATTTACCTCAGAGATCATGGAGCCTTGGAGCCACACATGTCTTGTCTCTAAGTATTAGTGATCTTGAACAAATCTATTATAATTTGCTGATCTGTTTTAAATTCATCTTAGTATCCAGGAATGACAATATCTATCTCCCCAATCAGTATGAGGATTCAATAAAAATAGATAATATGTGACACACCTTCAACACAGACCTGGCACCTGGCAAGAACACACTACCTGGCAGATATTGCCGCGCCCCCCCCCCCCGACTCCCCCCCGAGCAAGGATTAAAAGACTGAAGCAGGGATAGTCAGCATCAGAGTCTCAACACCTAGCCCAGGACAGGTAGCAAATGTTCAATACACATTTGCTGAGTGAATCATTAACCTGTCTTTTAAAAATATTTCTCTTTCCTTCCATCCCCAAAGTCCTTCTCCAATTTGAATGACTGCAGTAACTTCTGTGTTTCCAGCTTCCCATCTTCAGTCTCCACCATCCAATTAATCTTTCAAATTGACAGATACCATCTTTCCCTAGGGCTTTCAAGATCAAGTGTAAACTTCTTAGCATGATTTATGTTGCACATTTTTTTTTCTTCTGGATTCTTATTATACTACTAGGCTCATTTTCTTTACCACTCTCTCTCTTGCCTTATGCCTTACTGGCAATTTCCTGAGTGAACTGTGTGTTCTCTCATCCTGTTTCACTTGTCCTTGCTAATTTCCTGCTCTATGACAGCCTCCTTAGTTTCCAGGTAGTCTGTCTTTGGTCTCATCCAACAACTCAGAAGCTGACTTTCTGTGGCTCTTTCTTTGAATCCCCTCCACTTTCATTTGTAGTGATCCCCAACATCACAATTCCCCTCAGTTCATGTTAAGTGTCCTTTTTCCAGGTGTTTAGCATATTGCTTGACATAGAGCAGTCTCGTGATAAACGTTTATTAATGAATCAAAAAAGGGCTTAAGTTGGGCACTTACATAATGCCAAAAGATGCCCTTTTTAAAAAATATATTTTATTGATTATACCATTGCAGTTATTCTATTCCCCCCTTCATTCCCCTCCACCCTGCACATCCCTTTCCCCACCATTCTCCCTGCCTTAGTTTATGACCACGTGTCTCAAGTTCTTTAGATTCTATATTTCCCCCACTATTCTCCCCGTCCCCCTATCTATTTTCTACCTACTGTCTATGCTATTTTCTGTACCTTCTCTCCCCTTCTCCTCCTCCCACTCCCCTGTTGCTAACCCTCCATGTGTTCTTCATGTCTATGGTTCCACTCCTGATCTAGCTGTCCTCTTGGTTTGCTTTTGTTTTAGGTGTGGTTGTTAATAACTGTGAGTTTGCTGTCCTTTCACTGTTCATATTTTTTAACTTCTTTTTCTTAGATAAGTCCCTTTAACATTTCATATACTAAGGGCTTGGTGATGATGAACTCCTTGAATTTGATCTTATCTGAGAAGCACTTTATCTGTCCTTCCATTCTAAATGAAAGCTTTGCTGGATAGAGCAATTTTGGATGTAGGTCTTTGGATTTCATTACTTGGAGTACTTCTTTCCAGCCCCTTCTTGCCTGTAAGGTCTCTTTTGAGAAATCCACTGACAATCTGATGGGAACTCCTTTGTAGGTGACTGTCCCCTTATCTCTTGCTGCTTCTAGGATTTTCTCCTTCATTTTCATCTTGACTAATGTAATTATGTTGTGCTTTGGTGTGTTCCTTCTTGGGTCCAACTTCTTTGGGACTCTCTGAGCTTTCTGGATTTCCTGGAAGTCTATTTCCTTTGTCAGACTGGGGAAGTTCTCCTTTATTATTTGTTCAAATAAGTTTTCTATTCATGGCTGTTTCTTTTCCCCTTCTGGTATCCCTATAATTCGGATGTTGGAATGTTTAAAGATGTCCTGGAGGTTCCTAAGCCTCTCCTCATTGTTTTGAATTCTTGTTTCTTCCTTCTTTTCTGGTTGGATGTTTCGTTCTTCCTTCTGGTCCACTCCCTTGATTTGAGTCCATTTCCTTTCCATCACTGTTGGTTTCCTGTGCATTACCCTTCATTTCAATCAGTTTAGCCTTCATATGTTCCTCTAATTAGTGACTAAAATCAAATAGTTCTGTGAGCATCCTGATCACCAGTATTTTGAACTATGCATCTGAGAGGTTCACTATTTCTTTGTTGCTTAGAGTTATCAGCTCTGGGGCTTTGAGTTCTTCTTGAGCCATATTTTGGACTGTTCGTGCCTGTTATGTATGAGGAGTGGAGCCCTGGGTGTTCACCAGGGAGGGGCAACTCAGTCGCTGGGTTGTGATGCTATATGTGGGGGCAGAATCAAAGAGGGGCAATGGCAGTCCCCTCTGCTGCTTCCTGCCACTGGGGCCTGTGAGGTCTGTCTCACTGTGCACCAGTGGGTGACCTCGGTCAATCTGCCGCCTTGCACCCTCACTGGGTCTGCCCAATGCTACCCCATGCCTGGGATTCGTCCAAGAATGCCTGGGTGCCTGGGGTTGGGGGATCCTTCCTGCCCAACCCTGCTCTGCTGCTGGCTCTGCCCCTCTTATCGGTCGGGTTGAATGGTTCATTGTTGTCGGACTTCCATATAGTTCAATTTTCTGTTCTTCGGCTGTGTCTTTGTTTACTGAACCTTTGTTGTATTCAAACTTGGTTGTGGGAGAAGGCACAGTGTTTTCACCTATGCCTCCATCTTGGCGGAAGTCCAAAAGATGCCTCTTTTCTAAGTAAGTAAGTCTGTTATCCACCTCTCTAAAGGAAGTTATTCAACTAAATTTTCCCCCTTATTTAAAGAATCATAAGAAATTCTTTGCTAAAATTCCGATAAATTGTTTTAACCACAGTTTTTGTTTTTATTCATTTATCTAGAAATGTTGTGGAGGTTGGGGAAGGTAATAAGCCTCTTCAGAACTTACTTTGTTCCTAATGAATATGATTTTCGTCTTCATAAATTCTACTGCTTTCCAAGTGCTCACAGCCTATTGTTTCACTGATCCATTTTAACACCTTAGTTTTGAGTATGCAAGATGAATGTGTTCTAGAGACCTGCTGTCCAACACTGAGCATCATCAACAGCACTCCGGGCACATCAAAATTTGTTAAAGAATTAGGACTCATGTTAAGTGTTTCTACCTCAATAAAAATTTTAAAAAATCTTATGAAAATCAGCACTAACTCTCATTGGCTTGTGGTTTTTAAAACACATCTTTCTATTCTTCTTGTAAATTAAAATGTTCTCTGGCTCTATTCTTGAGAGAATTTGTGATTTCTTCAGACCAATTGACATCTCTTCATGTGTGTATTACAATGCCCTGGAGAACATTGCTTTGGGCAGTGGTCTTGAGCAGGGAGGTGGTCTTGCAAAGTTTCTTTACTCATTAAATTTCAATTATTTTTGATCAATGTTGATTTACACTTAACTCCAAAGTTCAAGTCCTTCACAGAGATGATTGATTTTAATTCTTGTGTTGTAGAAATTATGCATCCTGACTTCTTTCTCTGACTGCGACACCCACACACTCGGACTCACTGAACCTTAATACTGAGAAAAGAAGAGCCATGGAGGATGCCTTTCTCAAATATCTTCTGCACTAATGGCAATTCTAAAAATTATCAGAGGAGCAAGGTGCCATTTTTCCCTTTGATTTTTCCCTCAGTTTCAAGGCAGTGATAAAAAGAGCTGACAGACTGCTGAAGTAAGAGGTACTCACTGATTAAGAATTTCAGTGCAAGGTCTTGATGACCTAAAATATGTAAGAGGTATTTTTTATGTCTGTTTGGATGAACTGAATTTTGTTTCTAGATATTGTGTGTGTATGTGTGTGTGTGAATTGCATATTTGAAAAAATCTCATATTCTACCTAGAGTGATTATATACATGCCTTAAAAAAACAAGATGTAAAAGAATTGCAGGAAAATAAATATAAACGTTGCTATTGTCCTACATGCCTCTGGGAACTGCAGAATTTAGGGCATTCCATAAATATTGTTGACTAGGAATAGACAGTGGATTTCTATCAATGATTGACAACACAGTCCATCTCATTTGATTCACTGAGCTATATAAGTAGACTTATATAAGCTATATAAGTAAGTAGATTTATATAAGCTATATAAATCTTAAATATAAGATTATGTTTAAATCTTTTTATTATAGTTGATGTTTTGTTATTTCTATATTTAAGCCCTACAGATTTGCTGTAAATTTTCTTTTCCAGGGAAAAATACCCAGGTCTATTTAATTTCTGCTAAAGATAAGTAATACTACAAAGCCAATTAAAATAAAATCAGATCAAATGGGTTTTTAATGAGTTAAATGTTAAAAATAAAAGTAAATGGTTTCTGTTTGCTTTTTGCACACAAAAACTTAGATGTGCTTAAATTTCAGCAATCATTAGAATCAATGTGTTTTATTGTCATATGTCCACCTCGTGGTTGTGACATCCTAAAATAGTAACTATCAGAAACCCATAAATTAATGCTTTAAGTTGGTGTCAAATTTTCTATTGTTCAGATGTAGGGATCATTAGAAAATTACTAATCTCTTTACACAAATAGTAAATATTTAGATGATTATTACTCATTCACAAATTTCACTTTGTTATCTAACAACCCTCATGTTAGTACATGAGTAATATTAAGATTAGATTTTTATTTGTAAGTCAGATAAATTATAATAATTCCATGCTTATCTGTTAACTTTCCTGATTATTTATCTAAAAAATGTTTATACACATAGAAAATCTGAATTACTAATATATTTTTAAAATAAAATCACTAGTGATTCACTGATGTAACTGATTTCCAAATTTAAAAATGAATGTACATGCAAAAATGCACACAGATATTATTTCCATTTTCTAAAATTTCTTTAGTGACTTGAATTTTTAAGATTTATGTATTTTTTAAAAATATTTTATTTATTTATCTTTAGAGGGGAAGGGAAGGAGAGAAGGAGAGAAATATCAATGTATGGTTGCCTCTGGTGAGTCCGCTGCTGGGAACTGGCCTGCAACCCAGGCATGTGCCCTGACTGGGAATCGAACCGCGATTGTGTGGTTCACAGGCCCGCGCTCAATCCACTGAGCTATGCCAGCCAGGGCTATGTATTTCTTTTTTAGATGGTTTATTTTCCTAGTAATTTATGAAGTACCTTGACATGCTAGTAGCTTTGAAGGATGTAAAAAATTATAATTTAAAAAGATTTCCCATGTCAAATAGTTTAAAATACCTGGGGATATTACATAGTACTTAATACAATTAATTAATATATTAATATATTTAAAAGTCTCAGAGGTATTAATATGCTACTATGCATTGAGAATTTCAAGGGATGCATATTACAGTGGTTTCCAACTGATTTTACCATGGAGTCCAGCTCTTTCTTCTCCAGGAGCATCTTATGTGACCAAAGTTCTTTTGAACACAATTCAGAAAATGGAGATGCAGTCTATTGGCCAGATCTTCAAAGAGAGTCTACATCCTAAAAGTGAATTTTTTAAAAATATATTTTATTGATTGTGCTATTACAGTTGTTCCATTTATTTCTAAAATTCTTTAAATAATTGATTTAAGCACTACTGTTTTATTCAGGCATTCTGAAATCTAGTCTAATCTTTCTTGAATAGACTGATATTTTATCTTGTGATTATAGATTTGGCTTTTGTATATAATTCTATTCATATCTTAACCAATAATATTCATTCAGTACCACTCCTGATATATCATGAAAAAAATAAATGTATGTTAATAAACATAGTAATGTTTATGATTATGATGAGAATAATGATAACTAGGATGATGAGTAGGAGGTGGAAGTTATCATTCATGTAGTTCACAAATACTGAAGTTGGAATTTTGTATATTTTTAGTTTTCCAAATCACTACCCACTTAGCATAACTATATTTTCCCAACTTACATATACAAACACCAAGCACCAATATGCTTAATTAACCGCTCAAAGTTGCATGGACAGTAACAAGGGTTCACGTATATTTTATGGCTAATTCTACAATTTGTATTTTTAGTTGCTATTTAGTCATTATTCATATATTATTATATATCTATATATATGGTCTTGAGTTACTTAGAATGAAGGAATTATACAAAATTGGATTATTAAGTAATTTGAGAATCTCATTAATAAAACTGTAGGCTAAATCCAAGAAAATTTAAATGACTGACTTGCTCATATTATGAATTATATCTCCAATTTAATCATTCAAATATTTCCCTGTTACCCCTGTTCCAGAAGGTAAGCTACTTTATAATGACTTACCTTAGGAATCTTGCATGTTTCACATGTTATACAAAAGCCAACCCCCAGGATGAAAGTCTGTTACAGAGCTCCGTAAAAACTGTGGCAGAGGGTGGTTTTGTGAGAAATAGGAGGAGAGGAAAGGAACTTTCCCTGGCCTGCTGAGGAAAATGAAAAAAAAGTCTGAGAAATTAGGCAGCTGTAAGTCAGGTATATTAGTTACATGATTTATCTTGGGTGCTTGAATCTCAACAAACACCTGTTTACCTAGTAGAAGTGAAGGGAACACACCACCATAGGATGTCAAGGAACCACTGTAAGATATTGGAGAGAGCAATGGGGGAAAATATGCATTTCAGCAATAATTTTCAAATTAAGAATCATAAAATTTTAGTAGGTCACATTCATTTCATATGTGAGGTGTATGAAGAATTTTTATTATGTTAGAAAAATTAAATAAATTAAGAGTCAAATCACTCTACTAAGAAATATTTCAATAAGATTTTATTTCACTTTGATTTGTAATACAACAGTTAACTTTTATTAGATATTTCTTTACATTATTTTCTACCAGAACTCTTTAAATTAGTGTTAGATTATTAAATTCTACTTTCATATTATCTAGAATAAAAACTTAGAATTAAATATTTCATGCCCTCAAGAGTCTTTAGGTAATATGAGAGAGTAAAAATATTTTGATTACAAAAATTTTGTCAGTTCATAAAATGTTTATATTTTACTAATATTAGTAAGCTAACCTAAACTATTCAAATCACAAAACTTAAAAATATGGTTATAAGTGTATTTGAGAATTCATGTTTTCCCTCTTTCCAAAATGCTATCATTTATTGGGGAATAATTATTTTTCCATGTGTTATATTTTCCTGACCTTTGTATGATCCCAAGAGCATGTAGTAATATTTCTGTAGAATGTTGGCATTAACATTAATCACAAAACTGAGAAAAAAGATAATTTTGTGTCTTTAGAAATTGCCACAAAATATCTATGTTTAAATAAAATTTGCATAAAGAAAAAAATCATTGCTTGTCATCCCCCATTTGCCTTATATACTGGCAAAAATGTAAAAATCAAGGAAAAGTGGCTAATATTATTTTATTTTTAAAAAATATAATAAGTATAGATAGTAGTGTATTATAATGATTTATTTTTAAACTATCATCAGAAGCTGTAAATATTAGTGTTATGCTATGTTAATGTGATAGGTCTCTCATAACTATCAGTTTATTAGTTAACTCTTATTAATAGGTACTTTAACTTATTTATTATTTAATCATTATCTGTCATTTATTACAATTTTTTCTTATATGTGCTGGGGACAATGCCCTTTAATTTTAACCATATGTACAATTATAAGTGTAATTTCTATAAATTGTCTTCCTTGTTGATTTGCATACCTGCTGATATGAGTGCCCTATTCACACTCAAATATTGTGGCATTGGTGAGACACTGCATATTACAATCAGACAATGACCAGGAAATACAGAAAAATAGAATTCTGACCCACAGTCCTTAGGAGATAACCCAGGAAGCCAACCTACTATTTGTAAGTCAGACATGAAGGAATTCAGATCTCTATGTCTGAAAAACAGTGTAAGAAGCCAAACAATAACCTTGGCCCCTAGTAACTAAGACTTGATTAATAAAGCTGAGATCTTCCCTAATTTTTGCCCCTGCTTCCAAACTTAGAATCCACAAGAGATAGCCAAATATTCACCCTAAACAATGAGATAGGAAGCTCTACTTGTAGTTAGCCTGCCTACAACTTTCCCAAGCCAACAGTCTCTGACAGGGAATACGTGAAGCCTTCCCTTTTCGTCCACTATGATAAGCTTTCCCATTTCCCTGACTGCCTTTGAGACCCTGCCAAATTTGAGTGATAGTGGCTGATTCCCTCCCCCGACCCTCTTTTATTTCATTGAATTCCAAATTATACCTAGCAGCCAGATTGAAGAGGCATTAACTGAAATAAACTTCCCTGAGTGTACAGGTGGTAGAGAGAAGACAAAACAAAAACTCCACAATTCTATTCTAGGTATAGACCAAAGAGCTTACTTGATTGAAATTCAATTAGGTTGTTCTGTCCATAACAAAGACCATTTGGCTAGGGAAATAAAAAAAGCTGTAGTACACATAAAGCCAAAAATTTTTAGTGTCTTTCTATTGTCTAATAGTTCTGCCCCATGATGTTTTTCTCTGGATTTAGTGGTTTCTCTAAATTAAATTCTTATTAACCAGTCTCACAGGTCTATGATTATGAAAGTAATATACTTTCTTCGTAAGTTGCCCATAGTACCAAAAAGCATACACTAAATCACTTGTGATTTTATCATTCAGAGATCACAACCAGTAATATTTTGGTATATATGCTTTCTGTCTATTTCTATGTACACCTACAGATATATGAATATTACAAAAAAATTAAATCACACTGTAATAATGCTATTTTCACTTGATAGCCTTTCTACATCAAAACCATCATCTTCATGAATGGTCCGTTAGAATTGTATTTTATGAACATGATCCAATATCATTAATTTGTACACATCAAATGACAGTAGCTGACTTTCTGGTTAAAGCTCGGAATACTGTACGGAGCCTTTGCTGTCGTCATTCAGGGGATCTTTGTTTACTTCCACACTGGGTACAATTACTTTCACTTTTACTCTCTAAACAACATAATTATATTTCTTTGATTAAGCTGACTTTTTTTTCTTTAAATGTGAATGAGTATTTTCTCATGACATTATGTTCTTTTCTATTATACACTTTTCTTATTGATTTATATCTTCATTGTACTAAATTGCTATTATATTATCATTTTCATCTATATATTGCAACTAGTTTTTCACTGATATGAAGAAGAGCTATTATATTTTGCTTATCCATTTTTAATATGTATTATATTTTAGTAATATTTTGGGGACTTTGGGAAAAAAATTCTTTCAACTTGCAAATAGTTGTTTACTATTTTGTAGGGCACATTAATTTCTTATTTTTATTCTTGTAAAATTATTGTCTAAGTTTCCAGACAAATATTTTTAAATGTTGTCTTAGCAGCATTCCTATCTTGTCCCTAATTAACAGAAACACCTTTAGAAAAATATCAGTATCTTTGGTGACAGTTATCTACAGCTGCTTTGAAATAAATGCTAATAAAGCACCTCTCTATTTCTAGATTAGTAAGAGTTATTATAACAATTGTATGTTTATATAATTATCTGACATGGTGACAGAAGATGGGTTGACTTTGGGTGGTGGGCACAGATGTGCAATATACAAATCATGTGTCATAGAAATGTATGCATGAAACATATATGATTCTATTAATCAATGTCACTCCAATAAATTTAATTAAAAGTTTTTAAAAGAATTATGTGTTTATAAACTGTATTAGTGTCTCTAAACACAACTAATTTACCTTTTGACCTATAGGAGTGGTAAAGTATAATAACAGATTTCTTAATTTAAACATTTTTTGGTTCATTAAATAAACTGTATTTGGTCATTATTTGATTAAAATGGTGCTGAATAAGAGTCTTGGAAATTTTTCTGTTTGTAAAATAGTCATAGTTTATTTTCTTCTAAAATAAAAAAAAATGTGATATATGAGTATTAAGTATTTGGTACTTTTACTGATTGTCCCCAGAACCTAGTGTCTATTTATCATTTCCACAGGACTTAGAGGATATCTAGAAAGTGTGGCAAAACACAAAATTTCACGGAAGTTATGAGATTAGTACTGGCTTTTCAGTTGAGTGATGGATATTCACAGAGAGAAGAGGGAGGAGATGGCACAAAACCCTAAAGACAGAGATAGAAACCCTAATTTAGAGACAGAAAATAAGAGAAGAAAAGCAAACACAGAACTGTGTATTATATGTTCCATTAGAAATGATTAGACCTTTAGAAGAGGTCTTTATAATCTAAGAGAAAAACAGTGAGAGATACAATAGGAGGAATAGATTAGTATCATACTGAACAAGGTGCTATATACTGAGGAGCCTTACTTTTATTTAATAAGTGGTTGCTGAGTCAGCCATTGACATGCAAAATAACATTTGAGGAATATAACTCTGATGGTTGAGTATGGGCTGAATTATAGGAATGTCATCTGGAGGAAGGATGACAAGGAAAAAAGTCACTGCAATACTCTGAGTGGGTTTTTCATCCTTGCTGTGTATGAAAAATTATATTAAAAATGTTCTAGCTCCCCAATAATACAGTTGTTTATAATTGTGATTTATGCATTTTTTTCCAGTAATTTCCTAATTTTACCCTTCAGTTATCTAAAAATTCTTGGGTAGGTGTCAATTGGCCTGTGAATTTATCAACATAAACAGATGTTCTTAACAAAAGCCTTCAATTTTTTTTTTACTGGAATATATGATGCCACAAAATATAATTTAATTTGTTGAGAGGAAATATTTGTTGCAGGTGTATTTTTAAGACATATCTCAAGTAATAATACAGCCAGGATCTTTCATGTTATGGTCTTATTTTATAACCAAGCTTCTTTTGACAATGCTATTGCATCCAAATATCTGAATAGAGGAAAGTCAAGCAAGATGTTAGCTACCATTCTCTAATGCTCCTAATACACGGCTTTTGTTAGCGTAGTGTGAAGCCATTCCTCAGAGAATAGGCTTATGGGAAATTATCTTGTCAGAGGCATTTTTTTGTGACTTTTCTCCTATCAGAGATACTTTCTTATTTTGAGGATAAATTTTATTAAAATTAAAATTTCTATACAGAGCTTGTAATGAACCCATAGGGAACAGAGATTAACTTCTCCTTTATGCTAAGAATAAGTAATCAGAACGTAAGAGAACACTTATGACCTACTCAAGGAGAGGAAGCATGAGCCACACATTTTGTATCAAGTCAATTAATGTTTACATTATGAAAGATACAACCAAAGAGTTTTGAATACATAAGACTTCATGGGGTATTGATTACATGAGCTCTTCTCTAGAAAACACCTAGATGAGAAACTTCAGCCTGACAAGAAGTCACTGAAGGAAAAGCTCAAAACTTATTTTTTAGCATCTAAGCAAAAGCTCCAAACATATTTTACTGCAAATATAACACAAAACAAAGGGGCACATAGGGCTAACTGAATATAATGCAAATGCTATAAACCCGGTAAATATTGAAATAGTATAACTGATAACAGTAGGGCTGGTGTGTGGATCTGGGGGAAGAAGGCGGTCAGAAGAACAATCTTGCTGATTGCCTCTCATGTGATAGCTCATAAATCTAGTTGTAGAGATATAAGCACATTAACAATACAAAGGTAAATATAAAGCAAAAGAATACTGCTGATTAAATAGGATGTATAGGAGGGAGAAGGGAGGGGAAAGGCAAGTTAGTCCATAATTATTTGTATAACAGACAAGGAATAGATACTGTTTAATAGGAAAGAACTCAAACAGTACATCAGAGCAACCACTAAAAAGCAGTTTCTTGTAGACATGAAAATTTTTGCAAAACAGAACTTTTAAAAACATAACATAAATGTGAGTGATAAGAAAATTGCCAATAATATTAATGAGTATGTATGTTGAACTATACTATTTAAAGAAAAATGATTTTGATGGTTGATTGCAAAAGCAATTCTATCAGGCATGTATACCTAAATTATAGTGTCAATAATTATATTATTGACAAGGGAAAGGTGGGCAGAAGCAACAACTAAAACAACAGCAATGACAATCTATCAACAGGGAATTTTACCTGAAATACTTAAATGGGATGACTAGCATAGACAACATCACTTATATCCATTATCCTTGAGAGAGAGGGGGAGGGGCCAAAGGGGAGAGATTAGAAGAGAAAGAAAGAGAGATTTTATGATTTTCAGTTCTTAGATTTTCAGTTCTTATGATTTTCAGTTTTTAGAACAGAAAAAAACATGGTAGATTCAGAGTGGTGTCTCACTCTGGAAATACCACAAAAATTTAATAAATCTTCAGATTGATGTTATTGTTCCCAGTGGAAATAGAGTTCTTCCACAGAATAACAAGGAAAGCATTTCATGGACCCACTTATAGAAAGATGAAAAGTAGTGGTAATGTAACTGAACAAGGGGAGTGCATTCTGCTGCCTGCCCCAAGGAAAACCAAACTTTTGAGACAGGTGCTGGTGCAAAAGGAAAGGCATTTATTCAGGTGCCACAAGACCTGGGAGAAAGGTGGACTTGCATTTCAAAGACCATCCCCCCTTTCTGCTAAAGCCCAGGTTTCTTGTAGGGATAGTGAGGGGAGGGATTTCTCTTTTCTATCCAATTATCTGGCTTGCTTTTGGGCATGCTTGGGTCCTGTCCATTATCTTTCAGTGCACTGGGCCCTACCTATTCATCTTTCTAGTTTTTGGTGTGCTCACTCAGTGTAAGAATCTCTCCCTGCAACTTTGTGGCTGATGGGGAAACTCTCTGGAGCTCCTTGACTAGGATAAAAGTAAGATTTACTAGAACAAAAACTAAGGACTGCCCCCAGGTGCCTGGTGTCCCATCCACAAACAGATAGCTTAACTCCAGCTTGTTACGGAGTAAGTCCAGTCTCTGGGACTGCAAACCTGCACTTGTCCTCACCAAGCCCAGGAAGAACAGGAGCCAGAGATCCAGAAAGTCTTGGTGTCTTACTTTCCCATCTGCATGTCCGCTGCCAACGTCTGACCATGCCCCAGCTTGGTACTGCACTTGGGTCCCCAGCTGTACTCAGGCCAACTCTGGGCTGCTACACCCATACCTGTACTTGGAGAGGTGTTTGGACCCACACAACTGCTATGGAGAGTAACATACCATCACATGCACTAAGGAAAGAAGAAATGCCTGTGACCCAGGCAAGCTTTTGTTAAGCTTTGATTATATTACTTTGGGGTTGGGGAGAGCAGGCTTTCTTTGAAATTAAACAGTCATGTTCTTAATCCTTCCCTGGCTTGTGCTGGGTCCTCCCCCTATCCAATCCCATCTTTTCCTCAGGTTTTCCAGGCTAGACGCAGACACTTCATGTTGTCATTTTGGCTCCTACTATATGTGTGTCTCAAATTTACCTCATCCTCTGGTTTCCATTGTGCATGGGATTACTTCTCCCAGCACCATCTTGACTTGTACTGTGCATGTGCTTAGCAAAGAAATTTCCCCTATATTGTTTATTCCTCCCACCGTTGGGGGCACATAAGAGGCAACCACACATTGGTATTTGTCTCCCACTATTTCTCTCTCCCATCTCCTCTCTCTAAAAATAAATAAAATCTTTTTAAAAAGGAAAAGATAATCCATTTTGAAATTTTAAAATATATTTCACTTGTGTTAATGTTACAGAACAGAGATCCAAGGGGGGCAATATTTGGTCCACTCAGGGATGCCAAAAACTGTTACAGAACAACAGGGACCCCCCAAGCGTAGTATACTAATACCTTCCTGACCACCTACTGGGCTCGTCTGTCCGCCACCAGAGGAAAGATGTCTCTCAATGCCAGAGATTTGTGAAAAGAGAAGGAAAGGTTTATTTAAAGCTGTACAGACTTAAAGTAGTGACCCAATGTCCCCATTGAAATATCAAAGTCCTTTAGGATACCCACAGATGCCCACAGTGCTCCCTTCTCCCCCTGCCCTAATTTGGGGTACCGTATCTCAGGAAAAGCACACATCCGTGTTTCAGGCCACTGGCACCGTCAGCTGTGTCGTCGTCCAGGCAGGATCTCTAATTACTCTAAAGCCATGTGTCACCTTCTCATGGTCTACTGGCAAGAGTTATTTCACCCTTCTTCCAGGCAAAGTCTCTCCTGTTCCCAGGCCATGTGGCCAAAGGGAGCACCCCAAAGCGTGAGCCTCTTCTACCAGAGCTGCACGGGTCTGTACTCTGGCCAAAACTGCATGATTTTTCTTCTCTTCTTACATGGCTTCAGGGGTCCCCATTCTGGCCGAAAGTGCATGGTTCTCCCTCCTTCGCATGGCTGCGGGGGTCCCCCCTCTCCACCAGAATTGTGTGGTGCTCTTTGCTAAAGCTACATGGTGATTCTCTCTCACATGGCTGCAGGAATCCCCATTCTGGCGGAAAGCGTGTAGTTCTCTCTTTAATGGCTGCCATGTCTGCATTTAAATCCCCACGCCAGTCCTCCTTTGCAGTCCCATTTCTGACTCCTCCCACAATCGGCTACACCTGCCAGGACTCCCATATCCCCCCAGCTTTACTGGGCTGCCACAGTGAGTCTGGGTGGGTGTGGCCCCATGGTGTGGAGCCAATCAACTCCAAGCTCTCATGCAGGCGCTGTAACTCAGGGGACCTGCCCCTAGTTACATCTTGGGTGGAAGTCACTCTCATCCTGCTGGCTCAAGTATGGCCACAGCTATTTGACATATCTATGCAGCCAGTTAAAGGTTATAGATATGTTAAGTGACCATGCCAGAGGTTAGCTTCAAAGCCTTTGCTGTAGAAAACAGCTCTCAATGGCCCTGCTCCATTTGTCCCTTCCCCAACTCACACCTGGGGGGGGGAGTGAGGGGTGAGTACATCCTAATATTTCCTGGATACCTTGAGTTCTGAACCCCATTCTAAATCCCTTTTTGGGCCCACCCCCCTCTTGGCTGTACTCTGTTACTTTAATTGTATTGTTTCTTTACTAGTGAGTAAAGAGAGAGGAGACCGTTCTGCGTGGCATGAGCCCAGCTCCCACTCGGAGATACACAGGACCCATGTCCCTGGATAGGTTCTCCCATGGGTAAGCCTGCTACATACCTAGGCCACTTTGAGTCTTGCTTTTTGCTAAAAACTCCCTCACCTGGATTAATGGCAAACTTTTACTGCAAAGTATCTTCCTAAAATCCATGCTAAACCTTCTAAGGACAAGTGTAACTGGTCCAACCACTTTTCCTTTCCCATTTGCTAATATCCTTCTTCTGTGATGTGATTAGAGGCATTGGCTCCTTTGTTTTCTGTAAAAGGTAACCACCTAAAGCAACCTGTGCATAGTAAATGAGGACCATCATGTAATGTGCTGAGAAACCTAATAAAGGCTGGTGGGGGCAAGAACCATGGCTTTTGCTCCTCTTGAGAGAAAAGCCATGCTGTCCCTTTTCCTCCACCAGACTTGGTAGTCTGTGTGAATGTCTCATTTCATCCATAATGTCCCGGACACTGTGGGTGGGTGTCTGCATCAGTGAGAGTTAATATTTTTCTTAGTGTTTATTATACTCAATTCTAGTTATTCTTGGTAGTTAATTCTATAAAGTTCTTGCAAACACTGAACTAGTGGATACTGAACTATTGGCCCCAAGGGTGATATGGAATTAAGCTCCTGCAACCCTGTGGTCAAATCATTTTCATCATTCAATCATTGCATAATCTTTTTAATATGTTTTTGTTTAAAGACATCTTTTAAAATATACTTAGAGGATTCACTGATATTGGCCAACATCAAGACAAATGGTCAATAGCACTATAACTGATTGTTTCCTGAATGAAGCTTATTTATCACACATGTTTTTTCTGTGAGACACATAAGCCTTCTTGCACATAGAAACACTAGACAGCAGTTCAGCCTTTGGGGGCTATATTATGTTTAGGAGCCATTTTCTATTTTTTTAATCCTCACCTGAAGACTTTTTCTTTCATTATCCTTGAGAGAGAGAGGGAGGGGCCAAAGGGGAGAGATTAGAAGAGAAAGAAAGAGACAGACCGAGAGAGACAGTGATGCAAGAGAGAAATATTGATCAGTTCCTTTCTCAGATGTGCCACCATTGGGATCAAATCCGATTATGAAAAATGTGGCACTAAACTGACAACAAAGGACACTTTCCCACAGCATGACAGCTGCCCACGAGAAGGTAGAGCTTCACATGGTTTGATTGCAACGGTAAACATACATAGGGTGACTTAAAATTTTTGCCGCTCTTGGTATATCCACGAGTTACTGCAAAAGCGCCATGAAGGTTGATTTAGGTTTGCAAGTAAATTTTAAGAAGTAGGTGAGCTCACGAATATGAAACTGATAAGCAATGAAGTTTATTTCTTTTTCACAATATTTTCTTATTTTTCAAAATAATTATTTATGGGCTTGATCATGTTAAATTAGGATGTTATTCATTAATAGAAGCTCATTCCTATTAAGAAAGCTAACCCTTTGTTATGTATGTTTTAAAATTTATTACCCTCTAATGTTTTATTTGCTTTCATACTTCTCACAGCGTTTCTTGATGCCCAGTCATTGTAATTTCCATGGACTACTGCTTCATTCTTTTATCATTTTTAAGATCGTTGTTGTGCTTTAAAAGTACCTACCCAGCCTCAGAGAAAAGAAATTGGCCTTCACATCATCTTCTAATTAGTACGGTTTCTTATTTTTGTTCAATTTCTTAATTGACACGAGCTTTGTCATTGTAAGGTATGATATGAAAATCTGTAATTTGGCTTCTTATTAAATAATTTAACTAGCTTTGTCTCCATGCCTTTTATTATCACTTTTGCCATATGGATTTATGAAGCTGCAGTATCTTCAGTGCATTCATTTCATTTTGCTGCCATAGGAAATTACCACTNCAACCTAAGAGAAAAGAAATTGGCCTTCACATCATCTTCTAATTAGTACGGTTTCTTATTTTTGTTCAATTTCTTAATTGACACGAGCTTTGTCATTATAAGGTATGATATGAAAATCTGTAATTTGGCTTCTTATTAAATAATTTAACTAGCTTTGTCTCCATGCCTTTTATTATCACTTTTGCCATATGGATTTATGAAGCTGCAGTATCTTCAGTGCATTCATTTCATTTTGCTGCCATAGGAAATTACCACTTACCACAACTAAATTATTAATGCATATTTATTATCTTCCAGTTCTGTAAATCAGAAGTCTAGCATAGGTCGTATTGGGCTAACATGACAATATCAAGGCTACGTTCATTTCTGGGTTTTTTATTTATTTTTTATTTTTATTTTTTGTGTGTGTGTGTTTGCATTTTATTTTTTTTAAATAATTTTTTATTTAATTCTTGTTCAAGTACAGCTTTCTGTCTTATATTCCCAACCCTGCCTGCACCCCCGCCCCATGCCCCCCACCCTTAGTTATTGTCCATGTGTCCTTTATACTTGTTCATGTGAGTCCATTCCCTTTTCCCCTATGATTCTCTCCCCTCTCCCCTCTGGACCCTGTCAGCCTGTTCCATAATTGAGTGTCATTGGTCATATTTTGCTTGCTTGTTTGTTTTGTTTAGATCCCTGTTAACGGTGATATTGTTACCGAACAAAGGGTCCGAGGTGGGGGGCGCAATACTTGGCCCACTGAGGGATGCCAAAAACTGCTTCAGAAAACAGGGGCCCCTCCCAAGGACAGTATACTAATATCTACTGGGCTCTTCTGTCTGCTGCCAGTTGGAAAGACATCTCTCAATGCCAGAGATTTGTGAAAAGGAAACAAAATGTTTATTTAATGCTATTCAGGCCTAATGCCTTCCTTAAAATATTAAAGTCTTTAAGGGTATACACCTACACACACACACACA